>NC_086449.1:338389319-338989319 GCF_028390025.1 Pseudophryne corroboree | reverse complement strand
GGCCGCCGAAAAAGGGGCGGGGCCTATCTCCTCAGCACACAGCGCCATTTTCCCTCACAGAAAGGCTGGAGGGAAGGCTCCCAGGCTCTCCCCTGCACTGCACTACAGAAACAGGGTTAAAACAGAGAGGGGGGGCACTAATTTGGCGTTAGAAATATATAAAAAAGATGCTATAAGGGAAAACACTTATATAAGGTTGTCCCTATATAATTATAGCGTTTTTGGTGTGTGCTGGTAAACTCTCCCTCTGTCTCTCCAAAGGGCTAGTGGGTCCTGTCCTCTATCAGAGCATTCCCTGTGTGTGTGCTGTGTGTCGGTACGTGTGTGTCGACATGTATGAGGACGATGTTGGTGAGGAGGCGGAGCAATTGCCTGTAATGGTGATGTCACTCTCTAGGGAGTCGACACCGGAATGGATGGCTTATTTAGGGAATTACGTGATAATGTCAACACGCTGCAAGGTCGGTTGACGACATGAGACGGCCGACAAACAATTAGTACCGGTCCAGACGTCTCAAAAACACCGTCAGGGGTTTTAAAACGCCCGTTTACTTTAGTCGGTCGACACAGACACAGACAGGGACACTGAATCCAGTGTCGACGGTGAATAAACAAACGTATTCCTTATTAGGGCCACACGTTAAAGGCAATGAAGGAGGTGTTTCATATTTCTGATACTACAAGTACCACAAAAGAGGGTATTATGTGGGATGTGAAAAAACTACCGTAGTTTTTCCTGAATCAGATAAATTAAATAAAGTGTGTGATGATGCGTGGGTTCCCCCCGATAGAAAATTATGGGCGGTATACCCTTTCCCGCCAGAAGTTAGGGCGCGTTGGGAAACACCCCTTAGGGTGGATAAGGCGCTCACACGCTTATCAAAACAAGTGGCGGTACCGTCTATAGATAGGGCCGTCCTCAAGGACCAGCT
The DNA here is from genome assembly GCF_028390025.1 of Pseudophryne corroboree. NCBI lineage: Eukaryota > Metazoa > Chordata > Amphibia > Anura > Myobatrachidae > Pseudophryne > Pseudophryne corroboree. The sequence goes on along the minus strand of NC_086449.1, from coordinate 338,988,387 downwards.
GACAGGAGGCTGGAAAATATCATAAAAAGTATATACACACATACTGGTGTTATACTGCGACCAGCGATCGCCTCAGCCTGGATGTGCAGAGCTGGGGTGGCTTGGTCGGATTCCCTGACTAAAAATATTGATACCCTTGACAGGGACAGTATTTTATTGACTATAGAGCATTTAAAGGATGCATTTCTATATATGCGAGATGCACAGAGGGATATTTGCACTCTGGCATCAAGAGTAAATGCGATGTCCATATCTGCCAGAAGATGTTATGGACACGACAGTGGTCAGGTGATGCAGATTCCAAACGGCACAAAGGTGTATTGCCGTATAAAGGAAGAGGAGTTATTTGGGGTCGGTCCATCGGACCTGGTGGCCACGGCAACTGCTGGAAAATCCGCCGGTTTTACCCTAAGTCACATCTCTGCAGAAAAAGACACCGTCTTTTCAGCCTCAGTCCTTTCGTCCCTATAAGATCATATCTGCCCAGGGATAGAGGAAAGGGAAGAAGACTGCAGCAGGCAGCCCATTCCCAGGAACAGAAGCGTTCCACCGCTTCTGACAAGTTCTCAGCATGGCGCTGAGACCGTACAGGACCCCTGGATCCTACAAGTAGTATCCCAGGGGTACAGATTGGAATGTCGAGACGTTTCCCCTTCGCAGGCTCCTGAAGTCTGCTTTACCAAGGTCTCCCTCCGACAAGGAGGCAGTATGGGAAAAAATTCACAAGCTGTATTCCCAGCAGGTGATAATTAAATTACCCCTCCTACTACAAGAAAAGGGGTATTATTCCACACTATATTGTGGTACTGAAGCCAGAAGGCTAGGTGAGACTTATTCTAAAATTTTTTTTGAACACTTACAAAGGTTCAAATCAAGATGGAGTCACTCAGAGCAGTGATAACGAACCAGGAAGAAGGGGACTATATAGTGTCCCGGGACATCAGGGATGCTTACCTCTATGTCCCAAATTTGCCCTTCTCACTAAGGGTACCTCAGGTTCGTGGTGCAGAACTGTCACTATCAGTTTCAGACGCTGCCGTTTGGATTGTCCACGGCACCCCGGGTCTTTACCAAGGTAATGGCCGAAATGATGATTCTTCTTCGAAGAAAAGGCGTCTTAATTATCCCTTACTTGGACGATCTCCTGATAAGGGCATAGTCCAGGGAACAGTTGGAGGTCGGAGTAGCACTATCTCGGATACTGCTACAACAGCACGGGTGGATTCTAAATATTCCAAAATCGCAGCTGATCCCGACGACACGTCTGCTGTGCCTAGGGATGATTCTGGACACAGTCCAGAAAAAGGTGTTTCTCCCGGAAGAGAAAGCCAGGGAGTTATCCGAGCTAGTCAGGAACCTCCTAAAAACAGTGCATCATTGCACAAGGGTCCTGGTAAAAATGGTGGCTTCCTACGAACCAATTCCATTCGGCAGATTTCACGCAAGAACTTTTCAGTGGGATCTGCTGGACAAATGGTCCGGATCGCATCTTCAGATGCATCAGCGGATAACCCTATATCCAAGGACAAGGGTGTCTCTCCTGTGGTGGTTATAGAGTGCTCATCTTCTAGAGGGCCGCAGATTCGGCATTCAGGATTGGATGCTGGTGACCACGGAGCCCAGCCCGAGAGGCTGGGGAGCAGTCACACAAGGAAAAAATTTCCAGGGAGTGTGATCAAGTCTGGAGACTTTTCTCCACATAAATATACTGGAGCTAAGGGTAAATTTATAATGCTCTAAGCTTAGCAAGACCTCTGCTTCAAGGTCAGCCGGTATTGATCCAGTGGGAAAAACATCACGGCAGTCGCCCACGTAAACAGACAGGGCGACACAAGAAGCAGGAGGGCAATGGCAAAAACTGCAAGGACTTTTCGCTGGGCGGAAAATCATGTGATAGCACTGTCAGCAGTGTTTCATCCCGGGAATGGAAACTGGGAAGCAGACTTCCTCAGCAGGCACGACCTCCACCCGGGAGAGTGGAAACTTCATCGGGAAGTTTTTTCCACATGATTGTAAACCGTTGGGAAATACCAAAGGTGGACATGATGGCGTCCCGTCTGAACAAAAAACGGGACAGGTATTGCGCCAGGTCAAGAGACCCTCAGGCAATAGCTGTGGACGTTCTGGTAACACCGTGGGTGTACCAGTCGGTGTATGTGTTCCCTCCTCTGCTTCTCATACCTAAGGTGCTGAGAATTATAAGACGTAGAGGAGTAAGAACTATACTCATGGCTCCGGATTGGCCAAGAAGGACTTGGTACCCGGAACTTCAAGAGATGCTTACAGAGGTCTTATGGCCTCTGCCGCTAAGAAGGGACTTGCTTCAGCAAGTACCATGTCTGTTCCAAGACTTACCGCAGCTGCGTTTGTCGGCATGGCGGTGGAAAGCCGGATCCTAAGGGAAAAAGGCATTCCGGAAGAGGTCATTCCTACCCTGGTCAAAGCCAGAAAGGAGGTGACCGCACAACATTATCACCACATGTGGCGAAAATATGTTGCGTGGTGTGAGGCCAGGAAGGCCCCACAAAGAAATTTCAACTCGGTCGTTTCCTGCATTTCCTGCAAACAGGAGTGTCTATGGGCCTCAAATTGGGGTCCATTAAGGTTCAAATTTCAGGCCCTGTCGATTTTCTTCCAGAAAGAATTGGCTTCAGTTCCTGAAGTCCAGAAGTTTGTCAAGGGAGTATTGCATATACAACCCCCTTTTGTGCCTCCAGTGGCACTGTGGGATCTCAACGTAGTTCTGGGATTCCTCAAATCACATTGGTTTAAAACCAGTCAAATCTGTGGATTTGAAGCATCTCACATGAAAAGTGACCATGCTCTTGGCCCTGGCCTGGACCAGGCGAGTGTCAAATTGGTGGTTTTTTCTCAAAAAAGCCCATATCTGTTTGTCCATTCGGACAGGGCAGAGCTGCGGACTCGTCCCCAGTTCTCTCCCTAAGGTGGTGTCAGTGTTTCACCTGAACCAGCTTATTGTGGTGCCTTGCACCTACTAGGGACTTGGAGGACTCCAAGTTGCTAGATGTTGTCAGGGCCCTGAAAATATGTTCCAGGACGGCTGGAGTCAGGAAAACTGACTTGCTGTTATCCTGTATGCACCCAACAAACTGGGTGCTCTTGCTTCTAAGCAGACTATTGCTAGTTGGATGTGTAATACAATTCAGCTTGCACATTCTGTGGCAGGCCTGCCACAGCCAAAATATGTAAATGCCCATTCCACAAGGAAGGTGGGCTCATCTTGGGCGGCTGCCCGAGGGGTCTCGGCTTTACAACTTTGCCGAGCAGCTACTTGGTCAGGGGCAAACACGTTTGCTAAATTCTACAAATTTGATACCCTGGCTAAGGAGGACCTGGAGTTCTCTCATTCGGTGCTGCAGAGTCATCCGCACTCTCCCGCCCGTTTGGGAGCTTTGGTATAATCCCCATGGTCCTTTCAGGAACCCCAGCATCCACTAGGACGATAGAGAAAATAAGAATTTACTTACCGATAATTCTATTTCTCGGAGTCCTTAGTGGATGCTGGGCGCCCATCCCAAGTGCGGATTATCTGCAATACTTGTACATAGTTACAAAAATCGGGTTATTATTGTTGTGAGCCATCTTTTCAGAGGCTCCGCTGTTATCATACTGTTAACTGGGTTTAGATCACAAGTTGTACGGTGTGATTGGTGTGGCTGGTATGAGTCTTACCCGGGATTCAAAATTCCTCCCTTATTGTGTACGCTCGTCCGGGCACAGTACCTAACTGGCTTGGAGGAGGGTCATAGGGGGAGGAGCCAGTGCACACCACCTGATCGGAAAGCTTTACTTTTGTGCCCTGTCTCCTGCGGAGCCGCTATTCCCCATGGTCCTTTCAGGAACCCCAGCATCCACTACGGACTCCGAGAAATAGAATTATCGGTAAGTAAATTCTTATTTTAAAATAAATATTTAGATTTTTTTTTATTTTTTTATCTACAGTACTAACTCTACATGAAGCCCCCAGTGTCATGGCGTGGTCTGTGGCCTCTTTTGTCTCTCACTTTTTTCTCCACCAACTTCTCTCTAAATTCCTTTTCTGTGTCTGACGTATCCCTCAACGGAATACAGACAATTTGCTGGCGGACAGGATTCCGGCTGTCAATATCCTGACAGCGGTATCCCATCCACCAGAATGCCGGCAGCGGGACGAGCATTATAAGTCCCCTTGCAGGCTTGCCACGCTGTAAGCTCTGTGGCTCGCTGCGCTCACTGCAGGATCTATTCCCACTCCATGGGTGTCGTGGACACCCACAAGTGGGAATAGCCCTGTTGCGCTGGTATTCCGGCTGTCGGTATTGTCGGCTGTCGGGATTTCAGTGTCTGTATCCTGAATGCCAGGATCCCAACAGCCGGTATGTTAACCGCAATCCCCTTCAACTTGTGCTTTTTATAAGATGCTGTAGTCTACTCACTTGAGCCATAACAAGCATGCATTTTTTATTTTGTTTTACAGCCATGCAGCCTCTACAAGCCAGCTCAGCAGAAGGTAAGACAATGCTTTGATAAAAGAATGATTTGTTTAGACCTATTTGTGTTTTTGTAGGTGGAATTGTTGAGTTGTCATATGGGGTCGATTCAATCCAGAGCGAATTTAATAGCACCGGGAGGAGCTTCCAGAGCTATTCAATTCGGCTGGGCGAGTAGAAATCCAACAGCTAGGTATGTGATGCTGTTTTGTGCCCTAGTGTGCTGCAAACAGCATCGTGGCAAGGCACTTCAGTCGGAGTTTAGTTCATGAGTACGGGTATTCTCCGACTTGGCATCACTCTGACTTTAATAGCTCTGGGGGCTCCTTCCCAACGCTATTCAATTTCGACCCCAATGATCATTAAATAAAATGCTAGACCAAAATCATGGTCCGTTTTATGTTTTGTCTAATCTATAATCACAGCATGCAAAGTAGTGCCTCTCTGTCCATTAAGAAATATGTACAAGAGTTTTAACAGTACTGATAATACAGGTGCCTGCTTATGTACATACATGTCACACAAGGAGTACTGCTCTACACTTTTTAAAGCATCTACAAACAGCTAGCAGAATTATCCCCATTCTTTAATTGGCTTGTTTAATGCTGATGGGGCTATTCTGCAGTTTAGCTTCTTCCCAACAGTTGGAACAAATTAGTTTCAAATATCTATTTTTCATCTATGTCACAATCAGCATGAAGCAGAACTACTTAATCTAATTGCAATTGCACTGTACTCAAATTACAGGAGGTTTCATTTGTTTGGTATTAACATACTGTGCGCCATACTTTACATGAAACTGACACCTGGGAATGCTTTGCCTGGGTGTCTTCTCATTCATCCGTGTGTAGCAGACTGCTCTTAACCAGTCCCAGCATTTTTAATAGCCATTTAAGCATTGTGTATATGTCCTCTAATACCCCTTTCACACTACACAAATAACCCGTATTCGACCCGGTATATTGCCAGGTCGACACAGGTGTCGCTGTGTGGTGTGAAAGGGGCCATGGACAAATTCCTGGGTCACCTGACCCGGTACCGGTAATTCAACCCGGGTTATAAGAAGGATTATTCCCGGGTAATTACCGTGTCAGGCACAGTGTAAACTGGTTACCCGAGTCGATGCACTACATAGGGAGAGGCCGCGTGGAGATTCTCATCTCGAAGCACCGCCCCCGATGCCAGCTCCGTCCCTCGCCTGCCCCCCAGGTGGCAATATGCCGGGTTGGGATTGCGATGTGTAGGGTCCAATGCCAGGACCCGGGAAGGACTCGTTTCCAATTCCCGGGTGGGACCCAGCATTGCGATCTGAAAGTGGTATAAGAAATCACCAGGTCTAAGTGAGTATATAACAGACTTGCAGTGAACGTTCATGTGGATACCATGCAATGCAGTGCGCATGTGCAGAAAAGTTATATGGCAGTTCATTACAGCATAAAAAGCTTTCATTCTAAAGGACACATTCTGCCTGGAGTAGTTTAACATGTCCTAAAGACACTTCAGACACGACTTTGCTTATTAGTATGAGCGTTTCATACATGGTCTTAGTGGAGTTATACAAGGACAGTCTTTGGAGTCTTTTAATTGGTCATATAGGGATTATTGATATGCAACTGTAATAGTTTTAATATGTAATTTTTTTGTGAATAAGTGATTTTATTGCTTTGTATTGTTTATGGTAGACACTTTAAGATATATATGCCCCCCTTTAGTAAGGCTACCCGCATTACTTAGTGTTCCATAAAAAGTGAGATGCATCATCCAGGGACTTTTTTCCAATTGTCTGGTATTACTACATTTACTATATATGCTGATGTTTGATATACAGTACATAGCCAGTATGCATGGATAGGCTTCTCCCTAGTGGGGGAGAAGCTATTAAGTTTTCAGTTGTGACTCAATCTCAGAGTTGTTCTTGTTTTTTTTTTTTTTTTTTCTGCACAAAATCATCATTACTACTAGTCCATAGCAATAATCTGCAATATTTAACTAAAATTTGACAGTCCATTTAAAATGGCCTCACTTGCACTATAAACTGTTTCTGCAATAGACTGTACTGCAAAGACAGGTTAGTGGGGGCTTGCAGCTAATGACTGTGTCGTGGCCTCAGGCTGAAGCAGTCTGTTTCCTTCTGGAAGCCACAACAGAAAAATAACATTAAAAAGCTGGTGCTAGAGGCAGAATCTCTGTCAGAGTGTGGCCTCCTCCAGTGCAAGTGATTTCACTGTGTGAGTTTGCAGCCACTTCAGTATCACTGCCATAAGAGAGCATAAGACAGTGCATCTCTGTGTGTCTAATTAGCTACCAACCAGCAAGTTAATACATTTCACACACAGTCACAACTGTGCCGTATGAGTGTAGAAACATGCGGTATACATAACTCTCTCCACTCCATGCACATCGGCATTACGTGCAAGTCAGAAACAGGCCTAACTCAGTAAGAAGCTACCATACCGAACAGTAATTAAAATTGTTAAATTTTTAATTTGTATTCCCTGTCACTTCCAGGTGATGAAACTGCATCTTTAGAATGAGCTTATTCATCTAATTTAAACTCTTCGAACTTCAGCAAACACACACTGGATTCCATGCTGGGAAGCCATAAGGTCCTTTCATGGACTTTCATGATAGGCAGGACCTGCCAGCCTCTGCAGAACTTTATTTGGTCCGTTGTCTACAGGCATTTCATTTCAGTGGTATTGCTGGAAAGAAGCAGGAGATGGACAGACAAAGTAACCTATTCTATTGCTATACTTGCTTGCACTGACGGGACGTTATGATGAGCCTCCAGGCTGTAGAAGTATTTGTACATTTTCAGCTCTGTCATAAAGAAGATGCGAGAGCACTTTTTTTTTTCCTTCTAATTTCCTCCTTTCCATTATTAGTACAAAAGAAGTTCCACAATACTCATTGCCCCAAAGTGCTGACATTCTGTGTCTGATGTGTTCTATGAAATGTGACATACTGCTCCTTAATTCTGCTGGTCCAGAAATCTGGGAGAGTATTTAAGGACATTACATTGCAGGACAATTGTTCAATCTATGATCCTTAAGAAGCCTTTGAAAAATAACACTGTGCCTTTTAATATATTGCACATTCCTATGAAAGTGAAGTTTGATGTATTAATCTGCCAGGGAACTATATCTATCAGGGGGTTCAGTGATATTTTATTTTGTAGGATTTTTTTAATTGTTTTTTAATGTATATAAATAAACCTCTTTACTATCCTGTTGCACTAGTCTGTTGTTTTACTAAGCTAGCCATTAGCATTGCAGGTATTCATTATTTCTGTTTGTAGGATGTTAAACCTACAGTATGATAACCAAATACACATTTTTCACAATCTGAGAAACTGTACATGTATTGTAGAGCAATTATAAAGTGTATAAGTTCAAGGATCACATTATGCACAGTAAACGAGTTGCTCATAGCAGCATCCAGTTATTTAATCACAAAAAACATAACCCTGCACTTACTATTGTATGTTTATTACTCTGCTTTTGAATAATTCCAAGACATTAATAATTTGATACAAAAAAAGCTATGTGCCTTTTAGCACAGTTGCCAGGGTTGAGTTCCGTTCTGGGGATCAGCTGTTGCGATGCTTAGTTGTGCTCATGCCCCAAGAATTACGGTATTGTGAGAGAAACATCTGTGATAAGAGGCTGCAAAGTGTCAGAACGTCAGCTCACGTCCAAGCTGCTAATTGAATTGGCCGCCCAAGAATGGAACCAATCACTCGCACACAAGTTCAAACATATTAAAAGACTCTTTACTTGGGCCACCAGGGAGGTTCTGGAGGGGGGTCCTAGGCAGTAGGGTCGGGGGTGTAGTGCTGTGAATAAAGGGATAGTGGTCGTGCCTCCAACTACACAATTCTTCAATTCTCCTCAAACCTTAAATAACTCACTTGATTGTTGAAGTAAATGGGGCTATGGAGGAGGCAGGAACACATGGCTCTAAACTAAGGGCCAACTGTAATAGTGTCAGTGTTTACTGTGTTTGACAATCATGCAGTTGTGGGGAAAAATTTGTCCCACAACTCGTCAAATGTGATAGCCTCGAACTCGCAGGCTATTACATTATGCGAGCCAATGCAAGAATGTTAACTCGCATCTTGTAAAGTGAGTTTTACTGCATACTGCAAGGTGCACGTTTGACAGAAGTATGCACAGATCAGTGAGATCTGTAAAAGTGAAGAAATATTAATTAAAAAGAAATAAAAAACCTCATAACCAGTCATGGTTAAAAAAAAAAACTTAAGGGGAAAAATTGTGTAGGGTTGCGGGATCTTGGACCGATCTTGGTTTCACAAATGCGGGGAAAAAGGTGTTGGGATCCCCCGTATTTTAGAATCCAGCGCCTGGCACCCCTGAAATGTGGGTGCTGAGTATTTAGTATAGTGGTTTTAAGTTTGGTATAAAATATGGGGCCTAATTCAGACCTGATCATAGATGTGCTAAGTTTAGCACATCTACGATCATGCAGGGGGACGCCCATCACAGGGCTAGTCTGCTCCGCATGTCAGGCCCTCCCTTCCTGCAGAAGTACAAAAGCATCTCACAGCAGCAATGTTTTTGTACTTCACGAGTAGCTCCCTGGCAGCGCAGCTCCTGCGACCTGGCAGGGAGCTACCCGTCGATGTGCTGGTCGCAGTGGCTGCGTGTGACGTTGTGCAGCTGCCGCAGCCCGCGCCCCCCCCCCCCCGCACGTCCCGGGCACGCCTGCGTTGCCCGGACCGTGCCCCCTAAACGGCCAATCAGGCAGAGACGATCGTAGGGCTGAGACAGCCGTCGGCTGTCTAGTATGCGCCAGCGGACTGCAGCGCCGGTGCATGTGCAGTTCAGACCTGATCGCTGCTGTGCGAACACGCACAGCACCGATCAGGTCTGAATTAGACCCATTGTCCCTTGGTCCCAGTGAGAACCACAAGTAGCAGCATGCAGGGCATTAAGGGCCTAGCTGGTACCTATAGTACTCCTGTACACAAGACAAGCTGTGAAAGTATAACTTTAATAAGCACACTTGCGCATACATACAGTCCCTGTAGCCATTCGGTCCTCGTACACTAGCATCCATAAAACCTGTCAAAAAAAAAAAAAATCCATCCTCTCCTATTCTTCAGTCCAAGTAGGCATCAAGGGGTTAAAAAATAAATAAACTGAAGTCCCGAACCAAGACTGACATGAGTACACTTCCTCTATGCGAATGACCAGGATCAGTTTGCCCATTGCAGGAAATATGCGAATTTGCATGTACCCGCATCCTATTACATTATCCAATTTCTAAAAATGTGCGATTTTTAGAGGTAAATTCAGACATTTTACAAAACGCGGACTTTATTATATTTAGCCTTAAGTGTGCTGTGTGTAAATGTTGTGTATTTTCATTCTAAGTTACAGGCAGAGCACTGGTCAGCCCTCAAACTAACTGGCCCACATCATTTATTTGGGACTTGACCACCAGCCCATGCATCAAAAAAAGAGGAAATAAGTGGAGCGCATGTGTCTAATTAGATGAGAGATGAGCCCACGTTCGCTTCACTCAAGGGGTTGTATACACCTCTAATTGTTCAAGCAGATAACTAATGGAGGATAGAGAGCTGCGCTCATGGGATCATACCTTATACATATAATATGTATACTCAAAGCCGATTTGATTAAAAAAAATAAACATTTAATAAATTAATTCTAAAGAACATTTATATAGTACATCAATAAATTTCTAAATACATGTATTTAAAATTAATAACAGCCCTATGTTAGCTAAAAAAATGATTTTACTCTCAAGCTAACAGTTCATAATAGCAATAGCTATCTTCTATGTTCTCCTGCTGTTTATGAGTCAATTTGTACTGTTAGTAGTGCTAGATTGTATCTAATTAGCACTTGTATATACTTTGTAACAGTCACTGGAGAAGTCGATGTTATAGGCACAGGAGGATTTAGGTTATAATGTAGCAATTATACTTGTGTGCTACAATGTGTCCAGATATCACCTTTAGCTGTTAGGTGGAGATCAGCAGTGTAATCTTACCCCCGGTTCCGAGTGTCCTCGGATATTTGTACTCTGTTTTTTTTTCCCTTTTCACCGGCTGCTGGTCCACAGGATTAGTCAACCTTTTTACTGTCAGTAGCGGTGAGTCTGTAAGCGGACAATTGATGCTGACGCCTGAGTCTCAATTGAGTGCTTTTGTACCTATGCGGGGGAGGGCCTGACATGCGGGGCGGACTAGCCTTGTGCTGGGCGTCTCTCCACATGTCAGAGTAACTGATCGTAGAACATCTACGATCAGATCTGAATTAGGCCCATAGACCAGTGTATCTGTTATGGTACAGTATGGCATGTGAAGCATTTGTTGTAATATTAGCGGCTGTATATTAAGTACTCAAATCTGTACATTCATACCACAGAATGGCTGTATGCACTTTGAGAAGTACAGTACATCAAAGAGCGCAAACTTTTTTAAAATTTTTCCTCATAGAAGCTAATGGTCCCAGTTTGCCACAACCAGTCTTTCATAAAACTCATCATTAGTGAGAATGAACGATGGGTCAGATGTATTAAGCCTGGAGAAGTGATAAAGCAGTGATAAGTGGAAGGGGATAACACACCAGCCACTCGGCTCCTAACTGTCATTTTTCAAACCTGTAAATATTGTGGGGCGTTACCACCTTCCACATATCACTGCTTTATCACTTTTCCAGGCTTAATATATCTGCCTGTATGTGTCTATAAAGTATTTCCTAAGATACCTATAATTTATTCATGACTCACTGTGACATTGGTTGTAGAGGGTTCCACAAACACAGGAAATATTGATCTGTTATTGTACTGAGGGGGTAATTCAGACCTGATCGCTGCTGTGCATTTTCGCACAGCGGGCGATCAGGTCTGAACTGCGCATGCACCTCAATGCGCAGGCACGATGTGGAGCGCGGGGCAGCGATTGGATGGTGTGACAAATCCGTTCGCACCAACGATTGCAAGAAGATTGACAGGAAGAGGGCATTCGTGGGTGGCAACTGACCATTTCTAGGGAGTGTCCGGAAAAATCAGGGGAGACCAGGCGTTTGGAGGGAGGATTCGTGACGTTAGCTCCGGCCCCGATCATCACAGCGGCTGAGCAAGTCCTGGGCTGTGCAGAGACTGCACAAACTGCTGTTTGTGCAGCTGTCCTGCACATACGATCGCACACCTGCACAGCCAATTCCCACTCCCCCTGTAGGCAGTGACTACCTTATCTCAGGGATGCAAAAAATGCACCCTAGCAATCAGGTCTGAATTACCCCCTTAGTTTTGTGTGTGGATGGGTTCCATCTGTATGAAAGGTTTAATGTTACTTAGACTTAACTGCACTTTCTCTGACGTCCTAGTGGATGCTGGGAACTCCGAAAGGACCATGGGGAATAGCGGCTCCGCAGGAGACTGGGCACAAAAGTAAAAGCTTTAGGACTACCTGGTGTGCACTGGCTCCTCCCCCTATGACCCTCCTCCAAGCCTCAGTTAGATTTTTGTGCCCGAACGAGAAGGGTGCACACTAGGTGGCTCTCCTGAGCTGCTTAGTGAAAAAGTTTAAGTATAGGTTTTTTATTTTCAGTGAGTCCTGCTGGCAACAGGTTCACTGCACCGAGGGACTAAGGGGAGAAGAAGCGAACTCACCTGCGTGCAGAGTGGATTGGGCTTCTTAGGCTACTGGACATTAGCTCCAGAGGGACGATCACAGGCCCAGCCATGGATGGGTCCCAGAGCCGCGCCGCCGGCCCCCTTACAGAGCCAGAAGACAGAAGAGGTCCAGGAAATCGGCGGCAGAAGACGTCCTGTCTTCAATAAGGTAGCGCACAGCACTGCAGCTGTGCGCCATTGCTCTCAGCACACTTCACACTCCGGTCACTGAGGGTGCAGGGCGCTGGGGGGGGGCGCCCTGAGACGCAATAAAAACACCTTAGATGGCGAAAAATACATCACATATAGCTCCTGGGCTATATGGATGCATTTAACCCCTGCCAGTTTTTCCTTAAAAAAGCGGGAGAAAGGCCGCCGAGAAGGGGGCGGAGCCTATCTCCTCAGCACACAAGCGCCATTTTCCCTCACAGCTCCGCTGGAAGGACGTCTCCCTGACTCTCTTCTGCAGTCCTGCACTACAGAAACAGGGTAAAACAGGAGAGGGGGGGCACTAATTTGGCAGATTAATCAATATAGCAGCTATATAAGGGAAAAACACTTATATAAGGTTATCCCTGTATATATATAGCGCTCTGGTGTGTGCTGGCAAACTCTCCCTCTGTCTCCCCAAAGGGCTAGTGGGGTCCTGTCCTCTATCAGAGCATTCCCTGTGTGTGTGCTGTGTGTCGGTACGTTGTGTCGACATGTATGAGGAGGAAAATGGTATGGAGGCGGAGCAATTGCCTGTAATAGTGATGTCACCCCCTAGGGAGTCGACACCTGACTGGATGGTCTTATGGAAGGAATTACGTGATAGCGTCAGCACTTTACAAAAGACTGTTGACGACATGAGACAGCCGGCAAATCAGTTATTACCTGTCCAGGCGTCTCAAACACCGTCAGGGGCTCTAAAGCGCCCGTTACCTCAGATGGTCGACACAGACCCAGACACGGACACTGACTCCAGTGTCGACGGTGAGGAAACAAACGTATTTTCCAGTAGGGCCACACGTTACATGATCACGGCAATGAAGGAGGTTTTGAACATTTCTGATACTACAAGTACCACAAAAAAGGGTATTATGTGGGGTGTGAAAAAACTACCCGTAGTTTTTCCTGAATCAGATGAATTAAATGAGGTGTGTGATGAAGCGTGGGTTTCCCCCGATAAAAAACTGCTAATTTCTAAAAAATTATTGGCATTATACCCTTTCCTGCCAGAGGTTAGGGCGCGTTGGGAAACACCCCCTAGGGTAGATAAGGCGCTCACACGCTTATCAAAACAAGTGGCGTTACCGTCTCCTGATACGGCCGCCCTCAAGGATCCAGCTGATAGGAAGCTGGAAAATATCCTAAAAAGTATATACACACATACTGGTGTTATACTGCGACCAGCAATCGCCTCAGCCTGGATGTGCAGTGCTGGGGTGGCTTGGTCGGATTCCCTGACTGAAAATATTGATACCCTGGACAGGGACAGTATATTATTGACTATAGAGCATTTAAAGGATGCATTTCTATATATGCGAGATGCACAGAGGGATATTTGCACTCTGGCATCAAGAGTAAGTGCGCTGTCCATTTCTGCCAGAAGAGGGTTATGGACGCGACAGTGGTCAGGTGATGCGGATTCCAAACGGCATATGGAAGTATTGCCGTATAAAGGGGAGGAGTTATTTGGGGTCGGTCTATCGGACCTGGTGGCCACGGCAACGGCTGGGAAATCCACCTTTTTACCCCAGGTCACCTCTCAGCAGAAAAAGACACCGTCTTTTCAGGCTCAGTCCTTTCGTCCCCATAAGGGCAAGCGGGCAAAAGGCCACTCATATCTGCCCCGCGGCAGAGGAAGGGGAAAAAGACTGCAGCAGGCAGCCTCTTCCCAGGAACAGAAGCCCTCCCCCGCTTCTGCCAAGTCCTCAGCATGACGCTGGGGCCTTACAAGCGGACTCAGGTACGGTGGGGGGTCGTCTCAAGAATTTCAGCGCGCAGTGGGCTCACTCGCAAGTGGACCCCTGGATCCTGCAGGTAGTATCTCAGGGGTACAAATTGGAATTCGAGACGTCTCCCCCTCGCCTGTTCCTGAAGTCTGCTTTGCCAACGTCTCCCTCCGACAGGGAGGCGGTATTGGAAGCCATTCACAAGCTGTATTCCCAGCAGGTGATAATCAAGGTACCCCTCCTACAACAGGGAAAGGGGTATTATTCCACGCTGTTTGTGGTACCGAAGCCGGACGGCTCGGTGAGACCTATTTTAAATCTGAAATCCTTGAACACTTACATACAAAGGTTCAAATTCAAGATGGAGTCACTCAGAGCAGTGATAGCGAACCTGGAAGAAGGGGACTATATGGTGTCTCTGGACATCAAGGATGCTTACCTCCATGTCCCAATTTGCCCTTCTCACCAAGGGTACCTCATGTTTTTGTGGTACATAACGGTCACTATCAGTTTCAGACGCTGCCGTTTGGATTGTCCACGGCACCCCGGGTCTTTACCAAGGTAATGGCCGAAATGATGATTCTTCTTCGAAGAAAAGGCGTCTTAATTATCCCTTACTTGGACGATCTCCTGATAAGGGCAAGGTCCAGGGAACAGTTAGAGGTCGGAGTAGCACTATCTCAAGTAGTACTACGACAGCACGGGTGGATTCTAAATATTCCAAAATCGCAGCTGATTCCGACGACACGTCTGCTGTTCCTAGGGATGATTCTGGACACAGTCCAGAAAAAGGTGTTTCTCCCGGAGGAGAAAGCCAGGGAGTTATCCGAGCTAGTCAGGAACCTCCTAAAACCAGGCCAAGTGTCAGTGCATCAATGCACAAGGGTCCTGGGAAAAATGGTGGCTTCTTACGAAGCGATTCCATTCGGCAGATTCCACGCAAGAACTTTTCAGTGGGATCTGCTGGACAAATGGTCCGGATCGCATCTTCAGATGCATCAGCGGATAACCCTGTCTCCAAGGACAAGGGTGTCTCTCCTGTGGTGGTTGCAGAGTGCTCATCTTCTAGAGGGCCGCAGATTCGGCATTCAGGACTGGGTCCTGGTGACCACGGATGCCAGCCTGAGAGGCTGGGGAGCAGTCACACAGGGAAGAAATTTCCAGGGCTTGTGGTCAAGCATGGAAACGTCATTTCACATAAATATCCTGGAACTAAGGGCCATTTACAATGCCCTAAGTCAAGCAAGGCCTCTGCTTCAGGGTCAGCCGGTGTTGATCCAGTCGGACAACATCACGGCAGTCGCCCACGTAAACAGACAGGGCGGCACAAGAAGCAGGAGGGCAATGGCAGAAGTTGCAAGGATTCTTCGCTGGGCGGAAAATCATGTGATAGCACTGTCAGCAGTGTTCATTCTGGGAGTGGACAACTGGGAAGCAGACTTCCTCAGCAGACACGACCTCCACCCGGGGGAGTGGGGACTTCACCCAGAAGTCTTCCACATGATTGTGAACCGTTGGGAAATACCAAAGGTGGACATGATGGCGTCCCGCCTCAACAAAAAACTAGACAGATATTGCGCCAGGTCAAGGGACCCTCAGGCAATAGCTGTGGACGCTCTGGTAACACCGTGGGTGTACCAGTCAGTGTATGTGTTCCCTCCTCTGCCTCTCATACCCAAGGTACTGAGAATCATAAGAAGGAGAGGAGTAAGGACTATACTCGTGGCTCCGGATTGGCCAAGAAGGACTTGGTACCCGGAACTTCAAGAGATGCTCACGGAGGACCCGTGGCCTCTACCTCTAAGAAAGGACCTGCTCCAGCAGGGACCCTGTCTGTTCCAAGACTTACCGCGGCTGCGTTTGACGGCATGGCGATTGAACGCCGGATCCTGAAGGAAAAAGGCATTCCGGATGAAGTCATCCCTACCCTGATCAAAGCCAGGAAGGATGTAACCGTGCAACATTATCACCGTATTTGGCGTAAATATGTTGCGTGGTGTGAGGCCAGGAAGGCCCCTACAGAGGAATTTCAACTGGGTCGTTTCCTGCATTTCCTGCAAACAGGACTGTCTATGGGCCTAAAATTAGGGTCCATTAAGGTTCAAATTTCGGCCCTGTCGATTTTCTTCCAGAAAGAACTAGCTTCAGTTCCTGAAGTTCAGACGTTTGTCAAGGGGGTACTGCATATACAGCCTCCTTTTGTGCCTCCAGTGGCACCTTGGGATCTCAATGTAGTTTTGGGGTTCCTAAAATCACATTGGTTTGAACCACTCACCACTGTGGACTTAAAATATCTCACATGGAAAGTGGTAATGCTGTTAGCCCTGGCTTCAGCCAGGCGTGTCTCAGAATTGGCGGCTTTATCCTATAAAAGCCCTTACCTAATTTTTCATACGGACAGGGCAGAATTGAGGACTCGTCCTCAATTTCTCCCTAAGGTGGTTTCAGCGTTTCACTTAAACCAGCCTATTGTGGTACCTGCGGCTACTAGGGACTTGGAGGACTCCAAGTTGCTGGACGTAGTCAGGGCCCTGAAAATATATGTTTCCAGGACGGCTGGAGTCAGAAAATCTGACTCGCTGTTTATCCTGTATGCACCCAACAAGCTGGGTGCTCCTGCTTCTAAGCAGACTATTGCTCGTTGGATTTGTAGTACAATTCAGCTTGCACATTCTGTGGCAGGCCTGCCACAGCCAAAATCTGTAAAAGCCCATTCCACAAGGAAAGTGGGCTCATCTTGGGCGGCTGCCCGAGGGGTCTCGGCTTTACAACTTTGCCGAGCAGCTACTTGGTCAGGGGCAAACACGTTTGCTAAATTCTACAAATTTGATACCCTGGCTGAGGAGGACCTGGAGTTCTCTCATTCGGTGCTGCAGAGTCATCCGCACTCTCCCGCCCGTTTGGGAGCTTTGGTATAATCCCCATGGTCCTTTCGGAGTTCCCAGCATCCACTAGGACGTCAGAGAAAATAAGAATTTACTTACCGATAATTCTATTTCTCATGGTCCGTAGTGGATGCTGGGCGCCCATCCCAAGTGCGGATTGTCTGCAATACTTGTACATAGTTATTGTTACAAAAATCGGGTTATTATTGTTGTGAGCCATCTTTTCTGAGGCTCCTCTGTTATCATGCTGTTAACTGGGTTCAGATCACAGGTTGTACGGTGTGATTGGTGTGGCTGGTATGAGTCTTACCCGGGATTCAAAATCCTTCCTTATTGTGTACGCTCGTCCGGGCACAGTATCCTAACTGAGGCTTGGAGGAGGGTCATAGGGGGAGGAGCCAGTGCACACCAGGTAGTCCTAAAGCTTTTACTTTTGTGCCCAGTCTCCTGCGGAGCCGCTATTCCCCATGGTCCTTTCGGAGTTCCCAGCATCCACTACGGACTATGAGAAATAGAATTATCGGTAAGTAAATTCTTATTTTTTGGAGTCTTAAGGAATTGCAAGTATCACCAACATCTGTTAAAGTACAAACGAAATACACACCCTACCCACACATCTTGTTCAAAAAAACTTTAAAGAGAAAAGAAAACTCTTCTGGTCTTCTGACCTTGACATAACCTAGTTCAATACCACTATATTTCTCTTACGTCCTAGGGGATACTGGGAATCCATTTAGTACCAAGGGGTATAGACTGGTCCACTAGGAGCCATGGGCACTTTAAGAAATTTATAGTGTGTGCTGACTCCTCCCTCTATGCCCCTCCTACCTGACTCAGTTTAGCAAGTGTGCCCAGAGGAGCCGGTCACGTTTCTGGAAGCTCCTGAAGAGTTTTCTGCATTTAGTTTCTCTGTTTGTTATTTTCAGTCAGGACTTTTAAGGGTTAAAGGTCCCATTCCCCGCTGACAGGACCAGCAGCTCATAGGCGCCATTTTACAGACTGCGTCATCACTGACTGCAGAGACGCGCCGCTCCTCCGGAAATCCCCCAGTTTACCTCAGCGGTACCAGGGGGTTATAGCAGGGAGGGAGCGTTATATAGTGTACTGAGTCCCCAATTAGGGTACTTAGTCTGCGACCCGGTAAGGGCGCTGTGTGCTGGTTTCTCTACATTTGTGTCTCTCCTGAAGGGCTCTTTGTTGGTTAATTGTGCTGTTAACTATTTTCTGTGTGTATGCCATTCTGCTGCAAGGATGTCAGAAAGCAAGGAGTGTGTTACATGTAAGACACTGTTCCTCCTCTCCTGGGGGTTCACTAGTGTGTACTTAGTGTAGTATCCCTTCCCAGACGAAGGAAGCAGAGCCAGCGTAGCTGGACTCCATTAGAGGGATGATCACCATCTCTCCTAAATTATCTTGAAATGAGAACGAGATGCAATACTTAAAGTCTATGACTGAGTTTATGTAAAAGGACTCAGAACTCAGATCAGCGTCTCAGTCCTCTGCTGTTTGTTCACAAAAACATACTGTAACCCAGTTCCTGCATTCTGACTCTGATCAAGAAGGGTCAGAAATGGAAAAAGGTGAGGTGGACATGGCGGTAAGGAGGGGTCTCTGTCACAGGGAGTTGACGCGCTCATAGACGCTATCAGGGAAGTCCTCAATATTCCTGACAAGGTGACTGAGGAGAGTGAGGAATCTTACTTTAATGTATAGAAAAAATCCTCAGCTACTTTCTCATACGTCGTAGAGGATGCTGGGGTCCACTTATTGACCATGGGGTATAGACGGTTCTGCAGGAGCCATGGGCACTCTTAAGACTTTTCAATGGGTGTGAACTGGCTCCTACCTCTATGCCCCTCCTCCAGACTTCAGTTTTAGAAATTTGCCCAGGAGACTGGATGCACTCTGAGGAGCTCTACTGAGTTTCTCTGAAAAAGACTTATGTTAGGTTTGTTATTTTCAGGGAGAACTGCTGGCAACAGACTCCCTGCTTCGTGGGACTGAGGGGGCAGAAGCAGAACCAACTTCCTGAAGAGTTTCATGGCTCTGCTTCTGGCTGACAGGGCACCATTAGCTCCTGAAGGGAGCTAAACGCTAGCTGTGCCTAGATGCTCAGTCCCACAGCACGCCGTCACCCCCCTCGCAGAGCCCGAAGTCTGAAGACAGGTGAGTAATTTGAAGATAGATCTTCTAGCAACTAAAGTGACGGCTGAGGTACGGCGCAGCTGGCGGGAGCGCAGCGCGCCATTGCTGCCCACACACACAGAGCACTGCAGGGCGCGGGGGCGCCCTGGGCAGCAAATTATTACCTTAAACTGGCGCAAAGGGGGCATACGATGCCGCTGGCACAGGCTTACCCCTGCTAGTATAAATATTAACAGACCTTGCTGAACGAAAAACGCACCACTTGCGGGGGCGGAGATTCTTCCTCAGGCAGCCAGCACACTGCTCAGCGCCATTTCCTCTCTCTCCTCAGCTGCAGAAACAACGCTGGTCCTTTCCTCCACTTCTGGCAACAAGTACAGGGGGCACAAAGCGTTTAGTGGTGCATTACTAGTGTGAATTACTGTGTAAAAGTGCTGTTGTATGTGGGCATTCTGTGTTCACAAACATTACATACTGACGCTGGGGTTGTGGACTGGCTGCTCCTATACTGTGTCCATCTGACAGATTTTGCTGTGGATCTGTCCCCTTATAAGTCCCAGTGTGTCTGTGAGTGTGTGCTGTACACGTGTAAGGCATGTCTGAGGCAGGGAGTTCCTCCCCGGAGGAAGGCATTTTAGGGACACAGAGTTGTAATGTGGTGGTGCTGCCGGCACACTAAGAGACTACATGGGTGAAAGAAATACGTGACCGTATGCATCTTATTAACAGGAGGTTAGATAAGTCTGAATCTCAGGCTGAATGCTGGAGAAAATCTGTGGAAGATGTGATTTTTCTGGACTCAGTTCTTCTGCAGGCGGCCCCTCTGGGTCACATAAGAGACCATTTGTGAATACTGATACCGACACAGACTCTGATTCTTGTGTCGACGATAGTGACTCTAGAGAAATAGATCATAAATTGGAAAAAAAATATACAATATATGATTGTGGCTATAAGGGACGTGTTGGAAGTTACAGAAGCCTCGCCTGTACCTCAGGAGAAGGCTTATTTATGTAAGGAAAAGAAATCCAAAGTCACGTTCCCTTCTTCCCACGAGCTAAATGCTCTCTTTGCAGGGATGTGGGTGAATCCTGAGAAAAAAATTTCATATTCCTAAGCGGATTCAGGTAGCTTACCCCTTTCCCAGCAGAGGACAGGAAAAAATGGGAATCGCCCCCTGTGTTAGACAGTGCACTATCCAGGTTGACAAAGAAGGTCATTCTCCCTACACTTGGCACGGCTTCACTAAAAGAGCCGGCTGACCGTAAGATGGAAAGTACATTGAAATCCATTTATGTTGCCAATGGTACACTGCTCAGACCCACTATTGCCTGCGCGTGGGTCAGTCGCGCTATTGAAAAATGGTCAGACAGCGTGTCATCAGAAATTGACACGGTTGATAAAGATGAGATACTCCTTAAGTTAGGGTATATCAAAGACGCTGCCGCATACATGCTAGAAGTGATGACAGATATTGGACTCTTGAGTTCACAAGCCGCTACCATGGCGGTATCAGCTAGGCGGGCATTGTGGATTCGCCAGTGGAATGCGGATGCGGATTCCAAAAGAAACATGGAGGCTCTCCCATATAAAGGTGAGACCTTATTTGGCCATGATCTGGATGCGTTAGTCTCGGCGGCTACCGCAGGTAAGTCAACGTTTTTGCCCTCTGCACTTGCACAGGCAAAAAAGACCTATCACGCACACATGCAGTCCTTTCGGCCAAATAAATACAAAAGAGCGAGAGGTTCCCCCTTCTTTGCAGGAAGTGGAAGGGGAAAGAAGCCCACAGCGGCTCCAGGTTCCCAGGAGCAGAAGTCTACCCCTGCTTCTGCCAAATCTTCAGCATGACGCTGGAACTCCCTTGCGGGAGGCCACTCGGGTGGGGGCACATCTCAAACTGTTCAGCCAAGGTTGGATTCTGTCTGGCCTGGATCCCTGGGTGTTGCAAATAGTATCCCAGGGATACAAGCTGGAGTTTCTTGACGTTCCCCCATGCCGATTTTTCAAATCAACCTTGCCAGCTTCTCTTCCAGAAAGAGAAGCAGTAACAGCGGCAATCCAAAAATTATGTCAGGACCAGGTCGTAGTCCTGGTGCCTTTGCCGCAACAAGGGGAGGGGTTTTATTTAAGCCTCTTTGTAGTTCCGAAGCCGGACGGCTCGGTCAGACCGATCCTGAACCTAAAAAATTTGAATCTACTTGAAACGATTCAAGTTCAAGATGGAATCACTCTGGGCAGTGATTTCCAGTATGGAGGAGGGGGATTACATGGTGTCGGTAGACATCAAGGATGCTTACCTGCATGTTCCCATTTATCCTCCTCACCAGGCCTATCTGAGATTTGCGGTTCAGGATTGCCATTACCAGTTCCAGACGTTACCTTTCGGTCTCTCCACGGCGCCGAGGGTATTCACCAAGGTGATGGCGGAGATGAAGGAGTCAATATAATTCCTTATCTGGATGATCTCCTGATAAAGGCAAGATCCAGGGAGCAGTTGTTACAAAACATCACGCTCTCCCTGTCGATACTCCAACAACACGGTTGGATCATAAATTATCCAAAGCCACAATTGGAACCGACAACAAGATTGTCTTTTCTCGGGATGATTCTGGACACGGAAGTTCAGAGAGTATTTCTTCCGGTGGAAAAGGCTCTGGAAATCCAGAAAATGGTAAAACAATTATTGAAACCATCCAGTGTGTCGATCCATCAGTGCATTCGGTTGTTGGGGAAGATGGTGGTGGCCTACGAGGCCATACAGTTTGGCAGGTTCCATGCCAGAGTATTCCAGTGGGACCTGTTGGACAAGTGGTCGGGATCCCACCTTCACATGCACTGAAAAATAGTCCTGTCGTCAAAAGCCAGGATTTCACTCCTGTGGTGGCTACACAGTCCGCACCTACTAGAGGGACGCAGATCTGGATTCAGGACTGGGTCCTGGTAACCACGGATGCAAGTCTCCGAGGCTGGGGAGCTGTCACTCAGGGGGAAAGCTTCCAAGTAAAATGGTCAAGTCAGGAAGACTGCCTTCACATAAACATGCTGGAATTGAGAGCCATTTACAACTGCCTCCGACAAGCGGTACATCTTCTTCAAGATCATCCCGTGCAGATCCAGTCGGACAATGTAACAGCAGTCACGTACATAAACAGACAGGGCGGAACGAAAAGAGCAGCAATGGCAGAGGTGACAAAGCTCCTCCTCTGGGCAGAAAGGCATGCTAAAGCTCTGTCAGCAATTTTCATTCCAGGTGTGGACAACTGGGAAGCAGACTTCCTCAGCAGACACGATCTCCATCTAGGAGAGTGGGGCCTCCACCAAGAAGTCTTCGCAGAGGTGACAAGTCTTTGGGGAGTTCCTCAAGTAGACATGATGGCATCTCATCTCAACAAGAAGCTTCGGAAATATTGTTCCAGGTCGAGAGACCCTCAAGCAATAGCAGTGGATGCGCTAGTGACTCAGTGGGTATTCCAGTCAGTGTATGTCTTCCCTCCACTTCTGCTGATCCAAAAAGTTCTCAGGATCCTAAGAAGAACAAGTGTTCGAGCAATCTTCATTGCTCCAGACTGGCCAAGGAGGGCTTGGTACCCAGATCTTCAGGAGTTGCTCATAGAAGATCCTCGGCTTCTTCCTCTTGGCGAGGACCTGCTGCAGCAGGGGCCGTGCGTGTATCAGGTCTTACTGCGGCTACGTTTGATGGCATGGCTGTTGAGCACCGGATCCTAGCCCGTAAGGGTATTCCGAAAGAAGTCATTCCCACACTTATTCAGGCCAGGAAAGGAGTAACGTCGAAACATTACCACTGTATTTGGAGACAGTATGTGTCTTGGTGTGAATCCAAGAAGGCTCCTACGGAAGAGTTTCACTTGGGACGTTTTCTCCATTTTCTGCAGGATGGTGTGGAGGCGGGCCTCTGATTGGGGTCAATCAAGGTCCAGATTTCGTCCTTGTCAGTGTTCTTCCAAAAACAATTGGCCTCTCTTCCAGAGGTTCAGACCTTCGTGAAAAAGGCGTTCTGCACATCCAGCCTCCTTTTGTGCCTCCAGTGGCACCATGGGACCTTAATGTGGTGTTGCAGTTCCTTCAATCGGATTGGTTTGAGCCTCTACGAGAGATAGAGTTGAAGTTTCTCACTTGGAAAGTGGTGATTGTCACGATCCGGGTATCTGGACGCCATTACTTACCCTTCAGATGCCTCCTAAGGCGGGCTCAGCGTTCCAGGACCGGATTCCGCTGTTCCTGAGTTTCCACATGCAGAGTGGTCTTTTCATCAGCCGCGGCCTCCGCTGTGCCCGCGTGGTTAAATGTGCATCTATCAGCCTGGCGTCTCCTGTCTCCGGTGGCCGGCGCCGCCATTACTGTTTCCCAGACCACATGGATTACAAACCAAACTTCCCTCCAAGTGTCTGCATGGGCGCAGCCATCTTGGATTCTGTCATCTGATCATTTCCACCAATCTGCTGTCTGTGTTGTTGATTTGCATAATTGCCTAGCCAACCCCTTCCTTGCTGCAGGTATAAGTAAGCTGTACCTGAGCAAGGAAGACGTCAGTGCTTTGGTTGTCAAACCTAGTTCCTGTTTGTCTCTCTTCTATGATTGTCTTCCAGGTTCCAGCTCCTGTCTCAAGACTTCCACCATAGAGACCCGCACCAGCATTCCACCTGCGGTGTAGCCTGACTCTCCAATCCATTGTGGATTCATCTGTTTCCAGCTACAACACTACCTGCTTCCAGCAGAGTACAGCTTCCCTTAAAGGGCCGGTGTCCTTTCTACACTTTACCACTCTCCACCGGAATTATTATTTCTCCGCTCTCAAGTTCTACATTTCAGTTCACATTTCATCGCTCCCAAAGTTCATTTATTATTTAACTGGTTCCAGCCAGTATCCACTCCGTGCTAACAACAGTCTGGTTCCAGCCAGTATCCACAGCAGCTGTTTTACCTTCAGCAACCCAGCTCTTCCTGGAACACCAGCTGGTACAATCCTGGGTTATCTCCATTGCTACAGCCGGGCCTGGTAAGGACTTTCCATCTAGAAGATCATAAGAACTATCTCACACTACCAGTGCCCTGTGGCTCCTGCCATGCTGTAGTACTCAGGAACTGTATTTATTCTTTGCTGACTTTTACGTTTTCTTTTATTGCTGCTGTGATGCGGAGTTGTCATAATAAACATCATTGACTTTTATCTAAGTTGTCGTGGTCACGCCTTCGGGCAGTTATTATTCATGTTACTTACATGTCCAGGGGTCTGATACAACCTCCCAGGTTCCGGTACATCTCAGCCCCTACAACTGAGGCTGCCTCCCGTCAGCTCAGGCCCTCAGTTGTGACAGTAAGCACTGACCTAATGAATCCAGCCGGAGACCAGGATCAAGCGGCCAGGCCGATGCAAGAACTGGCAGCCCGACTAGAACATCAGGAGGCTGCACAGGGCCACATCATCCGCTGTCTCCAGGATCTCTCTACTCGGCTGGATGGGATTCAGACAACTCTCCGTGGATCAGGCGCGTCTGGTGCGTCAACCACAGTGACTCCAGCTATAACCCCACCCACCTTACCCATTTCTGCTCCACGTCTTCATCTTCCAACGCCAGCAAAATTTGACGGATCTCCAAGATTCTGCAGGGGATTTCTCAACCAGTGTGAGATTCAGTTTGAGCTACAACCTGGCAATTTTCCCAGTGACCGTACAAAAATTGCCTACATTATTTCTCTTCTCAGTGGCTCAGCCCTTGATTGGGCATCACCGTTATGGGAGAGGTCCGACACCCTGCTATCTTCTTACACTGCATTTGTGTCAACATTCAGGCGCATCTTCGACGAGCCAGGCAGGGTAACTTCAGCTTCGTCTGAGATTCTCCGTTTACGCCAGGAATCACGTACTGTAGGACAATATCTTATACAGTTCCAGATCCTGGCATCCGAACTGGCATGGAACGACGAGGCCCTGTATGCTGCATTCTGGCATGGTTTATCCGAGCGTATTAAAGATGAGTTAGCTACCAGAGACTTACCCTCCAAGTTAGATGAGCTAATCTCACTTTGTACGAAAGTTGACTTACGTTTCAGAGAGAGAGCAACTGAGCGTGGAAGATCATCTGCTCCAAAATCTTCTACTCCTCCTCCTCGCCAACTGTCACCAACTACAGATGAACCCATGCAAATTGTCCGTTCCCGTTTAACTCCTGCTGAGCGCCGAAGACGTCTCTCCGAGTTTCTCTGTCTGTATTGTGCAGCTCCGTCTCACACCATTAATGCCTGTCCCAAACGTCCGGGAAACTCCAAATCCTAGCTCGCCAAGGAGAGGGCCGGCTAGGAGTAATGATCTCCTCTCCATCTCCTCAAGATTGTAACCTCCCAGTCTCGCTTCAAGTTGCTCAACGTTATCAGAACGTCATTGCCCTCCTGGATTCCGGAGCAGCTGGGAACTTTATTACTGAAGCCTATGTTAAACGGTGGTCCCTACCCACCGAGAGACTTCCTTCGTCCTTTTCCTTAACTGCTGTGGATGGCAGTAAAATTTTTGATACAGTTATTTCTCTAAGGACTCTACCAGTTCGTCTGAGAGTGGGAGTTCTTCATTCCGAACTTATTTCATTTTTAGTGATTCCAAGAGCCACACATCCTGTGGTCCTGGGCCTTCCATGGCTCCGTCTTCACAATCCTACAATTGATTGGACGACTACGCAAATCCTGGCATGGGGTTCCTCCTGTACTAAGACATGTTTGTTTAAAGTGTTGCCTGTCTGTTCTTCCTCCCCCAGGTCGTCTGATGTTCCACCTCCTCCATATCAAGATTTCACGGATGTGTTCAGTAAAGCTTCTGCTGATATCCTTCCTCCTCATAGAGAATGGGACTGCCCGATTGATCTCGTTCCAGGGAAGGTTCCACCTCGAGGCCGAACTTATCCGTTGTCTCTCCCCGAGACACATTCTATGGAGGAATACATTAAAGAGAACCTAGCAAAGGGGTTCATTCGACCTTCTTCTTCTCCAGCCGGCGCAGGCTTCTTTTTTGTAAAGAAGAAAGATGGTGGTCTGCGGCCGTGCATCGACTACAGAGGTTTGAACGACATTACCATCAAGAACCGCTATCCTTTACCCCTGATTACTGAGCTCTTTGACAGAGTTAGCGGAGCTACCATCTTTACAAAGCTGGACCTGAGAGGTGCATACAATCTCATCCGGATCCGTGAGGGTGACGAGTGGAAGACCGCATTTAACACCCGTGACGGACATTATGAGTACCTCGTCATGCCCTTCGGATTGAGCAATGCTCCAGCTGTCTTCCAGCATTTCGTCAATGAGATCTTCAGAGACATTCTATACCGTCATGTCGTGGTCTATCTAGATGATATCCTCATTTTTGCCAACGATTTAGAGGAACATCGTTTCTGGGTAAAGGAGGTTCTGTCCCGTCTCCGTGTCAATCATCTCTACTGCAAATTAGAGAAATGCGTCTTTGAAGTCAAGTCCATTCCGTTTCTAGGGTACATTGTGTCCGGTTCCGGACTAGAGATGGATCCTGAGAAACTACAAGCAATCCAGAATTGGCCGGTACCCTTAACCCTCAAAGGGGTCCAGAGGTTCTTAGGGTTCGCCAATTATTACCGAAAGTTTATACGAGACTTTTCCACCATTGTGGCGCCTATTACTGCTTTCACCAAGAAGGGTGCTAACCCGTCCAAGTGGTCTGAAGAAGCCATGCAAGCTTTTCATCTTTTAAAACAGAGGTTCATCTCTGCACCTGTCCTGAAACAGCCTGACATCGACTCTCCTTTCATCTTAGAGGTGGATGCCTCCTCCGTTGGAGTAGGAGCGGTGTTATCTCAGAGGGCTAAAGATGGTAATTTACATCCTTGCAGTTTCTTCTCACGGAAGTTCTCCCCAGCGGAGCGCAACTATGCCATTGGCGACCAGGAGTTGCTAGCCATCAGGCTCGCTCTAGAGGAGTGGAGATATCTGTTGGAGGGAGCTTCTCATTCAATCACCATCCTTACAGACCACAAGAACCTTCTATATCTAAAAGGCGCACAATGTCTCAACCCTCGTCAGGCCAGATGGGCACTTTTCTTTTCCAGGTTCGACTTTAAACTCCAGTTCTGTCCGGGCTCTCAGAATCGCAAGGCCGATGCCCTTTCCCGCTCATGGGAGCAAGAAAATGAGTCAGAGTCTTCAGACAAGCATCCTATTATAAATCCGTTGGCATTCTCCACGGTAGGGATGGACTCTACGCCCCCATCAGGGAAAAGTTTTGTGAAGCCGACACTAAGGAAGAAGCTCATGCATTGGGCCCATGCTTCCCGTTTTGCCGGACATACAGGTATCCAAAAAACCCTGGAGTTTATCTCTAGGTCCTATTGGTGGCCAACTCTGAAAAAGGACGTTTTGGAGTTTATTGCATCTTGCCCAAAGTGTGCTCAACATAAAGTATCCCGCCAGTCGCCTGCGGGGCAACTGGTTCCACTATCTGTTCCCCGTCGACCATGGACCCATTTGTCGATGGATTTTATTACAGATTTGCCCATGTGCAACAAGTTCAATACCATCTGGGTGGTAGTTGACCGGTTCACCAAGATGGCACACTTCATTCCTCTCACCGGTCTTCCGTCAGCTTCCAAGTTGGCTCAAGTATTCATACAAGAGATCTTCCGACTCCACGGTCTTCCAGAAGAAATTATCTCAGATCGAGGAGTTCAATTCACAGCCAAATTCTGGCGAAGTTTATGTCAAGTCCTCCAAGTCAAGTTAAAGTTTTCCACGGCTTACCATCCTCAGACCAATGGTCAAACTGAGAGGGTGAATCAGGACTTGGAGGCCTTCCTCCGCATCTATGTGTCCTCCTCTCAAGATGACTGGGTTCAATTACTTCCCTGGGCCGAGTTCTGTCATAACAACCAGTATCATTCTTCATCTTCCTCAACACCATTCTTCACCAACTTTGGATTCCACCCTAAAGTCCCTGAGTTCCAACCGCTTCCAGCAACTTCTGTTCCCGCAGTGGATATCACCTTGCATCAGTTTGCCAATATCTGGAAGAGCGTACGATCAGCTCTGCTCAAGGCATCGTTCAGGTACAAGAAGTTTGCGGATAAGAAGCGTCGAGCAGTTCCTGCTCTCAAGGTGGGTGATCGGGTATGGTTATCCACGAAGAATTTGAGGTTAAGAGTTCCCAGTATGAAGTTTGCACCTCGCTACATCGGTCCTTTTAAAATTGATCAAGTCATCAATCCTGTTGCTTACAGACTCCAGTTACCTCCCTTCTTAAAAATACCCAGGACATTCCATGTTTCCCTGTTGAAACCGCTAATCTTGAATCGGTTTCATTCCTCACTTCCACCAACTCCGAAAGTCCAAACTCAACGAGGCGTTGAGTATGAAGTGGCCAAGATCCTGGACTCACGTCACCGTTACGGTCAACTTCAGTATCTCATTGACTGGAAGGGCTATGGTCCTGAAGAACGCTCTTGGACCAATGCCTCTGACGTCCATGCTCCTGCCTTGGTCCGAAATTTCCACGCAAAGTTTCCTTTAAAGCCTAAGAAGTGTCCTGGGGCCACTCCTAAAGGGGGGGGGTGCTGTCACGATCCGGGTATCTGGACGCCATTACTTACCCTTCAGATGCCTCCTAAGGCGGGCTCAGCGTTCCAGGACCGGATTCCGCTGTTCCTGAGTTTCCACATGCAGAGTGGTCTTTTCATCAGCCGCGGCCTCCGCTGTGCCCGCGTGGTTAAATGTGCATCTATCAGCCTGGCGTCTCCTGTCTCCGGTGGCCGGCGCCGCCATTACTGTTTCCCAGACCACATGGATTACAAACCAAACTTCCCTCCAAGTGTCTGCATGGGCGCAGCCATCTTGGATTCTGTCATCTGATCATTTCCACCAATCTGCTGTCTGTGTTGTTGATTTGCATAATTGCCTAGCCAACCCCTTCCTTGCTGCAGGTATAAGTAAGCTGTACCTGAGCAAGGAAGACGTCAGTGCTTTGGTTGTCAAACCTAGTTCCTGTTTGTCTCTCTTCTATGATTGTCTTCCAGGTTCCAGCTCCTGTCTCAAGACTTCCACCATAGAGACCCGCACCAGCATTCCACCTGCGGTGTAGCCTGACTCTCCAATCCATTGTGGATTCATCTGTTTCCAGCTACAACACTACCTGCTTCCAGCCTCAGCTTCCAGCAGAGTACAGCTTCCCTTAAAGGGCCGGTGTCCTTTCTACACTTTACCACTCTCCACCGGAATTATTATTTCTCCGCTCTCAAGTTCTACATTTCAGTTCACATTTCATCGCTCCCAAAGTTCATTTATTATTTAACTGGTTCCAGCCAGTATCCACTCCGTGCTAACAACAGTCTGGTTCCAGCCAGTATCCACAGCAGCTGTTTTACCTTCAGCAACCCAGCTCTTCCTGGAACACCAGCTGGTACAATCCTGGGTTATCTCCATTGCTACAGCCGGGCCTGGTAAGGACTTTCCATCTAGAAGATCATAAGAACTATCTCACACTACCAGTGCCCTGTGGCTCCTGCCATGCTGTAGTACTCAGGAACTGTATTTATTCTTTGCTGACTTTTACGTTTTCTTTTATTGCTGCTGTGATGCGGAGTTGTCATAATAAACATCATTGACTTTTATCTAAGTTGTCGTGGTCACGCCTTCGGGCAGTTATTATTCATGTTACTTACATGTCCAGGGGTCTGATACAACCTCCCAGGTTCCGGTACATCTCAGCCCCTACAACTGAGGCTGCCTCCCGTCAGCTCAGGCCCTCAGTTGTGACAGTGATGCTTTTGGCATTGGCATCCGCACGGCAGGTGTCTGAATTGGGGGCCTTGTCTCACAAGAGCCCTTACTTTGTTTTCCATGAAGATAGAGCTGAGTTGCGAACTCGCCAACATTTTCTTCCAAAGGTGGTTTCTTCTTTCCACATAAACCAACCTATTGTGGTGCCAGTGGTTACTGACACGTTCACTGAGTCAAAGTCTCTAGATGTGGTTAGAGCTTTGAAGATTTATGTCACTAGAACATCTCGAATTCGGAGAACAGAGTCTTTGTTTGTCCTGTATGCTCCCAACAAGATTGGGTGTCCTGCTTCCAAGCAGACTATTGCACGTTGGATCAGAAGTACGATTCAGCAAGCTCATACTACGGCTGGAGTGCCGTTGCCGATGTCGGTGAAGGTCCATTCCACTAGGAAGGTGGGCTCATCCTGGGCGGCTGCCCGGGGGGTCTCGGCATTACAACTTTGCCGAGCAGCTACCTGGTCGGGGTCAAACACGTTTGCAAAATTCTACAAGTTTGATACCTTGCCTGATGAAGACCTCAAGTTTGGTCAATCGGTGCTGCAGGGTCACCCGCACTCTCCCGCCCGTACTGGAGCTTTGGTATAAACCCCATGGTCAATAAGTGGACCCCAGCATCCTCTAGGACGTATGAGAAAACAGGATTTTAATACCTACCGGTAAATCCTTTTCTTCTAGTCCGTAGAGGATGCTGGGCGCCCGTCCCAGTGCGTACTTTACCTGCAGTTTAGTTATACACAAGTTGTGTTATGTTAGTTTCAGCTTGTTGCTGCAATTGATTCATGCCTGTTGGCGTGTGTTATGTTGATTGCCATGTGTGCGGCATGGTTGAGGTGTGAGCTGGTATGTATCTCACCACTAGTATTAAAGTAAATCCTTTCCTCGAAATGTCCATCTCCCTGGGCACAGTTCCTATAACTGAAGTCTGGAGGAGGGGCATAGAGGGAGGAGCCAGTTCACACCCATTGAAAAGTCTTAAGAGTGCCCATGGCTCCTGCGGAACCGTCTATACCCCATGGTCAATAAGTGGACCCCAGCCTCCTCTACGGACTAGGAGAAAAGGATTTACCGGTAGGTATTAAAATCCTGTTTTTCCTGTGTCAAAAGAACTAAATACCCTGTTTGAACAACCGTGGGTTAATCCAGAAAAAAAGTTCCAGATCCCTAAGCGGTTACTGTCAACTTTTCCCTTTCCCCCTGAGGATAGGAAAAAATGGGAAAATTCACCGATTGTAGATGTAGAGATCAGTCTCCAAGCTCTCACGTAAAATTGTTTTACCTGTTCCTGGTGCAGCCTCCCTAAAAGACACAGCTGTTCGTAAGATTGAAACTACCCTCAAATCTTTGTATACAGCTGCAGGTGTGGCTCAGAGACCCACTATAGCATGTGGATGGATTGCAAAAGCCATTGCAAAGTGGTCTGATAATGTCATAGAGCAGGGGTGTCAAACACAAGGCCCGCGGGCCAAATCCGGCCCGCCAGACCTCGTCTGATGGCCCGCGGTGCCGCCGCCAGCCTTGCAGCCTCCCCTGCACGGAGTAAATTCATTTTAAAAATGGCTCAAGTTAAAAAAAAAAAAAAAAAATTACTTACCTTCCGGGACCTGGCCCGACTTCTTCCTGCCCCGCACTGCTCCCTGGGTGTCGGACGTGACGTCATCACGTGACGTCCGCCCGACATCACCAGGGATCAGAGGAGCGCGCAGACGCCGCGGAGAGGAGCAAGAAGAAAGAAGTAAAAGAAAGAAAGAAGTAAAAGGTAAGTAAAGTAAATGGAGGGGGCAGATGGCTGGGCACTATAAAAGGGGGCAGATGGCTGGGCACTATAAAAGGGGGCAGATGGCTGGGCACTATAAAAGGGGGCACATAATAATTGAATGCAGTGACATTAATTTATGATAATAAAGAGTGGACACATAGACCTACAGATACAACCGGCCCTTTGATGGGGACCAAACTGCTGATGCGGCCCCCGATGAATTTGAGTTTGACACCCCTGTCATAGAGGGTTTTGACACTACCTCGAGGTGAAATTGTTTTACTTCTGCAACATATACAAGATTCTGCAAACTTTATGGTTGAAGCCATAAAGGAGATAGGTTTGCTAAATACACGCATGACAGCTATGGCAGTGTCGGCACGCAGAGGTTTATAGTTACATCAGTGGACTGCCAACGCAGACTCCAAGAAAGGTGTGGAAGGCCTGCCATTCTCAGGTGAGGCCTTACTGGATAAGTGGATTTCAAAAGCTACTGCGGGTAAATTCACCTATCTGCCTTCTGCAACTCCTCCTGCTAGGACGACCTACTGCAAAGTTTTGGGGCAGAGCCAGGGGTTCCTCTACCGCCGCTAGAGGGAAATAACGCAAGCCAACCACTGTTGGTTTTCAGGAACAGAGATCCAGCTCTGTTGCCTCAAAGCCTTCCGCATGACGGGGGCCCACATGCCTGGAAGAAAGGCAGGTGGGAGCCCGGCTAAAATTCTTCGGTCACGCCTGGGCGAGGTCTTGCCAGCACCCCTGGGGGACCTTGACCTTATTTTACAGTGGTACAGGCTGGAGTTCCAGGATCTCCCACCTCACATATTCTTCAAATCAGGCTTACCAGCTTCACAGGAAGCAAGAATAACCTTACAAGAAGCTATTCAAAAACTGTTACTGACTCAGGTCATTGTTCTAGTTCCACCTCTTTCTCTAACGTCCTAGTGGATGCTGGGGACTCCGTAAGGACCATGGGGAATAGACGGGCTCCGCAGGAGACATGGGCACTTTAAGAAAGAATTTAGATTCTGGTGTGCTCTGGCTCCTCCCTCTATGTCCCTCCTCCAGACCTCAGTTTGAATCTGTGCCCGGACGAGCTGGGTGCTGTTCAGTGAGCTCTCCTGAGCTTGCTGTAAGAAAGTATTTTGTTAGGTTTTTTATTTTCAGGGAGCTCTGCTGGCAACAGACTCCCTGAATCGTGGGACAGAGGGGAGAGAAGCAGCCCTACTCTCTGAAGATCGGTCCTGCTTCTTAGGCTACTGGACACCATTAGCTCCAGAGGGATCGTACACAGGATCTCACCCTCGTCGTCCGATCCCAGAGCCGCGCCGCCGTCCCCCTCGCAGAGCCGGAAGACGGAAGCCGGGTGAGCATAAGAAGCAAAGAAGACTTCGAAATCGGCGGCAGAAGGCTCCAGTCTTCACTGAGGTAGCGCACAGCACTGCAGCTGTGCGCCATTGCTCCCACACACACCTCACATACTCTGGTCACTGTAAGGGTGCAGGGCGCAGGGGGGGGGGGGGGGGGGGCGCCCTGGGCAGCAGTTGGGACCTCTTTGGCAAAAAGTACACATATATACAGTTGGGCACTGTATATATGTATGAGCCCCCGCCAAAAATTGTACATTGAAGTGGGACAGAAGCCCGCCGCTGAGGGGGCGGGGCTTCTTCCTCAGCACTCACCAGCGCCATGTTTTTCTCCACAGCACCGCTGAGAGGAAGCTCCCCAGCCTCTCCCCTGCAGATACACGGTAGAAGAGGGTAAAAAGAGAGGGGTGGCACATAATTAGGCGCAAAAATCAATATAAACAGCAGCTACTGGGTTAACATTAAGTTACTGTGTTATTCCTGGGTTAATAGCGCTGGGGTGTGTGCTGGCATACTCTCTGTCTGTCTCTCCAAAGGAAAAAGAACAAACGGCTGCGCTGAATATCAGGAACGAAACATAATGTACAGAGAGCCAACGTAAAAAATAACAATGTTTATTAATAAAACATATAAAAAGATTAATTATCAAATAACCGGTGAATAATATATATAAATATATATAAGAACAATCACTAGATGTGAACTAGTGGTATATTGTAATAACTCAGCTTATTGGGGTGAAAAGTTCCGTGATTCACTTGTTAGATAGTTGATAAATACCAGGTGTGTTGGTAGGATCCTAATGAATTAAAAGTCCCTCAGTTGAAATTGATATTCAATACCTTTCCAAAATGGGCTGGTAAGAGCCGAGCGTCCTCGGCTTCAATGTCCTGCAATGCCCATATACGCTGTGCAGCGGAAAGGAATGGACCGTCTCTCTCACAACCCGGTCGTGGCGGCGTGTGCGCTGAAGCCGCTGATGTCGGATGCTGTAGACGGAGGGTGCAGCGGGGACCAAGGAACACCTGGAAGATTTCACCTGAGCTGAGTGTGGATAGTGGCGGGTCCTGACGCGTTTCGTCACGTTCACGTGACTTTCTCATCTACCTTTGAGAAAGTCACGTGAACGTGACGAAACGCGTCAGGACCCGCCACTATCCACACTCAGCTCAGGTGAAATCTTCCAGGTGTTCCTTGGTCCCCGCTGCACCCTCCGTCTACAGCATCCGACATCAGCGGCTTCAGCGCACACGCCGCCACGACCGGGTTGTGAGAGAGACGGTCCATTCCTTTCCGCTGCACAGCGTATATGGGCATTGCAGGACATTGAAGCCGAGGACGCTCGGCTCTTACCAGCCCATTTTGGAAAGGTATTGAATATCAATTTCAACTGAGGGACTTTTAATTCATTAGGATCCTACCAACACACCTGGTATTTATCAACTATCTAACAAGTGAATCACGGAACTTTTCACCCCAATAAGCTGAGTTATTACAATATACCACTAGTTCACATCTAGTGATTGTTCTTATATATATTTATATATATTATTCACCGGTTATTTGATAATTAATCTTTTTATATGTTTTATTAATAAACATTGTTATTTTTTACGTTGGCTCTCTGTACATTATGTTTCGTTCCTGATATTCAGCGCAGCCGTTTGTTCTTTTTCTATGCTATCACCACAATACTACACATAGTATTCCGGCAAGCGCAGACTATCGGGAACATAAAATTGTGATTATTTAATTCTATGAAACACGTATTGGTTTTCACTTTTTATTTTGATGATTAGGCGCTCGTTTGTTGCAGTTTTTTGTTTTTGTCTCTCCAAAGGGGCTTGTGGGGGAATTGTCTTCAGATGAGCATTCCCTGAGTGTGTGGTGTGTCGGTACGTGTGTGTCGACATGTCTGAGGTAAAAGGTTCCACTAAGGAGAAGATAGAGCAAATGTGTGTGTGAGGGGTGTCTCCGTCGACAACGCCGACACCTGTTTGGATATGTGTAATTAAGTGCTAAGGTGAAATTATTGCACAAAAGATTAGAGAACAGACAAGGGCCAGTATTTACTAAGAATCCGAGTTTGTCCGATTTGTGTTTTTTTTTTTGCTAAGTCCCAATCCGGGAATTCACTAAGCACCAATCTCGGCAGTGTCTGGTCTATTCGTAATGGTTTGATTTGCAAAGTTCCGAAATACGAATGAATAGACCATCGGTCAAACACGGCTGTTATTTCATACAATACGGGCATTCACTATTAATTCGTATTTGGGTGTTAGTTTCTGAGTGCTCAAGTGCGGGTCTGTTTTTTTTCGATTCGTTAAAAAAAGCAGCAAAAGAATAGACCTGCTTTTTCCAGTCGAGTTTGGATAACCATGCACGGATCAGTGAGATCTGTGCATGGTTATCTATGGGAAAGGGTCTGTTTAGTGTAAAAACGGAGAAAAAAATTGCGTGGGGTCCCCCCTCCTAAGCATAACCAGCCTCGGGCTCTTTGAGCCGGTCCTGGTTGAAAAAATATGGGGGGAAAAATGACAGGGGATCCCCCATATTTAATCAACCAGCACCGGGCTCTGCGCCTGGTCCTGGTTCCAAAAATACGGGGGACAAAAAGCGTAGGGGTTCCCCGTATTTTTGAAACCAGCACCGGGCTCCACTAGCCAGGTACATAATGCCACAGCCGGGGTACTCTTTTATACTGGTCCCTGCGGCCCTGGCATTATATACCCAACTAGTCACCCCTGGCTGGGGTACCCTGGAGGAGTGGGAACCCCTTAAATCAAGGGGTCCCCCCCTCCAGCCACCCAAGGGCCAGGGGTGAAGCCCGATGCTGTCCCCCCATCCAAGGGCGGCGGATGGGGGGCTGATAGCCTTGTGAAAAAATGTGAATATTGTTTTTAGTAGCAGTACTACAAGTCCCAGCAAGCCTCCCCGCAAGCTGGTACTTGGAGAACCACAAGTACCAGCATGCGGTGGAAAACCGGGCCCGCTGGTACCTGTAGTACTACTACAAAAAAAATACCCCAAAAAAAACAGGACACACACACCGTGAAAGTATAAGTTTATTACATACATGCACACCTCCATACATACATACATACATACATACATACATACATACATACTTACCTATGTTCCCACGAGGCTCGGTCCTCTTCTCCATGTAGAATCCTTTGGGTAACTGTGAAAAAAATTATACTCACAGAATCCAGTGTAGAATCAGACCTTTGTATAATCCACGTACTTGGCAAAATAATAAAACGGAAACCCGACTACGCACTGAAAGGGGTCCCATGTTTACACATGGGACCCCTTTCCCCGACTGCCAGGACCCCCCCTGACTCCTGTCAAAGAGGGTCCCTTCAGCCAATCAGGGAGCGCCACGTCGTGGCACTCTCCTGATTGGCTGACTGCTCCTGTAGTGTCTGTCAGGCAGCACACGGCACAGATACAATGTAGCGCCTATGCGCTCCATTGTAGCCAATGGTGGGAACTTTGCGGTCAGCGGTGAGGTTACTTTCGGTTACTGGGGGAACAGGTGAAATAAACAGAACCTTGTTATATAAGGACAGGATTCCTTGTTATATAAGGACAGTTATCACTTCACACACTTACCTTGAGAAAGACTGTATGTCGAAACGTGTTGGTTTTAATTTGGGAGACACCTGCTTACTTGGGGGCCAAGTCCCTAGAAGTGTGACGGTCCGGACATCACCACCTTCCAGCTTCTGTTTATTTCACCTGTTCCCCCAGTTACATGTGCTTCCATACACATCACTGCAGATGTATTCTTTTATGGTTCACTATTAAACTTGTTTTTATATAAATTTTGGGTAATCCCTTTGTTGTAACCATACGTGTAACATAGGAGGGACACCCCTCTGTATACACTTGGACACGTAGATCAGCCAGCCATTATCAACAATTGGTCCCCTGTTTCTGCTTATTTTCTGTGACACCACGAGAGAAAGCAGAAAGAAGGAGGCCGCTGGAATAACCTACCCTGCTGGAAAGCTAAGGCTGTTTCCGGGAACATTTGAGGAAAAATCATCTAAAAGATACCTTTATAAGCTTCGTCCTTCACCCTTTCCATGTGAGTTTGGTACGCACCATTTTAGATTTGTCCTCATCTGTTAAAGATACCTCTATATGAGGACTATTACTTAAAGTTTATGTAAGTTTGGTACGTTTCCATCGTCTGCATTTATCTCCACTTTACCCTCACCCTTTCTATACGGGTGGGATATACCACATCATTGGTTTCTTCATTGCTTATGTTTCCGGTCCGCCTGGGAGATTTTCCACTGATATAACAAAGTACCACCAAGAGGACTGCAACCTGATGAACCACTGACCGAAAAAGAAACCTTTATGAGCTTCAGTCTCCTTGATTCTACGTGAGTACGGTGTGTACCCAGAAAAAATCCTATACTCCTGCTCCTTAGGATATCTCTTCCTTTGAATTATCCCCTAAAAGATACCTTTATTTGAGGATTCACACACGTACCAACGTAAGTTTGGTACGTTAAATTTCTCCTCACAGTCCAGAATAAACCTAGTCTTCTCCATCATCTACCCCCATATATTTGTTGAGACATACTACACTATCAGTCTCCCCATCATTTGTATTTTCGAGGAAATATTCCATCATTCTGGGAAGAACCCCTTCTCCAAGGACATCCATCCAATGAACTTCTGATGAGAAAAGAAACCTTTATGAATATTGACTTTCCTTCGTCAACGTGAGTACGGTGTGTACCCCGTGAAACTGCTCTACACATTTAGGAACTGTCTTCCCTGCATACCTCCTTTCAAGAGCAAAGACCCTTCCACCATTTGGGACACTATCATTCCACACCCACCATTGGGATATTCCCATCCTACTCATATGCTTTTTTGTTATATTGTGTTGTACAGCGCGATAAGGTGGTAGTATTTCTCTTTTTTTCCATTTGCCTCTTTGGAGATTGTGTGACATCTCCCTCTATCCACCTTTTGCAGCAGTTTAGAGGGCGCGGCAGGATTTCTTCCAATTTTGAATTCATATATTATCATTCTGTCTGTTAAGCGCCTTGAGTTCTATTGGAGAAAGAACTCTATATAAATGTACTTCTTCTTCTTATTATTATTATTAGTTTCCTAAAAAGAAACTCAGGCATGTATGATCTCAATATGACATCAAGATATCCAGAAATAAAAGAAAAACCAGAAACGTGACACTCGGCGCGTGCAGTCTGCGGGCTCCTTAAGTTCGAAATGGCTATACGTATTTAAATATACATTTTTGGTGAGAAATATACTTCTAGTTCCGTGGAGACATTTATTCTTTGGTAAACATCCATGCAAGCAAAGCCGCAGGAAAATTCTAGATATTTTATAAAGCATTTAGATTACTACAGGTTGAGTATCCCTTATCCAAAATGCTTGGTACCAGAGGTATTTTGGATATCGGATTTTTCCGTAATTTGGAATAATTGCATACCATAATGAGAGATCATGGCAATAGGACCTAAATCTAAGCACAGAATGCATTTATGTTTTATATGCACCTTATACACACAGCCTGAAGGTAATTTTAGCCAATATTTTTTATAACTTTGTGCATTAAACAAAGTGTGTCTACATTCACACAATTCATTTATGTTTCATATACACCTTATATACACAGTCTGAAGGTCATTTAATACAATATTTTTAATAACTGTATTAAACAAAGTTTGTGTACATTGAGCCATCAGAAAACAAAAGTTTCACTATCTCACTGTCACTCAAAAAAGTCCGTATTTCGGAATATTCCGTATTTCGGATATTTGGATATGGGATACTCAACCTGTATAGCAGGGGTGTCAAAGACAAGGCCCGCGGGCCAAATCCGGCCCGCCAGACCTCGTCTGATGGCCCGCGGTGCCGCCGCCATGAAACCCCCTTCTCCCGAGTGCCCAGCTCGGGGGGGGGGCGGGGTTTCACGGAATGACGCGATTGCGTCGTGACGTCACGGCGCAAACGCGTCATTCAACGAAACCCCGTCGGAGGAGGGAGAAGGGAGCCGCGCAGACGAGGAGGGAGAGGCGGCTGAAGAGCGGCGAGAACCGCTTCAAATGTAAGTCAGCCCCTCTCCCTTCCTCTCTTTCTCTCTCTCTCCCTCCTTCCACCACCTGCCGCAATGTGTAAAATGGGGACCTGTACCTGCCGCTATGTGTAAAATGGGGACCTGTGCCTGCCACAATGTGTAAAATGGGGACCTGTGCCTGCCACAATGTGTAAAATGGGGACCTGTACCTGCCGCTATGTGTAAAATGGGGACCTGTGCCTGCCACAATGTGTAAAATGGGGACCTGTGCCTGCCACAATGTGTAAAATGGGGACCTGTACCTGCCGCTATGTGTAAAATGGGGACCTGTGCCTGCCACAATGTGTAAAATGGGGACCTGTGCCTGCCACAATGTGTAAAATGGGGACCTGTACCTGCCGCTATGTGTAAAATGGGGACCTGTGCCTGCCACAATGTGTAAAATGGGGACCTGTGCCTGCCACAATGTGTAAAATGGGGACCTGTACCTGCCGCTATGTGTAAAATGGGGACCTGTGCCTGCCACAATGTGTAAAATGGGGACCTGTGCCTGCCACAATGTGTAAAATGGGGACCTGTGCCTGCCACAATGTGTAAAATGGGGACCTGTGCACTATAAAAGGGGGCACATGGCTGGGCACTATAAAAGGGGGCACATGGCTGGGCACTTTAAAAGGGGGCAGATGGCTGGGCACAGGTGGAGCGGTAAATTTTGGATAGACCTACAGATACAACCGGCCCTTTGATGGGGACCAAACTGCTGATGCGGCCCCCGATGAATTTGAGTTTGACACCCCTGCTGTATAGGCATGCACATGAGCGAAGCTGCGGGCAAAAACTACAGTAGTTGTTTTCATAACGCATTTAGGTTAATATAGGCATACATTGTGAGATGTCATAGCAGACACAGATGATATCTAACAATATCTGACAATTCTCTACACAGCAGGGACCTTTCTGCCAAAGCAGAGTGACATTACAAAGGCTGTTTATGATGTGAGCAAGTCACATGATCAGCATGCTGAGGTGAAATGTCACATATTATATGCCTATATTTTACCATTGCTAAGTATATATTAATAATCTGTCTAACATTATTTTCATGTAATATTTACCGTAGGTTAAAATAAGTATACTTTAGATTTAGAGACATAGGCGTGCGCAGGACATTTTATTAGGGGGTGCACGATTAGAAGGGCGTGTTTAGCACCGCCTATTGGGCATGTCTAACACCACCTAATGGGAGTGTCCACCACCATATATTGGCACTCAATGCTAACTAAATAATATAGAGAATTGATTCACAGATATATATCTGTTTAATATGTTAAATTTGTATATTTTATTACCATAGATTATATCCTTATCTGTCGAAATATATATTGATATTGAATTTTAACTTGTCCTCCTCCAAGAGAAACGCTGTATTCTGTGGCGTTGGCACATGATGAGGAGAGAGAGAGCGTGGGTGGGAGCAAGAGCGGGCATGCACGCGGCATGAAATCATCATGACACATCCCACAGGTTAGAGGAACTGGGAGTAGGATTACGTCAGTGATGCTGCACCCATACAACAAATGAATGACAGCCAGACTAAGCAGAGGGGGTGGCGGGCGCAATGGGCGAGAGGACAGAAATGAGCACACTCGGCGATTGCAGCAGGTGTGTGTGAGGGGGTGACAGACTTTAGGGGGTGCCTGTGCGCACCAGGCACCCCCCCTGCGCACGCCTATGTTTAGAGATATATCATCAGGTACAGTTGATATCTTGATAATTTTCTACAAAGCAGTCAGATCTTGCTTGCATTTTATTATTGCGATACAGTATATCTATTTATAATCTACCCACTGGCGGATTTTATCTATGGACTGCAGGACTGCAGCCCCCCTATGTAAAATCCGCCACCCCGTTAGTGAAGCCAGATGTAGTCCATGAGTGCACTGTCTTCATTGTGACTGTCGGTGACTTCCTATTGGAAGTCCTACCTGTCATTCACAGGCAGTCCCATTGGGAGGTATTTCCTCCCTATGGGACTGCCAGACCAGGCTGCGATAGACAGAGAGCTGGCTTCCTGTAGGAAGTCACTTCCTGCTTTTCATGCAGCCCAATCCGGCTTCTATGGATTTCAGCCAATGCAGTCCATAGCAGCCAGAGGTTTGCGTATGTGCACCGCTGCTTCTGCGCCAGTCCTGGCAGCTGCCGAATCCATTGTGCAAGTGCCGGGACCCGGGCTCCCTATTTACAGTATCTCTCTTGATATACCATTATTTTATTAACAGTTCCAAAACCAGCGAGTGGTGGGCCCAGGTGCAAGAATATGCTTTGGGCCCTCCACCACCACTACACAAAAGAAAAATTGGATACAGGAGATTACAATTGTAATTTATCTTGCATTTATTATACTATAGTGCAGGGGTGTCAAACTCAAATTCATCGGGGGCCGCATCAGCAGTTTGGTCCCCATCAAAGGGCCGGTTGTATATGTAGGTCTATCCAAAATTTACCGCTCCACCTGCCTTATATGTGCCCAGCCATCTGCCCCCTTTTAAAGTGCCCAGCCATGTGCCCCCTTTTATAGTGCCCAGCCATGTGCCCCCTTTTATAGTGCACAGGTCCCCATTTTACACATTGTGGCAGGCACAGGTCCCCATTTTACACATTGTGGCAGGCACAGGTCCCCATTTTACACATTGTGGCAGGCACAGGTCCCCATTTTACACATTGTGGCAGGCACAGGTCCCCATTTTACACATAGCGGCAGGTACAGGTCCCCATTTTACACATTGTGGCAGGCACAGGTCCCCATTTTACACATTGTGGCAGGCACAGGTCCCCATTTTACACATAGCGGCAGGTACAGGTCCCCATTTTACACATTGTGGCAGGCACAGGTCCCCATTTTACACATTGTGGCAGGCACAGGTCCCCATTTTACACATAGCGGCAGGTACAGGTCCCCATTTTACACATTGTGGCAGGCACAGGTCCCCATTTTACACATTGTGGCAGGCACAGGTCCCCATTTTACACATAGCGGCAGGTACAGGTCCCCATTTTACACATTGTGGCAGGCACAGGTCCCCATTTTACACATTGTGGCAGGCACAGGTCCCCATTTTACACATAGCGGCAGGTACAGGTCCCCATTTTACACATTGCGGCAGGTGGTGGAAGGAGGGAGAGAGAGAGAAAGAGAGGAAGGGAGAGGGGCTGACTTACATTTGAAGCGGTTCTCGCCGCTCTTCAGCCGCCTCTCCCTCCTCGTCTGCGCGGCTCCCTTCTCCCTCCTCCGACGGGGTTTCGTTGAATGACGCGTTTGCGCCGTGACGTCACAACGCAATCGCGTCATTCCGCGAAACCCCGCCCCCCCCCCCCGAGCTGGGCACTCGGGAGAAGGGGGTTTCATGGCGGCGGCACCGCGGGCCATCAGACGAGGTCTGGCGGGCCGGATTTGGCCCGCGGGCCTTGTCTTTGACACCCCTGCTATAGTGTAATAAATGCAACACAAATCTCATCCTGAGATGTGCACAAAATCACTGCTCCCTTCACAGCTTACTACCCCATAAGAGCACACACTGAACTCTTCATAGCTCACTGTCCCCACTTGTAGCTCTCACTGCCCCCTCCCACCTCATAGTACGCACTGACCCTTTCATAGCCCACTGTCCCTCCTTGCAGCACTCACTGCCCCCTTACAGCTTACTACCGCCCCTTATAGCACACTGATCCTCTTACAGCTTTCAACCCCCTCTCATAGCACAAAGACCCCCTCACAGCTTACAACCCCCCTCATAGCTCATACTGATCAACTCGCAGCGCAATGCCCCCTCATAGTGCACACTGATCCCCTTGCAGCACACTGCTCCCTCATAGTGCACACTGATCCCCTTACAGCCATCCTCATAGTGCACACTGATCCCCTCACAGCCATCCTCATAGTGCACACTGATCCCCTCACAGCCCTCCACATAGTGCACACTGATCCCCTCACAGCCCTCATAGTGCTCACTAATCCCCCCACAGCCCTCATAGTGCTCACTGATCGCCTCATAGTGCACAGTGGGGGTAATTCCAAGTTGATCGCAGCAGGATTTTTTTTTTAGCTGTTGGGCAAAACCATGTGCATTGCAGGGGAGGCAGATATAACATGTGCAGAGAGAGTTAGATTTGGGTGTGGTGTGTTCAATCTGTAATCTAAATTGCAGTGTAAAAATAAAGCAGCCTGCACAGAAACAAAATAACCCACCCAAATCTAACTCTCTCTGCAAATTATATATCTGCCTCCCCTGCAGTGCACATGGTTTTGCCCAACTGCTAAAAAATTTCCTGCTGCGATCAACTTGGAATTACCCCCAATGATCCCCTCACAGCTTACAACCACCCCATAGCACACACTGATCCACTAGCAGCACACTGCCCCCTCATAGTGCACATTGATCCCCTCACAGCCCTCATAGTACTCACTGATCCTCTCACAGCCCTCCTCATAGTGCACAATGAACCCCTCACAGCTTACAACCACCCCATAGCACACACTGATCCACTAGTAGCACACTGCCCCCTCATAGTGCACACTGATTCCCTCACAGCCCCTCATAGTGCACAATTATCCTTTCACAGCTCCCCTTCATAGTGCAGACTGATCCCCACAGCCCCCCATATTGCACACTGATCCTCTCACAGTGCCCCTCATAGTGCACACTGAGCCCCTCGCAGCCCTCATCATAGTGCAAACTGATCCCCACCCCCCTCATATTGCACACTTATCCTCTCACAGTGCCGCCTCATAGTGCACACTGATCCCTTCACAGCAACCTTTAATAGTGCACACTGATCCCCTCACAGACACCCCATAGTGCACACTGATCCCCTCACAGCCTCTCCT
The DNA here is from genome assembly GCF_028390025.1 of Pseudophryne corroboree. NCBI lineage: Eukaryota > Metazoa > Chordata > Amphibia > Anura > Myobatrachidae > Pseudophryne > Pseudophryne corroboree. The sequence continues at coordinate 338,944,376 of NC_086449.1, read as the reverse complement.
CATAGTGCACACTGATCCCCTCACAGCTGCTCCTCATAGTGCACACTGATCCCCTCAAAGCCCCCATCATAGTGCACACTGATACCCCCCTCATATTGCACAATGATTCCCTTGCAGCAGTCTTTCATAGTGCACACTGATCTCCTCGCAGCCCTCACCATAGTTCACACTGATCCTCTCACAGCCTCTTCTCATAGTGCACACTGATCCCCTCACAGCCCCTCCTCATAGTGCACACTGATCCTCTCACAGCCTCTTCTCATAGTGCACACTGATCCCCTCACAGCCCCTCCTCATAGTGCACACTGATACCCCCCTCATATTGCACAATGATTCCCTTGCAGCAGTCTTTCATAGTGCACACTGATCTCCTCGCAGCCCTCACCATAGTTCACACTGATCCTCTCACAGCCTCTTCTCATAGTGCACACTGATCCCCTCACAGCCCCTCCTCATAGTGCACACTGATCCTCTCACAGCCCCCCACAAAGTGCACACTGATCCCCTCACAGCACTAAGGGACAACTACTCCCCAAGCAGTGCCAGCGCACTCACCTGTTCTTTGATCTCATCAGACGGGCCCAGCTCTCCTGTAATTGGATGCTGGTAGCTGGCTCCTCTTCACACAATGACTGTGCAGGAGAGGGGAGCGGAATCCATAGTTCTGTTTTTTGGAAGGGGAGGGGCCTGCTCCTTCACTCCAGACACTAGACTGCCTCCTGCCCCCCTCTTGTCCTCCCTCTGGTCCGCAGTGGCATCCACCTTTGTCCGCGACCAGCGGCAGAGTACTGTTATGAATCAGTCTGACTCATTGCAGTACTGCTGACAGTGCCGCTGACTGCAGGTGGCGGGCCCCTTCATTGCCACGGGAGCTGGTGCAATGCACTCGCTGCACCGCAGTTAGTTCCACCACTGTGTGCATATATGTGTCTGTGTAACTTCAGTATGTACTGTATGTGTCTGTGTATATATGTGTATAATGGGTGGGTGTGTGGGGAGGCAGTTCTGTATAAGACCGCGACACTCTCTGTATAATATTGTGGTCACTATGATACTTCATTATATGGCAGTCACTGCACACTCTCTGCATTATATGGCAACCAATGCACACTCTGTGCATTATATGATGGGTACTGCAACAATCTGTATTATATGATGGTCAGTACAATGTGCTCTGTATTGTCTGGTGATCTTTGCGTTGTTATCTATATTATATAATGGTCACTAAAATGCTCTCCTTATTGTCTGGTGATCACAAAAAATGCTTTCATTGGTGTTTTGCAGTCACTAAAATGCTCTCAGTATTGTCTGGTGGTAACAAAATTGCTGTCAATATTGTCTGGCGGTCACTAAAGTGCTCTCTCTATTGTACTGAAACTCACAAAGATTGCAGATGAAATTAGTGATTTTTATGCTACTGTGCATTTGTCATTGACTGAGATTTCACTCTGCACATGAGTCAAATTTGTAGTCCAAAGTTGCATGGATCTGCAGCCAATGGGCAAACGTGAGCAGTTACAGATTTGCGGAAAATGAGCTGTACCTGGATGGGGAGCATGAAACAACTCATCTTCATAGGAATGTCATGGGCATTGCATTTGTTTTATGAGTTGACATGGGGTGGGAGCAACATCCATCTTGCATTCAGGCAACTGGAATGAAGTTACGCCTCTGCTCATATATACTGTAGAAATTAGATTATAAAAAGTATCACTTTAATGCATGTTGGTTTCTATGTTAAACATACTGCAATTTCAGTGACCGTCCCACCCAGGGCCGGTTCAAGCCCGCTCTGCGCCCCGGGCAGGAAACGGGGCGTGGCTTAATACAGGGGGCGTGGTCAGTCACGCCCCCTGTACATTAGTAGCGCCGCTTGAATGCTGAGCGGTGCGCGATGATGTCATCGCGCACAGCAAAAGGTCCTCTCCACGAAGGGAAACAAGACGCGTAGCGTCTAGTTCCCTTCGTGGAGAGGACCTTTGCTGTGCGGTGCGCGATGACGTCATCGCGCACCACTCAGCAAAGGTACTCTCCACGAAGGGAAACTAGACGCTACGCGTCTAGTTCCCTTCACAGAAGGCACAAACGGGGGACACAGCGGGCAGCGGAGGGCACAGCAGTGGCGGATCTTGCCATGGTGCGGCGCCCTCCGGATGGCGCCAGCGCCCTCCGGAAGGCGGCGCCCCGGGCAAAAGTCCTGCTTGCCCGTGGCAAGATCCGCTACTGGTCCCACCATCTACCTGATCTTTCTGGTCAAGGGTATTTCTGAAATTCTTCAGCATATGGAGTCAGGTGCCACAACCCAGAGATGACTGGTCTCCTGGGCAAAGTCCTCGCTTGCATAAACAATTCAAAATTGATGATAAAAACAAGGTCTCTAAAGTATTCATCAATAAGTGACTCATAGTTTACTTGCTGTGACATCACAGAATTGCTTGCTCTTGCAGTAGCCAGTGAACAGAGCAACAGAGAAGGGCATGTGAGCCAGGAGGAAAGAACCTTGTTTCTGTTGCCCACAGGATGGGGCCACCTATTACTATGAGTTCTCATCTCATGAGAGTATCAATTTTCTTTGTTTTAGAAAGAAGGATTACACACAATAATGGCAGGCATCATGAGACCATACAAAAAGAAAAGTAAATAATTATTAGTAACAAATTATGGGGGTCATTCCGAGTTGATCGCTCGGTAGCTGTTTTTAGCAGCCATGCAAACGCTAAGCCGCCGCCCTCTGGGAGTGTATCTTAGGTTAGCAGAAGTGCGAACGAAAGGATCGCAGAGCAGCTGCAAAAAAAAATTGTGCAGTTTCAGAGTAGCTCCAGACCTACTCCTAGCTTGCGATCACTTCAGACTGTTCAGTTCCGGATTTGACGTCACAAACACGCCCTGCGTTCGGCCAGCCACGCCTGCGTTTTTCCTGGCACTCCTGCGTTTTTTCGAGCACTCCCTGAAAACGGTTGGTTGACACCCAGAAATGCCCCTTTCCTGTCAATCACTCTGCGGCTGGCATTGCGACTGAAAAGCGTCGCTAGACCATGTGTAAAAAGACATCGGCCATTGTGAAAGTACATCGCGCGTGCGCACAACGCCGCATACGTATGCGCAGAAGTGTCGCTTTTTAACTTAATCGCTGCGCTGCGAACATTTTCCACTAGCGATAAACTCGGACTGACCCCCTATATCTGGATAAGGATTGCAATTCTGATAATGAAAAGACAATAAGAAAGTAATGAGTATTTATTTTTCCCTTCATTACAAGCATTTTCATTTAACTTACTATATAATACAATCATATTTTCTAATGATGTGTTTTACAAAGGGGCAGTGAAACATTTATAATGGTGAATATGCAATAACAATTAGAGCCTGGGCTCAAACTGTAGAGGGCTTTTATGAGCTATATTCAGTGGTCGAAGTGGGCCGGTATGCGGCGGTATGGCATACCGGCACATCTTACCACTGAACCCGGAAGTCTTTTTTTTTTTTTTATTAAAGGAAAGAGTGTGCAGCAGGAGGCGAGGGAAGGGGTCATCCTACTGCACTAAGGATGCTGCTCCCGTCCCTGCCCGGCGCCGGACCTGTGAGGCTCTCATACCCGCAAGCTTGACTGTGACTCACTACGTACATAGCTGAGCTGCTGCAGCCGCGGCTGAGCTCCGGCGGACGTACCCGTAGCGTATAGTCACCTGTTTTGCAAAAGATCAGCGGTGACTATACACTACGGGTACGTCCGCCGGAGCTCAGCCGCGGCTGCAGTAGCTCCGCTATGTACGTAGTGAGTCACAGTCAGGCTTGCCGCTGGCATGTTATGCTGCAGTCTATGGAGGGCTGGGGGTGCTGGGGTGGCCAGTTTGGGTCAGCTGTGCTGTCTGTTTATGGGGGGGGGGGGGGCAATGGTCTCTATGTAGCTCTCTCTCTATGTAGTTCTCTCTCCCCAACTCACCATTTACAGAAGCTCTCTCTGCATGTAGTGCGCTTTTACTCTCTCTGTTACATCTCACTCTCACCATTTCTCTCTCTCGCCATGTCTGTCTCGTTATCTGTCTCTCACCATGCCTCTCTCTATCTCACTCGCCATGTCTCTCTCAATCTTGCCATATCTCTCTCTCGCCACATCTTTCGCGCCATGTCTGTCTTTATCTCCCCTCACATGCCTCTCTCTCTCGCCATGTGTCTCTCTTACCATGTCTGTCTCACCATGTCTCTCTCACACTCACTTTCGCCTCCTCGTTATTGCCATGTTTCTCTCTTCCTCTTGCCACATCTCTCTCGACATGTCTCTTCCGCGCCATTTTCCTCTCTCCCTTCCCATGCCTCTCTCACTCTCTCACCATATCTTGTCATGTCTCTTTCTCATGTCCCTTTCTCTCTCTTGCCATGTCTCTCTTCCGGTCTCCCACCCTTCATGTTTGCACATACTGTATACAGAAACCCCCCTCTAAAATTCCTGCGTTTGCCCCTGGCTCTAGGCTCTCTGCTGCTCACCGCCGCTGACCACAAATGGCGGCGGTCAGAGGTACCTCACCACCGCTGCACCAGAGGCCTCCTTCTAACCGCTGCCCATGGGCTTCACCGCCGCCGACTACACCTCTGCACAGCTGCAGACGACAGTCCCTTCCGCACCTCCGCTGTTCATCTCATTAGGTAATGTTCCCCTGCTTCCCTATGTCCCTCTGTCGCTCTCCCTGTCCCTGCTGTCACTCTCCCTGTCATTGCTGTCCCTGCTGTCACTCTCCCTGTCATTGCTGTCCCTGCTGTCACTCTCTCTGTCGTCTCTCTCTCTGTCCCTGCTGTCACTCTCTGTCGTTACTCTCTCTGTCCCTGCTGTCACTCTCTTCCTGTCCTTGAATTGTGGATCATACAGTGTGGCATATTGTGAATTTTGGCTCATTCGGTGTGTCGTAATATGAATTTCGGCTCATTCAGTGTGCTATAATGTGAATTTCGGCTCATTCAGTGTGCTATAATGTGAATTTCGGCTCCTACCGTGTGCTATAATGTGAATTTCGGCTCATTCACTGTGCTATAATGTGAATTTCGGCTCATTCACTGTGCTATAATGTGAATTTTGGCTCATTCCGTGTGCTATAATGTGAATTTTGGCTCATACCATGTGCTGTAATGTGAATTGCAGCTCATACTGTGTGTTAGGGGCACCAGTAAGAGGTCCTATTATTGTGGTGCATAATGTGTATAAAGAGTATATGGTGTGGTAAACGACACTGAAGGACACGCCCCCTTTTCAGTGGCCACACCCCCTTTCCCAGAGCGCGAGCGCATAATTACAACCTTCACTTCTCCATACCCCCACTTCAAAATTTCCACTTCGACCACTGGCTATATTACTTTGGTTTATATAAAGGTAGGCCCAATGGAAATTCCCCTTGGAATATATTCGCCTATGTACCCTGAAGACAGGAATAAAAAACTATGCATACCTCCCAACTGTCCCGATTTTAGCGGGACAGTTCAGTTTTTTTCGGCAATGTTCCGCTGTCCCACCTGTGGGCTGCAGTGTCCCGTGATGGGGGCCAGTTGGGAGACCCTCTCTCACTTAGCAAAGCAGCAGTGAATAGATGCTGTGAGCATGTGTGATGGATCGGTAATGTGGGTGGAATGTATTCGTACCTGGAGCTCGACCGTGCTTGTTGTCAGCTAATTCCACTTCTCCACGATGTCGAAATCAGGAGCTGTTCTTTATGTCACCTGTATAACTAAGGCAGAAGGACAAGGATACCCCCAGGAGGATAAAACCCAAACACTGTATATTTAAGACTCACCATGCATAAGAATGGTGACAACCATTTATTGAACGGGAAAATACTAGTCACCGCTGTAAATCAATTCTTGTTAGGATCAATTGCATATATTACTCATTAGCAGTACTCCAGTTCAATTAATGTCTAAAACAGCAATCACAGGTTGCTAACGTGTAAGGCACAGTAAAGGTTTAGTCAAACAAACACATAAATCACATACAACATCAAACGTTAAGGTATAATTACCAACTTCAAGTAGTTTAAGGCAAGAAATGTTCCGGCACTAAATTTGGCACAAAGTCTAGACTGTGTTCACAGGGTGGCGCTGTGTGCCAAGTAATAACATTCAGTTTCTGCATTGTGGTTTCCGTTTAGTATCAGTGTCTCAGATTTGTAAAGCCTGCAGGCAATGGTGAACTCCTGAAATAGTGTCAACAGACACCAGGTAAATATTTGTAGGTAAGCGTGCAGGGTGGGTAACTTTAAATATAGCACAGCAACAATAGATAAGGGTGTTAAAGGTATTTGTATCCGCAGAAAGGTAAGTCAATTTTAGCATACAGTCTCGTAGTGCAAACTAGTAAAGTCATCAAACAGTTCTGGCTGGCAGAGTGAGAACAGGGGTTCGAACAACTCTGTCCCTTTAGTGGGGCTGTATAATAACAACTGGATGCAGTTCATATATGTCGCCACCTGGAGCAGTGGTAAGGCACTTTTAATAAATATTTATCTGCATGAGTAGAGGTGCACAATATTATCAGCCTGCTGGGGGAAGATGTGAGTGTACCTGCAGGAGTGGAGGTGCACAATATCAGCCAGTTGGGGGAAGGTTTGTGAGTGTACCTGCAGTGCTTTTTATCACCACCGCCTCTGCCAGGTACTGGCCGCTGGGAATCCTCCTTTGTGCAGTGGCGTCTTCACTATGGGGCGGCTGCCGGGAAGCTCCGGCTCCTCCGTCCCCAACTGTGGCTGTAGCTGGCGGCTTTGCGCTGCTGCCAGCCGCATCTCTCCCTGCTCACTCATGTGATGCAGCCGGTCTCCAGCCGCACCACGCTGCACTCCTCTTCTGCCCGCCGGATCCCGGTTCTTCTCTTCTCCTCCAGGTGCAGCAGCAGTAAAGTCTTCTTCGCTCCGGCCAGCCGCGTGTCTCCTCTATACACGCCGACTCCTCCTCACTCCTTCCTCGTGCCCTTCTTCCACCAATCACAGGCACTCCAGGGCTCCCGCTCTCAGTAATCCGAGCCGTTGCCAGGTAACCAGGCAAGGGACTTAACCCTTGCAGTGCTCCTGTTAATAGTAGCCTATCTGGCAGCATTAGCTGCAATTAAGGGGAAACCAGTGTGCTGCACAGTACTCCAGATGTGGGTTCCACACATGTGCATGGCATCTGATCACCGGGGAAGAGTGAGTGGGGGCGCATGGTCAGCAGCTCACGGAACGCTGGCCTTTGTGGCATTTCCTGTGAGTCCATGCCCCCTATCCATGAGGCCACACCCCTCCTAACGTAGACCATTTGCTGGACCCAAAAGTTGGGAGGTATAAATACTGTATGTATAATGTTCATTACAGGCAGTGATATGTAAGTAAAGATTCCATTCCATTTCCAATAGCAGCAGATACAATGTTAGCCAATTTACCAAGCTCCTGAGTGTGACTGTCACTAATCAGCAAGCGGCTCCCTGTTACCTGTCCGATGGGCATCTCTCCTCCATGGAACCCATTGTCCCATGGCTTTCTGTTGGCTGCATGCTGTTCCTGTGTCTGAGCCTGGTCTGTTCCAAGAAGTTGACAGCACTGGCTTCGTTCACTGGGCGCTGCCATCTTTGGTCAGGTCAGCTGATTGCCAAAACAGCAATGGTGCAACATGATCCTGTCATGTGATCCAGACCACCAATCCCGGCATACAGTAGCAGGGGGTATAGAAGGTTTTTAGGTACACTAGCAAATTGCCAGTGCAATGTTGAGAATTTCCACCATCTTTTGGCTCCAGAATTTCTGCGACAGCATTCAGAATCTGAACTACCACTGCTTGAGACCAGTTCTGATCCGATTTGCAGTACTACTGGTTCTAGCTCAGTTGCCAATGATTCCAGTTCCAGCCTGGTTGTATCTGATACTGCTACCAATCCAGACCACAGTGCTACTGGTCTCTGTCGAGTCACTTGTGATACCATTACTGGTTCCAGTCCAGCATCCAGCATAGCCAGTCCCAGTACAGCGTCCGGCCTAGCCAATCCCAGCCTGCCAACCAGCATATCTAGTCCCAGCCCAGCAACAAGCCTATCCAGTCCTAGCCCGGCAACCAAACTAGCCTGCCACTCACTTGCCAGGTTCCAGTCCTGCTCTCAGCCTAAACAACTCCAACTCAGTCTAGTTCCAGAATCCTCAAGCAACTGCCTATCTTTCTTAGTTCTGACAAACTTTGTCTCAGTAAATTCCTGTCTACACCTCATGCGCAAGAACTACATCAGGCAGCCCAGTGTCCTGCACACAGCGCTTGCCTCTGTTCCAGTCCAAGTGTCTATCCTGGAAACACAAAGCCCCACAGATATGCCAGCAAAGCATTCCTGAGCTTGACCCCCACAGCAGAGGGTTCCCCAGAACCCTCCCCAGTATTGGCCACCACACATGCATCTCCAATGGGGCTATGTATGTGCAGGAGCCCCACAGCCAAGCTAAACACATCACAGGGATGCGCTCCTTTCAGAGCCCCTGTACCTGCGAGTGTAGATTGTTACATTTCACCATAATAAGCACATCCTGCAGTTTGATTCCAGGCACTAATATCACTCCCAGATCGCATTGCAAATGCGATTCATTATAATTGGGCTCATATATTTGAGAGGATTGGACAAAATGTGTCAGCTGACACAGAGGGATCAGGATAAATGAAGCTCTGTGCAGGGGAGGTTCAAGTGAAGAGGGATATCATGTGCAGTCTCCATGCAGGCCCCCTCTTTCACAAACACCTGTCCCCAGTAGACTCTGACACTGTGTGAATGCGCTGATCTCTGGGAAAATTCAGTGGCTGCCATTTTGTCGAAGATTTCTGTAGTATGCATGTGCATTTCTCCAGAAACATGGTGCACGGTGATATCTGTGGTGCAGATGGAGAGGTGAGTATTCTGATTGGGTGCAACTTGTGCAGTGTGGACTCCTGTGTACTAAAGGGACCGCACACCCTGCACTCATTATAGATACGCCCCCATGCCACTGAAGCTTGACCAGTATGCTATTTGGAAGGGCCCCTAAACAGATAAACAGGACTATGCCTGAGCAACTAATGCTTCTGTAAGCTTTAATGAATGCATCAAATTGGAATATTTCTATGCTTAACTGTTACTCCACTGTGCTTACCACCAGAATACTACTACTGGACAACCATATAGTATTCTCCTAAAGCTGGGCATACACTATACAATTATGTGGCAGATAATCTGTGGTGTAGTGTACCCAACAGAGAAGGAGCCAGGCACACCTCTACTATTATACATTGCAGCGGGCAGTACACAGCAGCTAAGAAAAGGGTACTCTTGAACAGGCCCAGCGCTGCCCGCTCAGCAAAGGGATGCAGTGCAGGTAGGTGCCAGGATGCAGAGGCGCTCTTCCTGCTCTGCATCCCTGTGCTGAGTTCCCCTGCTGCTGCTGCTGCCGGCTGCCGCTGCTCTTGTCACACTACTACAGATACCGGCAGCCTGAAGAGTCTGTCCCCCCTCTCCCTGTCAAAGCAGCAGCAGAGCAGTCACAGTGTTCTTCTGGGTGACACAAGGGGCGGGACTAAAATGTATGGAGGGGGCGGAGTTACACAGGTTTGAGGGGCGGAGCTACACAGACCAGGCTTCTGTGTTGAAGAGGGAGAGGGAGCTGCTCCTGATCCGGCCAGCCAGATTTAGGTAAGTGGAGGGAAAGAGAGAGTGAGTGAGAGAAAGTGTGTGTGTGTGTGTGTGTGTGTGTGTGTGTGTGTGTGTGTGTGTGTGTGTGTGTTTGTGGGGGGATTATGTGTGTAGGTGGCACTATTATTGGGGGGATTATGTATAAGTATTACTAGGGGCACTATACTGTATGTCTAAGTGGAGCTACTTCTGGGGGCACTGTGTATAAGCAGCACAACTACTGGGGTCACTACGCTGTCTGGCGTAATGTGTAAACAGGGGATGCTGTCTGCCGTAATGTGTAAACAGGGGACGCTGTCTGCCGTAATGTGTAAACAGGGGATGCTTTCTGGCGTAATGTGTAAACATAAGGGGACGCTGTCTGCCGTAATGTGTAAACAGGGGACACTGGGGGGGCATGGCCACGGCGGCATCAGGGTAGGAAGCAGGGAGAGGGAGCTCCCCGGACGATCCATCCTGACACCATCCTAATCCCCTTACCAGAGCTGTTCTCCTGCAAAATCTACCTCCTGTGCCTCTGGGGCAGCGGCGGGCGCCCTTAGCATCCTCCTCGAAGCGTCTCCCCGGCCGCGCCGGCCGCCGCTCGTATTTCCGGCCTAGGCCGCCGGAGCATCCCCGGCCTCAATTTGCGGGTGCCTGGTACGCGCCCGCGGGTGAAAAATCGTGCTTTGCGCAGCCTGGAGGACGCGGCACCCCCCTGCACCCTGAATAATTGTCTGCCTGCACTTGTCCCCCGGTGTCTGGGCTCCTAGGACTGGGGTGGGGGGGCGGGTGAGGAGGCTGTGGGCCTGGCGGCCATTTTGGAAGCAGCTCCATAGGCAATACTGCACTGAGACACTGAGGAGCTTGTGGGGCTGGCTGCAGTGTCACTGGGCACACTGTCCTGCTCTCTAATAAACTGCCACCCCACCGACTCTACATATGCCTCTGGGCCCTCCTGACCCACCTCACCTGTTTCTTCACTGGCTATTGGGGTGCATTTTGTACTACATTTCTTCCTTACTGCTGGACCTTCTGACACTGAATATTTGGGACCTGTGTGCCGCCTGTGCCTGATTGGGTCCGTGTCGTACCTGGTTGGTGGTTCCAACTCTGCTAATATGGTGAAAGACAGTCAACGCGCGGCTGCGGCTAAGTTGGAGAAGTTTGCCCGCCAGTCTACCACCCAGCCGGCGCAGTCATCTCCTAAATCGTCCCCTCCTACACGCCCTAATCCCCCGGCCGGGGCCGTCTCGGACGCGGTTATGCAGCCTTCTGCTCCATCCATTCAGCAGGTACTGGAGGCTATAGCTGCTAGCGAACAACGCTTGTTGGACAAAATGGAAAGGGTGCAGTGCGATCTGTCCTTGTTGCGTCAGGATGTTCAACGTATCCGGGAGAGAGTGGGTGAGCCCTAATCTGGAGGATCTCTGCGGCCACCTGAAGCAATCCGTGTCGGCAGTCTCTCAGCAGGTTTCCACAATGCAATCCAAGCTTCTGGATATGGAGGGGCGCCTCCGTAGAAACAACGTGCGGTTTGTGGGCCTGCCTGAAAGGGAGGAGGGGGCACATCCTGAAGATTTCTTGGAGTCATGGCTCAAGGAGGCATATGGTGTAGAATCCTTCACCTCCCAGTTTGCGGTCGAACGGGCCCACAGAGTTCCTTTCCGGCCCTTACCTCCTGGTGCCCCACCACAAACTTTCATTGCAAAATTTTTGCATTACAAAGACCGGGACTCTGTGCTACGTCTGGGCCGCACGAAGGGCCCTCTGCTTCGAAATGGTGTCCGGGTGTCGGCATTCCCGGACTTTGCAGCGGATGTCCAGAAAGACAGGGCCCAGTTCCTGCCTATCAAGCGGCGCCTTCGTGACTTGAATCTTCCCTACTCGATGCAATTCCCCTCCAGGTTGCGTGTTGTGGCGGACGGGGAAACTAAGTTCTTCGGCTCTCCAAGGGAGGCGGCGGCCTGGCTGGACAGATATGCTCCGGGCGTCCGTCAACTCGCTCCGGACTGATATTCTGTTTCCCCTTCTGCATGAACATAAAGCATGCAAGTATATGTCCGGGGAGCACCCTTTTGTCTTGGTGGTTCTGGACTTTGTTGCGTAGTGTTACATACACTTAGGTTTTCTATTTGCATTGGGACTTTAGGTTTTTATGCTACGCATAAGGTTGTCGTAGGCACTTGGATCTCCAGGGTTGGGTTTTGTTAGGGATATGTGTATGCCACTGTTTGGGAAGGTATACTGGGAGGGGGTTTGGTATTTGGGTATTGTTTGTTCCTGTGTGGGATCTGTTTTTCTTTTTTTAGTTTATTGTTTTCTATATTTCTGTGTTTTTCTTTGTGAGGTACTGATGTGTTGTTTTGACCGGCTAGGTTTGTGGCCCGGGGTCTGCGGACGGCAGGGTCTGCGGGATAATGCTTTCTGTGGGCGGGCAGGTGTGCGGACGACTTTGATTGCAGGGTCCCTTATCCACCTTGCGAGGTACATATGTGATGTGTCCCAGATGGCCGTACAGACGCCATGCCTGCCTTAAAATTTTTGGCGTGGAATGTCCGGGGTATCAACAATACAGTGAAGAGGTCCCTGGTGCTTAAAATGATTAAGAAATATGACCCGGACATTGTCTGTTTGAGCGAGACTCATTTAGAGGGAAATAGGCTGCTGTCGCTCTGCAGACCTTGGGTGGGGTGGGCGTATCATTCCTCTCATTCCTCCTTTTCCCGAGGGGTGTCAGTCATGATAAAAAGAACTGTCCAATTTGAATTGATTACGGTAAATACTGACCCCTATGGTAGGTTTGTGTTCCTGGAATGCAAATTGAATTCCTGTCATTTCTTCCTGCTATCAGTACTTTCTCGTATGATGTATTGCAGAAAGCCACCTCATTTATTGCCTCTTCCCCCCATGCCCCCGTTATTTGCTTAGGGGATTTTAATAACGTGTTGGACGCCACCCTGGACAGGTGGAGATCTCCTTCGGCTCCCGGGGTAGGGGGTACCCAGTCTAGATTTGCAGACTTTCTGAGTAATATGCAGTGGGTGGACGCTTGGAGGGTACGGCATCCTGCACTTAGACAGTTTTCGTGCTTCTCCGGCACACATGGCTCATTCTCCAGAATCGACCTGGCCCTGGTCTCCCCTGAGCTTCTGCCCAGAATCTTAGATGTTCACTATGAGGTGCGGGGGGTGTCCGACCATTCGCCCTTGCTGTTATCTTTGGAGGTGGAGTGCCAGAGGGGACAGTCGTATTGGAAGTTACATCCATCCTGGTTAGCTCACTTGGGCGACTGCTCGGACTTGACAACAAAGTGGGAGGTTTTTTTTGCGTATAATGTGGGCTCGGCCCCGGTTCCTGTCGTATGGGACTCATTTAAAGCCTTTCTACGTGGTACACTGATTGGTAAAATTGCTGCACATAAATTGTCATGTAGGGAGAGGGAGAGGACACTTGAATCAGAGTTTGGGGACCTCGAGATCCGTTATCTGGCAGAGGGCACTTCTGCACTTAAGACGCAATGGCTGACGGCTCAGGCGGCATGGTTGGCTCATCTCTCCGATAAAAACGCGCGCTCCATTTTGTTTCGGGCCACTAATTTGTACATGCAGGCGGATAGACCGGGAAGCTTGTTAGCCCACTTGGTACATCACGACCGGCCTGGGTCTACGGTTGCGCAGATGTCTGGTCCTGATGGCTCCATTGCAGACAACACCCCAGATATTGCGCAATTGTTCCTTTCCTACTTCAGGGATTTGTATGAGTCTCAACTGACGTGCTCTGCGGCGGACTTGGACATATATTTGAATAGTGTACCCCTCTCCAGACTCTCCCCCGAGGCTTGCAGTTTTCTGGAAACGCCTTTGACTTTGGAGGAGGTGTCTGCGGCAGTGGGCATGTCCCCCAGTGGCAAGTCTCCGGGCTGTGATGGCATCCCCACTGAGATGTATAAAACACATATAGAGTTCTTTGGCCCCAAGTTGCTTACTATGTTTACGGACACGTTTGCTGCTAATCAACTTCCTCCCTCAATGTCCGAGGCTGTTATTATAGTACTGCCGAAGCCCGGCAAGGACCCCAGACTCTTGGAGTCTTATAGGCCAATCTCCCTCATTCCCACTGAAGCTAAGATCCTGGCAAAAATATTGGCAGTTCGGCTCACCTCGGTTATTAAGTTCATAATACATCAGGATCAATCTGGCTTTATGCCGGGTATGTCCACGTCCATTAACTTGCGCAGGCTGTATACTATTCTGCAAGCTCCACATACTTTCCCCTCGGACTCGGTCGTGGTCTCTTTGGACGCGGCTAAGGCGTTCGATAGCGTTGAATGGTCCTACCTGTGGGGAGTTATGAAATGTATGGGCTTTGGCCCTATCTTCATACAATGGATCAGACTGCTATATCAAAATCCGTGTGCCAGGATCTTGGTAAATGGTTATATTTCACCCTCCTTTACCCTGTCTCGGGGCACTAGACAGGGGTGCCCCCTCTCTCCTGCCCTATTTGCTATAGCCATAGAGCCTTTGGCCTGCCTGATTAGGACACACCCGGACATTGGGGGAATCGCCACGGGCCTTTGTGTAGACAAAATTGCCCTTTATGCGGATGACCTACTGCTATTCCTACATGATTATGCTGTTGATATGCTTATTTTGCTGCAGGTCATTGATGAACTCGGCAGCTTTTCTGGTCTCCGTATCAACTGGCCCAAGTCATTTATTATGCCCGTCATTGGTTCTCCTCCCCAGATCCCGAAGCTCTCCTTGCCGCTATGCTGGACAGATCAGTTTAAGTATCTTGGAATTCAAGTCACGAATAACCCTTCTGATTTTATACCCCTGAATTTAGACCCACTGACGCAAATGATTATACGCAAGTCGAGAGCTTGGTGCAAACTTCCTTTGACGGTGACTGGCAGGGTTAGTCTAATTAAAATGATAATTCTACCCAAACTATTATACATTGTATTGCAATCCCCGGTATATATCTTTCCGTCCTTTTTTAGGAAACTGAATGATATATTGTCATCCTTAATCTGAGCCAACAAAAGGCCTAGGATAAAGCTGAATACTCTCACTAGGCTGAAAGCTGATGGAGGTTTAGCCTTACCCAACTTTCAACTGTACTACTTTGCGTCTCAGTTATCACACCTTAGCACCTGGATACAGGGCGGGGATGCCGGCACTTTACAATGGGCATTTCTCCAGTGCTACTACCCGGGTCTCTCTCCGGTGCAGGTTTTGTTGAGTGGAAAGGTTTCTCGGTACTCTCCCCCTGTTGTCTTCCAGGCCATGAAGATCTGGCTTGCTCTGAGAAATTTGCTTGGGTTTGATGGCTTGGATCCGGATACTCCCTTCTGGCACTCATCTTTACTACCCGAGTTGGGGGCTCTTGAGGGTGGGGTGGTGTGGGTTCCATACTCCATTGTCTCCATATCCCAATTGTACAGTGATGGTACGCTGAAATCGTTTCAGCAGTTAAAGGAGGAATTTGGTCTACCTAATTCTTATTTCTTTAGATTCCTACAACTCCGACATGCTTTACAATCACAATTTCGGGACTCACCCCTGGCGCTCCTTCATTTCCCCATAAAGACCTTTTTAAGCTTGCTGGGACGGGTTAGGGTGATTTCTTTTACCTACTCGTACTTATTGGGGACATTTCATGCAGACCCTCTCTCGGGACTTCGTGAGCGCTGGGAGGGTGACCTGGGCCCCATAGGTGAGGAGGACTGGGAGCTTCCCCTGGAGTACCCGGGTGTGGTGACTAAGTCATTCCGATTTCAACAAATACAGCTCTTTATTTTGCACAGATCATATATGACACCGGCTCGATTGGCCAGGTTTGGGGCTGGCACTACAGCTGTTTGCCCTAAATGTGGGGCCGATGGGGGATCCTTTTGACACCTTGTGTGGGAGTATCCATCCATTCAGGTGTTCTGGTCTGGGGTCAGGTCGATTCTGGAGCACACGGGGATGCCTGGGAGTATGTTGACCTCGAGATTCTGTGTACTGGGAATGGGGGGTCCTGCTTTGGGGTCCAAGTGGGAGGACCTTTATGCTCGTAGTATTTGTGCCCTGGCCAAAGTGTGCATTGTGCGGTCATGGATGGCCCCGCGTTGCCCTTCTGTATCAGCCTTTAAGGCTCTGGTTAATGACACCCTCCTTAAAGACCGCTATGTATACATGAAAAATAATGCCATTTCCAAATATGAGAATATATGGTCCCCTTGGACTACATCTATATACTCCTCCCCTGCTCTTGCGCTATGAGAGTACTGTGCTCTGGGGGCGGTGTGGGTCCTAGGTTCATACAAGGCCGGGTCGTGATATTAATCAATACTTTATATACCTCACCTATTGTATTGTAATTAGTGATGTGCACCGGACATTTTTCGGGTTTTGTGTTTTGGTTTTGAATTTGGTTCCGCGGCCGTATTTTGGATTCGGACGCGTTTTGGCAAAACCTCTCTGAAATTTTTTTGGCGGATTCAGGTGTTTTTTGGATTCGGGTGTTTTTTTTACAAAAACCCTCAAAAACAGCTTAAATCATAGAATTTGGGGGTCATTTTGATCCCATAGTATTATTAACCTCAATAACCATAATTTCCACTCATGTTCAGTCTATTCCAGACACCTCACACCTCACAATATTATTTTTAGTCCTAAAATTTGCACCGAGGTCGCTGGATGACTAAGCTAAGCGACCGAAGTGGTCGACACAAACACCTGGCCCATCTAGGAGTGGCACTGCAGTGTCAGACAGGATGGCACTTCAAAAAAATAGTCCCCAAACAGCACATGATGCAAAGAAAAAAAGAGGTGCACCAAGGTCGCTGGATGGCTAAGCTAAGCGACACAAGTGGCCGACACAAACACCTGGCCCATCTAGGAGTGGCACTGCAGAGTCAGGCAGGATGGCACTTCAAAAAAATAGTCCCCAAACAGCACATGATGCAAAGAAAAATGAAAGAAAAAAGAGGTGCAAGATGGAATTGTCCTTGGGCCCTCCCACCCACCCTTATGTTGTATAAACAGGACATGCACACTTTAACAAACCCATCATTTCAGTGACAGGGTCTGCCACACAACTGTGACTGAAATGACTGGTTGGTTTGGGCCCCCACCAAAAAAGAAGCAATCAATCTCTCCTTGCACAAACTGGCTCTACAGAGGCAAGATGTCCACCTCCTCCTTATCGTCCGATTCCTCACCCCTTTCACTGTGTACATCCCCCTCCTCACAGATTATTAATTCGTCCCCACTGGAATCCACCATCTCAGGTCCCTGTGTACTTTCTGGAGGCAATTGCTGGTGAATGTCTCCACGGAGGAATTGATTATAATTCATTTTGATGAACATCATCTTCTCCACATTTTCTGGAAGTAACCTCGTACGCCGATTGCTGACAAGGTGAGCGGCTGCACTAAACACTCTTTCGGAGTATACACTGGAGGGTGGGCAACTTAGGTAAAATAAAGCCAGTTTCTGCAAGGGCCTCCAAATTGCCTCTTTTTCCTGCCAGTATACGTACGGACTGTCTGACGTGCCTACTTGGATGCGGTCACTCATATAATCCTCCACCATTCTTTCAATGGTGAGAGAATCATATGCAGTGACAGTAGACGACATGTCAGTAATCGTTGGCAGGTCCTTCAGTCCGGACCAGATGTCGGCACTCGCTCCAGACTGCCCTGCATCACTGCCAGCGAGTGGGCTTGGAATTCTTAGCCTTTTCCTCGCTCCCCCAGTTGCGGGAGAATGTGAAGGAGGAGCTGTTGACGGGTCACGTTCCGCTTGACTTGACAATTTTCTCACCAGCAGGTCTTTGAACCTCTGCAGACTTGTGTCTGCCGGAAAGAGAAATCCAACGTAGGTTTTAAATCTAGGATCGAGCACGGTGGCCAAAATGTAGTGCTCTGATTTCAACAGATTGACCACCCGTGAATCCTGGTTAAGCGAATTAAGGGCTCCATCCACAAGTCCCACATGCCTAGCGGAATCGCTCTGTTTTAGCTCCTCCTTCAATGTCTCCAGCTTCTTCTGCAAAAGCCTGATGAGGGGAATGACCTGACTCAGGCTGGCAGTGTCTGAACTGACTTCACGTGTGGCAAGTTCAAAGGGTTGCAGAACCTTGCACAACGTTGAAATCATTCTCCACTGCGCTTGAGTCAGGTGCATTCCCCCTTCTTTGCCTATATCGTAGGCAGATGTATAGGCTTGAATGGCCTTTTGCTGCTCCTCCATCCTCTGAAGCATATAGAGGGTTGAATTCCACCTCGTTACCACCTCTTGCTTCAGATGATGGCAGGGCAGGTTCAGGACTGTTTGCTGGTGCTCCAGTCTTCGGCACGCGGTGGCTGAATGCCGAAAGTGGCCCGCAATTCTAAAGGCCACCGACAGCATCTCTTGCACGCCCCTGTCGTTTTTTAAATAATTCTGCACCACCAAATTCAATGTATGTGCAAAACATGGGACGTGCTGGAATTTGCCCAGATGTAATGCACGCACAATATTGCTGGCGTTGTCCGATGTCACAAATCCCCAGGAGAGTCCATTTGGGGTAAGCCATTCTGCGATGATGTTCCTCAGTTTCCGTAAGAGGTTGTCAGCTGTGTGCCTCTTCTGGAAAGCGGTGATACAAAGCGTAGCCTGCCTAGGAACGAGTTGGCGTTTGCAAGATGCTGCTACTGGTGCCGCCGCTTTTGTTCTTGCTGCGGGAGGCAATACATCTACCCAGTGGGCTGTCACAGTCATATAGTCCTGAGTCTGCCCTGCTCCACTTGTCCACATGTCCGTGGTTAAGTGGACATTGGGTACAACTGCATTTTTTAGGACACTGATGACTCTTTTTCTAAAGTCTGTGTACATTTTCGGTATCGCCTGCCTAGAGAAATGGAACCTAGATGGTATTTGGTACCAAGGACACAGTACCTCAATCAAGTCTGTAGTTGCCTGTGAATTAACGGTGGATAACGGAAACACGTTTCTCACCGCCCAGGCTGCCAAGGCCTGAGTTATCCGCTTTGCAACAGGATGACTGCTGTGATATTTCATCTTCCTCGCAAAGGACTGTTGGACAGTCAATTGCTTACTGGAAGTAGTACAAGTGGTCTTCCGACTTCCCCTCTGGGATGACGATCGACTCCCAGCAGCAACAACAGCAGCGCCAGCAGCAGGAGGCGTTACACTCAAGGATGCATCGGAGGAATCCCAGGCAGGAGAGGACTCGTCAGACTTGACAGTGACATGGCCTGCAGGACTATTGGCTTTCCTGTCTAAGGAGAAAATTGACACTGAGGGAGTTGGTGGTGTGGTTTGCAGGAGCTTGGTTACAAGAGGAAGGGATTTAGTGGTCAGTGGACTGCTTCCGCTGTCATCCAAAGTTTTTGAACTTGTCACTGACTTCTGATGAATGCAGTCCAGGTGACGTATAAGGGAGGATGTTCCTAGGTGGTTAACGTCCTTACCCCTACTTATTACAGCTTGACAAAGGCAACACACGGCTTGACACCAGTTGTCCGCATTTCTGTTGAAATAATTCCACACCGAAGAGGTGATTTTTTTTGTATTTTGACCAGGCATGTCAATGGCCATATTCGTCCCACGGACAACAGGTGTCTCCCCGGGTGCCTGACTTAAACAAACCACCTCACCATCAGAATCCTCCTTGTCAATTTCCTCCCCAGCGCCAGCAACACCCATATCCTCATCCTGGTGTACTTCAACAGTGACATCTTCAATTTGACTATCAGGAACTGGACTGCGGGTGCTCCTTCCAGCACTTGCAGGGGGCGTGCAAATGGTGGAAGGCGCAACCTCTTCCTGTCCAGTGTTGGGAAGTTCAGGCATCGCAACCGACACAATTGGACTCTCCTTGGGGATTTGTGATTTAGAAGAACGCACAGTTCTTTGCTGTGCTTTTGCCAGCTTAACTCTTTTAAGTTTTCTAGCAGGAGGATGAGTGCTTCCATCCTCAGGTGAAGCTGAACCACTAGCCTTGAACATAGGCCAGGGCCTCAGCTGTTCCTTGCCACTCCGTGTCGTAAATGGCACATTGGCAAGTTTACGCTTCTCCTCAGACGATTTTGATTTAGATTTTTGGGTCATTTTACTGAGCTTTATTTTTTTGGATTTTACATGCTCTCTACTATGACATTGGGCATCGGCCTTGGCAGACGACGTTGATGGCATTTCATCGTCTCGGCCATGACTAGTGGCAGCAGCTTCAGCACGAGGTGGAAGTGGATCTTGATCTTTCCTTATTTTACCCTCCACATTTTTGTTCTCCATTTTTTAATGTGTGGAATTATATGCCAGTAATATATCAATAGCAATGGCCTACTACTATATACAGATGTAGCCACCTTTATCTTGACTGGCTGAGGCGTTTGTCCCGATCGAGCATACGCAGCGTAGGGAGGCGCGCCTAGTCACAGAGAGGCGTACCTAATCGCACGGAGGCAGACAGAGCGTTTGGCGTTACCTTTACGTGTAATACCTGCGATCATCCACCAGATGTCGCCTTTTACAATCACCACTGTGCATGCGTGTGGTCTCCCGTAAAATACAATACTGAAATATATAATAAGGACTACTTTACTAAGCGTCTCATTACGCTGCATACAGTAAATACTCATTATGCTGCATTATTTAATACAGTATATACGGTACAGACGCAAATAGTACAGCATAAAGTATATGATCCATCTACAGTACTTTATGAATATGTGAGCGTCCAAGTCCCGCAGACAAAACAACATAAAACCAGTAGTTTACACTGTCGCAAATGGACGTGTTAGAAGTTCACTATTGCCTCTTGAGATTAGGAATTTTGTACAGTATGTTAGCGTCCTAATCCCATAGCCATTACAGCATAATCAAAACCAATGGATTTATTCATCTGTCTGCGGCGAAGTGGTGAAGTGTTCCGCTTCCTATACTCAGAGTCCCGAGTTAGATTTCTAAAGTACGAATGCATGTTAGTTTTTTCCAGACACTTTATTATTTTTTTATTCACATAAACCAGGGCAAAGCTGCAGGAGCGGTTCTGTTAAGGTTCTATGCACCGTACAGTACACATACAATTCTGTAGCAGGGCAGACTCAATTGAAATGGCTACCACCTATGACTCCTTGCTCCACGGAGGCCCTAGGCTATGGAGCAAGTAACAGTCCAGATTGTGCAGGCTATGGGGCAATGCTGAAGGAGCATCACAATCCCCTAGCTAAAATACACAGGGGCGATAGGACTAAGCGAGGTATATGCACATAACGATACACTGCAAAGTTCCCCATGGTTTTAATTATGCCTTTTCTTTGAACACAGTATTTTCGACTGCCTCGCCCTACACCCATCCCACTTTCCCCTTCCCCCCTGGGAGCCTGCAATGTACATGCAGTAGACAGGGAGGGAGTTCCGATCAGGTTACAAGACGTGCAACAGTATACTACTGTATGTAGGAAAATCCCCCGCCCACTCTGATTTATGTGAAACCTGTGTGCACCCTTCCATTGAATGTATAACAAAGAAAAAAAATAATAATAAAGTGAATGTTACAGGAACACATTAAAAAAAGGTTGGCACTTCCTTCCCATTGGTGTTGGTTTATGCCTTAGGGGACTCGGACGCAAATACTTGTATTTGAAAAGCACGTATTTTCCACTGCCTCTCCCTACCCCCATTGCCCTTCCCCCCTGGGAGCCTGCACAGGTCATGCAGTGGACAGGGAGGGAGTTCAGGTCAGGTACAATACACAAATGCCGACAATCTACAGTACTGTGTTGCTCAGTTAGTTGCGTCGGAATACACTAGTTTATACTCATTACCGCTGTGTATTTGTATATAGCGGAATGAATCGCTGCTGCAGATTTACTTTGATTTATGTGAAACCTGTGTGCACCCTTTCATTGAATGTATAACAAAGAAAAACAATAATAAAGTGAATGTCACGGGAACATATAAAAAAAAAAAGGTTGGCACTTTGGGACTCAAAGCTGGGACTCTCAGTGTGGGACGTAAGAGCCTTCATCGCTAGGTTGGTATGGAAGAGGAGACAATTAGCTACCAGAGGGTACCAACTCCAAGTTTCTGTGACCCCCACAAGGCTCATGGCAAGCGTCGGAACCCATGGTGGGTCTGAATTAACGGGCCCATTATAGTCTATGGGAAAATGAGTCCACTTTGCGTACTGATATCTCTGGTTCTGGGTGTCCCAGAGACTCAGGACTGGTACCATTTAAAAGAGGAGACTCTTGGCTTTCAGGGCAGACCAACGACTAGTTTATGTGACACTGGAAAGGGAAACAGTAAGCAACCGTATATCGGGTCCCCTGCAGTTGTCCGCCTAGCTTGCACAGGATGCAGGGTTTCTGGCTAGCTAGGAAATACTGTACAGAAATGCTAAGCATGGTAATTTGACATCCAGGAACATAGGGAGGAGTTTATCTCTCTCCATTATACTTAGAAAAATTACACTTGCCACTGTACGTTACAAGCTGTTCGTGCTAATTAGTACAATAGTAGAACATACTGTACAGAGATACTAAGTACAGTGATTTGGCATCCACAAACTTAGGGAGGAGCTTTAATCTCTCTCCATTGTAATCTTTCTAAGCATAATGGAGAGAGATAAAAGCTCCTCCCTAAATTCCTGGATGCCAAATTGCCATCCAGAGTATCGCTGTACTCTATGTTCTACTAGTGTACTAATTAGCACGAACAGCTTGTAACATACAGTGGCAAGTTTAATATTTCTATGTATAATGGAGAGAGATAAAAGCTCCCCAGTAAGTTCCTGGATGCCACATCACTGTACTTAGTATCTCTGTACAGTATTTTCTGTTAGGGTACTAATTAGCTGTTCGTGCTAATTAGTACCCTAATAGAACATACTGTACAGAGATACTAAGGACGGTGATTTGGTATCCAGGAACTTACTGAGGAGCTTTTATCTCTCTCCATTATACATAGAAAGATTAAACTTGCCGCTGTATGTTACAAGCTGTTCGTGCTAATTAGTATCCTAATAGAACATACTGTACAGAGATACTACAGACAGTGATTTGGCATCCAGGAACTTAGGGAGGAGCTTTTATCTCTCTCCAATATACTTAGAAAGATTACAGCGGAGAGAGATAAAAGCTCCTCCCTAAGGTTCCTGGATGCCAAATCACTGTCTGTAGTATATCTATACAGTATGTTCTACTAGTGTACTAATTAGCACGAACAGCTTGTAACGTACAGTGGCAAGATTAATCTTTCTATGTATAATATAGAGAGATAAAAGCTCCTCCCTAGGTTCCTGGTTGCCAAATCACCGTCCTTAGTATCTCTGTATAGTATTTTCTATTAGGGTACTAATTAGCACGAACAGCTAATTAGTATCCTAATAGAAAATACTGTACAGAGATACTAAGTATAGTGATGTGGCATCCAGGAACTTACTGAGGAGCTATTATCTCTCTCCATTATACATAGAAAGATTAATCTTGCCACTGTAGGTTACAAGCTGTTCGTGCTATTTAGTACACTAGTAGAACATAGAGTACAGCGATACTCTGGACAGCAATTTGGCATCCAGGAATTTAGGGAGGAGCTTTTATCTCTATCCATTATACTTAGATAGATTACAATGGAGAGATTAAAGCTCCTCCCTAAATTCGTGGATGCCAAATCACTGTACTTAGTATCTCTGTACAGTATGTTCTACTAGTGTACTAATTAGCACGAACAGCTTGTAACGTACAGTGGCAGTTTTGATCTTTCTATGTATAATGTAGAGAGATAAAAGCTCCTCCCTCAGTTCCTGGTTGCCAAATCACCATCCTTAGTTTCTCTGTATAGTATTTTCTATTAGGGTACTAATTAGCACGAACAGCTAATTAGTACCCTAATAGAAAATACTGTACAGAGATACTAAGTACAGTGATGTGGCATCCAGGAACTTACTGAGGAGCTTTTATCTCTCTCCATTATACATAGAAAGATTAATCTTGCCACTGTACGTTACAAGCTGTTCGTGCTAATTAGTACACTAGTAGAACATACTGTACAGAGATACTACATACAGTGATTTGGCATCCAGGAACCTTAGGGAGGAGCTTTTATCTCTCTCCATTATGCTTAGAAAGATTACAATGGAGAGAGAATTAAGCTCCTGCCTAAGTTTGTGGATGCCAAATCATTGTACTTAGTATCTCTGTACAGTATGTTCTACTAGTGTACTAATTAGCACGAACAGCTTGTAACGTACAGTGGCAAGATTAATCTTTCTATGTATAATATAGAGAGATAAAAGCTCCTCCCTAGGTTCCTGGTTGCCAAATCACCGTCCTTAGTATCTCTGTATAGTATTTTCTATTAGGGTACTAATTAGCACGAACAGCTAATTAGTATCCTAATAGAAAATACTGTACAGAGATACTAAGTATAGTGATGTGGCATCCAGGAACTTACTGAGGAGCTATTATCTCTCTCCATTATACATAGAAAGATTAATCTTGCCACTGTAGGTTACAAGCTGTTCGTGCTATTTAGTACACTAGTAGAACATAGAGTACAGCGATACTCTGGACAGCAATTTGGCATCCAGGAATTTAGGGAGGAGCTTTTATCTCTATCCATTATACTTAGATAGATTACAATGGAGAGATTAAAGCTCCTCCCTAAATTCGTGGATGCCAAATCACTGTACTTAGTATCTCTGTACAGTATGTTCTACTAGTGTACTAATTAGCACGAACAGCTTGTAACGTACAGTGGCAGTTTTAATCTTTCTATGTATAATGTAGAGAGATAAAAGCTCCTCCCTCAGTTCCTGGTTGCCAAATCACCATCCTTAGTTTCTCTGTATAGTATTTTCTATTAGGGTACTAATTAGCACGAACAGCTAATTAGTACCCTAATAGAAAATACTGTACAGAGATACTAAGTACAGTGATGTGGCATCCAGGAACTTACTGAGGAGCTTTTATCTCTCTCCATTATACATAGAAAGATTAATTTTGCCACTGTACGTTACAAGCTGTTCGTGCTAATTAGTACACTAGTAGAACATACTGTACAGAGATACTACATACAGTGATTTGGCATCCAGGAACCTTAGGGAGGAGCTTTTATCTCTCTCCATTATGCTTAGAAAGATTACAATGGAGAGAGAATAAAGCTCCTCCCTAAGTTCGTGGATGCCAAATCACTGTACTTAGTATCTCTGTACAGTATGTTCTACTAGTGTACTAATTAGCACGAACAGCTTGTAACGTACAGTGGCAGTTTTGATCTTTCTATGTATAATGTAGAGAGATAAAAGCTCCTCCCTCAGTTCCTGGTTGCCAAATCACCATCCTTAGTTTCTCTGTATAGTATTTTCTATTAGGGTACTAATTAGCACGAACAGCTAATTAGTACCCTAATAGAAAATACTTTACAGAGATACTAAGTACAGTGATGTGGCATCCAGGAACTTACTGAGGAGCTTTTATCTCTCTCCATTATACATAGAAAGATTAATCTTGCCACTGTACGTTACAAGCTGTTCGTGCTAATTAGTACACTAGTAGAACATACTGTACAGAGATACTACATACAGTGATTTGGCATCCAGGAACCTTAGGGAGGAGCTTTTATCTCTCTCCATTATGCTTAGAAAGATTACAATGGAGAGAGAATAAAGCTCCTCCCTAAGTTCGTGGATGCCAAATCACTGTACTTAGTATCTCTGTACAGTATGTTCTACTAGTGTACTAATTAGCACGAACAGCTTGTAACGTACAGTGGCAAGTTTAATCTTTCTATGTATAATATAGAGAGATAAAAGCTCCTCCCTAGGTTCCTGGTTGCCAAATCACCGTCCTTAGTATCTCTGTATAGTATTTTCTATTAGGGTACTAATTAGCACAAACAGCTAATTGGTACCCTAATAGAACATACTGTACAGAGATACTAAGTATGGTGATTTTGTATCCAGGAACTTATTGAGGAGCTTTTATCTCTCTCCATTATACATAGAAAGATTAAACTTGCCGCTGTACGTTACAAGCTGTTCGTGCTAATTAGTACCCTAATAGAACATACTGTACAGAGATACGAAGTATGGTGATTTGGCATCCAGTTAAAAGCTGTTCGTGCTAATTAGTATACTAGTAGAACATACTGTACAGAGATACTAAGAATGGTGATTTGGCATCTGGGAACTTCCAGAGGAGCTTTTATCTCTCTCCATTTTACATAGAAAGATTAAACTTTCCGCTGTACTTTACAAGCTGTCCGTGCTAATTAGTACCCTAATTGAAAATACTATACAGAGATACTAAAGACGGTTATTTGGCACCCAGGAATTTAGGGAGGAGCTTTTATCTCTCCATTATACTTAGAAAGATTACAATGGAGAGAGATAAAAGCTCCTCCCTAAGTTCGTGGATGTTATGATTCCTGTACTCCAGACCGGAGGAGATCTTATGGCAGGGATCTGAGTACAGGAAAATAAGCTGGTTGTGGGAGCTGGATAGCCTAGTAACCCCTGGCGCCCTAACTCCGTTGTCTCGCCCGTGTTATCAGAAATCCCCTGCGAGACTATGGTTGCTTGAGCCCATGGCAGCCGCGTTCGAAGGGCGGATTATGTCTGCCCAACCCCGATGCCCCCGCAGGTCTTAATGGGAGACAAGGGGAAGTCCGAGACAGGGTGATAACAAGGGGCCCTCTGACTAAGCAACCAGGCCAGGGGTTACAAGCTAACTAACTAAATCAAAAGGTATGTGCGGACTAGCCGCCAGGAAAAAGGACAACCAAGGATCCACTGATCCGACACTCCTATCCGGCTCCGCCGGACACCAGAGTGGATCTGTGGAAGCGGAATCCTCCGCAAAGCTCCAGAACACAATTAAACAAAATAATAAACAGAAGCAGACAAGCCGCAACACACGGCTGCGCCGCGACTCACGAACACCACCAGATGTTAAAGGTGCTCGGTCAGACTCCAGGAACAGATGGTAACTTCCGAGTACAGGATCTCTGAGGACAGGAACAACCGAAAAGACCGGGACTGGGAACTCTCTGCAGCAGACACAGGCAAACAGGAAGCTATCACCGGCGTCTGTAAGAAGTCCTGAGGGTGCCTTTATTCAGGCACCCTCCAATCAAGATCCAGACAGGACAATCAAATAGAAATGCCGTGCAGCTTGCATGCTGCACGGCCAGCACATAATCAGGGTAATGAGAATAGACCCAGCAACGGGGAACGCGGCTGAACGTGGCGTCCCCGTTGCTAAGGTCAGAGCGGCTCCGTGCACCCGGCGTCTTAGCGTTGCCAGGGAGCCGGCGGCTGAACGCGCACGGCGTCCCTGGTTGCTAGGCGCCGGGCCGCACGGCCGAGCGGAACCCGGCGCCTAACAGTACCCCCCCCTTGAGGAGGGGTCAAGGAACCCCTAAAGCCAGGTTTCCGAGGAAATTCACGAAAAAATGCCCTTTTGAGCTTTGGGGCATGAAGGTCTTCATCCAGGACCCACGACCTTTCCTCTGGCCCATAACCTCTCCAATGCACCAAAAAATAAAGCCGACCCCGGGACAACTTGGAATCGAGAACCTTCTCAACCAAGAACTCTTGCTGACCCTGTACATTAACTGGTGATCTCCCCTGAGATTTTTTACGAGGAAATCTGCTGGACGAAACATATGGTTTAAGCAATGAGCAATGGAAGGTATTTCCGATCCGTAAAGTTTTTGGTAAACGTAACCGGAAAGCAACTGGATTGACTTTTTTGATAATGAGAAATGGTCCAATATATCTAGGACCCAATCTGGCTGAGGTTTGTCGAAGTTTGATGTTGCGAGTCGACAACCACACCCTGTCTCCTACTTTAAAAGTGCACGGCCGCCGGAGCCTGTCAGAAATTTTTTTTTCCCGGAAAGCTGCTTTTCTGAGAGCCAGGTGCACTTTTTTCCAAATAAGTTTAAGATGAGAGGTCAGGGCCAGAGAGGAGACAGAGGAATGTTGAAAAAATGAATTAGCTCTGGGGTGGAAACCAAAAACTGCAAAAAATGGAGACACATTGGTGGAGGAATGACAGGCATTATTATAAGCAAACTCCGCCAATGGAAGAAACTCAGACCAGTCATTTTGGAGTTTGGCCGAGTACAAACGCAAATATTGTTTTAGAGATTGGTTAACTCGCTCAGTCTGTCCATTGGATTGTGGATGATAGCCGGAGGTTAATGATAATTTCATCTTTAACGAAGCACAAAAAGACTTCCAAAATTGCGCAATGAATTGTGGACCCCTGTCAGAAACAATATCAGTGGGTAACCCATGGAGTCTGAAAACATGACGGAGGAACAAGACTGCCAATCCCTGGGCAGATGGCAATCGGGGAAGAGCAATAAAATGGGCCATCTTGCTAAAACGGTCCACTACCACCCATATGACTCGGCATCCGGCTGACAGAGGGAGATCCACCACAAAATCCATGGAGATATGCGACCATGGCCTAAGAGGAACTTTCAAGGGCATAAGTTGACCAATAGGCAAAGAACGGGGAACTTTATGCTGTGCACAGACCTGACACGAAAAAACAAACTCTTTAATGTCTTTGGAAAGACCAGGCCACCATACTGAGCGGGATACTAATTCCAAAGTCTTAGCGATTCCCGGATGCCCTGAAAGTTTGCTATCATGAAATTCCGCCAAAACAGTTGCTCTCAAAAACTCAGGAACAAAAAGACGACTAGCAGGAGTATTTCCCGGAGCTTGATGTTGAAGCAGCTTTAATTGGGAAAATACATCCTGTGTGAGACCTGCCTGAATGACTGAAGGCGGAAGTATGGGAGTAACAGGACTGTTGTCTTGAACCGGAAGGAAACTGCGTGACAGGGCATCTGCCTTGGTATTCTTGGAACCTGGTCTGAAGGTGATAATGAATTTGAAACGAGTAAAAAATAAAGCCCAACGAGCCTGTCGGGCATTCAGTCGTTTAGCCGATTCAATGTATTGAAGATTTTTGTGATCAGTCAAAACTGAAATGGTGTGGGTAGCTCCTTCAAGCCAATGTCTCCACTCCTCGAAAGCCCATTTAATAGCCAGCAATTCCCGGTTACCAACATCGTAGTTGGATTCTGCAGATGAGAATTTCCTGGACATAAAGGCACAAGGATGTAACTCAAGGGAATCTGGATCCTTCTGAGAAAGGATAGCCCCTACTCCAACCTCCGAGGCATCCACCTCAACAATGAAAGGTAATTCTGGGTTGGGATGTCTAAGGACAGGGGCTGAGACAAAGGCTTGTTTTAAGGCCTGAAAAGATAACTCCGCTTCACATGACCAATTGGTAGGATCTGCTCCCTTCTTAGTAAGTGCCACAATGGGAGCAACTAGGTCAGAGAAAGAGTGAATAAATCTTCTATAGTAGTTTGCAAACCCTAAAAAGCGCTGAATTGCTTTTAAATTGGTGGGTTGCGCCCAACTAAGGATGGCTTGGAGCTTTTTTGGTTCCATTCGGAATCCCCGAGGGGAAATAATGTACCCTAAAAAGGATACTTCCGTGACATGAAATTCACACTTCTCCAGCTTGGCATATAAGTGATTTTCACGTAATCTCTTTAGCACCTGACGCACCTGGGTAACATGTTGTTCCACGGAGTCAGAATATATCAAAATATCGTCTAAATAGACCACGACGAATCTTCCCAGAAACTCACGGAGCACATCATTAATGAGATCCTGGAAAACTGCCGGAGCGTTAGATAGGCCGAATGGCATGACCAGATACTCATAGTGGCCCGACTGAGTACTAAATGCCGTTTTCCACTCATCCCCTGACCTGATTCTGATGAGGTTATATGCTCCTCTAAGATCAATCTTAGAAAAAATAACAGCCGAACGTAGCTGATCAAAGAGGACAGAGATCAGCGGCAGAGGGTAAGTATTCTTTACTGAGATTTTATTCAAGGCTCTAAAGTCAATGCAGGGTCTGAGTGAACCATCCTTCTTCTCTACGAAGAAGAAACCTGCACTTAAAGGGGATTTAGATGGCCTGATAAACCCTTTCCCAAGGCTTTCTTTCACATACTCATTCATGGCCACAGTTTCAGGACCAGACAATGCATATAACCTTCCTTTAGGCAACGTGGCACCAGGAATTAACTCAATGGCACAATCATAAGGCCTATGGGGAGGCAAAATATCCGCATTGCCCTTGGAAAACACATCAACAAAATCCTGGTATTCCCCAGGAATATGTGCGGAACTGGCGGCAGCTACTCGGATAGGAAGCGTAATACATTCTTTATCACAGATGGTACCCCATTGTAGGATCTCCCCAGACTGCCAATCAATGACGGGATTATGAAAGGCCAGCCAAGGATGACCCAGAACCACAGGAACTGCTGGACAATGGGTAAGGAAAAACTAAATTTTTTCAGAATGCAGAGCTCCCACCGAGAGCAAAACAGGAGGTGTACATAGAGAAATAACCCCATTGGATAAAGGACTCCCATCTAAACCATGCATGGTGATACACCTACCTAAGGTTAGCTGAGGAATACCTAAGGCCTTGGCCCATGTTAAATCCATAAAGTTTCCTGCAGCTCCACTGTCCACAAAAGCAGAGACCGAGGAACAGAGGCTGCCATAGGAAACTTTAGCAGGAACCAACAGTGAATTATTTGAGGAGATGAGCTGCAGACCAAAGTGAACCCCCTCACAATTCACTTGGTCAGGAAGTTTCCCAACTTGTTTGGACAACTACGGGCAAAATGTCCCTTACCTCCGCAGTATAAACACAGACCATAATTTTGCCTCCTGGTTCTTTCTTCCGGAGACAATTTGGAGAGACCAATCTGCATAGGCTCCTCTATGTCTACAGGAATGGAAGGAACCCAAGGAGAGGACCCGACAGATGCCCCTTTTTCAGCCCTCCGCTCTCTGAGCCGACGATCTATTTTAATAGTTAGCTCCATGAGGTTATCGAGGGTCTCAGGAGCGGGATACTGGAGGAGACTGTCTTTTATAGATTCAGATAAGCCGAGGCGAAACTGACTGCGCAGGGCTGGGTCATTCCAGCCACAGTCGTTCGACCAACGGCGAAACTCCGTACAATAATTCTCTGCGGGATTCCTACCCTGTCTAAGAGCACGCAACTGACTTTCTGCGGACGCCTCTCTATCAGGGTCGTCATACAATAGCCCTAAAGATTTTAAAAAGGCGTCTACAGACGATAAGGCCGGATCGTCCGTCTTTAAACCAAAAGCCCAGGTCTGAGGATCCCCCTGAAGTAGAGAAATAATAATCCCAACCCGCTGAGCCTCTGTACCTGAGGTAACTGGTCTTAAACGAAAATACAGTTTGCAAGATTCTTTAAAATTAAAAAACTGTTTTCTATCCCCAGAAAAACGGTCAGGCAGATGCATTTTTGGTTCAGGGATGACCCTCGGGGAAGTCCGTAACAGATCTTCCTGTGACCTCACCCGGAGGGACAGATCCTGAACCATCTGAGTAAGTTCCTGAATCTGACTAACAAGAAGCTGGCCAGGGTTTGGCCCAACACCGGTGGGATTCATAAGGCCGACAAAAATCTCCCAACTAAAAAGTGAAAAAATTTACTGTAAGTTAAATCTTTTCTTTTGTGGCCGGTGATAATGTTATGATTCCTGTACTCCAGACCGGAGGAGATCTTATGGCCGGGATCTGAGTACAGGAAAATAAGCTGGTAGTGGGAGCTGGATAGCCTAGTAACCCCTGGCGCCCTAACTCCGTTGTCTCGCCCGTGTTATCAGAAATCCCCTGCGAGACTATGGTTGCTTGAGCCCATGGCAGCCGCGTTCGAAGGGCGGATTATGTCTGCCCAACCCCGATGCCCCCGCAGGTCTTAATGGGAGACAAGGGGAAGTCCGAGACAGGGTGATAACAAGGGGCCCTCTGACTAAGCAACCAGGCCAGGGGTTACAAGCTAACTAACTAAATCAAAAGGTATGTGCGGACTAGCCGCCAGGAAAAAGGACAACCAAGGATCCACTGATCCGACACTCCTATCCGGCTCCGCCGGACACCAGAGTGGATCTGTGGAAGCGGAATCCTCCGCAAAGCTCCAGAACACAATTAAACAAAATAATAAACAGAAGCGGACAAGCCGCAACACACGGCTGCGCCGCGACTCACGAACACCACCAGATGTTAAAGGTGCTCGGTCAGACTCCAGGAACAGATGGTAACTTCCGAGTACAGGATCTCTGAGGACAGGAACAACCGAAAAGACCGGGACTGGGAACTCTCTGCAGCAGACACAGGCAAACAGGAAGCTATCACCGGCGTCTGTAAGAAGTCCTGAGGGTGCCTTTATTCAGGCACCCTCCAATCAAGATCCAGACAGGACAATCAAATAGAAATGCCGTGCAGCTTGCATGCTGCACGGCCAGCACATAATCAGGGTAATGAGAATAGACCCAGCAACGGGGAACGCGGCTGAACGTGGCGTCCCCGTTGCTAAGGTCAGAGCGGCTCCGTGCACCCGGCGTCTTAGCGTTGCCAGGGAGCCGGCGGCTGAACGCGCACGGCGTCCCTGGTTGCTAGGCGCCGGGCCGCACGGCCGAGCGGACCCCGGCGCCTAACAGTGGATGCCAAATCACTGTCCTTAGTATCTCTGTACAGTATGTTCTACTAGTGTACTAATTAGCACAAACAGCTTGTAACGTACAGTGGCAAGTGTAATTTTTCTAAGTATAATGGAGTGAGATAAAAACTCCTCCCTATGTTCCTGGATGGCAAATTACCATGCTTAGCATTTCTGTACAGTATTTCCTATCTAGCCAGAAACCCTGTATCCTGTGCAAGCTAGGCGGACAACTGGAGGGGACCCGAAACACGGTTGCTTCCCGTTTCCTTTTCCAGTGTCACATAAACTAGTGGTTGGTCTGCCCCGAAAGCCAAGAGTCTCCTCTTTTGTATGGTACCAGTCCTGAGTCTCTGGGACACCCAGAACCAGAGATATCAGTATGCAAAGTGGACCCATTTTCCCATAGACTATAATGGGACCGTTAATTCAGACCCACCATAGGTTCCGACGCTTGCCATGAGCCTTGTGGGGGTCACAGAAACTTGGGGTTGGTACCCTCCGGTAGCTAATTGTCTCCCCTTCCATACCAACCTAGTGATGAAGGCTCCCACCTCCCATGCTGAGAGTCACAAAGTGCCAACCTTTTTTTTTCTATGTTCCCGTGACATTCACTTTATTATTTTTTTTCTTTGTTGTACATTCAATGAAAGGGTGCACACAGGTTTCACATAAATCAAAGTAAATCTGCAGCAGCGATTCATTCCGCTATATACAAATACACAGCGGTAATGAGTATAAATTAGTGTATTCCAACGCAACTAACTGAGCAACACAGTACTGTAGATCGTCAGCATTTGTGTATTGTACCTGATCTGAACTCCCTCCCTGTCCACTGCATGACCTGTGCAGGCTCCCAGGGGGGAAGGGCGATGAAGGTAGGGAGAGGCGGTGGAAAACACTGTGCTTTTGAAATACAAGTATTAACGTCCGAGTCCCCTAAGGCATAAACCAACACCAATGGGAAGGAAGTGCCAACCTTTTTTTAATGTGTTCCTGTAACATTCACTTTATTATTATTATTTTTCTTTGTTATACATTCAATGGAAGGGTGCACACAGGTTTCACATAAATCAGAGTGGGCGGGGGATTTTCCTACATACAGTAGTATACTGTTGCACATGTCTTGTAACCTGATCGGAACTCCCTCCCTGTCTACTGCATGTACTTTGCAGGCTCCCAGGGGGGGAAGGGGAAAGTGGGATGGGGGTAGGGTGAGGCAGTGGAAAATACCGTGTTCAAAGAAAAGGCATAATCAAAACCATGGGGAACTTTGCGGTGTATCGTTATGCGCGAAGACCTCACTTATCCCTATCACCCCTGTGTATTTTAGCTAGGGGATTCTGACGCTCCTTCAGCATTGCCCCGTGACCTACCAAATCTGTGCTGTTACTTGCTCCATAGCCGAGGGCCTCCATTGGGCGAGGAGACACAGGCGGTAGCCATTTCAATTGAGTCTGCCCTGCTATAGAATTGTATGTATACCATATGGTGCATAGACCCTAAACAGTACAACTGCTCCTGCAGCTTTGCCCTAGTTTACGTGAATAACTCCCTCCCTGTCTACTGCATGACCTGTGCAGGATCCCAGTGGGGAAGGGCGATGGGCAAGCGGGAGGCGGTGGAAAATACTGTGCTTTTGAAATGCAAGTACTGTATGAGTCTGAGTCCCCAGTAGCCTCCTGCTAGCCTATTGCCCTTCCCCCCTGGGAGCCTGCACAGATCATGCAGTAGACAGGGAGGGAATTCAGGTCATGTGCAATACACAAATGCCGAATATCTACTGTATAGTACTGTTTTGCTCACAGTAGCGTCAGAATACACTCATTTCTACTCATTCCCGCTGTTTAGTTGCATTTAGCGTAAAGAATCGCTCCTGCAGATGTACTCTGATTTATATGTAACTTGTGTGCACCTTTCCATTGACTGTCTTACAATGTAGATAAAATAATACAGTGTATTATTACAATAAAAAAAAAAAAAGAAGGCACATCACGTCTCGAACCCTGGACCCCCAGCGTGGGAGGTGGGAGCCTTCACCCCTAGCCCACGACGCCTCATGAGAGACTCCCAATTTCATGTGTGAAAGTACTGCAAACAGCGCCCGGCCCCCACCCCATTGGTGTTGGTTTATGCCTTAGAGGACTCGGACGCTCGCATTTGTAAAGCACGGTATTTTCCACCGCCTCCTGCTAGCCTATTGCCCTTCCCCCCTGGGAGCCTGCACAGATCATGCAGTAGACAGGGAGGGAATTCAGGTCATGTGCAATACACAAACGCCGAATATCTACTGTATAGTACTGTTTTGCTCACTTAGTAGCGTCAGAATACACTCAGTTCTACTCATTGCCGTTGTGCAGTTGCATTTAGCGTAAAGAATCGCTCCTGCAGATGTACTTTGATTTATGTGAAACCTGTGTGCATCCTTCCATTGGATGTATTAGAGAGAATTTTTTTTTTTTTTAAATGAATGTCACGGGAACACATAAAAAAAATGGTTGGCATTTCCTTCCCATTGGTGTTGGTTTACAGTATGCCGTAGTGGACTCGGACGCTCATGTAATTGCATTTCAAAGGCACAGTACAGTATTTCCCATCGTCTCCCCCTACCCCCATCGCCCTTCCCCCCTGGGAGCCTGCACAGGGAGGGAATTCAGGTCATGTGCAATACACAAACGCTGAAGATCTACAGTACTGTTTTGCTCAGTTAGTAGCGTCAGAATACCCTGATTTCATTCCCGCTGTTTAGTTGCATTTAGCGTAAAGAATCGCTCCTGCAGATGTACTCTGATTTATATGTAACTTGTGTGCACCTTTCCATTGACTGTCTTACAATGTAGATAAAATAATACAGTGTATTATTACAATAAAAAAAAATAAGATTTTACTTACCGATAAATCTATTTCTCGTAGTCCGTAGTGGATGCTGGGGACTCCGTCAGGACCATGGGGATTAGCGGCTCCGCAAGAGACAGGGCACAAAAATAAAGCTTTAGGATCAGGTGGTGTGTACTGGCTCCTCCCCCTATGACCCTCCTCCAAGCCTCAGTTAGGATACTGTGCCCGGACGAGCGTACACAATAAGGAAGGATATTGAATCCCGGGTAAGACTCATACCAGCCACACCAATCACACCGTATAACTTGTGATCTAAACCCAGTTAACAGTATGACAAACGTAGGAGCCTCTGAACAGACGGCTCACAACAATAACAACCCGATTTTTTTGTAACAATAACTATGTACAAGTATTGCAGACAATCCGCACTTGGGATGGGCGCCCAGCATCCACTACGGACTACGAGAAATAGATTTATCGGTAAGTAAAATCTTATTTTCTCTGACGTCCTAAGTGGATGCTGGGGACTCCGTCAGGACCATGGGGATTATACCAAAGCTCCCAAACGGGCGGGAGAGTGCGGATGACTCTGCAGCACCGAGTGAGAGAACTCCATGTCCTCCTCAGCCAGGGTGTGCCCCTGACCAAGTAGCAGCTCGGCAAAGTTGTAAAGCCGAGACCCCTCGGGCAGTCGCCCAAGATGAGCCCACCTTCCTTGTGGAATGGGCATTTATATATTTTGGCTGTGGCAGTCCTGCCACAGAATGTGCAAGCTGAATTGCACTACACATTCAACTAGCAATCGTCTGCTTAGAAGCAAGAGCACCCAGTTTTTTGGGTGCATACAGGATAACAGCAAGTCAGCTTTCCTGACTCCAGCCGTCCTGGAAATCTATATTTTCAGGGCCCTGACAACATCTAGCAACTTGGAGTCCTCCAAGTCTCTAGTAGCCGCAGGTACCACAATAAGCTGGTTCAGATGAAACGCTGACACCACCTTAGGGAGAAACTGGGGACGAGTCCGCAGCTCTGCCCTGTCCGAATGGACAATCAGATATGGGCTTTTGTGAGACAAAGCCGCCAATTCTGACACTCACCTGGCCGAGGCCAGGGCCAACATCATGGTCACTTTCCATGTGAGATATTTCAAATCCACAGATTTGAGCGGTTTAAACCAACGTGATTTGAGGAATCCCAGGACTACGTTGAGATCCCACAGTGCCACTGGAGGCACAAAAGGGGGTTGTATATGCAGTACTCCCTTGTCAAATTTCTGGACTTCAGGAACTGAAGCCAATTCTTTCTGGAAGAAAACGACAGGGCCGAAATTTGAACCTTAATGGACCCCAATTTGAGGCCCATAGACACTCCTGTTTTCAGGAAATGCAGGAATCGACCGAGTTGAAATTTCTTCGTGGGGCCTTCCTGGCCTCACACCACGCAACATATTTTCGCCACATGTGGTGATAATGTTGTGCGGTCACCTCCTTCCTGGCTTTGACCAGGGTAGGAATGACCTCTTCCGGAATGCCTTTTTTCCCTTAGGATCCGGCGTTCAACCGCCATGCCGTCAAACGCACCCGCGGTAAGTCTTGGAACAGACATGGTACTTGCTGAAGCAAGTCCCTTCTTATCGGCAGAGGCCCTGAGTCCTCTGTGAGCTTCTCATGAAGTTCCGGGTACCAAGTCCTTCTTGGCCCATCCGGAGCCACGAGTATAGTTCTTACTCCTCTACATCTTATAATTCTCAGTACCTTTGGTATGAGAAGCAGAGGAGGGAACACATACACCGACTGGTACACCCATGGTGTTACCAGAACGTCCACAGCTATTTCCTGAGGGTCTCTTGACCTGGCGCAATACCTGTCCAGTTTTTTGTTCAGGCGGGACGCCATCATGTCCACCTTTGGTCTTTCCCAACGGTGCACAATCATGTGGAAACAACTTCTCGATGAAGTCCCCACTCTCCCGGGTGGAGGTCGTGCTGAGGACGTGCTGAGGAAGTCTGCTTCCCAGTTGTCCACTCCCGGAATGAAAACTGCTGACAGTGCTATCACATGATTTTCCGCCCAGCGAAGAATCCTTGCAGTTTCTGCCATTTTCCTCCTGCTTCTTGTGCCGCCCTGTCTGTTTACGTGGGCGACTGCCGTGATGTTGTCCCACTGGATCAATACCGGCTGACCTTGAAACAGAGGTCTTGCTAAGCTTAGAGCATTGTAAATTGCTCTTAGCTCCAGTATATTTATGCGGAGAGAAGTCCCCAGACTTGATCACACTCCCTGGAAATTTTTTCCCTGTGTGACTGCTCCCCAGCCTTTCAAGCTGGAATCCGTGGTCACCAGGACCCAGTCCTGAATGCATAACTGTGGCACTTTAGTAGATGAGCACTCTGCAGCCACCACAGAAGAGACACCCTTGTCCTTGGAGACAGGGTTATCCGCTGATGCATCTGAAGATGCGATCCGGACCATTTGTCCAGCAGATCCCACTGAAAAGTTCTTGCATGAAATCTGCCGAATGGAATCGCTTCGTAAGAAGCCACCATTTTTCCCAGGACCCTTGTGCAATGATGCACTGACACTTTTCTGGTTTTTGGAGGTTCCTGACTAGCTCGGATAACTCCCTGGCTTTCTCCTCCGGGAGAAACACCTTTTTCTGGACTGTGTCCAGAATCATCCCTAGGGACAGCAGACGTGTCGTCGGAGACAGCTGCGATTTTGGAATATTTAGAATCCACCCGTGCTGTCGTAGAACTACTTGAGATAGTGCTACTCAGACCTCCAACTGTTCTCTGGACCTTGCCCTTATCAGGCGATCGTCCAAGTAAGGGATAATTAAGACGCCTTTTCTTTGAAGAAGAATCATCATTTCGGCCATTACCTTGGTAAAGACCCGGGGTGCCGTGGACAATCCAAACGGCAGCGTCTGAAACTGATAGTGACAGTTTTGTACCACGAACCTGAGGTACCCTTTGTGAGAAGGGCAAATTTGGACATGGAGGTAAGCATCCTTGATGTCCAGGGACACCATATAGTCCCCTTCTTCCTGGTTCGCTATCACTGCTCTGAGTGACTCCATTTAGAATAGGTCTCACCGAGCCGTCTGGCTTCAGTACCACAAAATAGTGTGGAATAATACCCCTTTACTTGTTGTAGGAGGGGTACTTTGATTATCACCTGCTGGGAATACAGCTTGTGAATTGTTTCCAATACTGCCTCCCTGTCGGAGGTAGACGTTGGTAAAGCAAACTTCAGGAACCTGCGAGGGGGAGACGTCTCGAACTTCCAATCTGTACCCCTGGGATACTACTTGTAGGATCCAGGGGTCCACTTGCGAGTGAGCCCACTGCGTGCTGAAACTCTTGAGACGACCCCCCACCGCACCTGTTTGTACGGCCCCAGCGTCATGCTGAGGACTTGGCAGAAGCGGTGGAAGGCTTCTGTTCCTGGGAATGGGCTGCCTGCTGCAGTCTTCTTCCCTTACCTCTATCCCTGGGCAGATATTATGGGGACGAAAGGACTGAGGCTGAAAAGACTATGTCTTTTTCTGCTGAGATGTGACTTGGGGTAAAAAAAAGGTGGATTTTCTAGCTGTTGCCGTGGCCACCAGGTCCGATGGACCGACCCCAAATAACTCCTCCCCTTTATACGGCAATACTTCCATGTGCCGTTTGGAATCTGCATCACCTGACCACTGTCGTGTCCATAAACATCGTCTGGCAGATATGGACATCGCACTTACTCTTGATGCCAGAGTTTCGCATATATAGAAATGCATCTTTTAAATGCTCTATAGTCAATAAAATACTGTCCCTGTCAAGGGTATCAATATTTCCAGTCAGGGAATCCGACCAAGCCACCCCAGCGCTGCCCATCCAGGCTGAGGCGATCGCTGGTCGCAGTATAACACCAGTATGTGTGTATATACTTTTTAGGATATTTTCCAACCTCCTATCAGTTGGCTCCTTGAGGGCGTCCGTATCTGGAGACGGTAACGCCACTTGTTTTAATAAGCGTGTGAGCGCCTTATCCACCCTAAGGTGTGTTTCCCAACGCGCCATAACTTCTGGCGGGAAAGGGTATACCGCCA
This sequence comes from Pseudophryne corroboree, assembly GCF_028390025.1. Classification (NCBI taxonomy): domain Eukaryota; kingdom Metazoa; phylum Chordata; class Amphibia; order Anura; family Myobatrachidae; genus Pseudophryne; species Pseudophryne corroboree. Next base: position 338,905,218 of record NC_086449.1, on the reverse strand, counting down.
ATAATTTTCTATCGGGGAAAACCCATCATTTAATTTATCTGATTCAGGAAAAACCACATGTAGTTTTTTCACACTCCACATAATACCCTTTTTTGTGGTACTTGTAGTATCAGAAATATGTAACATCTCCTTCATTGCCCTTAACAAGTAACGTGTGGCCCTAAAGGAAAATACGTTTGTTTCTTCACCGTCGACACTGGAGTCAGTGTCCGTGTCTGTGTCTGTGTCGACCGACTGAGGTAAAAGGACGTTTTAACGCCCCTGACGGTGTTTTAGACACCTGGACAGGTACTAATTGGTTTGCCGGCCGTCTCATGTCGTCAACCGACCTTGCAGCGTGTTGACATTATCACGTAATTCCTTAAATAAGCCATCCATTCCGGTGTCGACTCCCTAGAGAGTGACATCACCATTACCGGCAATTGCTCCGCCTCCTCACCAACATCGTCCTCATACATGTCGACACACAAGTACCGACACACAGCACACACACAGGGAATGCTCTGATAGAGGACAGGACCCCACTAGCCCTTTGGGGAGACAGAGGGAGAGTTTGCCAGCACACACCAAAAACGCTATATTATACAGGGACAACCTTTATATAAGTGTTTTTCCCTTATAGCATTTTAATATATATATACATATCGCCAAATAAGTGCCCCCCCTCTCTGTTTTAACCCTGTTTCTGTAGTGCAGTGCAGGGGAGAGCCTGGGAGCCTTCCCACCAGCCTTTCTGTGAGGGAAAATGGCGCTGTGTGCTGAGGAGAATAGGCCCCGCCCCCTTTTCGGCGGGCTTCTTCTCCCGTTTTTCTGAGACCTGGCAGGGGTTAAATACATCCATATAGCCTCCAGGGGCTATATGTGATGTATTTTTAGCCAGAATAAGGTATTATACATTGCTGCCCAGGGCGCCCCCAGCAACGCCCTGCACCCTCCGTGACCGTTGGTGTGAAGTGTGTGACAACAATGGCGCACAGCTGCAGTGCTGTGCGCTACCTTCATGAAGACTGAAAAGCCTTCTGCCGCCGGTTTCTGGACCTTCAATCTTCAGCATCTGCAAGGGGGGTCGGCGGCGCGGCTCCGGGACGAACCCCAGGGTGAGACCTGTGTTCCGACTCCCTCTGGAGCTAATGGTGTCCAGTAGCCTAAGAAGCCAATCCATCCTGCACGCAGGTGAGTTGAACTTCTCTCCCCTAAGTCCCTCGATGCAGTGAGCCTGTTGCCAGCAGGACTCACTGAAAATAAGAAACCTAAAAACTTTTTCTAAGCAGCTCCTTAAGAGAGCCACCTAGATTGCACCCTGCTCGGACGGGCACAAAAACCTAACTAAGGCTTGGAGGAGGGTCATAGGGGGAGGAGCCAGTACACACCACCTGATCCTAAAGCCGCTAATCCCCATGGTCCTGACGGAGTCCCCAGCATCCACTTAGGACGTCAGAGAAAAAAAAAAGGCACATCACGTCTCGAACCCAGGACCCCCCAGCGTGGGAGGTGGGAGCCTTCACCCCTAGCCCACGACGCCTCATGAGAGACTCCCAATTTCATGTGTGAAAGTACTGCAAACAGCGCCCGACCCCCACCCCATTGGTGTTGGTTTATGCCTTAGAGGACTCGGACGCTCGCATTTGTAAAGCACGGTATTTTCCACCGCCTCCTGCTAGCTACTGTAGCCCTCCATTCCCAGACGCTCATGTATTTTAAAAGCACGGTGTTTATACATTGTCCTGTACATTCTTCCTTTTACACAATTACTGTAGTTGCGTCTCCATACACATACAGTACTCCATACTTTTTCCACCGCCTCCCGTTACGCCTACAGTATTGCCAGAGCTGTAGATCAATCCACCGCTATACTGTACGATCGAAAGTACTGGATTAGTGGAGCATTAGCCACACAGTGGTGGAGATGTGTAATGCATGATGAGTATCTAGATCGCCTCAACGCGCCTACCTGTGATTAAACTCAGCTATCGCCTTAGCGTGACTAAACGCCCGTCTCGGCGGAGAAACAGTCAAGATAAAGGTGGCTACATCTGTATACTGCGCACAACTGAAATGCACCACAGGTATGGATGGATAGTATACTTGACGACACAGAGGTAGGTAGAGAAGTGGCCTACTGTACCGTACTGCTATATAGTATATACTGGTGGTCAGCAAACTGTGCAAAACTGAAATGCACCACAGGTATGGATGGATAGTATACTTGACGACACAGAGGTAGGTAGAGCTGTGGCCTACTGTACCGTACTGCTATATATTATATACTGGTGGACAGCAAACTGTGCAAAACTGAAATGCACCACAGGTATGGATGGATAGTATACTTGACGACACAGAGGTAGGTAGAGCAGTGGCCTTCTGTACCGTACTGCTATATAGTATATACTGGTGGTCAGCAAACTGTGCAAAACTGAAATGCACCACAGGTATGGATGGATAGTATACTTGATGACACAGAGGTAGGTAGAGCAGTGGACTCCTGTACCATACTGCTATATATATTGTAACACTGTAGGGGTGCAAGGTGCCTTTTCCTGGGGAATATGGCAGCACGCAGCAGCTGAGGAACAACACAAGTCCAGTTTCTGGTACAACTGACCCCGGCCAGTTTTATTGAAACAGAAAATAAAACAAACCCCAAAATAAAAATACCTTGCCTGTCCGGCACTAACTAAACATAAGATGTTCCTAACTGTCACTAAACAAAACACAGAGTTCTTCAGTACATACTGTATAGCTTACTTGCATCAGAAAGCGTGTCTCTCACACACAGATCCTGCAGCCTTCCCAGGCAGTCTGCCCATACTAATCAGGTTAGAAGCACTATATCACTCTTACACAGCTGAAACCCTGATTAGCCCTCTGTGAGGCCAAAGACCCGAACTGGGCCCAATGTCTAGAACTCGCCTTATCTCTCTCTCAGAGCCTTTACCCAGCTTTTACAGCAAACTGAAAAGGTTCAGACAAAACAAAAAGCATTTTTCCTAGAAGTTAACATTTTCTAAAACATGTAAGACAAGAACCTGGGACAAATATACCTGCCCTCAAACACTATCCCAGTGTTCTTGTCACATATCCCCCTCCCCTGTTTCGACCTAGGGGCCGGAACACTTGTAGCCCCCAAACAGAAGATGCGAGACAATGCATCTGCGTTGGCCAATTGTGTTCCCGGTCTATGTTCGACAGTAAACTTAAAGTCCTGCAACGCTAGAAACCATCTAGTTACACGAGCATTCTTGCCTCTATTTACATACATCCATTTTAAAGGGGCATGGTCTGTCACTAGTCTGAATTGTCTACCCAAGAGGTAATATCTCAAGGTATCTAGTGCCCACTTAATGGCCAAAGCCTCCTTTTCCACAATGGCATACCTTTTTTCATGCTCATTGAGTTTCCTACTCAAATAAATGATAGGGTGTTCGTCCCCATCTCTGGTTTGGGACAGCACAGCACCTATCCCTACCTCTGAGGCATCTGTCTGTACCACAAATTCTTTTGAAAAATCTGGTGTTATCAACACCGGTTGTGAACACAAAGCCACTTTTAACGCTTGGAACGCCTTTTCTGCATCAGGGTTCCATTTCACCACATTTGACTGCTTCCCTTTGGTAAGGTCTGACAACGGCACCGCTGTGGTCGCAAAATTAGGAATAAACCGTCTATAGTACCCAGTAATTCCCAAAAAAGCCCTTACCTGTTTTTTATTCACTGGACGAGGCCAGTTTTGAATAGCATCAACTTTATTCAATTGGGGCCTAATCAGACCTCTGCCTATGGTGAAGCCCAAGTATTTGACCTCCTCCATTGCGAGGCAGCACTTCTTTGGGTTAGCAGTTAACCCTGCCTCTCTGATTGAGTCCAGTACTGCTTGTACTTTAACCAAATGTGACCCCCAGTCTGTACTGTGAATTACCACATCATCCAAATAGGCAGCTGCATATTTTCTATGGGGCCTCAAAATTTTATCCATCGCCCGTTGAAAGGTTGCTGGAGCCCCATGCAACCCAAAGGGTAACATCTTATACTGGTACAGCCCCTCCGGAACCGAAAAGGCTGTTTTTTCTTTGGCGCTATCAGATAAAGGTATTTGCCAGTAACCTTTGGTCAGGTCCAATGTGGTGAGAAACCTGGCTGTTCCCAGCCTTTCTACAAGCTCATCCACACGGGGCATGGGGTATGCGTCAAACTTGGACACCTCATTTAACTTACGAAAGTCATTACAGAAGCGTATGCTACCGTCGGGCTTCGGGATGAGCACTATGGGACTGGACCACTCACTGTTAGACTCCTCTATGACTCCAAGTTCTAACATGGTTTTAACTTCCTTAGAAATAGCTTCTCGCTGAGCTTCAGGAATCCTATATGGCTTTAAATGAACCCTGACCCCTGGTTCTGTGACAATGTCATGTTTTATTATGGTCGTTCGGCCAGGCAGCTCTGAAAATACCTCCCTATTTTGGATGAGAAATTCTTTAACCTGATTGTTCTGATCAGCTGATAATGTCTCTGATACCTTCACTGCGGGAAGCAACCGGGGTGAAGACACCGAAGGGCAAGGCTCAGCTGACAGAGACAACCTATCTTTCCAGGGTTTGATTAAGTTAACATGGTAGATCTGTTCGGGTTTTCTCTTTCCCGGCTGGTATACTTTGTAATTAACCTCATTCACTTTTTCCCTAATCTCAAATGGACCCTGCCATTTAGCTAGGAATTTGCTTTCCACAGTGGGTACCAAAACAAGAACTCTATCTCCAGGAGCAAATTCCCGTATCTTGGCACTCCGGTTATAGACCCTCTGTTGAGCACTTTGGGCCTGTTCCATGTGCTCTCTGACAACAGGTACCACGGCTGCAATCCTATCCTGCATTTGTGTTACATGCTCAATAACGCTTCTATAAGGAGTGGGCTGTCCTTCCCACGTCTCTTTGGCAACATCCAACAGCCCTCTGGGGTGTCTACCATACAACAAATCAAATGGAGAAAACCCCGTAGAGGACTGAGGAACTTCTCTGATGGCCATTAACAAGTAGGGCAACAAACAATCCCAGTTTTTCCCATCTCTCTCAACAACCTTTTTTAACATACTTTTTAATGTTTTATTAAACCTTTCCACCAACCCGTCAGTTTGGGGATGGTAGATGGACGTCCTGAGGTGAGTGACCTTAAATAACTTGCACAATTCTTTCATGATCCTTGACATAAATGGAGTACCTTGGTCAGTCAAAATTTCTTTTGGTATTCCCACTCTACTAAATACCTGCACCAGCTCCCTAGCTATCGCCTTGGTTGTGATAGTGCGTAAAGGGACAGCCTCAGGATATCGAGTGGCATAGTCCATAATTACCAGGATATACTGATGGCCCCGAGCAGACTTTAACAAGGGCCCCACGAGATCCATGGCTATTCTGTCAAACGGGACCTCTATAATAGGCATGGGAACTAGTGGGCTCCTGAAATGGGGTCTAGGGGCATGATACTGGCATTCAGGACAGGAAGAACAATATTCAGACACTTCTTTATAACCCCCTGGCCAAAAGAACCTTTGTAAAACTCTTTCAGTGGTTTTTTCTGCCCCTAAATGTCCTGCGGTAACGTGACTATGAGCTAAATCTAGTACCGTTCTCCGATAAGGCTGGGGAACTACCAGCTGTTCCACCACATCCTCACCCCTTTTGACAATGTGGTACAAGAGCTCATTACAGATGGCCATGTGGGGATACGTAACCCTGTCACCTGGTACCACAGGTTCCCCATTAACAATCTTAACATTCTCTCTAGCCTTTATTAAGGTAGGATCCTTTAACTGTTCAGACGCAAACAGATCCTTCTTTACCTCCAGGTCAGGCACGCTTTCAGTTCTAACTACTATGTCTCTGTTCCCGGCAAGAGGGTCCTCACTGGACTCCCCATCTGTCACTTCCCCAGCCAAACTAGCAAAAGGCAAAGGGCCAGAAAGTTCCGAAGACCCACGTACATCCAAAAAATCACCGGTATTATCAACTGGCTTTTTACTTCTCACATCTGTTGATAACCGTGATTCCCACAGTTTCCAAAAATGAGGAAAATCCCTCCCTATTATGGCCTCATGCACCAAGGTAGGGACCAGTCCCACTTTAACCATTGCTGACCCACAACAAGTTTCTATATTCACCTCAGCAGTGGCATAATATTGGGTATCCCCATGTATGCAAGTTACCCCAATAGGTATTTGCTGGACCTTTAAGGGGTTCACTAACCCAGCTTTCACGAGGGTAACTAAACTTCCTGAATCTAGCAAGGCCTCTACCCGGTTACCTTCTAAGAACACATCACACATTTGTTTTTCCAGCTCAGGTGAAGGTACCACAGTACAGGCTAACCTAGCAAAGAAAGACATTCTGCGACATTCAAAGGCAGCATCACATTGCATGGGTTCTTGCGTGACTGGGCAATTGGCAATAACATGACCTGGCATACCACACCTAAAACATTTAACCACACGATTATCAACCCATTTGGGCAGCATAGACCGTTCTAGCCCCATTGGCCTGTTTCCAGGGCCAGTGTTTACAGTCTCTCCAGCCTTGCGTTCTCTTAACCGCCCAGCAACGTTTTCCCACGGAACAGTCTTACCAGTCTTTACTGAAGGGCGCTGTCGAGGATCTATGGGTTGCTGGGTGGTCATCAGTAGTTCCTCTGCTGCCAAATACCTCTCTACCATGTCCACTAATTGGTCAGCAGTACCCGGGTTTCCATGGCTCACCCACTTGCGCAGGACCATGGGCAAAGATCTCAAGTAGCGGTCCATGACGACTCTTTCCACCATCTGGGGACCAGTTAATGTCTCTGGCTGCAGCCATTTTTTTGTTAGCTGAATAAGGTCGTGCATCTGGGAGCGCGGAGGCTTCTCCATGGCGTACAGCCAACGGTGCACCCGTTGCGCTCGTACTGACAGCGTGACTCCCAGGCGGGTCAGGATCTCAGTCTTTAGTTTATCATAGTCCCGAGCCTCAGCAGGGCTTAAATCAAAGTAAGCTTTTTGGGGCTCACCTGACAGGAAAGGTGCCAGCAGACTGGCCCACTGTGCTTTCGGCCAGTTCTCACGCTCGGCAGTCCTTTCAAACGTGGTCAGATAGGCCTCCACATCATCAGCCTCTGTCATTTTCTGCAGGAAGTGACTGGCTCGTATAGAACTAGAGCTGGTTGGAGCACTGACGGCCACATCTCCAACCCGAGCTGCAAGTCTCTGCACCACTTCTGCTAAGGCCTCTCTATCCTGACGCTGTAGTCTCCAATTTTCCTCCATTGCCACCTGCTGCTGTCGGTTGGCCTCCTGCTGAGCCGCTGTAGCTTGCAGCAAGGCTTTAAGCAGATCCTCCATGTCAACAGATTTTTCAGGCGGCTTTGCAGCTGCTTTCACCCAGGACATATATCAAACCCTCAGGGGTGAGTCTCAGTAACTTCACACTGGGCTGTATCTGCATAAACCACCGTTTTCTGCAGGCCTCACAAAGCTGCTGCTTTCACTTATGCGCAGAACGGCCTGCTCGCATTCTCCACCAAGTTGTAACACTGTAGGGGTGCAAGGTGCCTTTTCCTGGGGAATATGGCAGCACGCAGCAGCTGAGGAACAACACAAGTCCAGTTTCTGGTACAACTGACCCCGGCCAGTTTTATTGAAACAGAAAATAAAACAAACCCCAAAATAAAAATACCTTGCCTGTCCGGCACTAACTAAACATAAGATGTTCCTAACTGTCACTAAACAAAACACAGAGTTCTTCAGTACATACTGTATAGCTTACTTGCATCAGAAAGCGTGTCTCTCACACACAGATCCTGCAGCCTTCCCAGGCAGTCTGCCCATACTAATCAGGTTAGAAGCACTATATCACTCTTACACAGCTGAAACCCTGATTAGCCCTCTGTGAGGCCAAAGACCCGAACTGGGCCCAATGTCTAGAACTCGCCTTATCTCTCTCTCAGAGCCTTTACACAGCTTTTACAGCAAACTGAAAAGGTTCAGACAAAACAAAAAGCATTTTTCCTAGAAGTTAACATTTTCTAAAACATGTAAGACAAGAACCTGGGACAAATATACCTGCCCTCAAACACTATCCCAGTGTTCTTGTCACAATATATATAGTTATACTGGTGGTCAGCAAAATTCTACACTGTCCTCCTACTATATACTACAATGAAGCACAGATATGGAGCGTTTTTCAGGCAGAGAACGTATAATACTGGTGGTCACTGGTCAGCAAAACTCGGCACTGTCCTCCTACTATATAATACTGCTGGTCCCCAGTCCCCACAATAAAGCAATTAGCACACTGAGCACAGATATTTGCAGCACACTGAGCACAGTCAGATATGGAGCGTTTTTCAGGCAGAGAACGTAGATATTTGCACTTGCAGCACACTGAGCACAGATATTTGCAGCACAATTTGCAGCCCACTGAACATAGAAACTGAGAGGACGCCAGCCACGTCCTCTCACGATCATCTCCAATGCACGAGTGAAAAATGGCAGCGACGCGCGGCTCCTTATATAGAATACGAATCTCGCGAGAATCCGACCGCGGGATGATGGCGTTCGGGCGCGCTCGGGTTAACCGAGCAAGGCGGGAGGATCCGAGTTGCTCGGACCCGTGAAAAAAAAGGTGAAGGTCGGGCGGGTTCGGATCCCGAGGATCCGAACCCGCTCATCACTAGTTGTAATGGACATTTCTCTGACGTCCTAGTGGATGCTGGGGACTCCGTCAGGACCATGGGGATTAGCGGCTCCGCAGGAGACAGGGCACAAAAATAAAGCTTTAGGATCAGGTGGTGTGCACTGGCTCCTCCCCCTATGACCCTCCTCCAAGCCTCAGTTAGGTTTTTGTGCCCGTCCGAGCAGGGTGCAATCTAGGTGGCTCTCCTAAAGAGCTGCTTAGAAAAAGTTTTTAGGTTTTTTATTTTACAGTGAGTCCTGCTGGCAACAGGCTCACTGCAACGAGGGACTTAGGGGAGAAGAAGTGAACTCACCTGCGTGCAGGATGGATTGGCTTCTTAGGCTACTGGACACCATTAGCTCCAGAGGGATCGAACACAGGCCCAGCCATGGAGTCCGGTCCCGGAGCCGCGCCGCCGACCCCCTTGCAGATGCCGAAAAGCGAAGAGGTCCAGAAACCGGCGGCAGAAGACTTTTCAGTCTTCATGAGGTAGCGCACAGCACTGCAGCTGTGCGCCATTGTTGTCACACACTTCACACCAGCGGTCACGGAGGGTGCAGGGCGCTGCAGGGGGCGCCCTGGGCAGCAATGAGAATACCTTATTCTGGCTAAAAAATACATCACATATAGCCCCTGGGGCTATATGGATGTATTTAACCCCTGCCAGGTCTCTCAAACTCCGGAGAAGAGCCCGCCGAAATAGGGGGCGGGGCCTATCTCCTCAGCACACAGCGCCATTTTCCTGCTCAGCTCCGCTGCGAGGAAGGCTCCCAGGACTCTCCCCTGCACTGCACTACAGAAACAGGGTAAAACAGAGAGGGGGGGGCACTTTTTTTGGCGTTTTTGATATATATTAAGCTGCTATAAGGGAGACAACACTTCTATAGGGTTGTTCCTATATATTTATAGCGCTTGAGTGTGTGCTGGCAAACTCTCCCTCTGTCTCCCCAAAGGGCTAGTGGGGTCCTGTCTTCGATAAGAGCATTCCCTGTGTGTCTGCTGTGTGTCGGTACGTGTGTGTCGACATGTATGAGGACGATGTTGGTGTGGAGGTGGAGCAATTGCCGGTAATGGTGATGTCACCCCCTAGGGAGTCGACACCGGAGTGGATGGCTTTGTTTATGGAATTACGTGATAATGTCAGCACATTACAAAAATCAGTTGACGACATGAGACGGCCGGCAAACCAGTTAGTACCTGTACAGGCGTCTCAGACACCGTCAGGGGCTGTAAAACGCCCTTTACCTCAGTCGGTCGACACAGACACGGACACCGAATCTAGTGTCGACGGTGAAGAAACAAACGTATTTTCCAGTAGGGCCACACGTTATATGATCACGGCAATGAAGGAGGCTTTGCATATCTCTGATACTGCATGTACCACAAAAAGGGGTATTATGTGGGGTCTGAAAAAAACTACCTGTAGTTTTTCCTGAATCAGACGAATTGAATGAAGTGTGTGATGAAGCGTGGGTTAACCCCGATAGAAAAATGCTAATTTCAAAGAAGTTATTGGCATTATATCCTTTCCCGCCAGAGGTTAGGGCGCGCTGGGAAACACCCCCTAGGGTGGATAAGGCGCTCACACGCTTATCAAAACAAGTGGCGTTACCGTCTCCTGAAACGGCCGCCCTCAAGGATCCAGCGGATAGGAGGCTGGAAACTACCCTGAAAAGTATATACACTCATACTGGTGTTATACTACGACCAGCCATCGCCTCTGCATGGATGTGCAGTGCTGGGGTGGTTTGGTCGGATTCCCTGACTGAAAATATTGATACCCTAGATAGGGACAGTATTTTATTGACTTTAGAGCAATTAAAGGATGCTTTTCTTTATATGCGAGATGCTCAGAGGGATATTTGCACTCTGGCATCGAGAGTAAGTGCGATGTCCATATCTGCCAGAAGAAGTTTATGGACGCGACAATGGTCAGGTGATGCGGATTCCAAACGGCATATGGAAGTATTGCCGTATAAGGGGGAGGAATTATTTGGGGTCGGTCTATCGGATTTGGTGGCCACGGCAACAGCCGGGAAATCCACCTTTTTACCTCAGGTCCCCTCCCAACAGAAAAAGACACCGTCTTTTCAGCCGCAGTCCTTTCGTTCCTATAGGAACAAGCGGGCGAAAGGACAGTCATATTTGCCCCGAGGCAAAGGAAAGGGTAAGAGAGTGCACCAAGCAGCTTCTTCCCAAGAGCAGAAGCCTTCCCCGGCTTCTGCAAAGCCCTCAGCATGACGTTGGGGCTTTACAAGCGGACTCAGGGGCGGTGGGGGGTCGACTCAAGAATTTCAGCGCACAGTGGGCTCACTCACAGGTGGACCCCTGGATCCTGCAGATAGTATCTCAGGGTTACAGGTTGGAATTCGAGAAGTCTCCCCCTCGCCGGTTCCTAAAGTCTGCTCTGCCAACGTCTCCCTCAGACAGGGCGACGGTATTGGAAGCCATTCACAAGCTGTATTCTCAGCAGGTGATAGTCAAGGTACCCCTCCTACAACAGGGAAAGGGGTATTATTCCACACTATTTGTGGTACCGAAGCCGGACGGCTCGGTAAGACCTATTCTAAATCTGAAATCTTTGAACCTGTACATACAAAAATTCAAGTTCAAGATGGAGTCACTCAGAGCAGTGATAGCGAATCTGGAAGAAGGGGACTTTATGGTGTCCCTGGACATCAAGGATGCTTACCTGCATGTCCCAATTTGCCCTTCACATCAAGGGTACCTCAGGTTCGTGGTGCAAAACTGTCATTATCAGTTTCAGACGCTGCCGTTTGGATTGTCCACGGCACCTCGGGTCTTTACCAAGGTAATGGCCGAAATGATGTTTCTTCTGCGAAGAAAAGGCGTATTAATTATCCCTTACTTGGACGATCTCCTGATAAGGGCAAGGTCCAGAGAACAGCTGGAGGACGTAGTAGCACTAACCCAAGTAGTGCTGCAACAGCACGGGTGGATTCTGAATTTTCCAAAATCTCAATTGACCCCGACGACACGTCTGCTGTTCCTGGGAATGATTCTGGACACGGTTCAGAAAAAGGTGTTTCTTCCGGAGGAGAAAGCCAGGGAGTTATCCGAACTTGTCAGGAACCTCCTAAAACCAGGGAAAGTGTCTGTGCATCAATGCACAAGAGTCCTGGGAAAGATGGTGGCTTCTTACGAAGCGATTCCATTCGGCAGATTCCACGCACGAACTTTTCAGTGGGATCTGCTGGACAAATGGTCCGGATCGCATCTGCAGATGCATCAGCGGATAACCTTATCGCCACGGACAAGGGTGTCTCTTCTGTGGTGGTTGCAGAGTGCTCATCTGTTAGAGGGCCGCAGATTCGGCATACAGGACTGGGTCCTGGTGACCACGGATGCCAGTCTGAGAGGCTGGGGAGCGGTCACACAGGGAAGAAACTTCCAGGGAGTGTGGTCAAGCCTGGAGATGTCTCTTCACATAAATATACTGGAGCTAAGAGCGATTTACAATGCTCTAAGCCTGGCAAAACCCCTGCTTCAGGGTCAGCCGGTGTTGATCCAGTCGGACAACATCACGGCAGTCGCCCACGTAAACAGACAGGGCGGCACAAGAAGCAGGAGAGCAATGGCAGAAGCTCTGGGCGGAAGATCATGTGATAGCACTGTCAGCAGTGTTCATTCCGGGAGTGGACAACTGGGAAGCAGACTTCCTCAGCAGACACGATCTACACCCGGGAGAGTGGGGACTTCATCCAGAAGTCTTCCACATGATTGTGAACCGTTGGGAAAAACCAAAGGTGGACATGATGGCGTCTCGCCTCAACAAAAAACTGGACAGGTATTGCGCAGGTCAAGAGACCCTCAGGCAATAGCTGTGGACGCTCTGGTAACACCGTGGGTGTTCCAGTCAGTGTATGTGTTTCCTCCTCTGCCTCTCATACCAAAAGTACTGAGAATTATACGGCAAAGGGGAGTAAGAACGATACTCGTGGCTCCGGATTGGCCAAGAAGAACTTGGTACCCGGAACTTCAGGAGATGCTCACGGAAGATCCGTGGCCTCTACCTCTAAGACGGGACCTGCTTCAGCAGGGAACGTGTCTATTCCAAGACTTACCGCGGCTGCGTTTGACGGCATGGCGGTTGAACGCCGAATTCTAAGGGAAAAAGGCATTCCGGAAGAGGTCATTCCTACACTGGTAAAAGCCAGGAAGGAGGTGACTGCACAACATTATCACCGCATTTGGAGAAAATATGTTGCGTGGTGTGAGGCCAGGAAGGCCCCCACGGAGGAATTTCAATTGGGTCGATTCCTACATTTCCTGCAAACAGGATTGTCTATGGGCCTAAAATTGGGGTCCATTAAGGTTCAAATTTCGGCCCTGTCGATTTTCTTCCAAAAAGAATTGGCTTCAGTTCCTGAAGTCCAGACTTTTGTAAAAGGAGTACTACATATACAGCCCCCGGTTGTACCCCCAGTGGCTCCGTGGGACCTTAATGTAGTTTTGGATTTTCTCAAATCCCATTGGTTTGAGCCACTCAAATCGGCGGATTTGAAATATCTCACATGGAAAGTAACCATGCTACTGGCCCTGGCTTCAGCCAGGAGAGTGTCAGAATTGGCGGCTTTATCGTATAAAAGCCCATATCTGATTTTCCATTCGGACAGGGCAGAACTGCGGACGCGTCCTCATTTTCTGCCTAAGGTGGTGTCAGCGTTTCACCTGAACCAGCCTATTGTGGTGCCTGCGGCTACTAGTGATTTGGAGGATTCCAAGTTGCTGGACGTTGTCAGGGCATTGAAAATATATATTTCAAGGACGGCTGGAGTCAGAAAATCTGACTCGCTGTTTATACTGTATGCACCCAACAAGCTGGGTGCTCCTGCTTCTAAGCAGACGATTGCTCGTTGGATTTGTAGCACAATTCAACTTGCACATTCTGTGGCAGGCCTGCCACATCCTAAATCTGTCAAGGCCCATTCCACAAGGAAGGTGGGCTCATCCTGGGCGGCTGCCCGAGGGGTCTCGGCATTACAACTCTGCCGAGCAGCTACGTGGTCGGGGGAGAACACGTTTGTAAAATTCTACAAATTTGATACCCTGGCTAAAGAGGACCTGGAGTTCTCTCATTCGGTGCTGCAGAGTCATCCGCACTCTCCCGCCCGTTTGGGAGCTTTGGTATAATCCCCATGGTCCTGACGGAGTCCCCAGCATCCACTAGGACGTCAGAGAAAATAAGATTTTACTTACCGATAAATCTATTTCTCGTAGTCCGTAGTGGATGCTGGGCGCCCATCCCAAGTGCGGATTGTCTGCAATACTTGTACATAGTTATTGTTACAAAAAAATCGGGTTGTTATTGTTGTGAGCCGTCTGTTCAGAGGCTCCTACGTTTTTTCATACTGTTAACTGGGTTCAGATCACAAGTTGTACGGTGTGATTGGTGTGGCTGGTATGAGTCTTACCCGGGATTCAAAATCCTTCCTTATTGTGTACGCTCGTCCGGGCACAGTATCCTAACTGAGGCTTGGAGGAGGGTCATAGGGGGAGGAGCCAGTGCACACCACCTGATCCTAAAGCTTTATTTTTGTGCCCTGTCTCCTGCGGAGCCGCTAATCCCCATGGTCCTGACGGAGTCCCCAGCATCCACTACGGACTACGAGAAATAGATTTATCGGTAAGTAAAATCTTATTTTTAGACATCTAATTTGCAGTGTCATATACCCTGGAGGATAAGTGCGCAGGAACTACCATTTGTTGTTTTGTTCATATAGTCAAGAAAATTACCAAGGTTAGAAATATTGATTATTATTTTAAATAATAATTTTTTGTCCTTCAAACTTTGCTTTTGTCAAAGAATGCTCTCTTTGCAGCAATTACAGCAGTGCAGACCTTTGGCATTCTAGCTGTTAATTTATTGAGGTAATCTGAAGAAATTTCACTCCACGCTTCCTGAAGCACCTCCCAGAAGCTGGATTGGCTTGATGGGCACTTCTTGTGTACCATATGATCAAGCTGCTCCCACAACAGCTCAATGGGATTGAGATCTGGTGACTGCGCTGGCCACTCCATTACAGACAGAATACCAGCTGTCTGCTTCTTCCCTAAATAGTTCTTGCATAAGTTGGAGGTGTGCTTTGGGTCAGTGTCCTGTTGTAGGAGTAAATTGGCTCCAGTCAAGCAAAATGGAGTGATAGCCTTCCTTATTCAAAATCCCTTTTACCTTGTACAAATCTCCCACTTTACCAGCACCAAAGCAGCCCCAGACCATCACATTACCTCCACCATACTTGACAGGTGGCGTTAGGCACTCTTCCAGCATCTTTTCACTTGTTCTGTGTCTCACAAATGTTCCTCTGTGTGATCCAAACACCTCAAACTTCGATTCGTTTGTCCATAACACTTTTTTCCAATCTTTCTCTGTCCAATGTCTGTGTTCTTTTGCCCATACTAATCTTTTCCTTTTACTGGCCAGTCTCAGATATGGCCTTTTCTTTGCCACTCTGCCTAGAAGGCCAGCATACCGGAGTTGCCTCTTCATTATAGACATTGACACTGGCGTTTTGCAGGTACCATTTACTGAAGCTGCCAGTTGAGGACCTGTGAGGTGTCTATTTCTCAAACTAGAGACTCTAATGTACTTGTCTTCTTGCTCAGTTGTGCACCAGGGCCTCCCACTTCTCTTTCTACTCTGGTTAGAGCCTGTTTGTGCTGTTCTCTGAAGGGAGTAGTGCACACCGTTGTAGGAAATGTTCAGTTTCTTGGCAATATCTCGCATGGAATAGCCTTCATTTCTAAGAACAAGAATAGACTGTCGAGCTTCACATGAAAGTTCTCTTTTTCTTGCCATATATATATATATATATATATATATATATATATCGATGTATACATCCGGCACTCAGTATGGAAAAAGGATATGCCTGGGTGCCCTCCTTAAATTAATGCAGGTAGCATGCCTTTCCCACCTGTGGCTCAGGTATATCTGGAAGGGACAGAGGCGGCACTCCAAGGACTTTGTAAATACTTTATGTGCAAAGCATGGCAAATCCAAAAAAACTGTGCAAACAATCAAAACATGGAAGTCTTACAACGTTTCAAGGCAAAGCCTTTTCTTCAGGTAAGTTAACCCATGTAGAGCGTGTAGTGAGGAACAGCAAGAACCAAAACATACCAAGAGAGAGACTCACCTTTTAAAGCCGTGCCGCGCCGCACTCGGAAGCACCGAACACCGAACACGGACGCACCTGCTACATTTGCTTTTAATTTTATGTATGTAATGTATTTGTTTGTAGATGTTTTTATATGTTATCATAGTCACATTC
The DNA here is from genome assembly GCF_028390025.1 of Pseudophryne corroboree. Taxonomy (NCBI): domain Eukaryota; kingdom Metazoa; phylum Chordata; class Amphibia; order Anura; family Myobatrachidae; genus Pseudophryne; species Pseudophryne corroboree. Next base: position 338,889,227 of record NC_086449.1, on the reverse strand, counting down.
ATTAAAGTGATGCCTTTGGCAGGTGGGACGGCGGGATGACGTCATTAGCGGGCGTCGGAACGCCGGGTCCACGCCGGGGCTCTTTGCACATTGGGAGGGGATAAAAGGTATGTGGTGTTCAATACTTGTATAACCTGAAGACGGAGTGATTAAAGCTTCGAAACGTTGTTATTTCTGCAAACCTGCTGTTGTGTCTTTGTGATACCGGAGTACCACCGACAGGACGCTATACATGACCCGCTGCCATACGGGTTTAGGAGGGCACCGGACAGTTATATTTTGTGTTTGGGAGTGCTGCCGGAATTTCTTGCATATGTGGACAGGCTTGCTGGCAGGTAGCAGCATGTCCATGGCTTAAGCACCCACGCTTGTCAAATTAATTCCTTCTTTCAGTGTGCTTCATTTGTCTGTCAGCCTACAATGGCTAAATCGATTGTGTCGGCAGGCACAGATGCAGCTGAGCATGTGAACTTAGCACTCCTTACACAGGGAACGACTCTTACCTTCTCTGAAGCAGAGGCTGAAGCCATCCTACGTGATCGTGGGCTCAACGATGATATGGAGGTACAATCTGCAGACATGTTATATTGGGACTGGCTTAAACTAAAACAAAAGGAGATTGATTATCTCTACCACGGGATAACCTTGAGCGATTACTACAAGGAAAAACGCATACCACGTGGTTTTAGAATTCGTAATGCCCCGACCATCGGGCGATACAATACTGCATTTTGTAAACGATGGATAGCAATCCTTAATAAGTGCAGTTTCGATCTTCTTTTACTCGTCATTGAGGAATCAACACGTGAATTGACGATTGCTAGAGAGAAGATAACTGCTTTTGAACAGAAACATAAGGAAGCTATCACAAGTGATACACGTTGTAATTGGCTGGAGAAATTGGAAAACCAAATTTCAGCATATCGGAAAGAATTAATCCAATTCAAACGTAAAAAATTGGCCAAGGTCAATGCCGATTATGAACAAAATCGTGTATACCTATGGGCCTGCGGGACACGCAATGACCGACAACGGTATTTTCGACCACGGAATTACAAACAACTCTGGCAATCAGATTCATCGGCGGATAAGAACACCAACAGCGATTCAGATATAATTTCTGATGCTACCACATCTTCCACCAGGTCCCCTTTGGGAGCACGGATCCGGGATACAGGCGCCGACAAAGGCGGTGGACGCGCCGAGGTGGTCAGTGGAAAAGGACGGGGCCGTGGCTGAGTGGGCCGTCCTCCATTGTACCGCAAGAAATAGTGTTTAATTTGTCCACACATACCTTTACTCCGACGGAATTGCAGGTACTGAGAAAGGGACTTTCGTTCGTTCCTACGGTTAAGTTTGACCCCTTCAAGTGGGAAGTGGAGAAGTACAAACTCAACCGGCAATTAAAACTACATGAGCACTTTTGTGGTGCTAAAAATACTTTAGCATCAGATGTGGTGGACCCATTACCTCCCAAGTTAGCTAAATTACAAAGACGCAGTAAGTTTGACTCTGTTTCTAACAATGCCACTATTAAGACCTATGGTCGGTTGTTAAATAATGATGTATCTGTTGAAAATGTTTCTAACATTGATATGAAGTGTTACAATAATTTAAGTAAAATCGAACTTGAAGCACTGAGAGATTTGGCATCTTATTCTGATATCACAATACGCCCCGCCGATAAAGGTAGGGGTATTGTGATACAGGATTTGGATGCATACAAAGACGAATTACATCATCAATTAAGCGATTCTACAGTATACAGGGTTTTGAAGGGTGATCCCACTGACACATTTGCCCAAAGTTTGCATGATAAATTACAGAGGGCTGTCAATGCAGGGATTATCTCTAATTCCTTAATGAAAGCATTAATTGTTGAACATCCTATGGTTCCTTTGTTATATTCATTACCAAAGATACATAAACGGCTGGATAATCCGCCGGGACGCCCTATTATTGCTGCCCGAAATGGGCTTTTTCAGAACGTTGCTACTTACCTTGACTCTTTGTTGCAACCATGTATAGTGAACAGGGATAGATACTTATTAGATACGACCTCTTTCATTAAGCATTTACAAAATCTTGGGAATATTCCGTGTGACAGTGTGTTATGCAGCATAAACATTACCAGCTTGTATACAGTGATTCCCAATGAGGCGGGGTTACAAGCAGTACGCAAACTAATTATGGGTAATCCCCTATATAATGGACCTGATGTGGATTTTGTAATAGATCTGCTAGCCATGACCCTCACGCATAATTATTTTTTATTTGACGGCAGATTTTTTCTGCAAACCTCTGGGTGTGCGATGGGGTCCCCTGTGGCCCCGTCGAATGCTAATTCATATATGTTTATGGTGGAGCAAGAATTTTTTTTTGATAGGGCCTTTGTCTCTGAAGCCATCATTTTGTATTTACGGTATATCGATGACGTCTTTGTCATCTGGGCAGGAGCTGAGGAGAAATTAAGTGATGTTATTAACTTACATAACCAATCAGGACACCCCATTAAATTTACGTGTGAGATGAGTAGGGAGAGTGTCAAGTTTTTGGATTTATTGGTGAAATGTAAGAATGGTATTATATCTACTGATCTTTATTACAAAAACACAGATCGTAACACTTTACTCCATTTCTCAAGTTTTTACCCCCTGTCATCAAAATATGGGTTACCATACTCACAGTTCTTACGAGCTGTGAGAATTTGCAGTGACAAAGATGATGCTGTAGCCCAGATTGATGATATGATCATCAAATTCAGACAGAGGGGATACCCTCTTGAGAAATTATTGGTGGCAAAACAGAAAGCACTTAATATGGATAGGCAATTGTTGCTCTCACAGAAACAAAAGAAAACGATCAATTCCCGTTTCCCTTGGGTGAATCACTTTAATACTAAAAGTGGGGCGATCTCCAAGGCCGCTAAATCTTTATGGCCCATGATCCAGTCTGACAAGGATTTGAACCTCTCTGAGACCTCTATTATGCCAACATACACAAGAGGTAGAAACTTGCGTGACTGGGTGGTTAAAACAGACATCACGGGGTTATCTTCTACACAAAGCGAACAGAACACGTTTCTGTCCTTACGTAAGGTTTGTTTCAGGTGTTTGAATTGCACCACGTGCAGATCACTCTTAATGGGGAGTACATTCAATCATCCCTTTAGTGGTAAGAAATACACTATCAATTTTAGATTGACATGCACGACTAAGTATATTATCTACCTGATCAGTTGCCCTTGTGGCTTACACTATGTCGGGAAAACTGACTGCACATTGAGGGAACGGATGGCCAACCACAAATTGGCCATTAGAAAGGCCATATTAAATGGCACAAGCGATCAACCAGTGGCACATCATTTTGCATTGGCAAGACATAGTGTAGCGTGTTTAAAATATATTATTATCGATCATGTACCGGCCAACATTAGAGGGGGGAATAGGTCATTGCAGTTACTGCAAAGAGAATCTAAGTGGATTTATGAGCTTCAAACATTGGCACCTAGGGGTCTCAATGAGACTCTGGGACTACACTGTTTTTTTATAAGTAAATCAGATGAGTTTCTGTGGTAGGAATTTACAGTGTTTGGGTGAATAATGTTTGATATTTCAGATATACATGTTATCTTTGAAATTTGATTATCTACATATAATCACTGCATCTGTGTCTGTGCTACATTTGCTTTTAATTTTATGTATGTAATGTATTTGTTTGTAGATGTTTTTATATGTTATCATAGTCACATTCATTAAAGTGATGCCTTTGGCAGGTGGGATGGCGGGATGACGTCATTAGCGGGCGTCGGAACGCGGGGTCCACGCCGGGGCTCTTTGCACATTGGGAGGGGATAAAAGGTATGTGGTGTTCAATACTTGTATAACCTGAAGACGGAGTGATTAAAGCTTCGAAACGTTGTTATTTCTGCAAACCTGCTGTTGTGTCTTTGTGATACCGGAGTGCCGCCGACAGGACGCTATACATGACCCGCTGCCATACGGGTTTAGGAGGGCACCGGACAGTTATATTTTGTGTTTGGGAGTGCTGCCGGAATTTCTTGTGTGTGTGTATATAAGTATTCTATTAAGTATTGATGATAAGGGCATTCTCAATACCAAAACATTTTTCAAGGAAACGGACGCAAACAGTTTCATACCTGCAGACAGTTGCCATCTGTCTAGATGGAAAACCTCGGTACCTTATTCCCAGTTTGTGAGAGTCCGGAAAAACTGTAGCCGTTTAGAAGAATACTGGGAACAGTCTTCCGTCTTGGTTGAACAATTCATTGATAGGGGTTATAATGAGACTCACTTAAAAAGTGACCAGATCCGTGCATCCAAAATTGATAGAAATAGCCTGTTAGAAGCTAAAACAAACAAGAGAGAAAAATGCCCCACTGAAAGACCTTTCATCACACAGTATAACCAAGAGAGTACTAAGATCAAGTACATCATGAACCGACATTGGCATCTTCTTCTAAAAGATCCATTATTGGGTCCACATTTATCCACCAGACCCAATATAATTTTTAGGAAATCTAGGAACCTTAAGAGCATACTGGCTCCCAGTCAACTACAGAAAGGCAGAGACAAAGATGAGATCCTGGTTGAACATCCAGTAATGAAGAGATCAGGGCTTTTTCCGTGTAACAAATGTAAATGCTGTCGCTTCATAGACAAGAAAGGTTTCTGTTGGAGAGATGACAGCAAACGTATTTTCAAGCTGAGGACCATAGTTACCTGCAATACCAACTATGTTGTCTACAAAATTGACTGTAGTTGCAAACTCTCTTACATAGGTAAAACTAAAAGATGTCTCAAGATTAGAATACAGGAGCATTTACGAAATATTACTAATAAGGTCCAAAATCATAGCCTACCACGACATTTCCAGGAGAAACATAATTCTGAAGTTTCAGGTCTTTCATTTACGGTCGTTGAACACATTTTGTTAGATAAGAGAGGAGGTGATAGGGATAGACGGTTAGCCCAGCGTGAATCCTTTTGGATTTATACATTGAATACCCTTATCCCTTTTGGCCTAAATGAAAGTATTGATATGGTGGCATTCTTGTAAGGGTTCATGTATAGATTTTATACTTTTCATATTTTGTACTTTTTGTAATATGTGCCTATTTAATTATTTAATTCTGAATACCAAGATACTTCTTTCCTTTTTTTTTTTTTTTTTTTTTTAAATTAATGTCATCTTGTAAAAATGGAGCCAATTTTTGAGGATGGTGCTTTAACACGTTGATAGGTAGTTCTTATTAGATAGGATATTATGAATAATAGGTATAAGATTATTATTTTCCATTCATCACTATTAGAGATATTGGGATTTTTGGGGTTATAATAGTAGGTGCAGTTTAATAGTTTAATATTTATGGGGTGTTTCTATTAGTTTATTTTATCTAATAACTATACATTCCACACTCTAATAATATATGTTTATTAGTTTATATCACACTAATGATGTTATGAATTTAGTGATAAGTATGTATACACTGATAATCAGTTACACTTCCGATTTATATAACATTGTATAATAGTCCTTCACGAATATTAACCACACTAGTTATAACCACAGCGGTCTCCTAGGTTACAGAGGGGAACACGTCTATTGGCCGTCCGGATCACATGTCCACTAGTCACGAGGTATGATCACGTGACGTGAAACGTCATCACGGCCCGGTGGAACGCAAAGTCGCGGACCGCTGGAACGCAGGAAGCTCTGCTCTCCGCCGCGATCAGGGCACTTCTGGCCCTGTGCAGCGCTTATTGAGGCGACGCTGGAGCATAAGTGCTCTTGTCCCAGCGCCGCGGGATTAGGCATATCAAGGGATGCGAGTGACTAAATCAGCGTTCGACTTCTACTGTGGTGTCCTTGGTTTGCACTCTGATTAGGTTCATTCATATAGTATCACTCACTTAGTTTAATAGTGTGCACATTAGAAGAGGTTTTATATATATAATTTATATCATAGGTCCTATAGTGGTTCTATTGGTGAACATTGCTGTCAATCATGAAACACCTAGTCCCGGTCCAAATAGATGCATTATGGGATACATTCATCAATTAAGGATATTCATGTTTAAATCTATATAAGATATAAGGATATTTGTTAAGTACTGCCCCCTAAATAAACTGGTTAATGAATGTTGGGTATATAGAATTAATTATGCCATAAATAAAGGTATTTTTTAAGTTTTATTTGACTTCCAATCACTGCACTAATGGGAAGTGATGTCATCACCTTTCCCCTATTTAAGGGTAAAAATTTGAACACAGTTTCATTCCACTGGAACTGAGCTTAACACTGCTGATCTGCTGGAGAGTAAGGACTATTTCATGTGATATTATGTTGGCATCACCCTTAAATATGGCTCCATTTACTATTTTGATTGGTCTGTAATTATTCCCATTATTTTTATTGTATTATGTTACTGTGAATTAGAATTCATATAGACAATGAGGGAAGTTAATTATAATACCAGTACTATATAAAAAAAAAACAAAAAAAAAAAAACTGTTTGAGTCTAAGATTTGGGTTGAGGCTGTATAGATTGGTAGATATTCCCTATCAAATAAAAATTCTGCATTTTATTAATGTTCTAGAGAATATAAATATACTTGGTAAGCCTCTTGAGTTTATGTAGACCAGTGAGGTTATCTCTCTAATTGGCTAATATCAATAATAATTTTATTAGGACACACATCTATATGAACCCTTGTTAGACCTGTGTATTTGAACTTGTCAGTCAAGCATTTGAAATAAATAATAATAATAATAATAATTTTATTTATATAGCGCTCTTTCTCCAACAGGACTCAAGGCGCTTTACAGACATCAAAAACAATGCACATGATACAGAGGATTTGAGTAATACAACAATAGACAAGCAACACAGACATAAAAGAAAAATCTTAAGCCCACAGAAAGCATAACGCAGGATTGGTGCAGGCATTTTGGGTAATAACTTCCAAGGGTTGTGTATTCCACCCTTATAGGTACCAAGTGCAGCAGCCATCTTGGGCGCTAAGCGTAGGATTACCCAGGGTGGAATAGTCTACCCCTAGAAGAGATGACACAAAATGGGGGTGATTTCAGAGTCCTACAGTTTAGAGTAGGGTTCCAACAAAACCACAAGGTCCATGTATTTTTCATCCCATCCACAAGTGTACCATATGGGGCAGCCATGTTAGGCGCACTTTGAAGGTTACACTGTGGGAGGTGAGCCATACAAGGGCCAAGTTCATATATGGGAAAACTGATGCTTATGTAGTAGTATGATGTACCCTGCATGTAGGGCACAATGGAAAGGTGTGCAATCAGTGGAGGTAAACATTACAGGAAAAACACGTGGTGGGTTGGAAGCGAGCAATGGTATGTGTTCCCATTCACCAGCACACTGATTGATTTAATAAATCAGTTATTATGTACATATCATGTGGTTTTAAAGTTACTAAAACTAATATTTCCCTAACTAGGCCCAATCTATTTTTCATCTATATATCCCACTGATGTGTGGGTAGTATTCAAGTATCCTGAACGCCTATTTGTTAATTCATTTGACATTCTATCAATTTTTATCAAGCATTCGAGGTATGTCATATGAAGTTTCCTTGACATGTTCTGATGTTCTCATTCTTCTTCTTCTTTTTCTTTCTTTTCTCTTCTGTGTATAATCATTAACCTTTGTAACTCATTGTCAACTTATTTGAAAGTACTTTACTGTAGTAAGTGCTCCCGATTGGTGTAGGTTTGCACTTTATTATCCAGCTCTGTTTTTGCATGTTCCTGCACCTTTTTCATCTATTGACATGTTCCCATTTTTTATTCTTTTATTTCATTATTTTTGTATTTTTTATATTTGTATAATTAGTGGAATATTCTGATAAATTATTTTACGCTTATAGATATACCCCTGATGAAGTCTTTGAGCAAGACGAAACGCGTTGGGTTTTTCTATTTGTTACACCAATCTCCAAACTTGCTATAAGGAGAAGGAGGAGTCTGTAAAAGTTATTCTACTTGTCCTCTGTATAATTGTTTGGTGTCATTTGTTAAGGATGGATACTTAATTCTCTGTACCATTGCTTGTGTTTTTATGTTTTAATAAATTTTATATGGAACATGTTAATGTGATTTTTATGCTCTAAAATATTGAGCAAACATATACTTATACATGTCTAGAGATTCCTGCTGAATCCTATTTATTATTGGGAGGAAGTATATCCCAAGGGCGCCTATTCCTCTATTGTTACATATATATATATATATATATATATATATATATATATTTCTGTTCCACTCACCTTGACAAAGGGGCGTCTGTGCCCCAAAACGTTGGGATGCTTTTTTTGATGTGATGTGACACATTAAAGTACACGCTTCTTTTGATATTTACCTTGGTCCAGTCTCTGAGTGCCACTGTTTGGTAAGGACTGTTTTGTGAATAATTCTACTCCGGAAGGCACCAGAGCACTTAATATTTATGTAAGGGTGAGTGCCGATCCATTTGTAAATTATTTATATTTATATATATATATATATATATTTATATATATATATATATATATATATATATATATACAGGTTGAGTATCCCATATCCAAATATTCCGAAATACGGAATATTCCAAAATACGGACTTTTTTGACTGAGAGTGAGATAGTGAAAACTTTGTTTTTTGATGGCTCAATGTACACAAACTTTGTTTAATACACAAAGTTATTAAAGTTATTGTATTAAATGACCTTCAGGCTGTGTGTATAAGGTGTATATGAAACATACATGAATTGTGTGAATGTACACACACTTTGATTAATGCACAAAGTTACAAAAAATATTGTCTAAAATGACCTTCAGGCTGTGTGTACAAGGTGTATATGTAACATAAATGCATTCTGTGCTTAAATTTAGGTCCCATCACCATGATATCTCATTATGGTATGCAATTATTCCAAAATACGGAAAAATCCCATATCCAAAATACCTCTGGTCCCATGCATTTTGGATAAGGGATACTCAACCTGTATATATAGTGATACTGTTGCTTACCAGGCCACACAAAAATATAGTTGTGTAAAGTTCACAATCTACATACCTCCCAAGTTTTTAAAAGCATAGAACGGGACCTTGCGTGTGCACTAAAAAGGGGTGCGGCCTATATAAAAGGGTCATGGCCTCACGGCAGACCCACGATTGCGAGTTATGCCCTTTTTTACCATCACTGAGGGGGCATGCCCAGTGCTCTCTGAGCTGCTGGCATTCCCCCTCTCGCACCTGTGAATAGACGCACAGCGTCTATTCACCACTGCTCTGCTATGCAGAGCAGTGACTGACAGAGCCTCCCAACTGCCCTCCACCACCACGGGACACTGCGGCCCACGGGTGGGACAGCGGGACAGTCCTATAAAAATGGGACTGTCCTGCGAAAATCGGGACAGTTGGGAGGTATGCATATTATAGTAAAAGGACATGCATTTCATTACTTTGTCGTTAAATTCCCAGGAACAAGAGGGAAAACTTTTACAGAAACCTAAATGTGATTTACTGGCAGAAGCTGAAATAATATAATCACAGCAATGTTACAGGTCACCAGTTACTGTAAGTATTTTTGGTTTTCCTGTCACCTAATGACTAGTGAGTGTTCTTCATGAGCATCCAGTAGCATTCCTGTCCTACCTGCTGATGGGGGCTGAATCTGCTCCGTACAGGGGACTGCTCCTCACTGAGCTTCTGCTTCTTGAACATCCTGCAGGATGTGGAGGACAGATCAGCAGCATTACAGAGGGGATAGCAATGGGGGATGGCTGCACAGTGCAGTGACAATGGTCTTTGCTAATGACTATCAATCCTTCCCCTGCAGTGTGTTTGCGGAGTAGCTGCAGACGTGGCCACACACTGCTGCTTTTATACCAGCACATTATAGATATATATAGTTACACAGCCACTAATACTGCAGTGCCGATGTTGCGTTACAGACCTGGGTTCCTGCTTCCAGGGAGTATATTTACTAAAATTCGATTCTGGAGTTTCAATGTATTTGACATTTAATTTCCATTCAATTTGGATTGAAGAGCTTTACTAATGACCAAACCGAATGTCAGATAAATTCTAAGCCAAATTCAACTCACATCCCAATAGAAATCAAATTTCTAAAAAAAAATTATGTTTTCTCATAGCCCAACATAGAATCACCTCATTTATTTAAATTCAATTTGCAAATCGATTTGAAATCAAACTCAAAATCGAACCTAAAATCCCCAAATGTTTAGAATGATGTTAGACATTCTAATGGTAGGAAATTGATAGTGATGACTTTTTAAGTACGCAAAAGCATGTAGGGCAGTGTGGAAGTAGTAATAATGGATGTCCAAGGTTATAATATGTTGTGCACCTACCTACACAATGCAAATCACCACCTGACTGAGATTACCATGGAGAATCAATCAGAGCACCATCAGCAGCTTCATGAGTTGAATAGTGCACATATTTATACTTATATTTATCATACTTATCCCACTAATGTGCAATAGATAGCACCAGAGCACAATATTGTCCAATTTGTCTGGATGATATAATGAATTTTAAAATCATAGAGTGTTGTAACTGGCTTTCCTGGTTCGTCCCATGAGGCCAACATCCTCAGCAATTCAACCTTGTCTGCAAAAATTCTTGTGGGACAAATGCCAGAGGGATGGTTGTTGCGTAAGATACCAGTATGTGCTAATAATGCAGCTAATAGTAATTGTTACTATATTGTTCTAATTTGTTCCCCTTCAGCCAAATTTTTATTATTTAGGATATGGCTGTTGCTCATGGCTTCTGACTCCATTGCAAATCCACAAACTCCTGCTAAGAGGTACATATAGCCAACAAAACAATGACAGAATGCATCTTTGGTTTATTTAAAGAAATTATTTGGAAGGCATATTATTATATAATTTGGCAAAATTGTTTGATATTGTGTCCTTCTGACGTCTATTGCATAATTGCACATTAAATAAACCACTCCCCCCAGATTATGCAATAAACAGGGAGCAGGCAGAGGTTTTGTTACCAACAACTGACTATGTGAGCACAGAAAGTGTAAGGCAGGCAGGAAGGCAAATTAGGGCTTAAGCTTATTGCCAACTATAAGCTGTAAGTGTTTAACAAAAAAAACACAAAATTGTAATCATCAGTTAGGTTTTCATGTAAAAAACAGTGTATGGAGAGACCCTCTCCTTTAATTAGTGTGCATGTGATACATTTGGACCAATAGGAAGTAATGAGGAAGTTCTGTTCAAAATTGCGTTTGATTTTGTTGGGGATTTTAATGGGGATTTGAGGTTTGATTTTGGAAGAGATTTCATAAATTCAACTCAAAATCCCTTCCAAACATGAATCCACATTGAATTCGATTTGAAAACCGAATACAAAATTGATTATTAATAAATGTGGGATTTTTGAAGGGATTCAGAAAATCAAATAGAATCGATTTCAGTTGATATTGTAGATTAATAAAAATGACCTAAAAATCAAACTTTAGTAAATATACACCCTGGTGATCACTGGCAATGCCACTACTGCTGCAGGACCCAGTCAGGGCTTTCTGCTGCGCATGCATGGCCAACATGAAGCTATGGACGCCTGGAGGGGACAAACAGTGATTAATTATCCTTTGTTCTGAGCTGGTGGCACACACAGAAAAAGCAATTTGCAGGTGGATGCAACCAGTTTCGCCCATAGGACAAATGCACAATGTCCAATGCACCTTTACACACCACCCTAGTTACAGCCCTACTATGGGGCAGATGCACAATTGATCACAAGCTGGCTGTAACTGTTCCCACATTATTTGTTTTTAACCGAATGCATACATTTGTCCGTATGCAGTGTTGTTTGCATCCTGTGTGAGTGAATGCCCCATATCTGCATGCTTGGTTTGTTATTCATCATCATTAGCCCACACTTGCACTAGTCCTCTTCTTGTTGCAAAACATTTGCCTGATAACATGCATTTTTATGCTTCCACTCAACTCTGCAAAGTTTGAAATGGACATTAATCTTTACTGAACATTTCATATGAGAGAATATGTCATTATAGACCACATTAACCCCAGAAGTCACTGTGGAGATGCATCTAAATGCGTATGATGCATCATCTATACTTAGAGATCACCACAAAGTGACTCATGATAAACTCTGTCTGTTTTGTTATCCTTCCATTCCTAGTCCTTTACTCCAGGTACTGAGAACATGATAACAACCCTAAATGGGTGTCTAGCTGAGATCCAGGAGTGGATGAATACCAGTTGGCTGCGACTGAATCCTGATAAAATAGAGGTCCTTATGATAGGTACAAGGACAAGACTGCTGCATAGCCAACCAACTACACTTGGTGGTTCAGAATTACAAAACACTGAACGTGTGCAGATTCTTGGTGTTGTCCTGGATGGTGGCTTGACACATAAACATCAGGTATCAGCCACAATAATATCCTCATTCTTTCATCTGAGGAATTTAACCAGAATCAAGCACTTAATTCCATCAGAAGATATGCCTACGGTCATCCATGCATTTGTATCATCATGCTCAGACTACTACAATGTCCTCTACCTTGGTCTCCCAGCAAAAGAATTGCCCCACTTGCAGCTGGTTCAAATTGTGGCTTCCAGACTATTAACTAACCAGCGCCCTTTCCAGCTACATAACATTCATTCTATACTCCCTCCACTGGCTGTCTGTAAGATAGCGAATCTATGTCAAGATTTGCTTACTGACTTTCAAAACCCTACATAACCAGAGTCCAAGGAACTTGAAGCAGCTTCTGATCCAGTGACGTGCGGTGAGGTCAATTGCTGGGGAGGCACCAAATTATAGGATGGGGGGAGGGGGGGCCCTAACAAGGATATATATATATATATATATATATATATATATATATATATATATATATATAGTCCCAATAAAGAAGACAGTGGCACTCAGGGATTTTCAAAAATGTAAATTTGTATTCAAAGTGTACAGAAAAGCCGACGTTCCGGGGCTCACCCGCCCCTTTGTCAAAGGGGCGGGTGAGCCCCGGAACGTCGGCTTTTCTGTACACTTTAAATACAAATTTACATTTTTGAAAATCTCTGAGTGCCGCTGTCTTCTGTACTTGGGACTCTGCAAAATCTCCACTAGAAGGCACCAGGGTAATCTCCAGCTACTAGAAGGAGTGCCGGCCCGTACCTTCTCTCTCTCTCCCTATATATATATATATATGTGTGTGTGTGTGTGTGTGTGTGTGTGTGTGTGTCTCTATATTCCATAACTACTGTTTAAATTCTCACATAAAAAGGCTGATGGGGGGGGCAGGCATTAGGGGATCTCCCTGTTACCTCTGGGTAAGAGCACTTCTCGGTGTCCCGTCCACACAGCGCTGGGCTCACTCTCCAGGGTATCGCCTTCTGGCTCCTCACGCACATCTTGCAGGGACAGCACCGGGTCCTCCGCAGGGGCCTTCTCCGTGCTCAGCTTCTCCCAGACCCAGACTCTCACAGCCCATTTTCTGCCACCATTACCCCAGGGAGAGGAGACTGACTAACACTGGCGGTGGGCGGAACTAGTCAGCGCAGCCGCTGGCTGGGAGGATGTGAGCGCGGACTGTCTGTGCAGCGCAGAGCGGGGTATGGCGATTACACCAGGACAATCACCAGAGGTGGGGTAGCTCCAGTAGTGTAACTTCATCCCAGTTGCCCGGAGGCAAGATAGATGTTGGTGCCCCCCCCCTTCACTCACCACATGCTAAATAGGGACAGCACCAATAAAAGGTGTGGTCTCACTGTGAATGGGTGTGTCCACACAACAGTACCCCCAATTCAAAGTGCGCCACACAGTAGCGTAACCTTATTTTCATTACGCAACACGGTAGTGCCCCTTTTTCACACCATGTCACATAGTAGTGCCCCTTATTCTGTAATGTCACAGTAGTGCCACTTACAAATTAAGCCACACACAGTGATCACGCTGAGCCCCCAAAAAAGTGGGTGACTTTTAAAAATTGGGGTTTTACCTGTCTTTTTCTGGGTCCCATCGGTCTCACACCATCACCCGCTCACCACACCCTGCAGCACATACAGTCACCGGTGCTCACCGCCCTCAGCACACACAGTCACCTGCTCACCTCCCCCACAGCACATACAGTCACCTGCTCACCTCCCCCCCGCAGCACATACACAGTCACCCACTCATCCCCCCCGCGCAGCACATACACCTGCTCACCCCGCCTCCCCCTGCAGCACATACAGACACCCGCTCACCTTCTACCCCATAGAAACTGCTCACCTCCCCCCCACAGCACATAGACAACCCCTCACCTCCCCCCCCCCCACAGCACAGACACCCGCTCCCCTCCCCCCAACAGCACATACAGACACCCGCTCCCCTCCCCCCCACAGCTCATACAGACACCCGCTCCCCTCCCCAGCACATACAGTCACCTGCTCACATCCCCCCACAGCATATATACACCTGCTCACCATCCCCCCACAGCATATAGACACCTGCTCACCATTCCCCCACAGCATATAGACACCTGCTCACCTTCCCCCCACAGCACATAGACACCCCCTCACCTCCCACCACACAGCACAGACACCCGCTCACCTCCCCCCCACAGCACATACAGACACCCGCTCCACTCCCCAGCACATACAGTCACCTGCTCACATCCCCCCACAGCATATAGACACCTGCTCACCCCCCCCCCCACATCAGATAGACACCCACCCCCCAAGCATATAGTCACCCACTCACCTCCCCCCGAAGCACATACAGACACCCGCTCACCTTCTACCCCCTAGCACATAGACACCCGCTCACCCCCCCCCACAACACATAGACACCCCCTCACCTCCCCCCACACAGCACAAACACCCGCTCAACTCCCCCCCACAGCACATACAGACACCCGCTCCCCTCCCCAACACATAGTCACCTGCTCACATCCCCCCACAGCATACAGACACCTGCTCACCTCCCCCCACACATCAGATAGACACCCACCCCCCAAGCATATAGCCACCCACTCACCTCCCCCTGTAATACATACAGACACACTCCCCCCACAGCACATAGACACCGGACCCCCCTTCCCCTCCATAGTCACCTGCTCACCACCCAGCACATAGTCACCCACTCACCTCCCCCTGCAATACATACAGACACTCGCCCCCCACAGCACATAGACACCGGCCCTCCCTAGTCACCCGCTCACCTCACATTACTAAATCGTTATATGATGCAGCTGTGCGCTCAGCGCTACACTCGGCAGCTCCTCTAACAGGAAGGACCCGTCAGGCTGCGGGTACTGTGCGGCTCTGACAGCGGGGATTGGTGCTGGAGAGACAGGCAGTCAGGAAGAGTGCTCGGGAGAGGAGCAGCCCTGTCCAAGGAATGAGGAGCGATCTGACACAGGACCGGCCGGCTCCTCAGCACATTCAACCGCTCAGTGTGCTGACAGCCGGACGGGTCCTTCCTGTTAGACGAGTTGCCGAGTGGAGCGCTGAGAATCATCAACGCGGCACTCCTCACTGGTGACCGTCCCACAGGGCTCTGGGAGTCACAGTCATGTAACATACATCCGACTGCGCTGGAGCTGGAGGTAATTATTGACAAGCCTTGTCCCACTTAGGTGATTGGACCAGCGGATCCAGTACTGGATCCGCTGTCCAATCACATCTGCAGTGCTGACAGGGACGTGCTTTCATGTGAGCTGAAAGCCCGTCCCTGTCAATGAGGCACCGATACTAGTGCCGCTTTCACCACTTTTCTCAATGGGCTTTTTCAGCCCAGTGCCTGGCCCCGCCCCTCCGCTGTATCCCGTTCCAATTGTGAATGGGAGGCACTGCTATCAGTGCCTCCCAAAGTAATTATCTGTATTAAAATGATTGAAATAATATAAAGAAGAAACTTATGACACAGAATATGTGTCATAAGTATCTTCTTTCTATTATTTTAATCATTAATGACAGGGGAGGCACTGCCTCCCCTGACTGCACGTCCCTGTTCTGATCCCTTACTGTCCCACTTGATTATTGCAATCTGTAGATGAAGGATTATTAGCAGTGCCTAGAATTTCCAGGAATTCTTCTGGGGGTCGAGCTTTCTGCTTTGCAACTCTGACTCTATGGAACTCGCTGTCCTGCATAGTTTGAGATGTCTCCACTCTAGAATCCTTCAAAAACAGACACAAGGCTTTCCTGTTTACTCAGCATTTCACTAATGTCCCTGTAGTGCCTAAAAATTACAAAGCAAATGCTTAGTTCTCTTTTCTGTTAAACTTATTTTGTGTTTTAACCACTTAACTGACGATTTTCCCTTCAAAGCCGTTCAAAACATTGTTTAAAAAAAATGTTTTATTCAATATAGATTAAAAAGTATTTTTTTTTAAATATTTGAAAATTATATTATGCACAGCTGCAGAACGGATTTCCTTGTCAAAAACTGGGGAACACAGTGGAGCGGCAAGGTCGCATGGGATCTGACCATGCCAGTTAAGTGGTTTAAAGTCATATTGGTAGAAAAGTGCTATATAAATAACAGAATTATTATTATTATTGTCATCATGCCCCAAACCAGGTCTGCCAGTAGACTGCTCAGCATAAGGTTTCCCCTGCCAGCCATGTTGTCCATACTCCAAAAACCACCCCATTTTCACACTTAGCTTGAGGAAATCTGGTTTCAGTTTTAGTTTCATCAACTACAACTACCACATACGGTATGTGACTGACTCTGTAATTAATTTAGCAAAGGAAAAAAACTTTCTTCTTTTTTCTCACATCATCTTAAATGGTTTAAATGGAAATGTAATATGTGCAGAGGAAGTGACCTTGAGTCTCAAGAGAAATAGATGTATGTTATCTATTTTTATGCTCATCCAAGAGTCTGTAATGCATGTAAGGGCGTGTAAACCCCTATGTTGCTAAAATGTAGGTACAACTGTCTCTAAACAAGCATGGAGTCACTTTTAATAAAGGAATATCTGTCCATTCAACATTTTAAAATGTCTCAGGTGCCCAATAATTTCACTGATTTTACCATCATTCTACCTACCTACCAGATTCACACTGCTTGTGTCACCATTGTCACTGCTGCACTTTTTATTTTGCATCCACGTCATGTTGCTTCAGCCTGCAAAACATCTCCAATAGAGGCCTTTCCTGACAGAACATGTCACCAAACTTCTAATTTCTGATTTGACTATTGCAACCTCATCCTGCTGGCCTACCAATAACTGTCTCCCATGCAATTCATCATAAATGCTATTGTAAGACTCCTCTACGCTACCCATCCTTTCTTATCTGATGCACTTCCTTCACTGACTTCCCCTAAACTTTAGAATCAAATTATATACAATTATAAGTGCTAAGTTTTCCTTAAAAGTGTCTACTTAACGCTGTACCACCTGTATTGCTGATAGCTGACCCCACCAGAAATCCTGTAATAATGTTCCCCTTTTCGGAAACCTATTGTTCTACCATTTTAGGCTCTCCTCAAAGTGCAAAATCTTTAAACAGCCCCTAGACTCATTTGGTATTCGGTCTTTAGGTCAACGGCACTTAGGTCGACACTCATTAGGTCGATCACGATTGGTTGACATGCATTAGGTCGACATGGTCATTAAGTCTACATAATCATTAGGTTG
Source organism: Pseudophryne corroboree (assembly GCF_028390025.1). Classification (NCBI taxonomy): domain Eukaryota; kingdom Metazoa; phylum Chordata; class Amphibia; order Anura; family Myobatrachidae; genus Pseudophryne; species Pseudophryne corroboree. Next base: position 338,871,541 of record NC_086449.1, on the reverse strand, counting down.
GCATGGCAAAGGTCAACACATGAAAAGGTCGACAATTTTTATTTTTTAATTCCTTTTTTTTTTATTTTTTCATACTTTACAATCCACGTGGACTATGATTAAGAATAGTAACCTGTGTCGAGCACAGCGGTAGGGGAGCAAGGCACCTTGCCGAAAGCATGGTGAGCGGACACGGTGCACTAATTGGGGTTCCCGGTCACTTTACGAAGAAAATGACACACAACCCCCCACAAAAAAACCTCATGTCAACCTTTTTCCATGTCGACCATTTCCATGTCGACCCAATGACTAGGTCGACCTATTTCAGGTGTCGATATAGTCACTGTTTATCAATAGTGGTCAACCTAATGACTGTCGACCCTATGATGCACACCCGACTCATTTATTTAAAGACGTCTACCCCTCCCTGTCTATGCTCACCATAACTTCCACATCTACCTCCCCTCCAGGTTCTTCCAGAGTAGAGTATTCCACAGTAGGAAAGTACTGTATGCGTAACTGTAATGAAAAATGAGTTACTGCTAACAGCATAATCCCATGCCAGCACATTTTCTTTAATACTTACAGTTGGTAAATCACAAGTGCACAAATCACATTGTTTTACAATAAATGTAAAGACAAATATGTTCTAAAACCTGAAATGTGCATAATAATCCCCAAATACCAACTCACCTTCACATTTATGACCATCCACTGTACTTTATGGCTGGATTGTTAGGGATTATCAACAATTTTTGCTCATTTTTTTACTGGAATGATGGGAAGTAAATCTGTATATTAGAGGGCTTATAAAATTATGCGCTATTCATTATCTGGACCATGTTGTTTGTCCGTTCCGTGTTGCTTGAATAGACAAAAAACATTTTGTGTACAGGAGGCATTTCAACACATAGTTAATAAATTTATCCTAATAAATTAATTTTCTTGCACACATGCTCTCTCTATTTCTCCGGAGAACGGAACTACACAGCAAGTGCAGTATTTGAAGATTAATGGTCTGGAAATGCAATGGCATTACAGCTATGAAATTGGTGAGGTGCAACAGAGAGTACACTACCCTCTGGAGAGCAATTACCCCAGTTATAGGAGTGTCTTTTTGATTAAAGCTTTTCCATTCTGCTTTCTTGTGCTATTATAGAAGCCCTTTACATAGCATTAAAATAGCTTAATGGCTCGGTTGTTTTAGAAAAACCCTGTTGTAACCCTGAGACAATCAGACATTAACACACTGCACACAAAGTGTCAATCATCTACATCACACCCCTGCCCATGATAAAACACTCTGAACTCACAGATTTATTTTTTCTCTTTAATAGTATACACATGAGGTGAAGATTTGGCGCAGGGACAGAAAGACATGTGAGGTCACAGCAGAAGATGTGAGGTTACAGGGTGGGTTATGAGGTGCCCCCACTCTAGTGTCCTCTACCCCATAGTTCATAAGAAAGGTTAAAAAGTGCACCATATATTGCCCGTAGTATATAAGTGTGCAGAGATGTCAACATGACACCTGTTTTGCTTAGCTATCCACCCTGCTTTCTATGCATATAAAACCCTACTGATCTGTTCTTTCATCTACTCATTCACTCCACTCATTCAAACTGGTCAAGTTTTATATTTTATTTTCCTGATCAACCAATCCTTATTGCCCTTTTCATTCTTTCACTCCTAAATTCTGCTCCTTCTTTCCCTTTTTTGGCACATATGGTAGCACAGTCTGGGTGCTCTTGTCGCACACAGTCTGAGTACTGCAGTTCCTGGTGCCCCTCCTGACTCCAGCAATTCCCCCTTTACTGCTCCGTATAGCAGCACAAGGGACTGCAGCTCTTGGAGGGTCCCGATGAGTGTCCTGGCCATATGGGGGATCTTCACTGTCATCACAGCAGAGTGCATGGTACAGTACTTTGTCACTGAACCTCACCCGGTCTCTGGAGCCAGGGGTCCTGGTTGGCTGGGGTTTCTGTGGTGGGACAGGGGTTTCTTCACTAGAGGAGTCTGGCCCATTTGGAGTGGCTCCACCATTAAGCAGCCTGTAGTCAGGAGGACGGTCTGAGCCATCTCCAGAATCAGAAGGAGTGGATGCTTCAAGAAAAGAGCAGAATTCCCAACTGTCTGAACTCAGGAAATCCAGGGGTCCCAGGTCACACAGAGGACCCCCCTTTTCACTGCTGGATGTGCTACTAATAGTTCCAGGGGTCCAGTCATCAGTGTCCAGCTCAAATTCAAAGTCAGAAGTAAGTCTGTCTATCTGCTCCACCACCTACAACATACATAGAATTTGTTAAGGGATTTGTTCTCACAATAGAGAACTACCTATGAAATATATGCTTCATTAGAACAATACAGCATTACGTTATTGTTGTTTCTAAAATCTGTTCCATTATCACATATAATTGGTATATCACAAATCCATTGTTAGAACCATGATTACATATTCTAGATAATTGATGTAGAGAAGATGGAAATTAAGGTTTGCACAAAATAACAATAAAGGCCAGTGTTCTAATATAATGTACACCTTGCATGATGCTCAGTTCAAACAGTATATAGATTTATTGTAAGCGTCATCCACTCTGGTATTAGACAGGTCCCTGCCATTCATGAAATACTCACCTCCCAGGTACTTCTTTCGCTGCTAATCATTTTGCACAGACAGACATGAAATTAAAGTTGAATGATTATGATACATAAGGGCATTGACCGATTAATGCCCATAACATGTAAGAAACCTTTTGTGTAGGAAATGCTGTATGTCCTTTCCCCAGCCATCAGTTGTAGAACTTGCCATGTTTCAATATACAAGGTAACATGCCAAATAAGTACTTCTCCCAACATTGTGAAATGGAAAAGCTGAGACACTGAATATCATGGATCTTGAAATCCACCCCATATATATGCCTAACAAGGAAAACTGTTATAGGAAGTGCATCCACATTGTTTTGTCACTTTGGTTTCATCAAACGTTTAAGTTCCGAGAAAACACTGTAGATATTGTAGATTAAATATTTGAAGCTGGAAAAAGAAGACAGCCCTGGAAAAACCACAACACAACTGGAGCAGATATCTAATATTGATTCATAGTTTCTGAATTGAATTGTGCAGCGCTCTGCTTCTTCCATTGCCATCCCCCCTTTATACTTAAATGCTGATTTAGGCTGACTTGTGAGATAATGTATCTATTGCTAGTGCTTTAAGGCTGGTACAAAGAGATGCAATAATTCCATCTGCTCCTAATGCATATTTTTGTTAGCATTCTAGGATCAAATGCATCCAACACTTTGTGAGGCCCTGGGAGTGCAGAGCTTGTCAGTGAGGTCACTTCATCACTCCATGCTATAATTATCTCCATCCCTAGAGGAGACGAGGACGAGCACTGCTGTGTATTGTACTTGCACTGTACTACATTACACACTTGTATATAAATTGTGGTCATTACTGTGTGGTATAGTATGGTCATAGCTAAGGGAGGTGACACTGTTGTTGGATTGATATAGAGCAGAGCTATTAGATAGGTTCATTAAGTTTCACAAATTTAGATACATGGAAAATTTCAGAATCCATTTCAGTCCAGAAGGTTTTTATCATGGTCTTCTTTTTTTTATGTTATAAATCTGTATTTGAAGTATTCTTCTAAATTCTACTGTTTTAGTATATGAATTCTCCCATTTATTTGCTTAATTATGGTCTTTCTTATGCTTTTATTTGTTACTTTTAATGCTATGTGTTGTAGTATACATGATATACCTGTATGTGCTTATACTATTACAAATACTAATACAAAGTATTGCAATGTTCTGGAACTAACTTTCCCTCAATTTAAATAAAATACAGTTTGGAGTGTAATTAGGTTAATGCAGAGTATATATGACTTTTTTATTTAAATGGTGTGGTCACATACCTCAGGCACCATAGATGGTTGAGTGTAGTGGAGCAAAGCCTATTGTATAATTTTATGCTAAGGTTTATATGTTTTCTATATATTTTCGTACTGGTGTACAGCGCTGCCCACTGCAGAACTGCCTGCAATGAGGTATGCCCTTCCCCTTCTCCCACTTGTTGGACTGCTAGATGGATTTGATCATACTTCAATTTTGTTTGTGGAGGGTATTACATGCATTATTGTTATATTATTATTGTATATAGTTTCTTAGACCTCCAGAAGTCATACAGGCAGTGTAATTAGAGAGACAGCAGGACCATAACTAGTTATAGGCCAGTGGTGCCTGGCACACAGCGCAAAAGTACTGTGGGCACAGGACCACCGGCAGAAACCGCAGGGCTGCGACCACCGCTGCTAGCTGCAGAACTGCCCGTGGGGAGGTACACCCTGCCCCTTCTCACACCATTGCCGCGACCCCCAGCGCTCCTGCTGCCCACCTGCTCCCGGCTCCCCTTCTTCTGACTCCCCCTCTCCGGCCGCTTGCTAACACCATCAGTTGGCTTCTGTAGCCCCATCCACTCAGTACCTCGTGCCCCCCACCAATGTCTGTCTGCTGTGTGTAGATTACAGCAGCAGGCAGAGAGAAAGTGTGCTTCCCATGCGCTCTGCCCACCCCGCGCCTCCCACCTTGCTGTGTGTGGAGAGGACTTCCGGGGGACAGAAGCTGGCAGCTGAATGGAGATAAAATAGGTAGTGCAATAGTTTCTGAGATGGGCTATCTGATGGTTCCTGGTGACGCTCACGCAATTACCCCTGCCCAGCAGTCTTTTAGCCTCCTGCAGCAAAAGACTTCACCTATAGCAGCCGCCTTTTCAGGGCAGATTAGGTCCACACCATACTCAGATGCCCCCAGGTTTTATGTATAGACAAGGCGGCTATTGGAGGCTGGGCAAGAGTAGGTTGCAGTATGGTGAGACGTACACAAAAACCTGGCTAGATGCCGCTGCAATATTTGCGGACAGAGAGGGATAACCTAATGCATGTGTGTGCAACAATGCACAGGTTGGAATATAAAATAAACACAATAACTATGTACATGCAACAATGCACAGGATGAATGCAATAAAGAAATGTTGGCAAGACAGTGCCTGTGTGGAAATTCCACACCAAAACTTGAGTTCACGGATAGCTGGATCAGATCAGGAATCAATCGGGCAGGGTCTCAGAATCACGGGTATTTCACAGGCTGACAGGTTCTCACACAAGCTGACAGGTTCTCACAAAGGAAGAGGCAACACACACTCTCTTTACACAGACACACACACACTCTTCCCACACATACACACACTCTCTCTCTCTCTCTCTCCCCACTACCTAGCATAATGGGGGTCAGTCCGACCCGATTGCTCGCTGCAGTTCATCTGGGAACACGAGCAGGACTGGTACAAACTGGAAAATGCAGATTGAACTGAACTGGAGCTGGAATGGATGCCGAGTATAACAGGTGAGTAGACACAGAGTACTGGAACCCCGTGGAATGTATGATAGCAGATGACTTGTAACTAAGTACTGGACACAATGGTATGTATGGTAACTGGTGAGTTGGAGCTGAGATGATTGGCAGTGTAAATACTGCTTCAGGTTTGCAAATGACTGAATACTGCAGGGAGAAGCTGTATACTGTGTACTTTGCAGAGTTGATACTCTGCAGAGTGGGGACTGCAGACTGGAGTTTACCTTTGTGGTTTGAGAACAGCAGACTGGAGTTACAGGATGTGTTGCAGGAGGCAGACAGCATACTGGTGTTAGGGATGACAGTTGAGTGCTGCTGGGAAGCTTGGAGATGGATCCTGCTATTGAGTGGTTAAGTGCTGTTAGCAGGCTGAAAGGAGGCAAAAGTGCTAATGCTTTGCAGTGTTGGAAGCTGCACAGGGTTTGCAGATACATGAGTCAGGAAACTTGTTAGAAGAGAAGTTGAACTTGGTATCTTAGCAGTGAGAACTGCTTGCAAATAAACAGAATAGAAACATTAACTTGGGCTATATGGACTGCTTGAAGATGGGCAGTGTGTTGACTGCTGGAAAATGAGCAGTATGTAGACTGTTAGAGATCTGGAGAGCAGGCAGGAACAGCTTGAACCGCATGGCAGAAGAATAGCTGAAGATGCTCTCCTGAGCCAGGAACCATCACATAACCAAGTTAGGAGACAAGCTGAACTGTTAATGTGCTAGGAAATGGTTTATTTAAGGCTTACTGCACTGGGATTGGGTACAAGAGTCATGTGAGAAACAAGTCTCTGTGAGTGGATGCAATGGTGTTAGCTGACCTCAGACAAGATGGCTGCCCCCATGCAGCAGGAACATATTTCTGAAGTGGAAAAAACAGGAAAATCCTGAGATGTCTGGCCTATTAGTAAAACAACAGCAATGGCTGAGATAAAGGGTCTGAGTACCTGCAGTTTGACAAATAAGGATAAAGTAGCTTCCATTCTTGTGTTCATGAGTTTGTGAGATTTCAAAGGTAGTGTTGTATTGTATTAATTTAATCATTTCTCAAATTTGGTGGTGTTCCCAGGAATTGAATACAATGTACTCAAAAAAATATTTTTTTATCCTAGGCTAATAAAGATAGTAATTCCTTTTTGGGGTACTCTTAAATTTATTATAGAAATGGTTGTTTAGTATAGAACTGTTAGGAGTTGCCAGCGTGGCTCATTACTTCAGCGGGTTCCAGCCATTGCTAGGCAGCTGGGACGCCGTGTTACTCTGCCGCATGGGCCGCTGGTCATGCCAGTTGCTGAGCGATCAACATGCCAGGTGGCCGCAGGGTACTGTAGATCTAGATTAACTTGACAGCCAGAGCTTGACTGTACGTGCCTTTGCACAGCTGATGTGAGTATCCCATTAGAGAGGCTGGACCTGCAGCTTGCTATCTTGCATTTGTTATTACCCAGGTAGTGCTGCGTATCCAACGCCGGTGATAGTTTATACCTCAGTGCTGCTGCCTGGTTTGTTCCATGTGTATTGTAGTCCTCGTCTCCTGTTCGGGATATGCTCCATGTTTCTGTTTCTAGTTGCTACGTTCTTGTGGAACTTTATTTTTTATCTATTAACTGCAAGTACTACTAATTCTACACAGAGAATTCCATCTATGCTGATTACCAAATGCAAAGCTATGTGTCCATGCTCACTAATGGGTATGGCTGGCTAAGTCGACCTGGAAAAGGTCGACAGTGCAAAGGTCAACCACAAAAGGTTGACAGACACAAGGTTGACACAGGAAAATGTTGACATGAACAAAAGGTCGAAATGGAAAAGGTTGACACAGGAAAATGTCAAAATTAGTTTTTGGTGGGTTTTTTTGGTGTTGTTTACTCTGTAAAGTGACTGGGAACCCCAATTAGTGCCCTGCGTCCCCTCGCATGACTCGTGGCTTCGGGCAAGGTGGCTTGCTCTGCTACCGCTGTGCAATCGTACACAAAAAAACACGGGCGTTCCCGGCTCTGTCCTCATAGAAGTGACCAAATCCACTGTTCATGTTAGACTGATCTAATAGCGGGAGGATCAGCGGCATAATAATTGTGTTTGGGACAGCGGACCAGAGGACGGCCAGCGGATAAGAAGCCTGTTTGCAGAGTCCCGGGTAATAGAATTTTCGGAGGAGAGGCAATACCGCATTTACAATTGGTGTCCAGGGAGTCCGGTGAGATAATTCCACGTTCATTAACATCTATAAGCCGAACTGTGATACAGCTGAACTCTGTACTAATTATGACAAGGAGTACAATTTTTTAATATATATTTTTTAAATAAAAACATTGTGTTTTTTGATTTTACTTATGGCTGGACTATATATTTGTTTTCTGTGGACATTTCAGTGTTAAATGGAATTGAAGTGGTGATAGAACTCACCTATATCCGTATATGCAGAGTGTGAAGATATTCTTTATATATGGTGTAGAACTGACTAAGGACAGCGCTATGGGGATTTTCAAGGATTTTTATGTTTGTTTTTTAATATTCCCAATCGTAGTCCATGTGAATCATAAAGTTACAAAAAGTTCAAAAAATTTTAAAAATAGTGAAAGACTCATGTCAACCTTTTCCTGTGTTGACCTTTGGCATGTTAACCTGTCTGTCGATCATTAGTGGTCGATCTAATGATTGTCGACCTTAGTCATGTCCACCTAGCATCCAGATACCCTTACTAATACCCCTTTCAGACATGCATCAAAATCCCGGGTTTATGCACGTAAAGATTACTGCATGTGTGACCCGGAAAATTCCTGGGTCACATGTCTGAAAGAGATAGCAGTAATTACCCTTGTGCTGATTACCATCTTGAACTATAAGTAACTGTATTACAAATTAATTATAAGTATCTCTGCTTTTCAAGTATACGCTGTGCTGGACTTTATGCTGCTGTTATTGCTGTATTGCTGAAAGCTATTCAAGTTACATACTGTTTGGATTCTGAGTTTCTGCCATTATTACAAGTATTGCTGTTGTGGATAATTGTCTGCAATTCTCCTGTGTGCAATCCTGATACTCTGACCTGCAATTAACCCTGTTTATGCTGGTTCTGCAAATTACCTCTACCTCTATTTGTGTTTACTGCAGCCAATACCTTGCGATCACCCTTGTATTGAATGAGCTACTACTGCCTAAGCTTAAGTCCTGGTGACCGCCTAAGTACCAGTGAGTGTGTAAAACTCTATGGGAACAGCAGGTTATTGTTATTGGCAGTAGATCTTAGTAGGAGGCTCTAGGGGTCTCATTCACATGCAGGGGTGTTTCAAAAACATATACATTAAAAAAAAAATCAATATTGGGATATACAGATGATTTGTTGGCATGACCCCCTCTCATGGTGAATAGACGCTGTGAGTCTCCCAACTGCCACCACCGCAGGACACTGTGACCCATTGGTAGGACAGTCCCAGAAAAATGGGACTGTCCTATCAATGGTATGGTATACAAACTGTTTAAATGGTTAGTCTTCCTAAAATATTAATAAAATATTAATAACACATCATATATTCAAAAATAGAGCATTAAGGTGTAGTTAATCAAAATGACAAAATATTGTCTGGTGGTGAAATAATAATTGTATAGGCTATTCAAATTAGGTCAGAAATTGCAGAGACAATTTTGCTTAAGGTCTCCCCATAGAACATATTATTTGTACACAGTATGTATGTACACTCATACCATAGTAAGCAATCCATAAATAATGTACACGGGGATCCACAGGTATAGTCAATCTCAGAAAGCAGGTAACTCATCCTAGAATCCCCACTGTTACACCAGGACAATAGTTTTTTCTTGAGCTAGCCCAGTGTGTAATACCACATACAAAATATCAAAAGTAAGTTTGACAGCATAATAACAAAATTGTCAAATTATACTTGGCCCACCTGCTATCTAATGCACAATTCAGAGAACAGTTTCATGGCAGTATGATACTCAATAGTCCTATTCAAATATACATTTAATATAATTGACAGGAGCCAAAAAATATTTCAAGAATAAACATATGTTTTAGTAATGATCTGTAAAATGACAGTCTGTAAACATGTTGGCAGGGCCAGATTAAGGTCTGTGGGGACCTTATCAATAAAAATGATATAATGGCGATGTTATAAAAATAAAGTATATAATATTTGATCTAGCTGGAGGGGTTTTATCAACAACACCATCAACTCTTCGTAGGATGGCACAACTTCAAAAGCATTGTCTGTCTAAATGGATTGGTAAAACGTGATTTATAATTTATAAATATAATAATGTACTGCAGTCTCAGAGGCAGCTGAGCTAATAGCTCATGAAACAACTTACATTATTAATATGCTATATGAGCACTGTCTGCAGTGTGCCCTGGTTGCTGCAGGTCCAGACAGCACAAGGGGTAGGGAAGTGGTACAGGGTCCGGCCCAGGAACCCTTCAAAGACAAAGCCGTCCATCACTATCACACAGACGGCGCCGCTGAGGACAGAGCTGAGAGTAATATGTAGCTTCCTCATTTTCAACTCCTGTATGTCATAATGGCCCTCATTCCGAGTTGATCGGTCGCAAGGCGAATTTAGCAGAGTTACACACGCTAAGCCGCCGCCTACTGGGAGTGAATCTTAGCTTCTTAAAATTGCGACCGATGTATTTGCAATAATGCGATTACTAACTACTTAGCAGTTTCAGAGTAGCTCCAGACTTACTCTGCCTGTGCGATCATTTCAGTGCTTGTCGTTCCTGGTTGACGTCACAAACACACCCAGCGTTCGCCCAGGCACTCCCACCGTTTCTCCGGCCACTCCTGCGTTTTTTCCGGAAACGGTAGCGTTTTCAGCCACACGCCCCTGAAACGCCGTGTTTCCGCCCAGTAACACCCATTTCCTGTCAATCACATTACGTTCGCCGGAGCGAAGAAAAAGCCGTGAGTAAAAATACTTTCTTCATAGTAAAGTTACTTGGCGCAGTCGCAGTGCGAACATTGCGCATGCGTACTAAGCGGATTTTCACTGCGATGCGATGAAAAATACCGAGCGAACAACTCGGAATGAGGGCCAATATTCCCAGCGCAGGTTGTGGTGAAAGTGATAGAAATCCTGCGAGACTGCAGCTACACCTCGGTGGCCGTATACTGGGGACAACAGAGACACAGCTGAATGCTGTGCTCTGATTTCCGTGCCAGCAGTGTCTGATTCGGGGGGAGAGTGTGTGGGTGCCCCGGAATGACCGTCTCTGTTGCCCCACTTTTTATCCAGCTCTGTATGTTGATTATGCAATATAAATGCACAGGTTCTAGGCAGATAGTGCAACATCAGAGAACCACAGTCTCTTCTGTTTTCTGCTGTCATACAATCAGTCACCTATATCCAATTGTGTGGCATATTATGTTGTGAAATGTCTTTTAAATGCATACTATCTTTTCATACAATAAGCGCTTCATTTACAATCATGATATTACTTCTTAATTCATTTTGCCACAATACTAAGGGAATCCTTGTATATGTCCAATACACAAATTATTTTTAAATCAGTGACACTGGCTAGCTGCTATGAATGGCATCTTATACCAGTATAGACTTATACACAACTCGTCATTTGTCAGCAGTGTCAATCAATACTGGACACACACATGACTGGTTAGATCCCAGTGGTGCTAATTATTTTCTACTGCTGCAATAACCCTGGTTATTGCTGGGGCAACCTGTGTTTGGGGCATGGGGGAAAGTGTCCTTGAAAAATAACCCAGGTCCAGTTACCTGGGAATCCAACCCAGGTAGCTACCAGGGTTGGACCCAGGTAGCCTGCTGCGTAAACAGTGCGACCCAGGTAATCTGATCTCGGTCACACTAAAAGTATAGAGAGAGCCAGATCACTGGTGCTTAGAGATGATGTCATCTCCAAGCACCAACACAGCAGAAAGACTGCTCACGGGGAGCAATCTGAAAGGGGTCTACCTACCAATATGCCTCATCCAGTCTGCGGTGTAAACGGGGTCTGACCCAGGGTCTGACAAAGTTTGGACCATTGTTTTCTTACAGTATATATAAGCAAGTAGATTGAATATACTTGTGGATCCTTGTGTACAGTATTTATGGACTGCTTACCATGGTATGAGTGTAAGTATATATATATAGAGAGAGAGAGTGTTAATTAGAGATGTGCACAATTTTTCGGGTTTTGTGTTTTGGTTTTGGGTTCGGTTCCGCGGCCGTGTTTTGGGTTCGACCGCGTTTTGGCAAAACCTCACCGAATTTTTTTTGTCGGATTCGGGTGTGTTTTGGATTCGGGTGTTTTTTTCAAAAAACACTAAAAAACAGCTTAAATCATAGAATTTGGGGGTCATTTTGACCCCAAAGTATTATTAACCTCAAAAACCATAATTTCCACTCATTTTCAGTCTATTCTGAATACCTCACACCTCACAATATTATTTTTAGTCCTAAAATTTGCACCAAGGTCGCTGGATGACTAAGCTAAGCGACCCTAGTGGCCGACACAAACACCTGGCCCATCTAGGAGTGGCACTGCAGTGTCACGCAGGATGGCCCTTCCAAAAAACACTCCCCAAACAGCACATGACGCAAAGAAAAAAAGAGGCGCAATGAGGTAGCTGTGTGAGTAAGATAAGCGACCCTAGTGGCCGACACAAACACCTGGCCCATCTAGGAGTGGCACTGCAGTGTCACGCAGGATGGCCCTTCCAAAAAACACTCCCCAAACAGCACATGACGCAAATAAAAATGAAAGAAAAAAGAGGTGCAAGATGGAATTGTCCTTGGGCCCTCCCACCCACCCTTATGTTGTATAAACAGGACATGCACACTTTAACCAACCCATCATTTCAGTGACAGGGTCTGCCACACGACTGTGACTGAAATGACGGGTTGGTTTGGACCCCCACCGAAAAAGAAGCAATTAATCTCTCCTTGCACAAACTGGCTCTACAGAGGCAAGATGTCCACCTCATCATCATCCTCCGATATATCACCGTGTACATCCCGCTCCTCACAGATTATCAATTCGTCCCCACTGGAATCCACCATCTCAGCTCCCTGTGTACTTTGTGGAGGCAATTGCTGCTGGTCAATGTCTCCACGGAGGAATTGATTATAATTCATTTTAATGAACATCATCTTCTCCACATTTTCTGGAAGTAACCTCGTACGCCGATTGCTGACAAGGTGAGCGGCGGCACTAAACACTCTTTCGGAGTACACACTTGTGGGAGGGCAACTTAGGTAGAATAAAGCCAGTTTGTGCAAGGGCCTCCAAATTGCCTCTTTTTCCTGCCAGTATAAGTACGGACTGTCTGACGTGCCTACTTGGATGCGGTCACTCATATAATCCTCCACCATTCTTTCAATGGTGAGAGAATCATATGCAGTGACAGTAGACGACATGTCCGTAATCGTTGGCAGGTCCTTCAGTCCGGACCAGATGTCAGCATCAGCAGTCGCTCCAGACTGCCCTGCTTCACCGCCAGCGGGTGGGCTCGGAATTCTGAGCCTTTTCCTCGCACCCCCAGTTGCGGGAGAATGTGAAGGAGGAGATGTTGACAGGTCGCGTTCCGCTTGACTTGACAATTTTCTCACCAGCAGGTCTTTGAACCCCAGCAGACTTGTGTCTGCCGGAAAGAGAGATCCAAGGTAGGTTTTAAATCTAGGATCGAGCACAGTGGCCAAAATGTAGTGCTCTGATTTCAACAGATTGACCACCCGTGAATCCTTGTTAAGCGAATTAAGGGCTCCATCCACAAGTCCCACATGCCTAGCGGAATCGCTCCCTTTTAGCTCCTCCTTCAATGCCTCCAGCTTCTTCTGCAAAAGCCTGATGAGGGGAATGACCTGACTCAGGCTGGCAGTGTCTGAACTGACTTCACGTGTGGCAAGTTCAAAAGGTTGCAGAACCTTGCACAACGTTGAAATCATTCTCCACTGCGCTTGAGACAGGTACATTCCACCTCCTATATCGTGCTCAATTGTATAGGCTTGAATGGCCTTTTGCTGCTCCTCCAACCTCTGAAGCATATATAGGGTTGAATTCCACCTCGTTACCACTTCTTGCTTCAGATGATGGCAGGGCAGGTTCAGGCGTTTTTGGTGGTGCTCCAGTCTTCTGTACGTGGTGCCTGTACGCCGAAAGTGTCCCGCAATTCTTCTGGCCACCGACAGCATCTCTTGCACGCCCCTGTCGTTTTTAAAAAAATTCTGCACCACCAAATTCAAGGTATGTGCAAAACATGGGACGTGCTGGAATTTGCCCATATTTAATGCACACACAATATTGCTGGCGTTGTCCGATGCCACAAATCCACAGGAGAGTCCAATTGGGGTAACCCATTCCGCGATGATCTTCCTCAGTTGCCGTAAGAGGTTTTCAGCTGTGTGCGTATTCTGGAAACCGGTGATACAAAGCGTAGCCTGCCTAGGAAAGAGTTGGCGTTTGCGAGATGCTGCTACTGGTGCCGCTGCTGCTGTTCTTGCGGCGGGAGTTCATACATCTACCCAGTGGGCTGTCACAGTCATATAGTCCTGACCCTGCCCTGCTCCACTTGTCCACATGTCCGTGGTTAAGTGGACATTGGGTACAACTGCATTTTTTAGGACACTGGTGAGTCTTTTTCTGACGTCCTTGTACATTCTCGGTATCGCCTGCCTAGAGAAGTGGAACCTAGATGGTATTTGGTAACGGGGGCACACTACCTCAAGAAATTGTCTAGTTCCCTGTGAACTAACGGCGGATACCGGACGCACGTCTAACACCAACATAGTTGTCAAGGCCTCAGTTATCCGCTTTGCAACAGGATGACTGCTGTGATATTTCATCTTCCTCGCAAAGGACTGTTGGACAGTCAATTGCTTGGTGGAAGTAGTAAAAGTGGGCTTACGACTTCCCCTCTGGGATGATCATCGACTCCCAGCAGCAACAACAGCAGCGCCAGCAGCAGTAGGCGTTACACGCAAGGATGCATCGGAGGAATCCCAGGCAGGAGAGGACTCGTCAGAATTGCCAGTGACATGGCCTGCAGGACTATTGGCATTCCTGGGTAAGGAGGAAATTGACACTGAGGGAGTTGGTGGGGTGGCTTGCGTGAGCTTGGTTACAAGAGGAAGGGATTTACTGGTCAGTGGACTGCTTCCGCTGTCGCCCAAAGTTTTTGAACTTGTCACTGACTTATTATGAATGCGCTGCAGGTGACGTATAAGGGAGGATGTTCCGAGGTGGTTAACGTCCTTACCCCTACTTATTACAGCTTGACAAAGGCAACACACGGCTTGACAAATGTTGTCCGCATTTCTGGTGAAATACTTCCACACCGAAGAGCTGATTTTTTTGGTATTTTCACCAGGCATGTCAACGGCCCTATTCCTCCCACAACAGGTGTCTCCCCGGGTGCCTGACTTAAACAAACCACCTCACCATCAGAATCCTCCTTGTCAATTTCCTCCCCAGCGCCAGCAACACCCATATCCTCCTCATCCTGGTGTACTTCAACACTGACATCTTCAATCTGACTATCAGGAACTGGACTGCGGGTGCTCCTTCCAGCACTTGCAGGGGGCGTGCAAATGGTGGAAGGCGCATGCTCTTCACGTCCAGTGTTGGGAAGGTCAGGCATCGCAACCGACACAATTGGACTCTCCTTGTGGATGTGGGATTTCGAAGAACGCACAGTTCTTTGCGGTGCTTTTGCCAGCTTGAGTCTTTTCAGTTTTCTAGCGAGAGGCTGAGTGCTTCCATCCTCATGTGAAGCTGAACCACTAGCCATGAACATAGGCCAGGGCCTCAGCCGTTCCTTGCCACTCCGTGTGGTAAATGGCATATTGGCAAGTTTACGCTTCTCCTCCGACAATTTTATTTTAGATTTTGGAGTCCTTTTTTTACTGATATTTGGTGTTTTGGATTTTACATGCTCTGTACTATGACATTGGGCATCGGCCTTGGCAGACGACGTTGCTGGCATTTCATCGTCTCGGCCATGACTAGTGGCAGCAGCTTCAGCACGAGGTGGAAGTGGATCTTGATCTTTCCCTAATTTTGGAACCTCAACATTTTTGTTCTCCATATTTTAATAGGCACAACTAAAAGACACAGAGGTAGCTACAGCCGTGGACTACCGTACTGTGTCTGCTGCTAATATAGACTGGATGATAATGAGATGAAATCAATATATATTATATCACACTAGTACTGCAGCCGGACAGGTAGATATATTTATTATGTAATGACTGATGACGGACCTGCTGGACACTGTCAGCTCAGCAGCACCGCAGACTGCTACAGTAAGCTACTATAGTAGTATGTATAAAGAAGAAAGAAAAAAAAAAAACCACGGGTAGGTGGTATACAATTATGGATGGACGAGCGACTGCCGACACAGAGGTAGCTACAGCCGTGGACTACCGTACTTTGTCTGCTGCTAATATAGACTGGATGATAATGAGATGAAATCAATATATATATATATATATATATAATATCACTAGTACTGCAGCCGGACAGGTATATATATTTATTATGTAATGACTGATGACGGACCTGCTGGACACTGTCAGCTCAGCAGCACCGCAGACTGCTACAGTAAGCTACTATAGTAGTATGTATAAAGAAGAAAAAAAAAAAAAAAACACGGGTAGGTGGTATACAATTATGGATGGACGAGCGACTGCTGACACAGAGGTAGCTACAGCCGTGGACTACCGTACTGTGTCTGCTGCTAATATAGACTGGATGATAATGAGATGCTATCAATATATATATATATATAATATCACTAGTACTGCAGCCGGACAGGTATATATATTTATTATGTAATGACTGATGACGGACCTGCTGGACACTGTCAGCTCAGCAGCACCGCAGACTGCTACAGTAAGCTACTATAGTAGTATGTATAAAGAAGAAAGAAAAAAAAAAAACCACGGGTAGGTGGTATACAATATTATATATATATTATATACAATTATATATATATATTAAACTCACTGGTGGTGATTATTAAACTGGTGGTCAGGTCACTGGTCACACTATCAGCAACTTGCAAGTAGTACTCCTAAGCAGACAATCACAATATATATTATACTGGTGGTCAGTGTGGTCACAATGGCAGTGTGGCACTCTGGCAGCAAAAGTGTGCACTGTACGTTATATGTACTCCTGAGTCCTGCTCTCAGACTCTAACTGCTCCCCACTGTCAGTGTCTCCCCCACAAGTCAGATAATACAGTCACACTATCTATCACTTCAGCAAGTAACTACTAGTACTCCTCCTAATGCTCCCCAAAATTACTACTGTGTCTCTCTCTACTGTCTCACTCTCTTCTCTATAAACGAAGAGGACGCCAGCCACGTCCTCTCCCTATGAATCTCAATGCACGTGTGAAAATGGCGGCGACGCGCGGCTCCTTATATAGAATCCGAGTCTCGCGATAGAATCCGAGCCTCGCGAGAATCCGACAGCGGGATGATGACGTTCGGGCGCGCTCGGGTTAACCGAGCAAGGCGGGAAGATCCGAGTCGCTCGGCCCCGTGTAAAAAAAACTGAAGTTCGGGCGGGTTCGGATTCCGAGGAACCGAACCCGCTCATCCCTAGTGTTAATGTTTGAGCAAAACACTTTTAATTTATTGTGTGTTCAACAACCAGAGACGTAAGTGGCTCAGGTGGGTCCCACAGCAACACATGGTCATGTTCCCAATATTTACCTTAGTGTGCATTTCATACTTGATATTTGGATTATAGCTGGGATCCTACTCCTAGCATTAGTAAGATGCAACCATCCATTTTGTGTCATCTTTTGTATGGGTAATCTATTTCACCCAGGGTAATCCTACGTAGTACGCCCACCTGGTACCTTGTGAGGGGGGAATATACAACCCATGCATGTGTTTTCCCAAAATGCCTACACCAACCCTGCATTATGCTTAAGTTATTGTGTGCTCTAGGTTTTCTATTTATTTCTGTGTGGCTTGTCTATCGTTGTATTACTTAAATCTTCTGTATTATGTGCTTTGTTTTTGATGTCTGTAAAACTCCTTGAGTCCTGTTGGAGAAAGAGCGCTATATAAATAAAATTATTATTATCATCATAATCAGTTTCATTATTATTAATATTATCATAATCAGTTTTATTATTATTATTATTATCATCATAGTGAAATGCAGCATGTGTAAAGTCTTGCCATGGTTTAATCTGAGATCAGTAGTACTTGCAGCATTAGCAGATTGTCAAATTTGTGTTGCTGCTGGAGATTGCTAGGGATCAGTATAATATACCGACGGTTGGGATGCTGTCTGTCAGTATACCGACAACGGCATCCCAGCCGTCAGTATGCCGACAGCTGGGCAAGTGCAAAGAGTGCCCTGCGATCTTGCTGTGCTTGCCATGCTGCACGCTCGGTGGCTCGATGCGCTCGCCACAGGTTCTATTCCCACTCTATGGGTGTCGTGGACACCCACGAGTGGGAATAGCCCCTGTTAGCTGGGAATCCAGCTGTCGGCATTGTCAGTGTCTGTGAATCTGGCATCAGTATCCTGTTTCCCGGGATCCCGACCACCAGCAAATTAACTGCATCCTGATTGCTAAACGTCTTGCCACTCTTACTTCTAGCAGCTGAGGAGCTGCGACCCAGACTGGATCATTTTTTATGGTGGCATGGCTTTTAGAAACGTAGTCTGCGGTTAGTCTGAAAAGGACCCCACTTTTGAAGGCTGAGATGTGAAAAGAAGTAAACTTAGTGTGAATGTGGTATAATAAAAGGGGAAAGCTTTGAAAAGGAACACAGAAGTCATTCACACCTGGTAAACAATGCAAATTAGGAGTAAATGACAGTGCAGGCAGGTGTATCTTGTGACTGGAAGTGGTAAATCAGGAGCAGATTGATTTACAGAAGATATCAGGTATAGCTTCCAAAATCACTGTGGTTTCAGCAATCACTGCAGAACTGAAAACATTGCTGAGCAGAAATCTCTGCAGACCAACATTCGGAGCCCACGGCTAGTATCTGTCAGTACAGACAGGGGCACTGACAACTGTATCAGACTCAGGTACTAGGAGGGGGCGTGGGCAATGCAGGGAGATGTGGCCAGCCCCCCTCCTTTAGAAAATATATAAAAAAATAGTGTATGTGTGGCTGCGAAGCATCAGGCACGCTGCACATGGAGGCACCAGGTGGGACTGATTGGCGCGGGGACGGATCGCAAACCCCTCCCCACACATACATGGAGAGAGAGGACACTGCTTCTGCAGCTGCCTTTCTCCCCAGCGCAGCACATAGCAGCATGTGTGCTGCAGTGGCGTGCGGTGAGGTCAGTGGCTGGTGAAGCACTGCAGCCTTAATGTTACCGTGTCCCGCCGATGCCCGCCACCCTCCCCAAGCCAATGCCTGCTACCACCACTGTCCCTGGGTCAGTGGGTGACAAAGGCAGTTGGTGATGCCAGGGAGATGCAGTGGGTGACAGCATCGAGTGATGCTAGGGAGAGGGTGTTACCAGTGAGAGAGTGATAGCAGTGGGTGACGCCAGGGAAAGGATGACAGCAGTTTGTGAAAGGAAGTGGGTGACAGCAGTGGGCGATGCCAGGGAGAGGATGATGCCAGGGAGCTGGTGATAGCAAGAGGGTCACAGGGAGAGGGTGACAGCAGTCAGTGCCAGCTGTGGGTCACAGGGAGGGGGTGACAGGAAGAGGTTGATGCCAGGGAGTTGGTGACAGGAAGAGGGTGAGAGGGTGACCGCAGTCGGCGCCAGCTGTGGATGACGGAGAGAGGGTGACGCCAGGTAGAGGGTGACAGGAAGAGGGTGACAGCAGTCGATGCCAGCTGTGGGTGACGGGGAGAGGGTGACAGCAGTCGGTGACAGGGAGAGGTTGACGCAAGGTAGATGGTGAAAGGAAGCGGGTTACAGTGAGAGGGTAGAGCAGTCTGTGCCAGCTGTGGGTGACGGAGAGAGGGCGATGGCAGGGAGTGACAGCAGTCGGTGTCAGCTGTGGGTGACGGGGAGAGGGTGACAAGGAGAGGGTGACAGCAGTCAGCAGTCTCTCAGCCACAACATCATCTCTGCCCTGCATCCTCTCTCAGCCACACCATCATGTCCCATCTGAATCTCTCGCAATACCCCTCACTTTGTCTCTCATTCTCCCCACTTCACTCTGTGCCTCTGAGCCTCCCACCCTTCTCTCTGTGCCTCGCAGTCGCCCGCCCTTCACTGTCTCTCAGCCTCATCAGTGAAGTTGGTGGGTCTAGCAGGAGAACACGGGCAGATGGGCGGCTGTTCGCGTGGTGTGATGTCATCGGGTCACATCGCACAGTACATTGAGGTGGAGGGGTAGTGTGGAGCAGCGGGCAGGATGGGAGTAGTATTGCAGAGCAGGGGACAGGATAGGAGGAGGAGTAGTGCGGAGCAGGGGGATAAGATAGGAGGAACATTAGTGTGGGGCAAAGGGGCAGGATAGGAGGAGGAGTAGTGTGGAGCAATGGGGCAGGATAGGAGGAATAGTAGTGTGGCTCAGGGAGGTAAGATAGGAGGAGACGGAGGAGAAGTGTGGGGTAAGGGGGCAGGATAGTAGGAGTAGTAGTGCAGAGCAGGGCGGCAGAATGAGAGCAGTGGTGCAAAGCAGGGAGGGTAGGATGGGAGTAGTGGGGTGGAGCAGGGGGGCATGATGGGTGTAGTGGTGCAGAGCGGGGGGGGCAGGATGGGAGCAGTGGTGCTGAGCAGGGGGGGCAGAATGAGAGTAGTGGTGTAGAGCAGGGGGGGGGGCAGGATGGGAGTAGCAGTGCATAGCAAGGGGGCAGGATCGGAGCATTGGTGCTGAGCAGGGGGAGCAGGATGGGAGGGAGCATAGGTGCAGAGCGGGGGGGCAGGAAGGGAGCAGTGGTGCTGTGTGAGGGGCAGGATGGGAGCATTGGTGCAGAGGCGGGGGGAAGGATGGGAGCAGTGGTGCTGAGCGGGGGGGGAAACAGGATGGGAGCAGTGGTGCTGAGCGGGGGGGCAGGAAGGGAGCAGTGGAACAGAGCGGGGGGGGCAGGGTGGGAGCAGCAGTGCAGAGCAGGGGGGCAGGATGGGAGAAATGGTGCAGAGTGGTGGGGGCAGGATGGGAGCAGTGCTGGGAAGGAGCAGGCGGTTAAACATGAATGTCACCTCAACTGCTTCCAGTAGCTCCTGGTCCCTGCCGCCGCCTTTCCCTGCTACTCACAAAGGAGCTCTCCTCTGCCCCAGCTGCCTCACACCAGGCAGAAGAGGAGTTTGTGCACCATGCGTGGCGGGACGGGGGGTGCGGTGCGCGCAGCTCGTCCTCTCCAGGGTCTTCCTAACTCCGCCTGCTGTCCGTGCGCGCGGGGGGAGGGGGGTCTTGTGTGGTGCTGCTCATCCTCTCCTCTGTACAGGGATGCACTGGGGCCGGTCAGGGAGCCGCTGGCTTGATTAATGGGAGACGATTGCCGAGAGGAAAGGGTATCTCGGCTGCTCCTTCCCCTCTGGCCGGATATTGCATTATCGGGGAATAGGAGGGCGGGGAGCGAATAGGCGGCTGCACTTGTTGATAAGAATAATTATTAAAAACTATATGATGTGGTGGTGATAAGTATATGACCCAAGATATATTTATCGCCCGGCGATAGGTCGCCATAATAGAGGTGTAGAAGAGCTAGCCCTGGGTGTGGAGTTAAACGGTGGCCCAACACCAAGCTTATAAGGTGAAAAACAGAGTTCCAAAGTTGGGCTATCGTTGGGCACTCCCAGAAAACATGCAATAAGGTGCCAACATTACCACAGTTGCGCCTACATAGATTAGGCGTGGAAGGGTGCATCGCATGCAAGCGGGAAGGGGTGAAATACAAACGGTGGAGGAGTTTATAATATAATTCCATATGTGAAATACATTTAGATATTTTAAAGCATGTTTGGAAGATCGTCTCCCATTCCTCCTCCGAGATGGAGCATCCAAGATCCATCTCCCATTTCAGTTGAATATGCAGCTTTCTGTAGCGGTTGAGGGTTGGTAATATAATTATACCATTTAGTGATGCCTCCCCTGCCCTCCCCGGTATCAAGGAAATTCTGGACAAGCTTAGGCAATGGTGATATAACATGGGGGGAGCTGGAATTCCCGTAAAGCCAGTGTCTAAGTTGCAAATATTTATAAAACTCCCTATGCGGCAATGAAAACTTTTCTTGTATCTGAGCAAAAGAAAGCAGGGTGTTGTCCACCATTACATCATGGAGAGACAAAATTCCCCTGGATATCCAGGCATCGAATCTCAGATCGGGAATCAGGGAGGCTATGCCCGTCAGCGAAAGAGTCGAGGAGGGGAGGACAATACCCGTCCCTCTAAGCGCTACTTCCTGCAATGCCTTCCGAGTAGACTGGACCGTGAGGGATCTAGATATTAACATTTTGCCCTCATTTTTCGGGAGCAGCAATATATCTGTCAGGGGGAGTGGGGAAACAAGTCCCTGTTCAAGGTGAACCCACGGTTTACGGACAGAGTGTGAGTATTAGGCACCTATTTGTGCAAGTCGGCACGCTAATTAATAGGCATGTATATCAGGATAGGCCAGGCCCCCCTCTCGTTTGGGCCGGATCATCATTTTCCTAGTCTCGGTTTCCTACCTTTCCATACATAGGAACTAAATATAGCATTAAATTTGGATAGTTAGATAAATAAATTGGCCCTAACTGAAGTCCACAAAAACCTTTTCCGATTGCAACAAAAGTTTTATATGCAAGGGGACAGAGCTGGTAGAATGCTTGCCCGCAAGCTGAGGGGGAAGACCGCTAAGGAGAGGGTGAAATCGATTGTCGATTTAAATAACATCAAATTAACAGACCCGTCTGCAATTGCGGACGCCTTTGCCGCGTACTATTCCACCCTTTACAACTTGAAAGAAGACTCATCTATTCCACAACCCACACCAGCTTCTATTGCGGCCTTTCTGAAAGACATGCGCCTCCCCTCACTGTACCCTGACTCTCTACAGACTCTAAATCAGCCCTGGTCCCCTACGGAAATAGATCAAGTTATTGATTCACTCCCGTTGGATAAAGCGCCAGGCCCTGACGGGTTAATTAATACATTTTATAAATGCTTCAAAAGCTCCGTCACCCCGATTCTAGACTCAGTATATAATCACGCTTCCTCCGTCGGGAACTTTCCGGTAGAGATGTTGGAGGCTCGTGTAGTTGCCTTCCCCAAGCCAGGGAAGAACCCCGCTATGATGCCTAACAATCGCCCCATTGCACTACTAAATACTGACCTCAAAATTTATGCAAAACTAGTGGCCAACAGACTCAACCCTCTCCTTCCCTCTCTCGTTCATTGAGATCAGGTGGGATTTGTCCCCGGTAGACAGTCCCCCGATAATATTAGACGAGTAATAAATGTGATGGACGCCTTCTCCGCCTCGGACGACCCCTTATTAATGGGTATGGCCCGAAATAGATACATAAGCCTCGGAAGAACCGTCATCTTCAGTGCGGCTATTCGTCTGTTAGGGTCTCCTGCCCTGTGCTGCCACGTCGTCATGGCAACCGGGAGATAAGTGCTAGTGGAGTAACCTGAGCGCAGCTGATACTCCGGTTCGGGTCTTTTGCTGTGCAGTGGTTATAGGCTCTGTGCACGGCAGGGGATCCGTTGCTGGTTTTTGTGCTCACAGTCTGTGAGGTCTGAGTGGGGCGTGGACAGCACCTGCTTTATAAGGCCTCTTTTCAGGGTAAGCAGATGCTGCTGAATCTTTGTTGGTTAGTCAGTTCATGAAAGTTAGCCAGTACTGTGTAGCTTTGTATTTGTTTGTTGCTTACTGCAAATAGGCCTGGGGATTTGGTATTACACTCTGCCAATCCAGACCTAGCAGTAAGACTGGAGTCAGTCGTTTAGCTTGCTGGGGTTCTGTTACTACTCTGTGAACTTAGCAAGTTTGCGGCTGTATTCTAAGACTTGCCTGTCTAATCCTGTCTCACTGTGCTAGGTGTCAGGGGTCAGTTTAGTGGCAGTAAGCTAAAACCTGTGCACTGCAAGTGAGAATTAGGATTGTGGAGATTCTCCTTGTGTCTATCATTCCATCTCTGACCAAGGAGTTTACTGCCACACCCGTTGGTAACCCTTTAGGGTTTTGCTGTTGCCCTTAGCAACAGCATTTCGGGTTCTCTACGTATTAAAACACAACATCTTGCTTTTCCATCTGAGCAGTTCTAATACAAGGGAGATACCCAGTTCCTTAGCCTCTGGGCTTCTCTGTTCACTTTGTGTGTATTTTGTTACCCTATCACCTTCTGTGTACATTATGTCATATCCCCCAGTTTGTCTGTGAGTCCATCTGTTTTGCATAACAGTTCAAACACCAGTACTTTCCTGCAGGCACTGGTGTGCATAACATATTCAGCAGCAAACGAATCCCCTCCTGCGCTATAAATGTTATGATATGGCTCAGAGTTCAATGAAACACAAATATATAACTTATTATATTATATATATTTTTTATTTTATTTAATAGTATTCCATATAAATATATATATAAATTACACTTCAGACCGGTCAAATATGAAAAATCATTTACATATCTCTTGCCTAACTAAAGGAGGTGGATCTAAGATAAACTTCTGTGCACAGAAAAAATGTAAAAATATAAAATTAATAAAAAATCAGTCCATATGAAAAAGGTTACCCGCTAGATTCACACCCATGAAATAGGTAGCATATTCATGTGTTGTATTGTATTGGATATCCTCAATACGTTACCACTTTGCAAAGAAGACAATGTTGTGCAATAGAACTGCTCCCCGCAGGAGCCTTACATGCGGCTTGCACCAGTGGTCTAGAAGCAGATCTTTTTGGACCCATATACCAGCTACATTACACCCTTATAATAGACCTTCATTCAGCAGTATTATCTGTGGAAGCAACGGAGAACGGGACATTACAACCGTGACTGAGGTGTCTGCATACGGCACTCGGAGACGTGGACTCATAGAGCCTGGAAGTCGGGTGAAATATCAGCACAGCAGGCGCTAGTGAAGCGCCGTTCCCGCAGCCCGAGTCCGTCTCACATGTCATTTGAACTTTCCCGTGTGACAACCACTGGTGCAAGCCGCATGTAAGGCTCCTGCGGGGAGCAGTTCTATTGCACAACATTGTCTTCTTTGCAAAGTGGTAACGTATTGAGGATATCCAATACAATACAACACATGAATATGCTACCTATTTCATGGGTGTGAATCTAGCGGGTAACCTTTTTCATATGGACTGATTTTTTATTAATTTTATATTTTTACATTTTTTCTGTGCACAGAAGTTTATCTTAGATCCACCTCCTTTAGTTAGGCAAGAGATATGTAAATGATTTTTCATATTTGACCGGTCTGAAGTGTAATTTATATATATATTTATATGGAATACTATTAAATAAAATAAAAAATATATATAATATAATAAGTTATATATTTGTTTTTCATTGAACTCTGAGCCATATCATAACATTTATAGCGCAGGAGGGGATTCGTTTGCTGTTCTAGTGTTACCGGGACTGTGTAGTGCCGGTTCTTTTTGACTTGACTTACCCCAAGTCAAGCTTTCTCCTGCAGCTGGTTTGTACGCAGAATGTAATATCATTTATAAAGCAAATTTTTTTTACCAGTAATACTATTATCTAAATATGGTAATGATACATTAGCGCCTGGTTATAGTTTTTTTGTATAACATATTCAGCAGCCTAATACTCCTGTTGAAATTTTGTGGGAATATGGAGCATACCCCTCAAAATACATTGCAACAGGTGGTCGATCAGGTGCAGGTCCTGACTCGACAATTTAATGATTTGTCCATTAAAATGCACACCTCCCAGGCTGCTGGCGGAGCTCCCGCAGCAGCAGCACCTGCAGGGGTTAAGGAGCCGAAAGTAAATCTCCCGGATCGTTTTTCTGGAGATCGCTCGCAGTTCTTTTGTTTCAAGGAGAGCTGCAAGCTATACTTCCGGCTTAGGCCTCAGTCTTCTGGGTCGGAGATTCAGCGGGTGGGCATAGTGATTTCCTTGCTACAAGGAGACCCACAGGTCTGGGCATATGGGTTGCAGCCTGACTGTCCGTCGCTTAAAAGTGTTGATGCTTTTTTTACGGCACTGGGCATGTTGTATGATGACCCTGACAAGACGGCCTCAGCCGAGGCTCAGATTTCGATCCTTAAGCAAGGGCGAAGGCCAGTTGAGGTTTACTGTACGGAGTTTCGGAGGTTGGCCCATGATACCCAGTGGAATGACCCAGCCCTGAGACACCAGTACCGAAGAGGTCTTTCTAACCAGATAAAGGACCAACTGGTACAATATCCCTTGCCTGATAGCTTGGATCAGCTCATGCAGTTATCCATCCGGGTGGATAGACGGCTGAGAGAGCGTAGGCTTGAAAGGGAGACTGAGATTTCCTTCCTTCCCAAGGGAACCTCAGACTCTGAGGAATTTTCTGAGGAGCCTATGCAGATTGGGGCTACCCGCCTCTCCTCGCGTGAGAAGACGCGGAGGAGACAGCAGGGGTTGTGTTTGTACTGTGGGAATAAAGGTCATGTGGTAGTATCATGCCCAGAAAAGCCGGAAAACTTCAGGGCCTGAGGGTGATGGGAAATATCCTGTCAGGCCAGAAGTCAGAATTTCCCAAGAAGACTTTTATCATTCCGGTGACCTTGAAGATCCTCGGTCAAACTGTCAAGACTGAGGCCTTTGTGGACAGTGGGGCCGACGGGGTTTTTATGGACCGCCAATTCGCCCTGAAACACTCTGTTCCCTTAGTACCCTTGGCATCGGAAATTGAGATTTGTGGGTTAAACGGGGAACCATTATCCCAAGGTAAAATTACCTCTTGCACTAGCCAGATTTCTTTGTTTATTGGAGCCACACACTCTGAAAAATTGTCCTTTTATGTGACTGTCTGTACTTTTGCCCCATTGGTGTTGGGGTTACCCTGGTTAAGGGCCCACAATCCTCAATTTGACTGGGTCTCTGGGGAGATTCTTAGTTGGGGTACTGATTGTTTCAGGAGTTGCTTGAGCCTTCCAGTCAGGCTCTCGCAGCTAAGTTTGCCAGGATTGCCAGGGTGTTATGCAGATTTTGCGGACGTGTTCTCCAAAAAAGTTGCAGAGGTACTACCTCCCCATCGCCCCTATGACTGTGCCATTGATTTGTTGCCAAATGCTAAGCTTCCCAAGAGCAGGTTGTACTCCCTGTCACGTCCTGAGACTCAGGCTATGGCAGAGTACATTCAGGAGAACTTGGCTAAGGGATTTATCAGACCTTCACAGTCTCCAGTTGGGTCGGGGTTCTTCTTCGTGGGTAAAAAGGACGGTTCGTTGCGACCCTGCATCGACTTCAGGGAATTGAACCGTATCACGATTAAAAACTCATACCCACTGCCTCTCATTTCGGTCTTGTTTGACCAGCTTCGTACTGCCACCATTTTTTCTAAGATTGACCTACGCGGTGCGTACAATCTAATCCGAATAAGAGAGGGGGATGAATGGAAGACTGCCTTTAATACCCACTCAGGGCATTATGAATATTTGGTGATGCCTTTTGGGCTCTGTAATGCCCCGGCAGTCTTCCAGGATTTCATGAATGATGTGCTCAGGGAATATTTGGATAGATTCTTAGTTGTATACTTAGATGACATCCTAATCTTCTCCCATTCCCTGGAGGAACATCGGAAGCATGTACGCTTAGTCCTCCAGAAACTCAGAGACCACCGGCTTGGGGCGAAGCTGGAGAAGTGCGAATTTGAAGTTCAGCAAATCGCATTTCTAGGATATATTATCTCCCCAGAAGGTTTCCAAATGGAGGGTTCCAAGGTACAGGCAGTCCTGGATTGGGTGCAGCCCACTAGTTTGAAGGCGCTTCAGTGTTTCCTGGGCTTTGCAAATTTTTATAGACGATTTATCGCTGGATTTTCGTCTATAGTGGCGCCCTTGGTGGCACTCACTAAGAAAGGGGCGGATGTTGCTCACTGGTCTTGTGAGGCTAAAGCGGCTTTTGCCCGTCTCAAAAGGGCATTTGTTTCGGCCAAGGTGCTGCGACACCCAGATCCAGAGCGTCCTTTTGTGGTGGAGGTGGATGCCTCTGAGATGGGTATTGGGGCAGTGCTTTCTCAGATGGGAGTGTCTGATAATCGCCTTCATCCCTGTGCTTACTTTTCCCGTAAATTTTCGCCTGCCGAGATGAATTATGACGTGGGTAACCGGGAATTGTTGGCTATTAAGGATGCACTCGAGGAGTGGAGACACTGGCTTGAGGGGGCTAAGTTTGTGGTCTCAATTCTCACTGACCATAAGAATCTGGCATATTTAGAGTCAGCGAAGCGTCTCAATGCCAGGCAGGCACGATGGGCTTTGTTTTTTGCTCGCTTTAATTTTTTGATAACATATCGCCCTGGGTCAAAAAACATCAAGGCTGATGCGCTCTCGCGGAGTTTTGCTCCAATCCAGGAGACCACCGAGGAGCCGTTGCCCATTGTTTCCCCATCATGTATTAAAGTGGGCATTACCCAGGACCTCTTATCATTAGTCCTTAGAGCACAGGAGCAGGCTCCTCCAGACCTTCCGGTAGGTCTTTTGTTTGTGCCTCCTAGGTTAAGACAGCGAGTGTTCCTGGAATTCCATGCCAAGAAGTCGGCAGGTCACCCGGGTATTGCCAGAACTCGGGAGTTGCTATCTAGGGCGGTGTGGTGGCCCTCGGTGGCTAAGGATGTGGATCAGTGGGTTCGGGCATGTGACATCTGTGCCCGAAATAAGACTCCTAGAGGGGTTCCTGTTGGCCCATTACATCCACTCTCTATCCCATCTAAGCCATGGGCCCACATTTCAATGGATTTTGTGGTGGACTTGCCCAAATCCTCGGGGATGACAGCCATCTGGGTTGTCGTTGACAGGTTTTCGAAGATGGCGCACTTCGTTCCACTGGTTGGGCTGCCATCAGCCAGACGCCTGTCTGAATTATTTATGCTGCATGTTGTGCGTCTCCACGGGTTGCCACTTGATGTGGTCTCTGACCGCGGATCTCAGTTTGTGGCCAAATTCTGGAGGGCATTTTGTTCCGATCTCCAGATTTCTGTCAGCTTGTCGTCAGGCTACCATCCGCAGTCTAATGGGCAGACTGAAAGGGTGAACCAGTCCTTGGAGCAGTTCCTCAGGTGTTATGTCTCCAAGTGTCAGACTGACTGGGTTGCTCATCTGTCCATGGCGGAGTTTGCCTATAACAACGCGGCTCACTCTGCTACAGGGATCTCTCCCTTCCTTTGTGTGTATGGGCATCATCCTAAGGCCAATTCTTTTGACCCCCTGGACTCCACGCCTGGTGGTTCCTCTGTGGTTTCGGTCCTTAGAGGTATTTGGCGGAAAGTGAAGAAAGCCCTTGTGTCTGTGTCATTAGTGACCAAAAGGGTTTTTGATAAGCGGAAAAGACCCTGCAGCTTCAAATTAGGAGACTTCGTCTGGTTGTCTACCAAGAATTTGAAGTTGAGACAGCCATCTCATAAGTTAGGGCCCCGGTTCATCGGCCCTTATAAGATCACCAGGGTTATCAATCCGGTGGCATTTCAGTTAGATCTGCCCCGTTCTTTGGGTATCAATAAAACATTCCATTGTTCCCTTTTAAAACGGGCGATTAGTAATCCTTCTTCCAGTGGAAGACCTTCCCCTCTTCTGATACGTGGCCAGAGGGAGTTTGTTGTTGAAAGGATTCTTGACTCCAAGGTGGTTCGGGGTCGGCTGTCATTTTTGGTGCACTGGAAGGGGTATGGCCCGGAGGAGCGGTCGTGGGTGCGCAGTTGTGATCTTCATGCCCCCAGACTGATACGCTCTTTCTTCTCGCAGTTCCCCGATAAACCCGGTGGTAGGGGTTCTTTGACCCCTCGTCAGAGGGGGGGTACTGTTAGGGTCTCCTGCCCTGTGCTGCCACGTCGTCATGGCAACCGGGAGACAAGTGCTAGTGGAGTAACCTGAGCGCAGCTGATACTCCGGTTCGGGTCTTTTGCTGTGCAGTGGTTATAGGCTCTGTGCACGGCAGGGGATCCGTTGCTGGTTTTTGTGCTCACAGTCTGTGAGGTCTGAGTGGGGCGTGGACAGCACCTGCTTTATAAGGCCTCTTTTCAGGGTAAGCAGATGCTGCTGAATCTTTGTTGGTTAGTCAGTTCATGAAAGTTAGCCAGTACTGTGTAGCTTTGTATTTGTTTGTTGCTTACTGCAAATAGGCCTGGGGATTTGGTATTACACTCTGCCAATCCAGACCTAGCAGTAAGACTGGAGTCAGTCGTTTAGCTTGCTGGGGTTCTGTTACTACTCTGTGAACTTAGCAAGTTTGCGGCTGTATTCTAAGACTTGCCTGTCTAATCCTGTCTCACTGTGCTAGGTGTCAGGGGTCAGTTTAGTGGCAGTAAGCTAAAACCTGTGCACTGCAAGTGAGAATTAGGATTGTGGAGATTCTCCTTGTGTCTATCATTCCATCTCTGACCAAGGAGTTTACTGCCACACCCGTTGGTAACCCTTTAGGGTTTTGCTGTTGCCCTTAGCTACAGCATTTCGGGTTCTCTACGTATTAAAACACAACATCTTGCTTTTCCATCTGAGCAGTTCTAATACAAGGGAGATACCCAGTTCCTTAGCCTCTGGGCTTCTCTGTTCACTTTGTGTGTATTTTGTTACCCTATCACCTTCTGTG
Source organism: Pseudophryne corroboree (assembly GCF_028390025.1). Lineage (NCBI taxonomy): Eukaryota > Metazoa > Chordata > Amphibia > Anura > Myobatrachidae > Pseudophryne > Pseudophryne corroboree. Next base: position 338,841,477 of record NC_086449.1, on the reverse strand, counting down.
TACATTATGTCATATCCCCCAGTTTGTCTGTGAGTCCATCTGTTTTGCATAACAGTTCAAACACCAGTACTTTCCTGCAGGCACTGGTGTGCATAACATCGTCCTAACCATGATACATGTTGTAGCATCCAATCGGAGACCAGGTTGGTGAATTTACGCAATAGTGGGGGATAGTTTGCAGAGATCAAATCATCTATCTTCTGGGTGATATGAATCCCCAGATATTTGAGGCTTCTATCCTGCCAGGAATATGTATAAGAAGCTTTCAACGTGGATAAAAGGGGAGGTGGGAAGTTTATAGGGAGCGCTTCCGTTTTGGTATTATTGAGTTTATAATAGGATACCGCAGAATAGTCGGTCAAGAGTGTGTGTAAAGCTCGCAGAGAGTTAGTAGGATCAGTAAGTGTTAAGAGGACATCGTCCGCAAAGAGACATATCTTATGCGATTGTCCTAAATAGTCCACGCCTTTAATTAGGGCCGTAGATCTAATTTTTTTCAGCTAGAGGCTCTATCGCAAGAGCGAATACAAGCGGGGATAGGGGGCACCCTTGGTGTGTACCATTTGTGATCCAAAAGGAAGGAGAAAGGAGTCCATTCACACACACCCTTGCCGAGAGATTAGAGTATAAAGCGAAAATGGAGGTGAGAACTCTGCCATCAAGGCCAAACTTACGTAGCACAGCTTGAAGATATCCCCAGTGGAGGCGATCAAACACCTTCTCCGCGTCCAACGAAAGCAATAATAAGGGGTCGTCCGAGGCGGAGAAGGCGTCCATCACATTTATTACTCGTCTAATATTATCGGGGGACTGTCTACCGGGGACAAATCCCACCTGATCTCAATGAACGAGAGAGGGAAGTAGAGGGTTGAGTCTGTTGGCCACTAGTTTTGCATAAATTTTGAGGTCAGTATTTAGTAGTGCAATGGGGCGATTGTTAGGCATCATAGCGGGGTTCTTCCCTGGCTTGGGGAAGGCAACTACACGAGCCTCCAACATCTCTACCGGAAAGTTCCCGACGGAGGAAGCGTGATTATATACTGAGTCTAGAATCGGGGTGAGGGAGCTTTTGAAGCATTTATAAAATGTATTAATTAACCCGTCAGGGCCTGGCGCTTTATCCAACGGGAGTGAGTCAATCACTTGATCTATTTCCGTAGGGACCAGGGCTGATTTAGAGTCTGTAGAGAGTCAGGGTACAGTGAGGGGAGGCGCATGTCTTTCAGAAAGGCCGCAATAGAAGCTGGTGTGGGTTGTGGAATAGATGAGTCTTCTTTCAAGTTGTAAAGGGTGGAATAGTACGCGGCAAAGGTGTCAGCAATTGCAGACGGGTCTGTTAATTTATGTTATTTAAATCGACAATCGATTTCACCCTCTCCTTAGCGGTCTTCCCCCTCAGCTTGCGGGCAAGCATTCTACCAGCTCTGTCCCCTTGCATATAAAACTTTTGTTGCAATCGGAAAGGTTTTTGTGGACTTCAGTTAGGGCCAATTTATTTATCTCATCCCTGATAGGGATTAGATCACGATAAATTTTCTTATTTGATGGGTTCAACTTAAGTTGGCTTTGCACATCCTTCAGACGGGTTTCGAGTGCTATCTGTTGTTCACGGGAAGTTCTACGAATATAGGCAGCAGCTTGTATAGCCACTCCCTTAACTACCGCTTTGAGGGCACACCAGTGTATAAATATAGATGTGTCAGCTGGGATATTAGTCTCGATGTATAGAGAGAGGGCCTGGGATATCGATTGTTTAGCTTCCGCATTCGTGAGGAGATAGTCTCCAAGATGCCATAGGGTAGGAGAGGTCCTATTACGTTGAAGGTTCCAATGGACAGAGAGGGCAGAATGGTCAGACCATGATACTGGCAGGATAGAAGCCTTTGATACCTGTTGAAGGGTCCATTTATCCAATATTGCTAGGTCGATCCTAGAGAAAGAACCATGTACTGGGGAGAAAAACTAGTAGTCTCTACAGGTCGGATTTTTAGCTCTCCAGACATCATAGAGATCATACTCGTGTAAAATATTCCGGAAGGAGTGAGAATTATCTCGGAGCGGGCCTGCACTGGAGACAGAGCGGGTCAAGGATCTATCCACCATGGGATCAGGGGCAACGTTAAAATCCCCCAACAATAACAGCGCACCCGAGCGGTGCGTCTGGAGGGTCTTAAAGAATTTCCGAAAGAAGGGTATTTGTTTGGTGTTGGGTGCATACAGCGTAGCCAAAGTGACTGGTTTGTCCTCCAATTTATCTGTCAGGATGAGGTATCTACCTTCCCGATATGAGATTCGATGTTCAAGAGAAAAGTCACATGTATTAGAAAGTAACAAGGCCACCCCCGCTTTTTTCTTTGGGCCGTTGGACATATAACAGGTGGGGAATTTTCTGTTCATAAGTGAGGGCGGTGATGAAGACATGAAATGAGTCTCCTGAAGAGCCACTATGTGTGCTCTACATTTCGCAAAATGGTTCAGGGCCAAACGACGCTTGTTGGGTGAATTCAGACCGTTCACGTTCAATGAGAGAACTTTAACCATCAGGCATCTTATGTAACAGTGCTATATACAATCTATAGGCATGAACTGTATAATGAGCTAAACAAGAACACATGTGTACCAATACTTGGAAAGACAGAGAGAGGAGGAGAAATAGTAAAGGTAGAAAACATAGTAGGCACGTCATGGATGCCAAACAAGGTCGCCTAAAGAGGAAACACATGGGGTCGAGGCGAGGGGAGAGCCCCTCCCTCACTCCTTTAGCAATTAGCATATGACAGCAATATCAGAAAAACAGAGAAAAAATGCAATAGCAAATTCAAAGTCCCGGGCAATGTATGGGGTCATCTCAGAGGCAAGCGGGAATACTTTGCTCAGTAACTACCTAAGGCATTGACCGGGGGAACAGAATAAAGACCTAAAACAATGCAGGAATGAGTAAAGAAATCAAGTCCAGCAGCAACATACGACCTGGTTGTAGCAGCGGTACCTCAGGTGGGGCTGCCGGCCATTGACCATTCTTGAGCCAATTTGAGGGTCTTGGGAGCCTTTGTGGGTGCATCCTCCAATTTCCAAGTGTCCAAAAGTTCCAATCCAGCCTCCGGCGTAGTTATCACATTTCTAGTGCCGTTCCTTCTAATAAGCAATTTGGTTGGGAATCCCCAGCGATAGGGGATATCAGCTCTCCTCAATGCTGTGGTCACCGGATAAAATGAAGGTCGCATAGTGAGAGTAGCCGCTGAGAGGTCCCCATATACATGTAGGTCCCCCAAGGTGGAGGCCTGTAGATCCGGTTGCATAGCCGCCCGTAGAATTTGTTCTTTAATGTGGAAATAGTGCATCCTCATCAGAGTATCCCTTGTAGCGTCCTTTGGGGCATTTTTTGCCTTCAGGAGTCGGTGGATGCAGTCAATGAGGAAATCATCGATGGAGTTGGTAGGAAGGAGGTTCATGAAGAGATCCGTCACGAACTGTTTGAGGTCCGGGTTGGAGACCGTTTCCGGGATGCCGCGGAGCTTTATGTTGTTACGTTGTGATCTATCCTCAAGGTCACAGGTCTTCCGTCGTAGGTCCGCAACCTCGGACTGTAGCTCTTCAAGTTGAGTAATCACCTCATTGTGGGACCTCACAACCTCCTCACACTTATTCTCGAGATGGTCCGTGCGCTGGCCTATGGCATCGACGGCTTGTTGACAGCACTGCAGCGCCGTCTTAACTTCCATCGTGATATCATCCTTGAAAGTAGCCAGAAGCTGCCACATAGAGCCAAGCGTGAGAGGTGCATCATCAGCCAGATGGGAGAGTTTCGGTGGGCCCCCACGTGTAAATCGCAGATGCGTCATCCCGCTCCGGGGAGGGCTTGGAATGGGAATCTGACATGGGAGATCCTTTCGGTCCCTGGGATGCGGGAGACTATTTGAAGAAAGCAACCGGATGAGCTGGGGTCTGGTCTTTCTGGCGTTTAGGCGGCATAATACCGGAGGGTGTATCCCACTACAGCAGGCGTGAACTAGGCAAATTGGATACAGGAGGACGGACAGAGTTATATCGGTTTGATAATTGTCCAGAGAGGGGAAGAGCCTCCCCTACCACTGAGGTGCACTGTCGGAGGGATCAGATATAAGCACTGGGTGGATATAGGCACCAGAGGTTTTCTGACAGTGAAATCTTAAAGTCCCCTTTAGAATAGTATAACAGCTACCACGAGGTGGGAGAATAAATGGGGCATCTCAGGAGCAGAGAGTATCCAATAGTATCCTATAGTAACGCGGGGTATGCTGGGAGAAAGCTAAGCCTGGAAAGCCTGGAGAATAGGGGCCAAAAATGCACTGTACAGCAGGAGATTTCTATGCATGCCATTTGCCAGGCAATTTGCCAGTGTGCAAGATGGCGCCGTCAGACTCACATCCTGTGTCTGAATGTTGTAGGTACCTGGTCTCCGGTCCGGTGCATTGGTGGCAGTGGTGATTGTCCCGGCAGTGCCAGCGCCCCCCCCCCCCCCGCACGGTAAGTCTCTGAAGAGCGGGGGCAGATGGCAGCGTCCACCACATCCGGCGCCGAGAGCGCAGCCGTGCACTCTCCCACCGTACGGATCCACACAGCGGGCGCCGCAACGGGTAGCTGGGCCGCCGTACCCGGCGGTTAGGTCCAAGGCAAGTGGGGGAGCTTCAAGGGAGGCAGGAGCCGGCTCGTTGCCATCCGATGGTGCTATAAAGGCCCCGCCGCATCACTTCCGGTCCGAGTCAGCGCCCGGCGCGAGTCCCCGGCTCCAACTAAGTAGGAAGGCCGCAACCCGCACGGGCACAGGGGGTACCCGCCGGCTCCGCAGACCCACCGACCCAGTGCAGGGGAGCTACAGTAGTCGAACGATGGGGCTCAGGGAACAGACGAAGAGGCTGGAATAGGTGAATTAGTAAGTCTCACGTAGGAGCTCGGGCCCAGCACTTCTGTCCCCTCACACAGCTAAGCCACGCCCTGTAGCATCCTTTTTGTTGTGACAACGAATTGGTCACCGATTCTGTCTATGGTTTCTGGTTGCATGTTGGGTTGTAATAGCATACCTTTTAGATTACGGCCTCTGCTCACATGCAATAATGGTTTGGACCTCTTCAGTCTCTTAAATGAAGGGTCTGTAGAGACTAACGGCCTATGTTTCTTAATTGATCCATGCACATCATTGTAGATTGTGTCACATATAGTGCTCAAAATAATTTGATCAGCCATAAATCACCTTGTCTCTCATCTGTGAGTTTTCAGTCTTAACTCACATCCTAGCCTTGGTGAGGCAGCACCTAATGGTAGAGGCACTATACCCATGTTCACTAAAATGATTATAATATTCCTGTAGTTGAGTTTCAGCTAACTTAGAATCAGAGTTATTTCTCAAGATTCACAAAAATTGAGAGATGGGTAAATTCGACTTTAGTGAAACAGGGTGGTGGCTTGTGGTCCACAGACGAGTGTTCCGATCTGTTGGTTTTCGAAATAATGTATATTATAGTCCAGCAGGATGCTTAAAAATTGTGACGTCAAAATAATTTATGGATTCACTACTGATGGAAGTAGTAAAGCGAATCGGGCTCATTAAACTGTTGAGGCTCATAATCATGGTATTAAATGACTCTTCACTGTCTAGCCAGATTAAAAAAACATCATCAATGAATCTTTTAGAATAAAATATGTATTTGTCAAAACTGGTAAGGATATGTTCATGCTAATATTGGTGCATGAACAATATTGGTGTATGAGCAAATTCGAGCCCATTACTGTGACGGCTAATTGGACATAATAGTCCCCTTGATAGATAAAATGATTACACTCCAGTACCTTCCTCAACAGTTCCATCACCCAGTGTATTGCTGGACCAACCTTTCAAGAGAGCATTTTGAACTGCTACAATTCCTGCTTCATGAGGGATCACAGTATATGATGAACATACGTCCACTGATGCTAACATAAAATTTAATGGTAGGTCCACAATTACTCTTACATCCGCCAGGAAGTGACCAGTGTCCTGTAGGTAACTCCAGTTATTTTTCACAAATGGCTGAAAGTAAAAATCCAAAAATTGAGCAATGGAATCTAATATAGAGCACCTGGCAGAAATGATAGGTCTGCCAAAGGGATCTTTAAGCGGTTTGTGGACTTTTAGTAAATTATATAATATGGGGCATACTAGGTGTTCTACTGTCAAAAATAACCTCATGTTCTCATCAATCCACTGATTAGAAAATGCTAAATTGATCAATACTGTATGTCAATTTCTTTTTTTAACGCTCATCATTGGATTAAAATTACATTTTTCATAAGTGTTAGAGTCAGAAAGTTGTCTCCTCATTTCTTTGTCATAAATTGAAAAGTCCTGCAGGATTATTGCACTGCACTTGTCGGCATTTCTTATGACAATAGAGGTATTGTCCTGTAGAGCTCTAAGTGACTTCTTTTCTGCAAGAGACAGATTAACAAATTTATAGACAGTGTGTATTTGGTAGTCTACACTGAGCTACACTTCTAATTTCTTCCTTTTGAATAAGATCAAATCACTCCTGTATTTATCCACTTGAGTCTGTATCAGATAACAAAATAGGAGTTCAAAGGTCTTCAATTCAGTGTGTAATTTCTGTAGCTTCAGAGTTAGACCCACTTACTCTATTACTAGTGCTATAAGTAACATCTAAACCATTCCCTCTATTACTAGCATAATAGAGGAAGTAACATCTGTGATTTTGAGACCAGCAACCCAGCAGATGATGAAATAACAGCGAGAGTGCGGCCCTTTCTTGGACTATATATATATATATATATATATATATATATAAAAAACCTTAATTTCTATGTTATATTGAGTAAACAGTCGTATGATTCACTGGCAGCCTGATTTTAGAATATGAGAACTATCATTTCCATGGAAACCTGGCATATGTATAGGCCAAGTGTTTTAATCAACTCCTCCTCTTCAAGTCATTAAAACCAAACAATTGCAGTTTCAAGCCAGTAACTCACAACAAAGGACAATCAAAGAAGTCTGGAATATGATTGCTCTTCAAAACTGATCTCAGTTTATCAGTGTGTGTATTTCATGATACTAAGGCTACACAAAGAGAATCAATTTAATGTAACAACATAAACAGGTAGTGAGTTCATGGTTACAGAATAACTACAGCAATGATTACTTGATATGGCTAATCTTTGTGATTATCAGGGCTAGATTAACAATGGGGCAGATGGAGCTACAGCTCCAGGCCTCCACATAAATATAGGCCCATTATTATGACAACATGATGATGACCAGTTACGAGCTAGCCACATGGTCACCCATAAATCACAAGTATTAAAATTGTATTTCCAAATTCGGCAAAAAATGATATAATGTTTTTACTGATACATATTTAGGGAGACTTTGGGGCTGAGGGTATAGTGAGTGTACTCACCCATATGCAATGACCACACTCACACAACGCTAGTCACACATCCTCTACTTCTCACAATAGACCCATGATCATTTACTTAGGCTCCTTAGTCTTTGATTCAACCCAGGTGCGCACACACACACACACACACACACACACACACACACCTATAGTACTTATTCATAGTCACGATCTGTTAGCAGTGGATTGCTCTACAGCGTAGTTTCCAACAATATGGCTCCTCAACGGATACTTTATTCCCTTACCAAGATGGACAGTGATAGTGTATCAGTGATGCATGGTGCAATCTTGTTCACTGTGTATGAGCGACATTGTGGAGGACAGCTGTCCTCTTAGCTCCAAAGACCTGCAATTTTAACCCTCAATACTGATGTTCCAGACCTTGGCATTGCTATCTGAGACTAAAAGACGATTAAAAGCTGGTGAACTGTCTACACCCTACTCTACTACAGACTCTGCGTCATCCAACCAAGCAGTGTTACAGATTGTACAGCTGTACCATCACCTGTGTTAATAAACCATAATGCCTGGTTAAGCCAATGGACTGGTTCTTGACTGAATTAGAAACTGCTGGTGTGCTTTGTTTAACAACAAAACTGCACACATATTCCCAACAAGTTATTGGCCTAGGCATCCAGATAAACAAGAGCGAAAGTATCACCAGGCATCCAGACAGCATGAAAGCACCAAGGGTGCATAACTGTAACATGCAGTGGCATAACTAACAGAGACATTGGAGGCATTAGCCGCCATGCTCCATCTGTCAAAATGTCACCAAGAAAGAAAGACCGATGGGGCTGCTGAACTAGGACAGATTTCTCTCTACTCATTTCATAATGATTTGCTACAGTCACTGCTGACGTCTATGTTCACGAATCCCCTTTGCAGCCCCCTTCAGCTGAAGAGTCTTGGAATGTGACTTTGTGATAACTGATCAAAGTGTGTTGGAGAGCAGAAGATGTTTTAAGGAAATGTACTAATTATTATAATAAAACTTTTAGGGGGCCTTTATCAAAGGTAAGAGAGAGATACAATTGTGAGAGATAATGTACTAACCAATCCGCTCCTGTCATTATTTAAACCCAGCCTGTAAAATGTAAGGCAGAAGCTGATTGGCTGGTACTTGGGGCCTAATTCAGAGTTGATCACAACATCAAATTTGTTAGCAGTTGGGCAAAATCATGAGCACTGCAGGTGGAGCAGATATAACGTGTGCAGAGAGAGTAGTGTCGAAGTCGAAAATATTAGACCCACATGCATCACGTACAAACACAACTCAGAGTGGCCTCCGTGCGTGTGCTTGTTCTGCCGTGCGTGCGCATACCCGCACGTTGCGTATATTGGCTCACGAAGTCCTGCGTATTAACGCGTGGTATGAGTAAATACGGTAGCATACGCATTCGCATGGAAAAGCTACAAAGACATATCTGATATTTAATCCACATAGTGCATCATTTACACATAGCCTACATGCACCACACCAGCAAGTTACATTTGCTTCAGAGGTATAGCAACAGAGGGATTCAACTTTACAGGATGTGAGGGGACAGAATTAGGTTAGGAGGTGGTGTTTGGTATCCAGCTGTACAGTATTTCAAGGGCAATATTCCGATGGCAGTTTGCAGAATGTAGCACGCTCCTGCGCATAGATATGCGCAGGAGTACAATGTTAATATTACACTGTATTTACTGTACTCTTGATATTCGTCGGGAACCCAGTGGAGGACATCTGCAAGTGCACCTGGACCAGGCATTGCCCACCTATTCAAACCGACCTATGACCCCTCATGTACTGTAAATGACCAGCCCTTTGACCTATGGATGAAGAGATTACAGTTTCCTTTGTTTCATGCTTTGGACTATTGTATAAAAGCCAAGCCTCCTGGCCGGTCCCAGTCTCATTCTCTGAAGGTCATCTTTCCAGATTGACTGAGGACCGGATCCGGGTGGCGCAGGCGAACAAACGTATGTATCCATTGGTTGTAGCTTTTCTCTTGTGTAATTGTATTTCTGTTGTACCCCCTTTTAAGTAAATATTTGTTGCTGCGTTGGACCACAACATTACATATACAATTGGTGTCGCATTCCTTTCCTGTTAGGGGTTATAAAGTGTATTCCGCCGCACGTGTAGCTACTTTGTGCTCACAGCGGGACGGCATGCTTACGCAATGTGTACGCATTTGATAGGAGTTTCACACACGCTTAGCGGTCACAGCGGCCTGAACATTTTTTTCCTGTAAGTTAAACGAACTTAACAGTAGATTTTGGTGGGCTGTGTTCAAACTGAAATCTAAACTGCAGTGTAAAAATAAAGCAGCCAATATTTACCCTGCACAGAAACAAAATAACCCACCCAAATCTAACGCTCTCTGCAAATGTTATATCTGCCACACCTGCAGTGCACATGGTTTTGACCAACTTCTAACAAATGTGCTGCTACGATCAGGTCTGAATTACTCCCTTTATCTCTTACAATGTTATCTCTCTCCGAGCTTTGATACCCCTTCCCCCGGGCTCTATTGTTTATTATCTGCGGCCAACACCCGAATATAAATATTCATTATTGCCGCAATTAGCAGCAATAAAGATTTATTATTCTTCCAGATGTACCATTGGCAAGTTGCTGGAACATCGGTACATGTGCAAGTCAGAGCCACTGGGGGCCACAACCTTCCACTTCGCCTCCGGGCGCCTAGTATGAACTTACATCCCTGGTAAAAGGCACCCAGAACACTTAAATACAGAAGGGGTACCTCAATATATGAGAAGTGACGAGGCACCAAAGCATACAGAGTATATACAGAAATGCCCCAGACACGTTGTGAAGTTTGTTACAAACACCAGGCCAGCGCTGAGGCCACATGGATATAGGGGCCGATTTATCACCATCCGCATCTGATGATGTGCATGACAGGTGATAATATTGGCCAAACTCGCAATGCGATAATTGAGTACATCTCATAGATGTATCAAGTATCGCATGCAGGGACAGAGCTTGCGATAAAGTCCTGGCCCTGCGATGTCTCTCGGCAGCATCATCAGGGTCCTGTGATGTCCTGCTGTGCATGCTCCGCCATCCGTTGCTACTGCCACCGGGGTCTCCCTCTGTTGCACCTAACCCCCCCCACTGCAATCCTCCCAGGGATTTATACTTACCAGTCCCAGGAGCCGGTGTCCGCTGCTTCCAGGAGGCTGCCGGGACGCAGATCCTGCTTCTGTGCTGTGACCCCCGATGCTGTAAAGTGAGCTGCCACTTTGCAGCGTCACTTTACTGCAAAGGAGTCACAGCGCAGCACATGGAGGACCCAGTACCCGGCAGTGCTCACTGGAGCACCGATCCCCAGCTCCTGGCACTGGTAAGTATGTTTTTTTTTTTTTTATACTTTTTTTTAAAGGTGATCAGCTTGTTTGTCCATCGGACACACAGAGCTCATCACCAGAGCCCGGTCCCGCACATCTTTTTCTGCCTATCGTAGTGCTGCCCTCGCGTTATTATGACAGGGCACACTGCAGTGTTTTTTCACATTTTTTTTTTAGTAAATTCAGCCATAGCGTATTTCTCAATATAATTATGGGAAATGCAATATAGGTTCCTAAAAAAATTACAATTATAGGGTTTGGAGCAGTTTTTGACGAAAACTGCTCCAAAAGCCCTTCAATACGTTTGAGTTATACTGAAATAATGTGGAAAGGATGTGACACACCCTTTTTTTAAAAAAATTGTAAAAATAATGTTAATAAATAGGCCCCATAGAGAGCTGCTACAGCACAGAAAGAAGCAAGTACAGTGTGTTTTAAGCTAAAAGGTGTCACAGCAAACACATTTACAATGACAGAGCTGCAGAGTAATGGCTGTAAGCAGACCACACACAGGAATGACACATGTAATAGGGTTGATTAAACTTAAATGTGCAGAGAGCTACACTTCATGGAAATTTGCTATGGAAACGCAACTTAAGCAAAAGTAACAGTAGATCCTGGAAACAGTCCAAGTTCAGATGAAGTAGACAGATCCATGGGCACCATAGGCATGCGTGTGGAGCAACATAGAGCCTAAGGGGATAATTCAGACATGATCACAGCAGCAACTTTTGATAGCAGTTGTGCAAAACCATGTTCACTGCGGGGGGGGGGGGGGGGGGGGGGGCAGATATAACATGTGCAGAGAGAGTTAGATTTGGGTGGGATGTGTTCAATCTGAAATCTAACTTGCAGTGTAAAAGTAAAGTAGCCAGTATTTACTCTGCACAGAAACAAAATAACCCACCCAAATCTAACTCTCTCTGCAAATGTTATATCTGCCCCCCCCCCCCCCCTGCACAGCACATGGTTTTACCCAACTGCTAACAAATTTGCTGCTGCTATCAGATCTGAATTACCCCCATAGTACAAAGTTATATGAATGCAAAAGTATGAATGATTACATAGACAGGATGATTTCTGTCTCTCAGTAGTTAACGTATGTTGCTATACATACAGTTGAAGACATAGCAACTGCCATGCTTCTAAAGTTGACGCCAGAGTTTAACTTCTTAGTTGTGGCATTAGAGGCAAATAGTGTGATGTTAACAACAGACACAGTAAGAACAGAGCTATTGCAGTTTCAGGAATGTGTAACCTGCAAATCTAATAATGAGGCAACTGCAAGCAAAAGTGAGAATTAAGAAACTTTAAGTTCAAGTGTTATAATTGTCACAAGACAGGTCACAAAGCAATCAATTGTAAGCAGAGAAAAATTAATGCTATGTAGAGCCAGAATGGGATGACACGGAACAGTCAATCCTGAGTGTTACAGTTAACCACAGAAATGACTCTTGGTATATCGATTCAGGTGCAACAAGACATTTCAGCTGCAATCAGGAATAATAATAATAATAATAATAATAATAATTTTATTTATAAAGTGTTCTTTCAAAAATAATGCATATAATATAGACGTTATAATTAGTGATGAGCGCCTGAAATTTTTCGGGTTTTGTGTTTTGGTTTTGGGTTCGGTTCCGCGGCCGTGTTTTGGGTTCGACCGCGTTTTGGCAAAACCTCACCGAATTTTTTTTGTCGGATTCGGGTGTGTTTTGGATTCGGGTGTTTTTTTCAAAAAACCCTAAAAAACAGCTTAAATCATAGAATTTGGGGGTCATTTTGATCCCAAAGTATTATTAACCTCAAAAACCATAATTTCCACTCATTTTCAGTCTATTCTGAATACCTCACACCTCACAATATTATTTTTAGTCCTAAAATTTGCACCGAGGTCGCTGTGTGAGTAAGATAAGCGACCCTAGTGGCCGACACAAACACCGGGCCCATCTAGGAGTGGCACTGCAGTGTCACGCAGGATGTCCCTTCCAAAAAACCCTCCCCAAACAGCACATGACGCAAAGAAAAAAAGAGGCGCAATGAGGTAGCTGTGTGAGTAAGATTAGCGACCCTAGTGGCCGACACAAACACCGGGCCCATCTAGGAGTGGCACTGCAGTGTCACGCAGGATGTCCCTTCCAAAAAACCCTCCCCAAACAGCACATGACGCAAAGAAAAAAAGAGGCGCAATGAGGTAGCTGACTGTGTGAGTAAGATAAGCGACCCTAGTGGCCGACACAAACACCGGGCCCATCTAGGAGTGGCACTGCAGTGTCACGCAGGATGTCCCTTCCAAAAAACCCTCCCCAAACAGCACATGACGCAAAGAAAAAAAGAGGCGCAATGAGGTAGCTGTGGGAGTAAGATTAGCGACCCTAGTGGCCGACACAAACACCGGGCCCATCTAGGAGTGGCACTGCAGTGTCACGCAGGATGGCCCTTCCAAAAAACCCTCCCCAAACAGCACATGACGCAAAGAAAAAAAGAGGCGCAATGAGGTAGCCGACTGTGTGAGTAAGATAAGCAACCCTAGTGGCCGACACAAACACCGGGCCCATCTAGGAGTGGCACTGCAGTGTCACGCAGGATGGCCCTTCCAAAAAACCCTCCCCAAACAGCACATGACGCAAAGAAAAAAAGAGGCGCAATGAGGTAGCTGACTGTGTGAGTAAGATAAGCGACCCTAGTGGCCGACACAAACACCGGGCCCATCTAGGAGTGGCACTGCAGTGTCACGCAGGATGTCCCTTCCAAAAAACCCTCCCCAAACAGCACATGACGCAAAGAAAAAAAGAGGCGCAATGAGGTAGCTGACTGTGTGAGTAAGATAAGCGACCCTAGTGGCCGACACAAACACCGGGCCCATCTAGGAGTGGCACTGCAGTGTCACGCAGGATGTCCCTTCCAAAAAACCCTCCCCAAACAGCACATGACGCAAAGAAAAAAAGAGGCGCAATGAGGTAGCTGTGTGAGTAAGATTAGCGACCCTAGTGGCCGACACAAACACCGGGCCCATCTAGGAGTGGCACTGCAGTGTCACGCAGGATGTCCCTTCCAAAAAACCCTCCCCAAACAGCACATGACGCAAAGAAAAAAAGAGGCGCAATGAGGTAGCTGACTGTGTGAGTAAGATAAGCGACCCTAGTGGCCGACACAAACACCGGGCCCATCTAGGAGTGGCACTGCAGTGTCACGTAGGATGGCCCTTCCAAAAAACCCTCCCCAAACAGCACATGACGCAAAGAAAAATAAAAGAAAAAAGAGGTGCAAGATGGAATTGTCCTTGGGCCCTCCCACCCACCCTTATGTTGTATAAACAAAACAGGACATGCACACTTTAACCAACCCATCATTTCAGTGACAGGGTCTGCCACACGACTGTGACTGATATGACGGGTTGGTTTGGACCCCCCCCCAAAAAAGAAGCAATTAATCTCTCCTTGCACAAACTGGCTCTACAGAGGCAAGATGTCCACCTCATCATCATCCTCTGATATATCACCGTGTACATCCCCCTCCTCACAGATTATCAATTCGTCCCCACTGGAATCCACCATCTCAGCTCCCTGTGTACTTTGTGGAGGCAATTGCTGCTGGTCAATGTCTCCGCGGAGGAATTGATTATAATTCATTTTAATGAACATCATCTTCTCCACATTTTCTGGATGTAACCTCGTACGCCGATTGCTGACAAGGTGAGCGGCGGCACTAAACACTCTTTCGGAGTACACACTTGTGGGAGGGCAACTTAGGTAGAATAAAGCCAGTTTGTGCAAGGGCCTCCAAATTGCCTCTTTTTCCTGCCAGTATAAGTACGGACTGTGTGACGTGCCTACTTGGATGCGGTCACTCATATAATCCTCCACCATTCTTTCAATGGGGAGAGAATCATATGCAGTGACAGTAGACGACATGTCCGTAATCGTTGTCAGGTCCTTCAGTCCGGACCAGATGTCAGCATCAGCAGTCGCTCCAGACTGCCCTGCATCACCGCCAGCGGATGGGCTCGGAATTCTGAGCCTTTTCCTCGCACCCCCAGTTGCGGGAGAATGTGAAGGAGGAGATGTTGACAGGTCGCGTTCCGCTTGACTTGACAATTTTCTCACCAGCAGGTCTTTCAACCCCAGCAGACTTGTGTCTGCCGGAAAGAGAGATCCAAGGTAGGCTTTAAATCTAGGATCGAGCATGGTGGCCAAAATGTAGTGCTCTGATTTCAACAGATTGACCACCCGTGAATCCTTGTTAAGCGAATTAAGGGCTCCATCCACAAGTCCCACATGCCTAGCGGAATCGCTCCGTGTTAGCTCCTCCTTCAATGTCTCCAGCTTCTTCTGCAAAAGCCTGATGAGGGGAATGACCTGACTCAGGCTGGCAGTGTCTGAACTGACTTCACGTGTGGCAAGTTCAAAGGGCATCAGAACCTTGCACAACGTTGAAATCATTCTCCACTGCGCTTGAGACAGGTGCATTCCACCTCCTATATCGTGCTCAATTGTATAGGCTTGAATGGCCTTTTGCTGCTCCTCCAACCTCTGAAGCATATAGAGGGTTGAATTCCACCTCGTTACCACTTCTTGCTTCAGATGATGGCAGGGCAGGTTCAGTAGTTTTTGGTGGTGCTCCAGTCTTCTGTACGTGGTGCCTGTACGCCGAAAGTGTCCCGCAATTCTTCTGCCCACCGACAGCATCTCTTGCACGCCCCTGTCGTTTTTTAAATAATTCTGCACCACCAAATTCAAGGTATGTGCAAAACATGGGACGTGCTGGAATTTGCCCATATTTAATGCACACACAATATTGCTGGCGTTGTCCGATGCCACAAATCCACAGGAGAGTCCAATTGGGGTAAGCCATTCCGCGATGATCTTCCTCAGTTGCCGTAAGAGGTTTTCAGCTGTGTGCGTATTCTGGAAACCGGTGATACAAAGCGTAGCCTGCCTAGGAAAGAGTTGGCGTTTGCGAGATGCTGCTACTGGTGCCGCCGCTGCTGTTCTTGCGGCGGGAGTCCATACATCTACCCAGTGGGCTGTCACAGTCATATAGTCCTAACCCTGCCCTGCTCCACTTGTCCACATGTCCGTGGTTAAGTGGACATTGGGTACAGCTGCATTTTTTAGGACACTGGTGACTCTTTTTCTGAGGTCTGTGTACATTTTCGGTATCGCCTGCCTAGAGAAATGGAACCTAGATGGTATTTGGTACCGTTGACACAGTACCTCCAACAAGTCTCTAGTTGGCTCTGCAGTAATGATGGATACCGGAACCACGTTTCTCACCACCCAGGATGCCAAGGCCTCAGTTATCCGCTTTGCAGTAGGATGACTGCTGTGATATTTCATCTTCCTCGCAAAGGACTGTTGGACAGTCAATTGCTTGGTGGAAGTAGTAAAAGTGGTCTTACGACTTCCCCTCTGGGATGACCATCGACTCCCAGCAGCAACAACAGCAGCGCCAGCAGCAGTAGGCGTTACACGCAAGGATGCATCGGAGGAATCCCAGGCAGGAGAGGAATCGTCAGAATTGCCAGTGACATGGCCTGCAGGACTATTGGCATTCCTGGGGAAGGAGGAAATTGACACTGAGGGAGTTGGTGGGGTGGTTTGCGTGAGCTTGGTTACAAGAGGAAGGGATTTACTGGTCAGTGGACTGCTTCCGCTGTCACCCAAAGTTTTTGAACTTGTCACTGACTTATTATGAATGCGCTGCAGGTGACGTATAAGGGAGGATGTTCCGAGGTGGTTAACGTCCTTACCCCTACTTATTACAGCTTGACAAAGGGAACACACGGCTTGACAAATGTTGTCCGCATTTCTGTTGAAATAGTTCCACACCGAAGAGCTGATTTTTTTGGTATTTTCACCAGGCATGTCAACGGCCATATTCCTCCCACGGACAACAGGTGTCTCCCCGGGTGCCTGACTTAAACAAACCACCTCACCATCAGAATCCTCCTGGTCAATTTCCTCCCCAGCGCCAGCAACACCCATATCCTCCTCATCCTGGTGTACTTCAACACTGACATCTTTAATCTGACTATCAGGAACTGGACTGCGGGTGCTTCTTCCAGCACTTGCAGGGGGCGTGCAAATGGTGGAAGGCGCATGCTCTTCACGTCCAGTGTTGGGAAGGTCAGGCATCGCAACCGACACAATTGGACTCTCCCTGTGGATTTGGGATTTCGAAGAACGCACAGTTCTTTGCGGTGCTACTGCTTTTGCCAGCTTGAGTCTTTTCATTTTTCTAGCGAGAGGCTGAGTGCCTCCATCCTCATGTGAAGCTGAACCACTAGCCATGAACATAGGCCAGGGCCTCAGCCGTTCCTTGCCACTCCGTGTGGTAAATGGCATATTGGCAAGTTTACGCTTCTCCTCCGACAATTTTATTTTAGGTTTTGAAATCCTTTTTTTACTGATATTTGGTGTTTTGGATTTGACATGCTCTGTACTATGACATTGGGCATCGGCCTTGGCAGACGACGTTGCTGGCATTTCATCGTCTCGGCCATGACTAGTGGCAGCAGCTTCAGCACGAGGTGGAAGTGGATCTTGATCTTTCCCTAATTTTGGAACCTCAACATTTTTGTTCTCCATATTTTAATAGGCACAACTAAAAGGCACCTCAGGTAAACAATGGAGATGGATGGATACTAGTATACAATTATGGACGGACTGCCGAGTGCCGACACAGAGGTAGCTACAGCCGTGGACTACCGTACTGTGTCTGCTGCTAATATAGACTGGTTGATAAAGAGATGTAGTATGTATGTATAAAGAAGAAAGAAAAAAAAACCACGGGTAGGTGGTATACAATTATGGACGGACTGCCGAGTGCCGACACAGAGGTAGCTACAGCCGTGGACTACCGTACTGTACTGTGTCTGCTGCTAATATAGACTGGTTGATAAAGAGATGTAGTATGTATGTATAAAGAAGAAAGAAAAAAAAACCACGGGTAGGTGGTATACAATTATGGACGGAGTGCCGACACAGAGGTAGCTACAGCCGTGGACTACCGTACTGTACTGTGTCTGCTGCTAATATAGACTGGTTGATAAAGAGATGTAGTATGTATGTATAAAGAAGAAAGAAAAAAAAACCACGGGTAGGTGGTATACAATTATGGATGGACTGCCGAGTGCCGACACAGAGGTAGCTACAGCCGTGGACTACTGTACTGTGTCTGCTGCTAATATAGACTGGTTGATAAAGAGATGTAGTATGTATGTATAAAGAAGAAAGAAAAAAAAACCACGGGTAGGTGGTATACAATTATGGACGGACTGCCGAGTGCCGACACAGAGGTAGCTACAGCCGTGGACTACCATACTGTACTGTGTCTGCTGCTAATATAGACTGGATGATAATGAGATGTAGTATGTATAAAGAAGAAAGAAAAAAAAACCACGGGTAGGTGGTATACAATTATGGATGGACTGCCGAGTGCCGACACAGAGGTAGCTACAGCCGTGGACTACCGTACTGTACTGTGTCTGCTGCTAATATAGACTGGATGATAATGAGATGTAGTATGTATAAAGAAGAAAGAAAAAAAAACCACGGGTAGGTGGTATACAATTATGGATGGACTGCCGAGTGCCGACACAGAGGTAGCTACAGCCGTGGACTACCGTACTGTACTGTGTCTGCTGCTAATATAGACTGGTTGATAATGAGATGTAGTATGTATGTATAAAGAAGAAAGAAAAAAAAACCACGGGTAGGTGGTATACAATTATGGACGGACTGCCGAGTGCCGACACAGAGGTAGCTACAGCCATGGACTACCGTACTGTACTGTGTCTGCTGCTAATATAGACTGGTTGATAATGAGATGTAGTATGTATGTATAAAGAAGAAAGAAAAAAAAACCACGGGTAGGTGGTATACAATTATGGACGGACTGCCGAGTGCCGACACAGAGGTAGCTACAGCCGTGGACTACCGTACTGTACTGTGTCTGCTGCTAATATAGACTGGTTGATAAAGAGATGTAGTATGTATGTATAAAGAAGAAAGAAAAAAAAACCACGGGTAGGTGGTATACAATTATGGATGGACTGCCAAGTGCCGACACAGAGGTAGCTACAGCCGTGAACTACCGTACTGTGTCTGCTGCGACTGGATGATAAATAATGATATAAAAAATATATATATATCACTACTGCAGCCGGACAGGTATATATTATATAATGACGGACCTGCTGGACACTGTCTGTCAGCAGAATGAGTTTTTTATAGAATAAAAAAAAAAACACCACACAAGTCACACGACGAGTGTTTAACTTTTTCAGGCAATCACAATATAGTATACTACTAACTATACTGGTGGTCAGTGTGGTCAGGTCACTGGTCAGTCACACTGGCAGTGGCACTCCTGCAGCAAAAGTGTGCACTGTTTAATTTTAATAATATGTACTCCTGGCTCCTGCTATAACCTATAACTGGCACTGCTCCCCAGTCTCCCTGTCAAAGTCAGAAAAATGTCTCAATGCACGTTGCCATATTTGCACCGCACACTGGTCCGCGCTGCGCGTGCGTGCGCTCTCCCGTGGATGCGCATACCCGCAATAACGTGCACTCGCAGGCGCGGTATGCGTATTTACGGTAGAGTTTATGTAGTCGTAGCGTGCGACTCATTCGTTACAAATGTTCACAATTAATGTAGTTTATAGATCATGGTCCCTTTGATAGATTCTGAAAGTTTGGTTAAAATACAATGTCCCAGAGCTGAGGAATCCCTCTTTATATCGTACGAAGGGTCTAACAGGAATCATACAGCAGTGTTTGGTACCCATCGGAAGAGTATTTAATTAGCAATATTCCGGTGTTGGTTTGGAGCGTATTAATCGCTCGTGCGAATAGTTATGGACATAAGAAGTTTATGTCCATTTCTATTAATTACACATACTCAGGTATGCGGCGGGAAACCCAGTTTCCCACCCACCTGAGCTGTTGGAAATCGTCACAGCCCACCTGTATGAATCACCCTATGACCTTTTGTTATGATACAGGGCCGAATTCCTTCGGCCAATGGACAATGGGATTGTAGGACCAGGAGATTGCATTGTGTGTGGGGCATAAATAGGCAGGCCGACCACATCCAGCTCTCACTCTCTCATCAACGGTTATCTGCTGATAGCCGGGAGCTGGATATCGAGGCGCAGGCGATCATACCCTTTGTGCGTAAGTTTCTCTCCGTAATCATTGTCTTTCTGTGAGCCAATTTCTCTCATCTCATCTCTCTCTCTCTCTCTCTCTCTGTTCTGTTCTCTCATATCTCCCCTAGACTAGGCTAGTATTGTATTGTATTAGATAGTATTGTATTGTATTTCTTTTAGGTCAGAGTAGTATTGTCCTTTTGTATTTATTGTTTAGTTCTGTGGTTAGGAAGTCTCTGTTATATTGTAGTGTATCATTTGTACTGTTATCCCCTTTTACAAGTATATTAGATATAATACAGTTAATAGGCCTTGGAACCTAAACCAGTATCTGTGTATTTTCTATAGTGTTAAGTGTTCACTTGAGCGTCGGTGACGCTCAAGCAGCTTTGTAGTTAGTCAGGTTACACAAGGTTGCACTTACACCCTGTACTCACATTAAGGTATTCAGTGTATTTCATTGGTATAAGGTTTTAACATAAAGGTATAGTGTTGTGAGCGTCTGCATCGCTGGTGACCTCCTCGTGGTCTCGAGCGTATGCTACGCCATAGCGAATCATTCCCCTAGACATAACCAATAACGTGTCCTGTGATCACTGGGCCGTGAGCGAACGTGACGCTTGAGCGTCTCGCCTACGGCTGAGCGATCGCTACGCAGATAGCGTACCATTACGGTACTTCTTAAGTAAACAGCGTACAGTGTTCTTAGCTTCATAAAGGGTTGTTTATACGACAAAGGAATTTAGCATTGTCAATTGCGGGCTCGTCCTATCCTTCTCATATCTGCACTAGGTAGATCAGCGGACATTATCCCTCCAGCAAAGGGTGGGAGGTTGTCTCACAGTGCTGGCGGGATAAGCGTCTGCTTCGCTTAGATAAAGAGTGCTGAAGGAACCCGGTAACCGGAAGTAAGAACAAAACGCTTGTGTCTTTTAAAACTTTTATTTCTCTTCTGTCTTGCGTATACACGCACGCATACATATATCTGCATTTGTTTCATTTTTCGTATATCACTATTCCTGTTTGCCAATTTTATAGTTGATAGAAAGTGCTAAAAAGAGATTTGCTGTTATTTCATAGTAGAGGTGATAGTTAAAGTATAGAACAAACACACGGTTTGTCTGAGATACAAGGCAGTCAGTGTGGATTGCGGTAGATGATCAGGGATCATTTACATTGATAAAAATATATTGTGTTACGGTGGATCCTTTGCATTGCGTACACGTGTCGCTAACAAAGACTAGCGTACGCAATCCAAAGGCAGACGCACGCAGCGTTCATTACGCAACGTAGCGTCCGGTTACGCTCACGTAGCTCAAGTCACGAAAAAGTTGAATTAGCGCAAAGCGATAATTAGCGCAAGGCGATAATTAACGCACAGCGGTAGATAACGCGAAGCGGTAAATAACGCAAATCTATTTTTAGAAAATCTGAAATTTAGTTTAACAGATCCTGCTCCTAATTGGTAACACTCTTGGGCTAAAGACAAATTTCTGCGCAGAAATAGATATAGAAACAAAAGTGTACATGTGTTGAGTGAGTGTGTTTTGTATACAAAAGTTTATATAACTTTAAGGTGGAACCAAAAGGAAAGCCGGGTACTCGTCAAGGGACATACGTGTAAGTGACATATACGGTGGCCAGGGAGGCATCCCTGGTTAAATAATATTTGAGCATTAGAGTATAGCGGACCATAAGGTAACAAGACCAGGAGGTCATAAGGTAACAAGACCAGGAGGTCATAAGGAACAAGACCAGGAGGTCGTAAGGTAAAAGGTCCGCTATAAAAGTCCAGTGGCACAACGCCTGGGGTGTTGGTGCAGAACCCATATAGGCCATACAAGCTCTGGCTGAAGGAATCGCAGCCGGAAACATAGATTCCATTGATCTTTCAGTACATGACAAGTAGTGCTCGTATACTGAACGATTGGACCGCACGTTATTGTGTGCAGTGGTTAGTAATCTGACCTAATACCATTAGAGTAAAGTGGTCACAAACGCTATCTGTACATTCTGACGTGATTTGTGTAATTTTTTATTTTTGGAAGGGAAGTTCGCTGGTCACTCAGGAACTATCTAACAACCCCACCTTTACTGGAAAGAGTAAGTGTCCTGCGGGTAACCCTCATATGTTCCAGTAAACTGAAGGTTCCATAGGGGCCCTGTATCGAGTACGCCAGCACCACGTCGGTGTGATCAGGTCGTATTGGTCGAGGTGGGCGAGTGAGTGGGGTACTCGGTAAACCGCCACCGCCGGCCTACTGTGGAGTAATTTGGTTGTCTGAAAAGGCTTGCTGAAAACCTTGATACAGAGATCCAAGGAGGACTAAGCAACACCTGCAGACTATGGGGGCCAGTTGCTCAGGTAGGGGGCGATCAACCCTGGTTCAGGTTGATTCTGTGAACCGACCAGTTGGGTCGGCACGATATGTAATGTGTGAAAAATATGGAATTCACACCGAATCTTTATGTGATGAATGGGAGAGAATGACTGTACAAGACAGGGACAAATTCCCAAGAATAGGTAGCTTCAGTCCAGAAGTGTTACAAAATTTAAGGAGGAGGATATGTCTCGTAAAATCAGCAAAGAGACGAATTCAGCATCATGATTATTTACAGTTATGGCACCAGGAAGGTGAGATACAGAGAGGTTTGGCTCTGGCGGCAGGATCTGGGGCAGTCAGGAAGTTGATTGCCACAGCTCCTCCCCCACCATACATTGCAGGAGAGAAGTTGATTGCGGAGAGAAACGCACTGGGTTGTAAAACACAAACTCTTAGTAACACTGTAAATGTTAATGATGTTAACCAAATAACTCATGCAAGTATTAACCCGTGCAAGATGTACCCTGTTTTGAACCTTCCTCAGGAGTGTGATCAAGAAGACGATTCAGCAACAATTTCAGCTCTCTCTCTTGCAGCCACCATAGCAGAGACCACAGTAGGCACAGCGACACCCACGAGATTAGTGAAAGCCCCTAGCGGAGGGATAGGTGAGGTCGTGTCAACGGGTAAGTACGGCACCATGCACTACACTGAAACAATTGTACCACAACAAGCTGTAGAATCTACACAGGAAGAGGCTGTTAGAATTGCTCCTGTAAGGGTAATAGCAGTTCCCAATGGAAAAACAGATGTGTCTGGAGCCACTCCCATAAGGAACATTGCCATGTACACTCCATTTTCCAGAATGGAATTAAGAACAATAGTGTCCGAATTTCCTGACCCCAGGAAGGATTTAGTTGCTAGCCAAAAATACATCAGGGATCTAGGTAAAACTGTAGAACCCAACAACAAGGATTGGCAGATACTGCTAAGAGCTTGTTTACCTTCCAATGTTGATGCAACTCAGTTTTTAGCTGATTGTGCATTGGATAAAGATGTACCGCTTACAGACGTGTACAACAAGGATAATGTAAAAAGGATAAATTTACAGCTAAAAGAGTATTTCCCAGCCGTTGTTAAATGGAATAAAATATTTTCCATTAAGCAAAAGGAGTCCGAAACGGCAACAGAATATTTTCACCGGGCACTATTAGAAATGGCAAAGTACACTGGTATAGAAGACATTAAGACCAACCCAAACCATCGAGAAGTAGCAGTATCTGTACTGATGGATGGTTTGAAAGAAACATTAAAAGCTAGGGTACAGACCACGCAGCCATGTTGGCGAGGTCTGTCAGTGTCCACCTTGAGAGAGGCTGCTATTGATCACGACAGAAACATCACTAGGCACAGAGAGTCGCAAAGTGATAAGTTGATGTCCGTAAGTATACAGGCGCTGACCACAAGGCAGACTGCGTATGTACCACCGAATCCTGTGGGTAAGGCAAGTGTAATAACATGTTTTTCTTGTAACAGACCGGGACACTTTGCACGAGAATGTAGAACAAAGAATGTACAAAGATCTTTTCAACCCCCTAGACAACAACACAACACACGACATTGGGAGCAGGGTCCACAGAGGCGGAGTTTTGAGCCACATACAGGGGAAACAAAAAGATATCCCCCAAACAGAGACTGGCATGCCTCTGGTAGTTCCCAGCTAACTCCCCCACAAGTAGTTGCTGCCAATGGGATTCAGGGAGGTCAGCATACCCAATAGGGGTGTGGCCATACCTGTAATCTGCAGCCAGTTAAGTTGATTGCCAGTCTTGGAAGCGAACCAGAGATTGCAATCAATGTAGCTGGTAAAACTTTAAACTTTCTTGTAGACACAGGGGCGGCCAAGTCAGTGATAAATTCGACAGTGGGCATGAGAACCACTGGTAGGACAATTCCAGCCATGGGAGTAACAGGAGTAGTCCAGCACTACCCTGTTAGCAAACCAGCCGAGATTACAATAGGGCCTTTGCATACCAAGCATTCCTTTTTGCTGGCTGCATCTGCACCAACTAATCTCCTGGGAAGAGACTTACTATGTAAAATGGGTTGCGTCATTTATTGTACTCCTGAAGGTGTATTCTTGGACATCCCTGAGAATCACGCTCAGGAAGTACGAGACATGTTAGACTCCCCATCAAAATTAATGTCACATTCCATTATGACAAATAGGAATCCATCCCAAGTAGAAGAGATGATATCTCAGATACCAGAGTCACTTTGGACAAAAGATGGACAGGACACTGGATTAATGGCAAACGTAGCTCCAGTAGTTGTGCAAGTAAAAGATGGTAGGATAGCTCCAAAAATCCCACAGTATCCTCTGAAGCCAGAGGTGGAGCTAGGAGTTTTTCCCGTAATAGAGCGCTTGCTACAACAGGGCATTCTAGTAAGAACGTCCAGCACCGCAAATAGTCCCATCTTCCCTGTTAAAAAGAGTGGGGGGAGGGGTTACAGGCTAGTGCAGGATCTAAGGGGGATTAACAAAATAGTTGAGAGTCAGTTCCCCGTAGTGCCTAATCCAGCTGTCATCCTAATGCAAATTCCTCCCACTGCCAAATTTTTCACTGTTATTGACCTCTGCTCCGCTTTCTTTTCGGTACCTCTGCACCCTGACAGCCAATATTTGTTTGCATTCACATACAGAGGAGTCCAATACACGTGGACTCGGTTACCCCAAGGTTTCATAGATAGTCCAAGTATATTTTCTCAGGCTTTGCATGATTGTTTACAGTCTTTCCAACCGGAAAGTGGATCAGTGTTGATACAGTACGTGGATGATCTACTACTGTGTTCTGATTCATTGGAGGCATCCCTGAAGGATACGAAACAGCTCCTGTTTCATCTTTCAGACACAGGTCACAAGGTCTCCAAAGACAAGTTGCAATTATGCCAAGCTAAGGTAAAATACTTGGGACACTGTCTAACACAAGGACTGAGACACCTGACCGCTGATAGAATCCAAGCCATTAGAGACATGACACTGCCACAAACCCAGCAACAGATCAGGACGTTTTTAGGAATGTGTGGGTATTGCCGTAATTGGATCCCAGGGTTTTCCATATTGGCGCTACCTTTGCAGGAAATGGTCTCCTCAAACAAACCTGATCGGATTTCGCATACAGACGAATCCGAAACAGCATTTGAGAGACTCAAACAGTGCCTAACGCAGGCACCAGCACTAGGTATGCCAGACTATGGGAAACCCTTTGAACTATACGGAACAGAAAGTGCTGGGTGCGCAGCAGGTGTACTAACACAAAAACACGGTGATGCCAGCAGGCCAATTGCATACTACAGCGCTCAGCTAGACACGGTAGCGCGATCCCTCCCCACATGCTTGCGTAGCGTTGCGGCGATAGCATTGCTAGTGACAAAAAGCGAAGATGTCGTGCTAGGCCACAACCTCACAATCCATACACCGCATGCGGTATCTGCCTTATTGAATTCTGCCCAAACCAGACACGTCTCATCAGCAAGGTTTACAAGATGGGAATTGGCATTAATGGCCCCCGTAAACATCACCATAAGGAGATGCAGTGCATTAAACCCTGCAACATTTCTCCCAGGTGTGCCTGGTCAGACACAAAGGGTGGGAGGTGAGAGTGATGGGGAAGGAGGATTTAATGCAAAGGAAGATGCACATGATTGTATGGAATATTTGACCCAAAATTTTACCGCAAGGCCTGACATCAGTGACAATCCACTAGAAGATGCAGAACTCACGTTCTACACGGACGGTAGTTGTCACAGACAGTCAGACTCGGGAGACTTGTGTACTGGATACGCAGTCGTAGATGACCAAGACACCATAGAAGCGGAACCGCTAGGCCCACCTCACTCAGCCCAGGTTGCTGAACTGGTCGCCCTAACCAGAGCATGTGAATTGGCTAAGGGTAAGTCAGCCAATATCTACACCGATTCCAGATACGCGTTCGGGGTAGTCCATGATTTCGGAGCCCTATGGCGGCTCAGAAATTTCATGACGGCAGCTGGTACACCGATAGCGCATGCAGCTCACATAAAAAGGCTTCTAACAGCGATACAGGAACCCGACAGAGTGGCTGTTATCAAATGTAAAGCACATACATATAGCCAAGACCCAGTATCCCTTGGTAACAGCCGAGCAGACGAAGCCGCAAAGCTTGCAGCTGCTACCCCCACACGGACAGACACCACACAGTTGATGGTATTTAATACCATCAACACACAGAAGTTGTGTGAGATGCAGAATTTGTGTTCCACACAGGAAAGAGCAGTCTGGAGGGCAAAGGGATATGGCCAGGAGTCCTCAGGGCTCTGGACGGATGGACATGGTAAACCAGTGGCCCCCAGGGCATACCTTCCATGTCTGGCTGAAGCAGCTCACGGGCTGACTCATCTAGGCAAGGAGGGGATGTGCAAATTGGTAAGAGCATACTGGTGCGCCCCAGGATTCTCCTCTCATGCGAGTAAAAGAGCAATGTCATGCCTTACCTGTCTGAGAAAGAATATTGGAAAAGCAATACCTACAGAACCATCCCATATCCCACCTGCCGGCGGCCCTTTCCAGGTAATACAAATTGACTTCATTCAATTACCCCCATGTCGAAATTTGAAATATGTACTTGTCTGTATAGATGTTTTCTCGAATTGGGTCGAGGCTTTTCCAGCAGCTACAAATACCGCTATGTTTACAGCTAAGAAAATTGTGCAGGAATTTGTATGTAGATATGGTATCCCTAGAATCATTGAAAGTGATAGGGGTACCCATTTTACAGGTGATGTCTTTCAAGGAATGTGTAAATTGATGGGTATTGATAGCAAGCTGCACACTCCGTACCGTCCACAGGCGAGTGCGAAGGTCGAAAGAGTGAACAGCACTATTAAAAATAAATTGAGTAAAGTAATGGCAGAGACAGGATTGACGTGGCCAGAAGCTTTACCCATTGTTTTGTATAGCATCAGAACCACTCCCAGGTCCCCTCTTAATCTGTCTCCTTTTGAAATCTTGTTTGGTCGACAACCGCATGTCATGATTAACCCTCAGGATGATTTGAAATGTAACAATGAAGTAACTGTAAAGTACTTGATTAACATGAGTAAACAGTTGAGGAATCAAAATGATAATCTGAAGTTGGTGATTCCTGATTTACCAGATAGTAATTGTCATGACATTGAACCTGGGGATTATGTAATGATACGAAATTTTCTACGCTCAGGTTGTCTTATTGATAGATGGGAAGGACCATACCAGGTCTTATTGACTAGCACCACAGCATTGAAGGTTGCTGAGAGAGAGACTTGGGTCCATTCATCCCACTGCAAAAAGGTTGCTGATCCAGAGAAGTCCCGCGATAAGGAACAGACGGTAGAGGTTGTATCACTGGAGTGTCTGTTCCAGGAGGATTGAGGCGGCACCTGAGCCTTGAAGACCGAAAGCAGTTGTCGACTCCCTTCTCCCTTTTATTGTTTTTCTCCACTTCCCAGCCCCTCTCCCTTAAAATTTCTTTTTCCCCCTCCTCATTCTTCTCTATTTCCTCCTCAAAGATGGACTTGCCCCAAGAGACTGTGATCCGGATTTTGATGTTAACCATGATGTTGACCAGAGCAGTCTGTTCCGGCGAGAGTACCATAGAGGTCGAAAGAGGTTCTGGAATGGGTTCCGATTATGATGATGGAGGCGTAGTTTTCCAAGATCAACCAAACCAACAAGCAAAGGCGAGTATCAGAAAACGATCCGATAGAAGAAATTGTGATGGATTGTTAGCTGAAGAAAATTGTATCTGTAGGCTCTGTGATAATCTGGTTGAAGATGGATGCATAAAGAAATGCCAATCTAGTTTTAATATCCATATAGACCGGCATCCATTGAGTGACTATCACTCCTTAGTGGGTAACGTGTTAAACCAAACAGATTGTTGGGTATGCTCTCAAGTACCTCAGGGTCACAGTAAATCAGGGCTAGTACCATTTCCTTTAACGTTAGGGGAGGTACTTGAGCTAAGTGGTGGGAGACCGGTGGACCGGAGGTTTAACATCTCCAGCCCTCCTAGTTTGAAGCTCCACCAATACCATGTGGATAGGTCCCTCATATGTTTTAACATCTCCAATCCCAGAAAACCGGGAAATTGGGAAGTGTCATGGAGCAACCTTACCATGACCTTTTCACACAGAGCAGATAGAATGCCTACAGATACAGAGCTCGTACGCCACATAGCCAGTAGAGGAAAATCTTTCCGGTATCGATATACCTTAGGAAATAGGATTACTAGAGTTGGAGAGGTATCACCAGGATACTGTGCACATATCGTACAACCCGATACGTGCATTAGGCAGATGGAAGAATTAGGGTCAGGAGATTTCACCTGGAAGGTTTGTAACATGGTCATGTCCTTCTCCGTCCCATATGTTCTCCCCGATGATGCATATTTCATATGCGGGAGAAAGGCGTACAAGTGGCTTGCCCCAAACTCTGAAGGATTGTGTTATATTGGAAAAGTATTGCCCGAAGTGATGACTGTTACACATGACAAAATGAAGGACATACACCGTGGTGCCCAAGCTCCTTATACTCACACTCATTACGAGCACCGAGTTAAAAGACAACTGTCAGAAAGGCTAGAGCATCCGGCCTCTGATCTTATCCATGAATCCACCGGGATTCAGGTTCTGGTAGCGTTAGATTTCACTCGCACCGCTCGAGGTGTGATGAATTATAGATACATTTCCGCACTCGCCAATTTGTTAGATAATATCACTGAAATGTATGATGACACGTTTAGATACACTGGAAGAGAACTTCAAGCTTACAAAACAGAACTAGTTCAGCATAGGATGGTTCTTAATTATCTTACAGCAGTAACAGGCGGATATTGTGTTACATTGGCAACACAGTACGGCATAAAGTGTTGCACGTATATCACGAATAGCACCGAGGATCCGGTAGAGGTCATAGACCAAAAGATGGACGATATTCTCCAACTAAAGTGGGAATTTCGTCAAAAACACAATCTCACCCTTGCTGCTGTAGGTAATGAGCTGACTGGTTGGGTGTCATGGTTGAACCCGCGAAATTGGTTCTCCGGTTTAGGAGACTGGGCTCAAGGAGTCATAATGGATGTTGGAAAGTTTCTACTATGTATCTTGGGTGTCGTTATATCGATTGGATTGATATTTAGATGCGGGCAGGCTTTAATGAGGTGCAAACAAAGTACAAAAGTGATGAGCTTGAGGAGTGAGGAAACTGTAATTAACCTGGATTTGATTTATGACCCAATGATAGAAACCAGAATGTGATGAAAATGCGATTATACGGTCCGTTTCTTTCACCTGTTTTTCTGCTTTTCTCCCAGATACAAAGACCCCCTTGGACGAGGAAGCTGACGAGACGAGATGTATACAGACAACGGATTGACCAAAGAAGAAGATTTGACAACTTTAAATATGGACACTTGATGAACTTTGCCATGGATCCCCAGTTTCCCTAGTATCTTTAAACTCACGCTAGCCCAACATTTTTGTAAATCTGATGGCTCAGACAAAGCTATTTGCTCATGCCTAAGGAGCAATACAGCGCAAAGAAGACGACTCTCAACAGATACCGAAAACAACTTCGACGACAGATGTACATTTCCCTGACATAGAATATCATTGCATTTTTCGTAAGTGTTCTTTATCTTCATCTCTGCAACCCCCAGGTAACGACACACATAGACGATAGGGAATACAGGCACAGATAGCAGCAACCACATACCTCCCCCATTCATGTATCATCAACTAAAATGTGCATCCCCATTTTGTTACAACCACAGCCGAAATGAGCTCGGTAGAGTTTGACAGCCCATCCACAGACCTGTACCACAGGATAAGAAGGAATTCAAATGTATACTTCGCAATACCTCGAAGCTTGATTTACAACACGTACGGCACGATGATACATGACCCCCCAAACATGGATTCATACACACATGCTTCTGCTATCTCACTAGGTCATACCCTCTTCACACCTTCTCCTCTCTCCTCCCCTACCCAACCATGGAAATCAATTAACCCCTGACTTACATTTTTCTCCTTAAATGTTTTGTGGCAGTTATTATTGACTGCCAAAGGGTGGACTGTCAAAGTCAGAAAAATGTCTCAATGCACGTTGCCATATTTGCACCGCACACTGGTCCGCGCTGCGCGTGCGTGCGCTCTCCCGTGGATGCGCATACCCGCAATAACGTGCACTCGCAGGCGCGGTATGCGTATTTACGGTAGAGTTTATGTAGTCGTAGCGTGCGACTCATTCGTTACAAATGTTCACAATTAATGTAGTTTATAGATCATGGTCCCTTTGATAGATTCTGAAAGTTTGGTTAAAATACAATGTCCCAGAGCTGAGGAATCCCTCTTTATATCGTACGAAGGGTCTAATAGGAATCATACAGCAGTGTTTGGTACCCATCGGAAGAGTATTTAATTAGCAATATTCCGGTGTTGGTTTGGAGCGTATTAATCGCTCGTGCGAATAGTTATGGACATAAGAAGTTTATGTCCATTTCTATTAATTACACATACTCAGGTATGCGGCGGGAAACCCAGTTTCCCACCCACCTGAGCTGTTGGAAATCGTCACAGCCCACCTGTATGAATCACCCTATGACCTTTTGTTATGATACAGGGCCGAATTCCTTCGGCCAATGGACAATGGGATTGTAGGACCAGGAGATTGCATTGTGTGTGGGGCATAAATAGGCAGGCCGACCACATCCAGCTCTCACTCTCTCATCAACGGTTATCTGCTGATAGCCGGGAGCTGGATATCGAGGCGCAGGCGATCATACCCTTTGTGCGTAAGTTTCTCTCCGTAATCATTGTCTTTCTGTGAGCCAATTTCTCTCATCTCATCTCTCTCTCTCTCTCTCTCTCTCTGTTCTGTTCTCTCATATCTCCCCTAGACTAGGCTAGTATTGTATTGTATTAGATAGTATTGTATTGTATTTCTTTTAGGTCAGAGTAGTATTGTCCTTTTGTATTTATTGTTTAGTTCTGTGGTTAGGAAGTCTCTGTTATATTGTAGTGTATCATTTGTACTGTTATCCCCTTTTACAAGTATATTAGATATAATACAGTTAATAGGCCTTGGAACCTAAACCAGTATCTGTGTATTTTCTATAGTGTTAAGTGTTCACTTGAGCGTCGGTGACGCTCAAGCAGCTTTGTAGTTAGTCAGGTTACACAAGGTTGCACTTACACCCTGTACTCACATTAAGGTATTCAGTGTATTTCATTGGTATAAGGTTTTAACATAAAGGTATAGTGTTGTGAGCGTCTGCATCGCTGGTGACCTCCTCGTGGTCTCGAGCGTATGCTACGCCATAGCGAATCATTCCCCTAGACATAACCAATAACGTGTCCTGTGATCACTGGGCCGTGAGCGAACGTGACGCTTGAGCGTCTCGCCTACGGCTGAGCGATCGCTACGCAGATAGCGTACCATTACGGTACTTCTTAAGTAAACAGCGTACAGTGTTCTTAGCTTCATAAAGGGTTGTTTATACGACAAAGGAATTTAGCATTGTCATCCCCCACAATTATAAGCTGTGTGAGCACAGTCAGATATATACATAGATGATGCAGCACACTGGGCTGAGCAGTGCACACAGATATGGTATGTGACTGAGTCACTGTGTATCGTTTTTTTCAGGCAGAGAACGGATTATATTAAATAAAACTGCACTGTCTGGTGGTCACTGTGGTCAGTCACTAGTAAACTCTGCACTCTCTACAGTACTCCTAAGCTCCAGTAAATCAAGTGTCTCTGTCTCAAATCAATCTCACTCTCTCTCTTCTAATCTAAATGGAGAGGACGCCAGCCACGTCCTCTCCCTATCAATCTCAATGCACGTGTGAAAATGGCGGCGACGCGCGGCTCCTTATATAGAATCCGAGTCTCGCGATAGAATCCGAGCCTCGCGAGAATCCGACAGCGTCATGATGACGTTCGGGCGCGCTCGGGTTAACCGAGCAAGGCGGGAAGATCCGAGTCGCTCGGACCCGTGAGAAAAAACATGAAGTTCGGGCGGGTTCGGATTCAGAGGAACCGAACCCGCTCATCTCTAGTTATAATACAGCAATGGACCAACCACACGGACATAAAAAGACAACCTAGAGAACACACAAAAGCATAAAGCAGGAGTGGCATAGACATTTTGGGTAATAACTTCCATGGGTTGTGTATCCACCCTCACAAGGTACCAGGTGAGGCAGCCATCTTAGGCGCACTATGTAGGATTACCCTTGGTGTAATAGTCTACCCCTAGAAGAGATGACACAAAATGGGGTGGTTGCAGTGTCCCATTGCTTAGAGTATGGTCCTAACAAAACAGTCAGGTGCATATATTTTTTCATCCCATCCACAGGCGTACCAGATGCGGCAGCCATGTTGGGCGCACTATGAAGGTTACACTGTGGGAAGTGAGCATTATAAGAGCCCAATGCATATATTTGAAAACTGACACTTTTGTGTAGTATGATATACCTTGTACAGAAAGATCCACATGAAGCACATCCTGCCCACATAGAACCCAACTGAGGCAACCATCTGGGGCGCACTACGTAGGTTGCTGCTGGCAGGGTGTGCAATCAGTAGAGGTACACAATACAAGAATAGCACACAGTGGGACGGAAGTATGCTGTTAAAAAAAAAATTACATGGTAAGAACGGATTTGCAGGTAACCAACAGAAGGGTGAAAACTGGGGTAACATTATTTTGACAAAATTATAAATGTCCTAGTCTCATGGGAGCAGTACGGGTGGGTATAAGAATGTTGGGAGCACATTAATATCTGATGGAAATTAGTATGACCCTATCAAAATCAAAGGCCAGTCATAAAAGTTGGGACAATTAAAGCTTGCTTGAAAATTGGAATTAAGAAAAGAAACCCGAAATGTGTTCCATGTACCAGAGATGGGAACAAATCTTATTGCTATCAGTTTCATAAGGGCAAAGTGGCCTAGGAATTCAATTTGCAAGGGAAAGTGCAGTATGAGAAACAGAGGTGGGACAATCATCACTATAGGCACAAGTTGTCAGCAATTGTATGTCCTTGATGCATGTGAGTCACATTCATTGGAGGTCTGGCATAGAAGATTTGGCCATCTTGAATATAAAATTGTTCAGAAACTGCAGAACATTATGGTCACAGGAATGTCAGTAACTACCACAGAGAATTCCATGTGTTTAAGCTGCATATTTGGGAAATAGAGCTGTTAACAGTTTCCAAAGTCAACCAGTAGAGCTAAAGTTGTAGATGACTTCACAATAATGACACATGTATACTTCATAAAGGAGAAATCTGAAATAGCAACTGAAGTCCTCACTACAAGAAAAACAAATAGGCCTCATACTCAAAGTTCTGAGATCTGATAACCATTGAGAGTATGTCAAAAAAGAAGTGGAACAATTGAGAGAAAATTTTGAATAAAGCATCAGTTGACCATTGTTTATAGTCCTGAGTAGAAATGTATTAGTGAATGGGCAAATCGTACACTAGAGCAGAAATCAAGCTGTATGGTGAAGAACGCAAAGCTAGAAAAACAATTTTAGGCAGATGCTGTCAACAGTTGCCCTAAAGAACATACAGTAAGACCAATTGAGACCTGCTGTCTCAAGTGTAAAACAGCTAAGAACATTTGGAAGAGCTACTTACAACTAGGGGTGAGTGGGTTCAGTTCCCTAGAAACCGAACCCCCCTGAACTTCACGCTCTGAGCCCAGATCTGAGTCCAGCTCGGGACTTCCCGCCAGACTCAGAAACTAGAACGAGGTAAAATATCATCATCATCCCGCTGTCGGATTCTCACGGGATTTGGATTCCATATAAACAGCCGCGCGTCGCTGCCATTTTCACTCTGGACTTGGAGAGTGAGGGAGACAGACCTCTGTCCTCCCTGTGGTTGGTGGCTTAAGGTGGGGTTATTGTGTGCTCTTTAGGGGTGCTGCCGCAGTCACTGGGGTGTACCTGTGCTGTGTTAGGGGTGCTGTCCTGGCTGTCACTGGTGTTTCATGTGCTGTTACGGCCGGGTGCTGCAGCTGTACATAGGTATTGCTGTCCTGGCTGTCACGTTGTTGTACAGGGTGCAGGGGCACTGTCCTCCTGTATGCTGTAATATATAACCGTGCTGCTGGCCCTGTATGCTATAAAAATTCAGGGGTGTAGTTGTTAAAAATTAAAAGCACACTGCTCCTGTATGCTGTAAAATATAGGGTTGCTGCTGGCCCTGTATGTTGTAAAAATTCAGAGGTGCAGTTAAAAATTAAAAGCATACTGCTCATGTATGCTGTAAAATATTGGGGTGCTGCTGTTCAAATAACACCACACTGGCCCTGTATGCTATAAAAATTCAGGGGTGCAGTTGTTAAAAATGAAAAGCACACTGCTCCAGTATGCTGTCAAATATAGGGGTGCTGCTGTTCAAATAACATTACACTGGCCCTGTATGTTGTAAAAATTCAGGGGTGCAGTTGTTACAAATTAAAAGCACACTGCTCCTGTATGCTGTAAAACATAGGGGTGCTGCTGGCCCTGTATGTTGTAAACATTGAGGTACAGTTGTTAAAAATTAAAAGCACACTGCTCCTGTATGCTGTAAAATATTGAGGTACTGCTGTTCAAATAACATTACACTGGCCCTGTATGTTGTAAAAATTCAGGGGTGCAGTTGTTAAAAATGAAAAGCACACTGCTCCAGTATGCTGTCAAATATAGGGGTGCTGCTGTTCAAATAACATTACACTGGCCCTGTATGTTGTAAAAATTCAGGGGTGCAGTTGTTACAAATTAAAAGCACACTGCTCCTGTATGCTGTAAAACATAGGGGTGCTGCTGGCCCTGTATGTTGTAAACATTGAGGTACAGTTGTTAAAAATTAAAAGCACACTGCTCCTGTATGCTGTAAAATATTGAGGTACTGCTGTTCAAATAACATTACACTGGCTCTGTATGCTATAAAAATTCAGGGGTGCAATTGTTATAAATTAAAAGCACACTGCTCCTGTATGCTGTCAAATATAGGGGTGATGCTGTTCAAAGAACATTGCACTTGACCTGTATGTTGTAAAAATGTAGGGGCACAGTTGTTAAAAGCACACTGCTCCTGTATGCTGTAAAATACAAGGGTGCTGCTGTTCAAATAACATTACACTGGCCCTGTATGTTGTAAAAATACAGTGGTGCAGTTGTTAAAAATTAAAAGCACACACCTCCTGTATGCTGTAAAATATTGAGGTGCTGCTGTTCAAATAACATTACACTGGCCCTGTATGATGTAAAACTACAGGGGTGCAGTTGTTAAAAATTACAAGCACACTGCTCCTGCACTCTGTAAAATATAGGGTTGCTGCTGTTCAAATAACATTACACTGGTCCTGTATGCTGTAAGAATACAGAGGTGCTGTGAAAATAAAGGGGCACTGTTTTGTGTGCTGTACTAATAAAGGGGTGCTGTCCTATGAAATGGAGAACAACAATTTGGAGGAAAAAATAGTGGAAGATCAGGAACCACTTTCAGCTCCTAGTACTAGTGCTGAAGCTGCTGCTGCCACCACTCATGCCATTGATTATGCAATTCATTCCATCAACGTCGTCTGCTAAGGCCGATGTCATAGAGGGCATGTAAAATCCAAGAAGCAAAAATTAATAATCACAAAAAAAAGAAATTATCTGACGAGAAACGTAAAATCGGCAATATGCCATTTACAACACAAAGTGGCAAAGATAGGCTAAGGCCTTGACCTAAGTTCATGACTGGTGGCTCAGCTTCTCATGAGGATGGAAGCCTTCCTCCCTCTCAAAAAATGTAAAAAAAATAAGCTTGTTAAAGCACAGGAAAAAACAGCTGTGCATTCATAGATATCACAAATCCCCAAGGAGAGTCCAAGTGTGTCCACGGTTGCGATGTCTAGGCCTGACCTTCCCAAGACTGTATGAAAAGAACAAACAAGGAAAAATGGGCGCCCGAAACTTTCCACTTTAAGAGAACCTCCTATTGCTGCACAATTTGGTGAAAAGGGGAAGGTTGCTAACCCCCACAAAACAAGATAAACAAGAAAAAGAGACCAATCTGTGCGCAACAGGATTAATTTCTAAAATATAATATTTTTATTAATAATCCAAAATATGGATAGAATTTTTTTTTAAAATATAATGTATATAAAAATACACAGTATACACTATATAATTCAGAAGTGACCTCACAGTAATGTTGAACAATTTGTAGCAAATTTTAAACCATCTGGATCATAAAAGAACCTGTAATAATGCCACAATCACTCTAAACTTAACTCGTGATATAATCACAATAAGATCCCTTAATAAAAATCACACTGCAGTACACTGATTCATTAACCATAAAATGTCCACATATGCTGGCCAGCCTGTAATTAAATGAGGTGTGTTACACCTATAGGTTCATCCAAGGAATCAGTTGTTTTGTATAATTAATGTCTATACCACAGTACTGTGATTAAAACGAAAAAAAGAAAGAAAGAGAACCATATAGTTGAACCATTTGTATGCCATGCAATTGGGTACCGTCGGTATATAACAAGTGCCTCCTCTTTGCTGAAAGTTAAATATCCTCCCCGTGCCACTGATGTAAGGAGCTATTTAGTGGGGATATTTTTTGTAGAGTAACCGTCTCTGACACTTGTACTTGTGCTGGTTCACTAGCTGGAATCACCCAAGACCTCCGTTATCTGTATTCCACGTACCGGCATTCACTGCATCGCCCGGTTACCACCCAAATAGTGCGGCTGGAATATCCTTAACAGCCGGTGTCCAAAACACGTTGATACACGGAGTCCCTTTGCAGCGGGTTTAGGGTGTAGTAATTACCCAGCAATTACGGCAGTGGTGGCTGACATTCACCGTACTGCCTGGAAGCTATTCAGCTAGCACGGCTGATTTTACCTTTTAGAGCCGGAGTCCAATATACCGAGATGTGTAGAGTCCCTTGTTGCAGGTTCAGAAATGTTCAAATTCCCCAGTGATTAGGGCAATAGTAGATGATCCAAATACAGAGGTCACTCCAGAGCTAATACCTAACGCGTTTCTCGACCATTAGCCCCGGTCGTTTCATCAGAGGTAGATAGAGGGAAGTTCCCCTCTAGCCATATTTAAAGCCCCAGACTAATTATCAAATAAAAACAGCTGCTAGCCTTATTCAACTCTGTGGAGCAAAATTTAAAGTGATAAAGGACCATAAAATTCAAATATACATCCACACAATAGAATTAAATACCAAAATACTCAGGAATGGAATAGATAACACATAGACAAAATCCCGCATCCATCACTCTTAAAAAATGATAATAATAATTTCCGTAATTACATAATTAAATTGATAACGGCACCAATAAGGTACTATAAAATTCCAAACAGTGACATAAATACACACTTTAATATAAATATATACTCAAATAATGAGGAAACATTTAACCAATGATGATGGTGATATTATAATTATTGTATATATTATAATATTCAAATAATGCTGAATTCATCCGTGGAATCGACCGAAGGAAAAAGACAGACACAAAACGGAGAGATATATTTAAACTCATCCAGAGTGTGTCTGTCAACCATCCGTCAAACCCACAGTCACACTTCAAAAAATAATAATATAATCCTTACCTACAATTAAACCTAAAATATCATAATTAACTAAATCTATATTTATTATTAAATATCAGTGCCCCCATATGCATGTGTCGCTCCGTGTATATATGTAAAAATGCAAAGCCGCATATTACATATGTCTGCAACTTTACAGTGACACTAAAATAACCCCAGACTACCATAAACATACTATAATATAAAACCTACTTCATACTGGACAAATAGATAATTCCAAAATCCTATCAGTAATTGGATATTAACCCATTCTGTGAGGGAACATTCAGACTCTTATACATTATTCAGTTCAACTGTGTCATTCAGACCCTGTGGGGATAATGTTTGTAGTTGGAATATCCAAAAAGCTTCACGTTTACAAAGTTTATTGTACCTATCACCCCCCCTACACGTGGGTCTGACTTGCTCAATTGCTCTTACTGAGAGACCTTTGAGATTCCCCTTCTGACATACATTAACATGATTCGAGAGGGTATGTGTTTTCACACCCTTCATGATGTTACGTCTGTGCTCAAGAAATCGCACATGTAGGGGACGTATAGTCCTCCCCACATATTGAATGCCACAGAAACATTGGATTACATAGATTACATAGCTAGATCTACAATTGAGAAAGGTAGTTATTTCAAAATTCTCCTTGGTTGTATGTGAATTGATAGTAGTACATTTATGATCAACATATGTACACGTCAGACATCTGTCCTTCCCACATTTAAAGAACCCCCTTGGTTTAGGGGGCAAACCAAAGATGGGCTCTTCAGTGTCTATACCAGATATTATAGGTCCTCTCTTAAACAAACTTGGTGCTAATTTTTGTTTAAGATTTTGTGCTTTTTTAAAAACCACAGGGTTCTTCTCCGTAATTGCCCCTTCTAAAAAACGATCTGATTGTAGAATCATAAGATTCTTAGAGATAATCCTCTTAATTTGTCCTGCAGCTGAATTATACTGTGTAATAAAAATGGGTGGTTGATCAGATCTCCTATTTTTACGAGGTGTTACATTCTCAGGATTTAACATTAGTGGTCTCGATTGACGTGAAGTATATTCTAATGCCTTATCAAGGAGGTGGATCGGGTATCCTTGTTTAACAAATGACCCATACATATCCCTGGCCTGTGTGTTGAACATTTCTTCCGTGGAGCAGTTCCTACGTAACCGGAGGAACTGACTTTTAGGAATATTGTTCTTCCAGGGATTGTAATGACTGCTCTTATAGTGTAAATAATTACCACAGTCCACCTCCTTGATATATGTAGAGGATTCTATTACACGATCCTTAATCGAGACCGTAATGTCCAAAAAATTAAGACTATTCGGGCTATAATTATTCGTAAATTTGAGACCCAACATATTTAAATTTAAATAGTTAATAAAACCTACCAATGATTCGGTATCACCCTCCCAAATAATAAAGACATCATCAATGAACCTGCCATAGAGGACCAGACCCGCGCCAATGGTGGTATTGAGAATATAACTATCCTCAAACCAACCTAGAAAAAGGTTGGCAAAACTTGGCGCGAATCTAGTCCCCATGGCAGTCCCCTTGTTTTGTAAATAAAACCGGGAGTCAAATGAAAAATAATTATGTTCTAAAATGAACCTAATTGACAATAATAAAAAATGACGAAGTTCATCAGACACTTCCGAATCACGTGTCAAATAATAATTAACAGCCACTAGACCCCATTCATGTGATATGTTCGTATACAGAGACTCTATATCACATGTGGATAATATATATCCATCTTTCCACTTTACTCCTTCTAGCTTCTGTAGAAAATGAGTCGTATCCTTAATGTGTGAGGGGAGAGAGGTAACATACTTTTGCAAATGGGCATCAATAAAGGAAGAAAGGTTTGCTGTAAGAGATCCTACTCCAGATATAATGGGCCGTCCTGGAGGGGAATTTAATGTTTTATGAACCTTTGGGAGGTGATAATAGATTGGGATAATCGGGTAAGGTGTCCATAAATAATTCCAAATATCTTTAGTAATGACTTGTTGTTCTAATGCTGAATCAATCAGGGATTTATATTCTTCCAAAAAGGCACCTGTAGGATCAGCAGGTAATTTCCTATAGAACATCTCGTCATTAAGTTGTCTATATGCTTCTTTAAGGTAATCGGTCTGGTCTTGAATGACCAGACCCCCCCCCTTTATCCGCTTGTTTAATTATTATTGCCTTATCTTTAGTAAGGTTTTTAAGTGCCAATCTCTCTGATCTAGATAAATTATCCTTAAAGGACTTTTTATCTTGTCTATCACATAGATTCTTAAAATCTCGCATAGTCGTGGAATAAAAACCCTCCACAAAGGGACCTCTATGTTCGAGTGGATAGAAATCTGACGCCTTCTTAAATTTAGATATTCTCTCATTTATGGGGCTCATAATGTCAGATATTTTAGTAAGTTCTACACAAGACCTTTCTTCCCTTTCATCACTCAGAGACTCCAAAATGTCTATTGCTAGGATATCATCCTTATCAAGACAAACTGGAGTGCCATTGATTTTCTTTTTCTGTAAAGATTTCATCGTAAAGTATCTCTTACGGCTTAGGGTACGAATAAATTTGTTCAAATCAACAAATAATGTAAATAAATTAGGTCTAGTTTCTGGGGCAAATTTCAGACCCTTGTTAAGAAGGGTAATCTCCCCTGAAGTTAGAGTCTTTGTTGAAAGATTAAAAATACCCTTATTGGCTGTTAGTTTCTTAGATTTCTTTGAGGTAGCTGACTGTTTGTTTGATTTCTTGATTCCTCCTCTACAACCTCGCTTTCTTCTTCTCTTCTCCTTTTTGGAGTGTATCTGCTCCTTATTTGCTCCCTCTGATTTAATTGTTGTGATTCTCGAAGTGATGCATTTCTCCTGTCTAAAAAATGAACCGAGGACGGTCCACCTTGATCTAATTTAACTCTATGGGCAGGGATATTATCATTTAGAGAGTCATATCTATTTACATGTGTATATCTATCATAATCATCACGTAATCTCTGATGTCCCCTAATGGATCTATCTGAGTAATCTCTATTCCTCCATGTAGTGGTCTCATTATTCCTATTCCCCATATGATTCCTACCTGGACCTGAGTCGTATCTCTGTCTATAGCTTGGTTTCCTCCTTCTCTCCTGTCTACTCCCAAAACCCTCTGAGATCCTCTCACGTTCAATATAGTTAGTATTGTCAGAGGATCTATTAGGGGACCTAGCTAGTCTACCGTTTCTTGATGGTGTTCTAAATCTTTTATTAAGGGATCTTATTGTGATTATATCACGAGTTAAGTTTAGAGTGATTGTGGCATTATTACAGGTTCTTTTATGATCCAGATGGTTTAAAATTTGCTACAAATTGTTCAACATTACTGTGAGGTCACTTCTGAATTATATAGTGTATACTGTGTATTTTTATATACATTATATTTTAAAAAAAATTTCTATCCATATTTTGGATTATTAATAAAAATATTATATTTTAGAAATTAATCCTGTTGCGCACAGATTGGTCTCTTTTTCTTGTTTATCCTGTATGAAAAGAGGAGGCTCCTACCACCATTTGCACGCCCTCTGCAAGTGCTGGGAAGAGCACCGCCCGTCCAGTTGCTGATATTGAGATTGAGAATGTCACTGTAGACGTACACAAGGATGTGGAGGATATAGGTGTAGCTGGCGCTGAGGAGGAAGTTGATGATGAGGATTCTGATGGTGATGTGGTTTGTTTGAATAAGGCACCAGTGAAGACAGTTGTTGTCCGTGGGATGAGAAAGCCCATTGTCATGCCTGGACAAAATACCAAAAAAGCCACCTTTCAGTGTGGAATTATTTCTCCACAAATCCGGACAACAGGTGTCAAGCCATGTGTTGCCTTTCTCAATCCATAATAAGTAGGGGTAAGGACGTTAACCACCTAGGAACATCCTTCGTTATACGTCACCTGCAGCGCATTCATCAGAAGTCATTGTCAAGTTCAGAAACTTTGGGTAAGAGCGAAAGCAGTCCACTGATACCTAAATCCCTTCTTGTTCCCAAGCTCCTGCAAGCCACACCACCAACTCCCGCAATGTCAATTTCCTCCTCAGTCAGGAACGGAAGTAGTCCTGCAGGCCATGTCACTGGCATGACTGACGAGTCCTCTCCTACCCGGGATTCCTCCGGAGGATCCTTGAGTGGTACACCTACTGCTGCTGCCGTTGTTGCTGCTGGGAGTCGATCGTCATCTCAGAGGGGAAGTCGGAAGACCACTTGTACTACTTCAACTAAGCAATTGACTGTCCAACAGTCCATTGCGAGGAAGATGAAATACTGTATGACAGCAGTCACCCTGTTGCAAAGCGGATTACTGAGGCCATAACAACTATGCTGGTGTTAGACCTGCATTCGATATCCGTCATTAGTGCAGTGGGATTTAGACAGTTGATGGACGTACTGTGTCCCGGTACCAAATCCCATCTAGATTCCACTTCACTAGGAAAGCAATTTCCAGACTGTACAGGGGCATTAAGAAGTGTCCTCAGTGTCCTGAAAAATGCAGTTGTACCCACTGTTCACTTAACCACGGACATGTGGACAAGTGGAGCAGGGCAAACTAAGGACTACATGACTGTGATAGACCACTGGGTAGATTTATTGCCTCCCGCAACAACAGCAGCGGCACCAGTAGCAGCATCTCACAAACACCAACTCATTCCTAGGCAGGCTACACTGTGTATCACCGGTTTCCAAAAGAGGCACCCCGCTGACAACCTCATATGGAAACTGGGGGACATCATTGCACAATGGCTTACCCCACTTAAGACTCTCCTGGGGATATGTGATATTGGACAACGCCACCAATATTGTGCGTGCATTACTTCTGGGCAAATTCCAGCATGTCCCATGTTTTGCACATACAATTAATTTGGTGGTGCAGAATTTTTTGGAAAATGACGGGCATGCAGGAGATGCTGTCGGTGGCCTGAAAAATGACAGGCCACTTTCAACATTCAGCCACTGCGTGCCGAAGACTGGAGCACCAGCAAACACTCCTGAACCTGCCCTGCCATCACCTGAAGCAAGAGGTGGTAACGAGGTAGAATTCAACACTCTATGTGCTTCAGAGGATGGAGGAGCAGCAAAAGACCAAACATCCACCTACGATATAGGTAAAGGATGGGGAATGCACCTGACTCAAGCGCAGTGGAGAATGATATCCGTGTTGTGCAAGGTTCTCCAACCCTTCGAACTTGCCACACATGAAGTCAGTTCAGGCACTGCCAGCTTGAGTCAGGTCCTTCCCCTCATCAGGCTTTTGCAGAAGCAGCTGGAGAAATTGAAGAAGGAGCTAAGATGGAGCGATTCCGCTAAGTATGTGGGACTTGTGGATGGAGCCCTTCATTCACTTTGCCAGGATCCAAGGGTGGTCAATCTGTTGAAATCAGAGCACTACATTTTGGCCACCGTGCTCGATCCTAGGTCTAAAGCCTACACTGTATCTCTCTTTCCGGCAGACACAAGTCTGCAGAGGTGCAAAGACCTGATGGTGAGAAAATTGTCAACTCAAGCGGAAAGTGACCTGTCAATAGCTCCTCCTTCATTCTCTCCCGCGAGTGGGGCTGCAAGGAAAAGGATAACATTTCCTAGCCCACCCACTGGCGGTGATGCAGGGCAGTCAGGAGCAAGTATTAAAATCTGGTCTGGACTGAAGGACCTGCCAACTATTACTGACATGTCTACTGTCACTGCATATGATGCTGTCACCATTGAAAGAATGGGGGAGGATTCTATCGGTGACAGTATCCAAGTAGGCATGTCAGACAGTCCGTATGCATACTGGCAGGATAAAGAGACAATTTGGAGGCCCTTGCACAAACTGGCTTTATTTTACCTAAGTCGCCCCCCCAGTGTGTACTCCGAAAGAGTGTTTAGTGCAGCCGGTAACCTTGTCAGCAATCGGCGTAGGAGGTTACTTCCACAAATTGTGGAGAAGATGATGTTCATCAAAATTAATGATAAATTCC
Source organism: Pseudophryne corroboree (assembly GCF_028390025.1). Lineage (NCBI taxonomy): Eukaryota > Metazoa > Chordata > Amphibia > Anura > Myobatrachidae > Pseudophryne > Pseudophryne corroboree. The sequence goes on along the minus strand of NC_086449.1, from coordinate 338,797,494 downwards.
TCCAGGAAGACCTTTACCAGCAATTGCCTCCAGAAAGTACACTGGGACCTGTGATGGTGGATTCCAGTGGGGTCGAATTAATACTCTGTGAGAAGGAGGATGTACACACTGAAAGGGGTGAGAAATCGGAGGATAAGGATGACATCTTGCCTCTGTAGAGCCAGTTTGTGCAAGGAGAGATTAATTGCTTCTTTTTTGGTGGGGGGATTAATTTCTTCTTTTTTTGTGGGGGCCCAAACAAACCAATAATTTCAGCCACAGTCGTGTGGCAGGGGTGATCTTCAGGTTGCCGGCGGCCCGGCTCCCTATAACCACCATACCAGCGCCAGAATCCCGACCGCCGGCATACCGTCAACTTTTCTCCCTCTTGGGGGTCCACGACCCCCCTGGAGGGAGAATAGATAGCGTGGTGCGCGTAGTGCGCCACCGTGCCCGCAGCGTGGCAAGTGCAGCGAGCCCACAAGGGGCTCATTTGCGCTCGCCCAGCTGTCGGTATGCCGGCAGTCGGAATTCTGGCGCTGGTATGCTGGTTGCCGGGAGCCCGACCGCCGGCAACACATACTACACCCGTGTGGCAGACCCTGTCGCTGAAATGATTGGTTTGTTAAAGTGTGCATGTCCTGTTTATACAACATAAGGGTGGGGTGGGAGGGCCCAAGGATGGGTGGTCTTCAGGTTGCTGGCGGCCGGGCTCCCGACGACCACCATATTGGTGCCGGAATCCCGACTGCCGGCATACCGACAGCTTTTCTCCCTCTTGGGGGTCCATGACCCCCTGGAGGGAGAACAGATAGCTGCTTGGCAAGCGGAGCGAGCCCGCAAAGGGCTCATTTGCGCTTGAACAGCTGTCAGTATGCCAGCGGTCGGGATTCCGGCGCCGGTATGCTGCCCGCCGGGAGCCCGACCGCCAGCATCACATACTACAACCCCCAAGGACAATTCCATCTTGCACCTCTCTTTTTTTTATTTGCATTATGTGCTCTTTGGGGCCTAGTTTTTAAAATTGTCATCGTGTCTGCCACTGCAGTGCCACTCCTAGATGGGCCAGGTGTTTGTGCCGCCCACTTGGGTCACTTAGCTTAGTCATCCAGTCACCTTGGTGCAACCTTTCGGCCTAAAAACAATATTGTGAGGTGTCCAGACTAGACTGGAAATTAGTGGAAATTAATTTTATTGATGTTAATAATACCGTAGAATCAAAATTACCCCCAAATTCTGTGAATTTAGCTGTTTTTATGTTTCTTTCAAAAATCATCCAGATCCAAAACCGAAGCCCAAAAGGGTGGTTTTGGCAAAACCAATCCAGATCCAAAACACGAGGGGGGATCCAGAGCCAAAACCAAAACACAGAACATGAAAAGTGCCCGCTGCATATCTCTACTTACAACCATATACCAAAGAAAAGACGCAGGCTGGATTCGAAGTCAATAAAGTGTATAATGCTCAGTTATTGTCATAAGACTAAACACTACAGATTGTGGAATCCAATTACAAGAAAGCTTGTCAAGAGAAGGGATGTTGTATTTAAAGAGGCAAGTTGCAGAAAAGATGGATTTGACATGCAGAGCAAATACTGTATGTGTCATTGGACATGCCAGAAGCTGGAGATAAATCTCAACCAAAGATTATCAGCGTGGAAGTAAGTTCAACCACAACAAAGATCAAACATTGGCAAGCCACTCAGAAGATTTTATAAGGAATTTGCAAGCATTGCATATTGTGTACCTCAGCAGATCCGAAGGAGACTGATTAGTGTGAATGGAAGTCTACAATAGGATAAGAGACTTTTCAAGAGTTAGGAATCCAAAGTAAACAAGATATCAAGCATTAAGACAGTAACAACAGTTTAAAAGTTCTGAATCAAAAGACTGTTGCTGAGTCTTATATTGTCAGTGAGATGGACTTTACTAAAGTTCAAGTGAAGAAGGGTAAAACAAAGTTTTTTTTATATGATATGCCTAACCACTTTTTTTTTACAGGTTGCTACAAGAGAGCTTCAGTAGTAAGGTTATGTAACATGGAGAAGCTTGTAGTGGGAGGGGGTGTTAGAAGTGGAGTACACTACAGCGCATGTGCTAGATAAATTATACGTATAATCTGATTGGTTGCCACAATCTTTAGTAAATATACCCCTATGTGTGTGAGGCTATTGAACGGTATGTGTGTGGGGCTATGGGGCAACATGTGTGTGAGGCTATGGGGGCAGTGTGTATGTGAGGCTATGAGACAGTGTGAGGGGGCAGTGCGTGAGGCTATGGGGAAAGTGTGTGTATGTGAGGCTATGGGGGCTTTATGTGTGTAAGGCTATGGCGGCAGTGAGTATGTGAGGGGGGATGCCAAAGGAAATTCTTACACATTGGTGGTCATTCCGAGTTAATCGCTCGTTGCCGTTTTTCGCAGCGCAGCGATCAAGTGAAAAAATGGCAATTATGCGCATGCGCATGGTACGCAGCGCGCATGTGCTAAGTACTTTCACACAAAACTTTGTAGTTTTACCCAAGCTCGAGCAACGTTTTTCAGTCGCTCGAGTGATCGTAGTATGATTGACAGGAAGTGGGTGTTTCTGGGCGGCAACTCAGCGTTTTCAGGGAGTGTGATAAAAAACGCAGGCGTGCCAGGCAAAAACGCAGGAGTGGCTGGAGAAACGGGGGAGTGGCTGGCGCCAAACGCAGGGCGTGTTTGTGACGTCAAACCAGGAACTAAACTGACTGCAGTCATCGCAAGATAGGAGTAGGTCTGGAGCTACTCAGAAACGGCATGAAATTTTTTAGTAGCAATTCTGCTAATCTTTCGTACGCAATTCTGCTAAACTAAGATACACTCCCAGAGGGCGGCGGCCTAGCGTGTGCAATGCTGCTAAAAGCAGCTAGCGAGTGAACAACTCGGAATAAGGGCCATTGCTCAAATTGGTTTTCAACTGGCACGGTATACATCAAAGGGAGGTCATTCCAAGTTGTTCGCTCGTTGCCGATTTTCGCAACGGAGCGATTAAGGCAAAAATGCGCATGCACATGGTTCGCAGTGCGCATGCGGTTAGTATTTTAACACAAAACTTAGATTTACTCACGCCCGAACTAAGATTTTTCATCGTTGAAGTGATCGTAGTGTGATTGACAGGAAGTGGGTGTTTCTGGGCAGAAACTGGCCGTTTTCTGGGAGTGTGTGGAAAAACGCAGGCGTGCCAGGGAAAAACGCGTGAGTGTCTGGAGAAACGGGGGAGTGGCTGGCCGAACGCTGGGCGTGTGTGTGACATCAAACCAGGAACGAAACTGACTGAACTGATCGCTATTTGTAAGTCTCGAGCTACTCAGAAACTGCTAAGAATTTTCTATTCGCTATTCTGCTAATCTTTCGTTCGCAATTCTACTAAGCTAAGATACACTCCCAGAGGGTGGCGGCTTAGCGTGTGCAATGCTGCTAAAAGCAGCTAGCGAGCGAACAACTCGGAATCACCCCCCATATACTATAGCTGTGAGGTTAATGGGTTTAATACTATCAGCTGGGGATGGTTAATGTACAAGAAACCATCAGCTGCTGAAAGTTTTTATCATCATTGTGTATTATTGTGCCAGTCCTTGAAGTCCTAGCAATATCAAAGGTATGTTACAGTTATGCGCTGTTAAAAATAGGTCTGCAGCTAGTGTCTACACAAAACAGGGTGTTCATCCGGGTGTGGTTCATCAAATCGACAGTATCTAGGTCGACAATGTTTAGGTCGACCACTGTAGGTCGACAGTCACTAGGTCGACATGGATGGAAGGTCGACAGGGTTTCTAGGTTGACATGTGCTAGGTCGACAGGTCTAAAGGTCTACATGAGGATTTTTTTTTTTTTGGTGTTGTTTTCTTCGTAGAGTGACCGGGATCCCAAATTAGTGCACCGCGTCCCCTCGCATGGCTCGCTTCACTCGCCATGCTTCGGGCATGGTGCCTTCGCTCCGCTACCGATTCGCTCGGCACACTTTACCGTTCCAATCGTAGTCCACGTGGATCGTTAAGTATGAAAAAATTCAAAAAAAGAAAAAAAATGTGAAAAACTCATGTCGACCTTTAGACCTGTCGACCTAGCACATGTCGACCTAGAAACCCTGTCGACCTTCCATCCATGTCGACCTAGTGACTGTCGACCTATAGTGGTCGACCTAAACATTGTCGACCTAGATACTGTCGATCTTCAGACCGGATCCCGTTCATCCAACACCCTAAATAGCCTTGATGAATAAAAAATGTTAACATGTTTAAATAGGGAAGTGCTGGTCTGTTACGCAAACATTTTTTATTCATCAAGCCCCTGAGGTCCTGCAAGAGATCTCTTTTGTTAAAGGCATAACTGCAGATGCATCCATGTCTTACTGTACCACAATTATGTAAACATGCACTTACAGTACTTGGCTTAAGCATAATAGCATCTGTCGTCTTCCTGTTCCACCTCTCCAGGCATAAAATGTATCCATGGACATATGCTTATCTTACACAAAATATTAAATGTATGAAGAACCATAAATGAGCACCTTGATGATGGCTGCATAAAAAAGATTACCTTACTTGATACTTCCCTATGGGTGTGATACCTTTTACTGGCAGTGCCCAGGATGCTGGCCAGCGGTCATATGGCCAACAGCGACAACTTGATGGAGAAGATCCAAACAGGTGTCCGGTAAATATACTTACCTACCCCACCAACCCCCTTAACCCTCCCTCCCCACAGCCTAAACCGCAGCTTAATCCTAATACTCCCTGGTGGCACCAAAACCTAACCCCCCATTCTTGCAGCCTACCCTCCCTCCCCCGCTGCCTAACCCTAACCCTCCCAGAGGGTGCCAAAACCTAACCCTATCTCCCCTCTTCAGAGCCTAACCCTAACCCTCCCTCCCCCGCAATCTAACCCTAACCCTCCCCAGTGGCGCCTAAACCTAACCTCCTCCTGGCCTGTACCTAAGAGACCTTGACATACTTATGATCGGGATACCGGCTGTCAGGATTCAGGCATCAACACTGTCAGATTTCCGGCGCTGGTATTATGGCCGCAAGTTGGCATTCCGGTGCCAAGATTTCGACTGCCACAATCCCGACCTTCGGCATGCTGAATGTATTCCCTGCCCTACATGATGAAAAATGTACCTACATTATCATTATGGTGCCCATATTTCTACCCCAGAAAACAGCAGAGATAGTAGAGACTATGGGGGTCATTCCGACCCATTCGCACGCAGCGGTTCTTCGATGCGGTGCGAACGGGTTGGAAATGCGCATGTGCGATGGATGCTGCCAGCGACTAATGTGATCGCAGCGGTGATCGCAAGAAGATGGACAGGCAGGAGGTGTTCCGGGGCGGATACTCACCGTTTCCAGCCGTTTTCGGGAGTGGTAAGAAGAACGCAGGCGTGTCCAGGCAAACGGAGGGCGGATGTCTGACGTCAGGACCGGGACCTTCATCGTTGGATCCATCGCACTGGGTGAGTAACTGCAGGGCTAGCTTTGAGTAAAACTTTTTTAGCATAGCAGGGCTGCACAAGCGTTCGCAGCCCTGCTATGCTACAATACACTCCCCCGTAGGCGGAGAGTAGTTGATCGCACCAGCAGCAAAAAGTTGCTTGGTGCGATCAACTCGGAATGAGGGCCTATATTAGTTGTTAAGAATGAAAACAATGTGTAGCCCTTATGTGGAAAGGACCAGTGGCGGTTTTTACCTATGGGCTGCAGGACTGTAGCTCCCCCCAGGTAAAATCTGCTACCCAACTCAGTGTCGGTGAAGCCAGATTCAGTCCGTGACACTACACTGGCTTTGACTGGAAGTGACTTCTTATTGGAAGTTCTACCTGTCAGTCACAGACACTACAGGCAGTCCCATTGGGAGCTGTTTCCTCCATCTGGGACTGCCAGACCGGGCTGCTATAGGCAGAGAGCTGGCTTCCTGTAGGAAGCCAACTCCTTGACTCATCAGCCCTAGCCAGCTTCTATGGGCTGCAGCCAATGCAGTCCATAGAAGCCGTGGTTTTGCATATGCGCAGGACTGTTGCTGCTACTGCACATGCGCTGGGTCCCAGCATCTGTAAACTTTAAATAGCACAGGTGAAGGGACTCAGACAGCAGTTGCGGTGGGGACAAGGAGAGGGAGGACCTGGCAGTAGTGGCAGCTCTCCTCTTAAAAGGTAGGAGCTGCCGCTGGAAAGGACTGTTTATCATTAGAGAATAAGTAGCTGCTTAGCAGGCGACTGAAGTGTTTAGTTCCTTCACTGTGATTGGTTTCCTTAATTAATGACCAAAAATTGCTGAACAAAATGCTGTCAAATGTGGAACAATTATCCTCCAGGATTTTCCCACTGTGAGGGAACAGTCACAGATTCACTTTGGGGGGAGGGGGGTGGGTATTTGACTATGACATTTGGCATTGCAAGCTGTCACAAATTACGATTGCCATTATATCATTACTTATTCCTTATTGGATTCATTATTCATTACTCATTCATTATTTATTATTATTATTATTATCCTTTATTTATATGGCGCCACAAGGGTTCCGCAGCGCCCAATTACAGAGTACATATGCACATAATCAAAACAGGAAAACAGTGACTTACAGTTGAAGACAATTTAGGACAAGTACAGGGTAACTAAGCATAACTACACAAGTAAACGACATAGAGATCATTTCCAAGGTGGCCAAAAAAACTGCGGGATTTGGGCAGTTGAGGATTATTAAAGTAAGAAAAGGATAAGCACATGAGGGAAGAGGGCCCTACTCGTGAGAGCTTACATTCTAAGGGGAGGGGTAGACAGACAGGGGTGACACAGATGGGGTACATAGAGAGCGTGGAACAGAGGGTTAGGATGAGATTTGGCTGGGTTTGGTAAAGAAGTGGGTCTTAAGAGCCCATTTGAAGTTTTGTAGAGAGGTGGAGAGTCTGAGGGGGAGAGGTAAAGAATTCCAGAGAAAGGGAGCAGCACGTGAAAAATCTTGGAGATAGGAGTGGGAGGAAGTAATCAGAAGACAGGAGAGTCGGCGTGCATTAGCAGAGCGAAGATGACGGGTGGGAGAGTAAAGGGAGATAAGGTCAGAGATGTAAATGGGAGAGGAGTGGGTGAGTGCTTTGTAAGTGAGTGTGAGAAGCTTGAATTGGATTCTGAAAGGGAAGGGAAGCCAGTGAAGGGCTTGTAGGAGAAGGGAGGTGGACGTAGTGTGTTTGGTGAGGAAGATAAGCCGGGCAGCAGCATTGAGGATAGATTGGAGTGGAGAGAGGTAATTGTCAGGGAGGCCAGTTAGGAGGAGATTACAGTAGTCCAGTCTGGAAATAATCAGTGAGTGAATAATGATCTTAGTGGCATCCTGGGTGAGAAAAGGTCTGATCCTGGAAATGTTTTTGAGATGAAAATGACAAGTTTGTGAGAGGTGCTGAATTATTGAATCCAATTCAAGCTTCTCACACTCACTTACAAAGCACTCACCCACTCCTCTCATATTTACATCTCTGACCTTATCTCCCTTTACTCTCCCACCCGTCCTCTTCACTCTGCTAATGCACGCCGACTCTCCTGTCCTCTGATTACTTCCTCCCACTCCTATCTCCAAGATTTTTCACGTGCTGCTCCCTTTCTCTGGAATTCTTTACCTCTCCCCCTCAGACTCTCCACCTCTCTACAAAACTTCAAATGGGCTCTTAAGACCCACTTCTTTACCAAACCCAGCCAAATCTCATCCTAACCCTCTGTTCCACGCTCTCTATGTACCCCATCTGTGTCACCCCTGTCTGTCTACCCCTCCCCTTAGAATGTAAGCTCTCACGAGTAGGGCCCTCTTCCCTCATGTGCTTATCCTTTTCTTACTTTAATAATCCTCAACTGCCCAAATCCCGCAGTTTTTTTGGCCACCTTGGAAATGATCTCTATGTCGTTTACTTGTGTAGTTATGCTTAGTTACCCTGTACTTGTCCTAAATTGTCTTCAACTGTAAGTCACTGTTTTCCTGTTTTGATTATGTGCATATGTACTCTGTAATTGGGCGCTGCGGAACCCTTGTGGCGCCATATAAATAAAGGATAATAATAATAATAATAATAAGAATAATAATTGGTACAAAAACAATTTTACAGCATCAGGCTAATACAGTATTTGTACTTCTATTGCTTGTCGAAGCTCGCTATTCCTAATATGGGCTACATATTTTTGTTAAGAAAATAGCCTTTGAAGTAATAAAAGTTTTTAAATATACATCTAAGATTAAATATTTTAAAACATATTGCTATAATGATCCATTATTCTCTTTTGCAATTGGTTCCTGGTAGTGAGATGGCTGTGGGACAACTCGCATTGTCCATTAACACTGACAAAGACACATTGGTGTGTGCACCTGATAATACATTGGGAGAACACACACACACACACACACACACACACACACACACACACACACACACACACACACACACACACTGTGTAATCACTGATAAATGAATGTTGTGTTTTTTTAAATTAGGTTTATGAAATAGAAATAGGCATGGTTGCATTGATTAATGGAATACGAATGACTGGCGCTCCATAGACTTTCAACACTTTAGGATTGTAAACGATATATGTTTTTAGCATTTATTGTATTAAACTGTATTTTTGTTTCAGAGGGAATTTATTAATTTGGCACTCAAAAGGTCGATACCGTAATGTAAAATGTTGACATGGATAAGATGTTGGCACCCAACATGTAGATACCTGCAAAACGTCAACACAGTTAAAATGTTGACAATGGAAACTTTAGGGTTACGGCAGAGGCGTTTCTAGAAAGGAGGGGACCCGTGTGCAGACTCCATGTGTGGGACCCCTCCTCTCCTGTAGCCATCACCGCTGCTGTTAGCGCTCGCAGCACTGAAACTCTGGCACAGTGCCAGAGTCTACAGCGCATGCGCAGACTCTGAAAAAATGGCAGCTGCGTCATTTTTCGGAGTCCTGCGCATGCGCTGTAGACTCTGGCACTGTGCCAGAGTCTCTAGTGTTCAGTGCGCTAGCTGCGGTGGGGACAGCTACAGGAGAGGAGGGGTCCCACGTACAGTCACCGTTGGACGCCAGAAAGGTGAGTATAGAAGAAATGGGTGCAGTGTGTGTGGTGTGGGCCACACTGCACCCATTATAGATACGGGTTACGGAGGATAAGCAGTAGGCTTATAATTGGGTGTCAACAATATGTAGCTGTCAACATTTTGTCTGTCAACATGCTGTACCTGTCAACAGTATGGTGTCGATATAGTGATTGTCAACATCGTGTTTGTAAACAAAACATACCGAAACATACAATACTCATGCCCTAATTTGGCACCGAGGTGAACAGTTTAGTCTACATGTTGATGGTGAGTTCATAGAGCAATGGTCATTTACTGTGATGGACTTTGGTGGAGATGGATATAACATTCACTTACCTCTCTCAGCTCTTTTGCCACTTCTTTGAGGTCCCGTAAGATTCCTTCTAGCTGACCAATGACTGCCCGGACTCTCCCTCGGATTCTCTCCCTCTCCCCAGCTCTGCAGCTGCGTCCCCCTTGCTCCGTGGTCTTCCCCACCCCCCGAGAGCACATGGTTCAGAGAGAGGCCTCCAGCCTCCTCTACAGCTTCTCTCCTCTGGGGGGAGCTCTGCATCTTAACGTCTAAACCCCCTCTAGCCCTGCACCCCCTCCCTACACACAGCCCCTCACGACTCCACCCAGGCCCCCTTTCAGGAGGGCTAATAGACTGTACAAGGTCAGGCAGACACTGTTGTTGTGGCTGAATGTAAATCTGGGAGACAGTGCGTTATCTAATAAGAAAAATAGAGACATAGAAGGCAAAATATGTAATATTTGATAGGGGCTTTTCAAGCTGCACCAAAACTTTTTGAGATGGGGGGGCAAGTCATGAAGGTCTGAGATGAAGTCCCGATACCTGTGTATAGAAAGAAAAGGTTGAGATGAAAATTATTCCTATTTGCAGCTGGAGATTTTATGATAGAACAGGAGGTAATATAAGGAGCAATCTGGAATGCTGTAGGCATAATGAAGACATCTTTTATCCGGAAAACCAATATTCAGAAAATTCTGAAAATCACATAAAAGGTTATTAAATGCTGCTGTGCAGTGATCTCTGTGAGCACCTCTTCTGGATGAGCGGTACATTCTAACTATTTTTCAATGTTTTAGGCATAGAGCTACAATTTATAGGAAAAAACCCATATCTATCTGATCACATAAATGCTGGACAACAGATCCCATACACATAACAGAAAGGGTTGTATTTGTCAACTGCTGTATGGATACACATGATCAAAATATAGTTATATTGAGTGGTGGAGTTTCAGTATACATCACAGTAATTAAAGGAGTAAATATTTCAACATTAGGAAAATGCAGACTGACTGCAATATGGATATTTACAAAGTGCACTGTGGTGCAACACTGCCGCTTAAAATACTATGCAACCAGTGCAGCTTCTAGTTTTTCTCTTAGAATTCTCATTTATCTTACTGTATGTCTGAAATGAATCATGAGAGTGGATTTTGTGTTTGAATGCATTTATTACATTGGGCATATTGGTCCCGATTCAGAGTAGAGATGACTATCAAAGCGATCACCAACCACTGGGTCACCAGCAATGGTGCTATATGTGCTTTGCATCCAAAGCATATATCTATAGACCGGAAACCATTGATGAGCATCCCTGATGTGGGTCTCAATGGGGGCAGTCCTATCAGGGCTGGTGGGTGGGGTTCAAGCAGCAAAACATGGGGCTAAGTGGCAGGCAGCAGTGGCTCCTACCTTTTGAGGAGAAGTGGAGCTGCTGTGGGCCAGGTCCCTGGATCACACACGTGCAGACGAGTGGCGGCTTGGCTGCCCATGTGCAAACCCCCAGCTTTTATGGACTATATCAGTTGCAGTCTATAGATGCCAGGTTTGCCGCTGCTTTACTGCGCATGTGCCGATCACTCCCATGGGATTGCAGCCCGGTCTGGCAGTCCCGGAGGGAGGAAACATCACCCAATGGGGCTGACTGTACTGGGGTTGACTGGCAGCTAGGACTTCTACACTGCCAGTCCCTGTGTAGCTAGTACAGTCACAGACTGCAACTGGCTCCCTCCATGCAGTGGCGGATTTTACTGGGGGGGCTGCAGTCCTGCAGCCCATAGATAAAATCTGCCACTGGTGGCAGGCCAATCAGGGAAGGGGGTGGGGATTAGTGACATGCCCATTGAGCCATTGATAGGAGAGAACCCTTGGATCTCTGCCATGGATGACAGGCCATCAATGGATGCTAACCATCGATGGTCAGTGGCCACCCTTAATCCAGTGTTGCATACAAATTGCTTACAAGTGGGGCTGCATTGTGTGCTTGGGATAAATGTGCATATTAGCCTTTATTAAGAGATGGCCACACAACTCCCATCCATCCGCTTGTGACATTAGCCGTCATACAGTAGCTATCAGCATAGAATTTACATCAGTCTTGTTTTTGGTACAAGAAATCTGTCCGAAATCAGAAGGATTGCTGTGTACGCTCACCTATGAATAGCCGTTAAGTCCACTACATACCCATGACACACACTCATTACACTTATACTACATATGAATGACTCGTTGCTATCCATTATGCCACACACGAAGTTGCGATAGAGATCCGTATGAATTGTTCATAGCTGCTCACAGTTGCATATAAATGATTTAGATGCATGCACAAGGAAAATAAAAAAGATCCACCTGCAAAACGGACTTGTGTGCATCTCTGAATCAGCACTAGTGTGGATACAAATGTACTTTTGTGCAGTTGGACTAGAAGTAGCAAACTGAGTACCATTAAAAGTACAAATATGTCGTCCCTCAACTTTGAAAGTTGTTTGCCGCAACTAGTGTGCCCGTGGCCATGCGCATGCACTGCATACACACCCACAATCCATAAAAGGGAGCATATGCTCCCACAAACGTGACACAAACGGGTGTGGCTAGTCGCAATTCGTGGGTAAGCAGACGACGGCCGCATCTGTTTAACATGAGATCCAATTTCTGCCAGATCAGTTCTCCAGTTCCTCTGTAAAAATCTCTTTTTGAGTGCCTCCAACAAAGTAGGCAACTCCCTATTAAATACACCCTCTCCACCACTTTATGAAATTTATATCATCTTGTCTTACAAAATCCATAGTCAACATGGAATGCCCATGATTTTTTCATCAGAAAGTTTAAACATTGGCAACCCCATAGTCACAATCATTTTTGTTAAAATGACACAATGGGGGGAATTCAAATGTTTGAAAAGTCAGTTGGGTGTCTGTTTTTTCCTGTCTATTAGGTAGGAAAAAACAGACACCCAACTGACTTTTCAAACAATTGAATCTCCCCCAATAAGTAGAAAAAAGGATTTAGAACAGAAAGTATAGTGGGGCCAATACTAGTGCCATTTAAGCCCGAAGTCTAGGTCACCTGTGAGATAATGAATCTAAACTGAAGTCTCTTCACTATGGTGGTCTATAGCCGTAGTCATACAGTAATTGTTTGATATACCCTGGAAAGAGTTTGTACTTATGGGATGCAGTTAATATGCCGGCTGTTAGGATCCCGAGTTCAGGAGACCGACATCAGAATCTCGGCAGCCGATGAATGCCGCCACCCGGAATCCAGACAAACTTGGGGTATTCCCACTTGGTTGATGGGTCCATGCCACCAACCGAGTGGGAATAGAACCTGTGGCAAGCAAAGCGAGCCACCGGGCCCAAAGCAAGGTGAGCCTGCGAGGGGACTCACTGCCGGGATTACGACAGACGGGATGACACTGTAGGTATAGTGACAGCCGGCATACTGTCTGCCGGTCAGTCGTATGTATCCCGTACTTGCATATGTTCTTTTTTTGTGTCATATCTGAACCAAAATATAAAATGTTTTTGCATTTTGTGGATTGCATGCCTTCTCTTCCCAACTTCCTTTCTTTTCATAAAGGGGCCTATTCATTATCAGGGGCCTATTGGTTCCCAATAATTAAGTGCCCAACTCACCGGGAGTTGCAATAGTGGATACTTAACTAAGGCATTACTCCAGTGTGGGGACAGATGTTCCAAAAAGCAGCAGTCCTCATGATCATTAACAACTGTAGTTACGCTGCTAGTCAGTATCAGTGTCTGAGCCAGAAGTGTTAGTGCGCAGCGTAAGCCAAGTCAGTCATTTATATGGAGAAGGCTGGCACTGGCAGAGTATCCCATTTTGCAACCTGACGCTTATTCCCATGGGAAGGAGCAGGGCTCTGGGGGACAATGCCATCTGAAGATGATATAGGTTCCCACAGGAAAACTCTGAAAACTTTGTTTTTGAAGCTTGCTGAATATTAGGTGGCCCCATCTACATGTGTTATGGGCCCATTAGTAAAAATGAAAAAGCCCCCAATAATACGAGTTGTTCGCTCGTTATTTTTTTTCGCTACGGAGCGATTAGTCGCAAACTGCGCATGCGCAATGTACGCAGGGCGCCTGCGCCAAGTAAATTAGCACAAAAGTTTGGTATTTTACTCACGGCATAACAAAGTTTTTTCATCGTTCTGCTGATCGTAGTGTGATTGACAGAAAGTGGGTGTTTCTGGGCGGAAACTGACCGTTTTCTGGGAGTGTGCGGAAAAACGCAGGCGTTTCAGGGAAAAACGCGGGAGTGTCTGGAGAAACGGGGGAGTGGCTGGCCGAACGCTGGGCGTGTGTGTAACGTCAAACCAGGAACGAAACTGACTGAACTGATCGCTGTTTGTGAGTAGGTCTCGAGCTACTCAGAAACTGCTAAGAAATTTCTATTTGAAATTCTGCTACTCTTTCGTTCGCAATTCTGCTAAGCTAAGATACACTCCCAGAGGGCGGCGGCTTAGCGTGTGCAATGCTGCTAAAAGCAGCTAGCGAGCGAACAACTCAGAATCACCCCCATTGTACAATCAATGTGTTTGTGTGTGAAAAAAGAACAAAAAAAGTCTGAAATCTGGATTAACAAATAGTTCAAACAACTGTATAAATATATTAATACATTTGTGTCAGCCATTATGATTGCAGCAAATCTCTCATGATATAATAACTGTTTCACAAGGACAGTTACAATTTTTAATCAGGAGGTCTGGCACTTCTATTGATTATTAGTTAGGCATTTGGGGCTTGATTTAGAGTTTGATAATTTTCAAAATCCTAGACAGGGCCGGATTAAGATCTGTGGGGCCCCCGGGCAACAAACCTGTGGTAGCCCCTATAAATATAATTATCAAAGTTTATATATATATATATATATATATATATATATATATATACACAAAAACACTCCGGCACTCTTAGCTACCTCCGCAGGGTGTACCTTGCTCCGGTGCCCTCCCCAAGGGTCTCAGCCCTTCTGGATATGACTTGAAAGAATGGAGGCGGCACTCAGAGACTTGAAAATCAAACAGCTTGTGTATTAAAGTGAGGTCTACGTTTCGAGGACCACCTCCACGTTTTCAGGTGAGGAGGATTTTTCATTGTACCATCTCAAGCATTTTGGTGTGTGTCCAATTAATTGTATTGTTGTTTTATTATTGTCCTGTCATGTCAGATTATGACTATGGATTAAAAAACTCTTTTTAAAATTTGTTACTAAACTGTTGTATTTTTTGTCGGGTGACTATTTCTTTGGTGAGAGGGTTTCTCTATAGGCCCCAATTGGGAATTCTCTAAGGGGAAAAGAATCCAAGAGAAGTTTCGTCCACGAATCTGGAATTGAATAATTTCCAATCAGCATCTAATATTATAGCGTACTCTGTATTTATTGTATATATATATATATATATATATATATATATATACTGCTCAAAAAAATAAAGGGAACTCTTAAACAACACAATGTAACTCCAAGTCAATCACACTTCTGTGAAACCAAACTGTCTACTTAGGAAGCAACACTGATTGACCATCAATTTCACATGCTGTTGTGCAAATGGAATAGACAACAGGTGGAAATTATAGACAATTAGCAAGACACCCCCAATAAAGGAGTTGTTCTGCAGGTGGTGACCACAGACCACTTCTCAGCTCCTATGCTTTCTGGCTGATGTTTTGGACACGTTTGAAAGCTGGCGATGCTTTCACTCTAGTGGTAGCATGAGACGGAGTCTACAACCCACACAAGTGGCTCAGGTAGTGCAGCTCATCCAGGATGGCACATCAATGCGAGCTGTGGCAAGAAGGTTTGCTGTGTCTGTCAGCGTAGTGTCCAGAGCATGGAGGCGCTACCAGGAGACAGGCCAGTACATCAGGAGACGTGGAGGAGGGCGTAGGAGGGCAACAACCCAGCAGCAGGACCGCTACCTCCGCCTTTGTGCAAGGAGGAACAGGAGGAGCACTGCCAGAGCCCTGCAAAATGACCTCCAGCAAGCCACAAATGTGCATGTATCTACTCAAACGATCAGAAACAGACTCCATGAGGGTGGTATGAGGGCCCGACGTCCACAGGTGGGGGTGTGCTTACAGCCCCACACCGTGCAGGACGTTTGGCATTTGCCAGAGTACACCAAGATTGGTAAATTCGCCACTGGCGCCCTGTGCTCTTCACAGATGAAAGCAGGTTCTCACTGAGCACATGTGACAGACGTGACAGAGTCTGGAGACGCCAAGGAGAACGTTCTGCTGCCTGCAACATCCTCCAGCATGACCGGTTTGGCAGTGGGTCAGTAATGGTGTGGGGTGGCATTTCTTTGGGGGGCCGCACAGCCCTCCATGTGCTCGCCAGAGGTAGCCTGACTGCCATTAGGTACCGAGATGAGATCCTCAGACCCCTTGTGAGAACATATGTTGGTGCAGTTGGCCCTGGGTTCCTCCTAATGCAAGACAATGCTAGACCTCATGTGGCTGGAGTGTGTCAGCAGTTCCTGCAAGACAAAGGCATTGATGCTATGGACTGGCCCGCCCGTTCCCCAGACCTGAATCCAATTGAGCACATCTGAGACATCATGTCTACGCTCCATCCACCAATGCCACGTTGCACCACAGACTGTCCAGGTGTTGGCGGATGCATTAGTCCAGGTCTGGGAGGAGATCCCTCAGGAGACCATCCGCCACCTCATCAGGAGCATGCCCAGGCGTTGTAGGGAGGTCATACAGGCACGTGGAGGCCACACACACTACTGAGCCTCATTTTGACTTGTTTTAAGGACATTAAATCAAAGTTGGATCAGCCTGTAGTGTGTTTTTCCACTTTAATTTTGAGTGTGACTCCAAATCCAGACCTCCATGGGTTAATAAATTTGATTTCCATTGATAATTTTTGTGTGATTTTGTTATCAGCACATTCAACTATGTAAAGAACAAAGTATTTAATAAGATTATTTAATTCATTCAGATCTAGGATGTGTTATTTTAGTGTTCCCTTTATTTTTTTGAGCAGTATATATATATATATATATATATATATATATATATATATATACAAACAGAAAGTTCAGCACTCACCAAAGCAAGCTCACTTATTTTCACAACATGAATAAATGATGGGGTTTTGTTAGTGAATTGGCCAAGATGGTACCCCATCTTCATGTAGGTCCTACACTATCACAGAGTCTCAAAAATTAAAACCTAGCAACTGTATCACACATAATATAACTGAAAAAATGCCTACTTGGTTTAATGTGTATCTGCCAATACTCCATGGCTTTTAAAAGGTACACTAGTCACCTGACAATGGCTGATAAATTACTAAAGAACAGCTGACCCAGGTTTAAGATAATTGGGCTTGCATAGGGGTGCATGAACAAAGCTTGTGGCCACAGTTAATGAGTCAACCAAAGATTAACCCTACAATATACCAACAAATATAAAACCACAGCACTCACCACCCCAGAAGCGGGGTGCAGTGTCTGCACTCACCACTCATAGGGTGGGGTGCATGTAGCCCATGGCCACCTAATTAAAAATATACAAACAGAAAGCTCAGCACTCACCAAAGCAAGCTCACTTTGCTTGCTTTGGTGAGTGCTGAACTTTCTGTTTGTATATTTTTAAGTAGGTGGCCATGGGTTACATGCACCCCACCCTATGAGTGGTGAGTGCAGACACTGCACCCCGCTTCTGGGGTGGTGAGTGCTGTGGTTTTATATTTGTTGGTATATATATATATATATATATAACTGCACCTCAGTCAGCATTCTGAACAAGGGGGTCTCCAGGCATGGGGGGTGAGAGAGGGGGGGGGGGGGCATGGAGACAGAGATAGGGGCATGGGAGAGAGAGGCATGGGGGGAATAGACAGCCATGGAGAGTGAAGGTGCAGTAGGGAGAGACAGGGCAGAAGTGCTTGCACTCACGTGCCCGTTAGCTCTAAAGGTTTGTGGGAAGCTACCGCGTTGTCTTTCCAGCTAGATGCCCCAGAACATGAAGTGACTTTGGTGGGTTCCCCACATTCCGGCAGGGCTTTAGTCAGCCATGAGGGAGTATGCGGGAGGCAGATGGCATCTGGATCCCAGTGCGTTATGCTGACCGAATCCCGCGGGAGGGACATCAGTATGGAAGACACTGACAGTGCTCACTCGACCCCTGCTGACACCACCCAGCATTGGAGAACACACCAGCCAGTTCTTCCTTATTTCACCAGTTGTGAGACTGACTTCACTGAAGTTCCTCGCTGCGTGAGCTGATCCCTAACAGCAGCCAGAGACAGCTAAATGCTTCAGTTTTATGTGAGCAATAGTGTGGGGGTAGTGTGTGGGGCCCCTAATGGGTGAGGGCCCCCAGGATGACTGCCCCTCCTATAAACCAGCCCTGGTCCTAGAGCTACACATAAAAATTTTATTGCAAAACTTGTGCTCTTAAATGTATATTTTGAGCTGCAGTGCTGCACATATATTAGTATACTTCCAACTCTAAACACAGCAGTATGTCTACATCAGGCATACATAAGCAAGTACTTATGTACAACTCTAGTGTAGAAAAGTAGATTGACAATGTTTTAAATGTGAAAGTTGCATTACCCTATACATATACAGTACACTGTAACTCTATTGAAGTGTCACAAACGCTACACAGAATAGTTTTACATACAATGAGTCTACTTTTCCTGTAGTAGTCCAAAAACAAATGACAAACAAAAAAGCAGCTTCAACGTGACCTAATATAGATTTAATGCCAATGAATGAAGTACAGCCGTAGTGGCCAAAAAGCATACAGCCATTTAGAAGCAGAGTTTTCCATGTAAGATGACTTATACCAAAGCATTCTATGTAATATTTACTGAGCAACATTGTGAAATTACCTCTAATTAATTATAGATATTATTTATTTGCCTTTAATAGGCAATACATTATAAAACTGACCCAGAATCATTTCTTTAAATTTAGAAATTTGTATGTGCTGCCTAGTTCATTACAGAGCAAAGCTTTCAGCTGTTATGGATTCCTGTCACAAATAAATACCACGTAATTCTTAATACAGGTTGAGTATCTCATATCCAAATATCCGAAATACGGAATATTCCGAAATACGGACTCTTTTGAGTGAGGGTAGGATAGTGAAACTTTTGTTTTTTGATGTCTCAATGTACACAAACTTTGTTTAATACACAAAGTCATTAAAAATATTGTATTAAATGACCATCAGGCTGTGTCTATAAGGTGTATAAGAAACATAAATGAATTGTGTGAATGTACACACACTTTGTTTAATGCACAAAGTTATAAAAAATATTGGCTAAAATAACCTTCAGGCTGTGTGTACAAGGTGTATATGTAACATAAATGCATTCTGTGTTTAGACTTGGGTCGCATCACCATGATATCTCATTATGGTATGCAATTATTCTAAAATACGGAAAAATCCCATATCCAAAATACCTCTGGTCCCAAGCGTTTTGGATAAGGGATACTCAACCTGTACTAGTAACCTATTGGCAATCATCATATAACAGTACCAGTTATGGATGAAATCCGATTGTAAAGTAATAGAATGATGGGTAACCTATCAAGGGAGCATAAACATCTCTTATTTAGGGGGGGGGGGGGGTTATTTAGCAAAGTATGGAGAGAGATAGTGTATAGAGAGATAAAGCACTAACTAATCAGCTCCTTTCATTTTTTAAACACTGCCTGTAAAATAAGAGTTAGAAGCTGATTGGCTAGTGCTTTATTTTGCTTCACTTTATCTCTCCATGCTTTGATAAATAATAAATATCGCTTTTAATGTCAAAAACTTGGACTACCTCCAGGGACTTTGAATGCCACCACTGTTCTTGGTTTGTATTAAAAAGTTGATTGCCATGTGAGTTGGCCCTGAAAACAGGGGCCCTTAGTATCTTATCATTATTATTTTTTTAATTTATATATGGCAACTTATTTTAAATGAAACTTTTGTATGACTCCAACACCAGTGTCTCTCTACTAAACAGGCATTTACTCTTCTATTAGAGTCTCCTGTAACCATACATAGGTAATGTGTATGATGGAGCAAGTACTAATAGTGTATTCCTCAGAACCCCTTGTGAGTGGTTATTACCCAAAACTGTGAATCCTAACTTAACCACTCATAATATGAAAAAGACTTTCATCTATAAAAGTATGTAATACTTTGACAGTTACACTAGAAGTCATTAAATTATGTAGTGTAAAACCTAGAGATATGGTGGTTCTGATTTTTGGTTCTTTTTGCTAAACTAGCATACGATTTATCCGGATTTATTTTATTGGCTATCTAAGACACGCGAGAGCCGATAGCCATTTTTGAGATCTGAGTAAATCTGAACCCACACATCTCTACTAACAACAGCCAAAGCAAAGTAGAAAATGAGCTTGGGTTTTGCTATCTGCCTTGAAATGTGCAAATTTGCCTAGTTCTCCTCCAAAAATAGTCTGGTGGAGCAAGATGGCAGAGAACATGAGAAATATGAAGTAAGGACACTGATGTTCCTACGTATGCTGCTAATAAGGGCAAATGATAAAGTGGTGGAGAGGATACAATTTCATGCATGTAGCTTGATGTACAGACAGATGCTTGGCCATCTTTTTGCTGTGATTTTCCACCCACATCTGCTGGAGTTTACCAGTCACTCACATAAATAATATATTCTAGAATGACTTCTGGCCTAGTTACAGAAGATGTCCACTAGTTGTGTAATACATTCAGGCCCAGATTTTATGCATCCGTGTAATAAGTGGTCTTTGAGTAATTACAAATAGTCAATGAATGATGCTTTATATACGAAAATGTGGTAAGATGATAAAACAAGTGATAGCTAGCTGTCCTAAACCCAAATCATACAAGTACAGTATGTCACTGTATAATCTTATTCTGGAAACTCCTTGGTGAAACCCATAATGTACTTATAGACTACTGTATACAGTATGAAGCAGAAGAAGTAGTTCAAGGGGAAAAGTCAATATAGAAAGAATAGGGTTATGAGATGAATGTGTGTCATAGTTAGAACATGGGCTAAAAGGAATGACTGCAATATACACACTATCATTATTATTCAGATGTTGTTCTCTTACTTTAATGTCTCATTCCCTCAATTTCCTTTTTCTGTTGTTTGCAACTCTTTCTTTTTCTAGATGTCATGTCCCTTGCTATCCCATTCTGTATAGTGCATCTCACTTCTCCCACCCCCTGTGTCCTTCTCTGCTGCACACTTTGTCAGGGGAGAGGATGGCAGATCATTACCTCATCTTACCTGGTAATACTGCTAGGTGGTCTGTTTATACTTGTGAATTGCAAGGAACAGAGCGACTTTCCCTTCTTTATTGTCCTGCTCCGATGAGTGTAATATGACATCCGGGTAACCTCGGTTACACACAATCCAGAGTGGTCACTGTTCGCTCTCCATATAATTCTCACAAGACGTCAGAAGAATCAATGTTTTCTTTGTGCCTCCATTTGCAGATATGAGACAATTCTGGAGGAGTGTGTAAAAGGGATTACACCGGTGAAGAGCTGGTCCTCCAACCTATTCAGATAGATATTTTATTAGTATTGTCCCTATATTCCTACTATTCCTGTAGTCTCTCTTTACTCAATGCCCTCCACCATTTCTTCATTTCCTTATGTCTTCTTTACCGTTGCTGTTTCTACTCTGTAATGTCCGTGCTCCCTTCTGTTTCTCCTGGTACATTTACCATGTTTCCTTAATCTCACTACATTTGTATTTTCAACTCTCTGGTTACTCCTTCAATTTTTAAATCTATATCTGTAATACAACATTTCCTAAAGCAAAATAATATAAATGACCTGTCTGACTTATATTTTCTCTTATTTATGTTCCCATGTTCTATTTGGTTAATATTACAATCCTATGTGTTTGCATGTAACCTCTACAGTGTATGTTTTCTCATTATACGTAACGTCCTCCCTGTCTCCTTCATCTGCATCCCTTCTCAATCCATCTTTATTCCTTGTGTCGCCCTTTCCGTTCTCTGTTAAACCCTCCATCCTATTTCCTTCCTCTATCGTCCTCACCTTGCAGTTTTCTAAGGGTCGATGTTTTCTCTATTCTGCATCTGCCTTTCTCCCTCCTCTGGTAGAAGAGCAGATGCACAGCTCAGGCCTCATCTCTCCCTCTGTGGTGCTGATGCTGTAACACCGCTGATTCAGAGCTGGATGTTTCGGCTCTCTGCGACATTCCTCCTTCTCTATCCTTCTCCCTTTCACGGTTTCCTCTGCTGGCCTGTGGGAGGGGACCCTCTCGCTCTCCTCTTTCTCTCATGGGGTATACACAGCTATCGCTTGCTGTGTTTCTGAAATCCCACTTGTCAAACACAGCGGCCGGAGCATGTGCCCCAGTTCAGCCAGAGAGGAGGAGGAGGGAGGGAGGAAGTGATGGAGGAGGGAAAGCTACTGAACATTGTTTAATAGAGACTTGCAGAGTATTTCTCCAATACCCCTTATCTGATCACTTGCTTCATCTTTTCTCCCTGGTCACATACCTGCACCATGTTAGTTACTATTTCCCTGCCAGAGTTGTGTCTATCCATGGCCCCCCAGAAAATATTTCCCCAGGATAGGCCTGTAGGGCATTGGTGCATTAACTCCTCCCTTGCTAGAGAACTGCAGTGTTTTTCTTAATTCATTCTCACATCAACAGTCAGGCCATGTAGTGGTGTATTGTTACATTAACCTACTTGCCTACTGCTGCAGATTGTTGCATAAATAAGAGAGAGTATTTTAGAATGACTGCTTTCAGAAGGGTAGAATTGGTGCGGATGTTTTTGCTGAGTAAAGCACCTACAGAAACAATGTTTATTGGTTATTTTATTTCATTCCATTACGCGGACACAAAGAGATTTATGCTGTAAGGCAAACCACGCAGGTCATTTGTAGTTTTGAGATCTCAGAGATTAATCTCATAACAGAGATTGCTTGTTTTTGGAATTTATTGTTTCCTATGTGTAGAGCAGTTTAATCGCTTTATAGTGTGATGATCTCTTTCAGTTCATTTGTTTTCTACTGCTTCTCCTAATCACCTAGCGTGAACTTCAAACAATAAATCTCCATAGAGTTTAGAGTGATGAGTGATTAAATGCTCATTCAGGAGATCTCGGGCGATTCTCAGTAAGAATTTTATTTTTTTTTCCCAGTGGCCAATTAAATGTCATAAGATTTAATCACAGAGACTTAAAATTGCCTGTATATTCTGATTATTATAGTCACATTTAGTGAATAGAACTGGATGTCACGCATGACCTCCTTAAAGAAACACACACGGATTAGATTTGTGCTAGTCAAGGACATTAACATCACAATGTAAAATAAATAGAAAAAAAATGTTACACTACCAGTCCAAAAAGTATCAGTGCATGTCATGTAATCTATGATTATTTTTGATTACTTGGCCACCAAAAAGCCTCTGTATGCATTATGTTTTAATGCCTTAGCTGCTAATGGCAAATTGGATTTACAACTTTGCACCATCAAGGGGAATGTTTACTTAAAGGCATAAAACATATACAGGTCGGGAATCCGTTATCTGGATACCCGAAAAGTGAAATAATCCAAAAACCAGAATATTTCGGCCCTGTAGTGACGTCATGACGCAGCCGGCGTCATGATGTCACTGGAGTCTGCAGCCAATCACAGACAGGTGGGGGGTGAGGCTTTGCAGCCATTCCTTCACCATCACTGCTGCCAGGACCCGCCGCAGGCATGTAGGACCCCCCCCCCCCCACACCTGCTGATGTGCCTGGACCCATCGCGGACCCCCCGGAACCACCCCGCCGAATCTCTAGACCCGCTGCGGACCCCTGGAACCCGTCGGGATAACAGATATTCTGTTATCCAGAAAAATCCCATATCCAGAATGCTCCCGGTCCCGAGCATTCCGGATATGGGATACTCAACCTGTATTACAACATTTAGTATTCATATCCTGAATGCTTAGCCATAGGTATGTCTAGTCACTAGTGTATTAAATATTAGCAGATTTATCCAAGTTTTATTTGTAGTTATTTGGGGAATGTGTAATGGTTTCATCCCTACACATTATTTGTTTGTTTAAGTTTTATTGCCCCAAATGGGTGATGGGCTAGGGGAGGGTCCAATCAATCAATGTGCTTACATACACATGTTTGGGCTTTATATTGGTGTGTAGTTTAGCTGATTTTAGCGTAGCTGAATCATTGTGTGGAGAAAGATCTCAAAGGGAGGAAATCTCTAAGGGATTCGTCTGGCACTTATACTGGACTTTAACTGGACGGAAACTGCATGGAAACTCCAAACAAAAGCAAATCAACACAATCCACCAAACCTTGGACTGCAGCTACAAATGTATGTACACACCTATTATTCTCCAAACCTCACTTACCCGGACACTAAACATTCACTTTCTGCAAAAAACCTGCAATACAACTTTTACTCTGACCCTGCAAATACCTGGAAAACAAATGTTTAATTGAGAAGCATATTTGATGAAATAACACTGACTTGTGGTTTGCCAACACTGTATAATTTTCCATCTAACATCAACAAATATTTGATTTACTGGTAATCTGTAGATATTAACATCATTTTAATTACTTGCAAATCGTATTTCTTTCTGCAAACTTCACTGCTCTCTCATACAGCCACCACTCCTCCCCCTATTCTCATTACACTACCAGTTTACACACCATCCACACTATGGCCAGGCTGGCAACCCCCCTTACTCATTGTCCTTCTATTCCTTTATTCTGTCCCCTGTTACCACCTCTATCCCTCTCTCACAGTCTCCTACATCTCATCCTCCCTCCTCTCCTCTGTCTGCCTCCCTACCCCTCTTCTGTTTCCCCATTGCAATTCACTTCTGCCCCTTCACACCACTTATACCCCACCACTCAACCCTACTCTTTCCCTCCTCTGCCTGTCTCCTCACCTCTCCTCCACCAGGATCAAACTGCACTCCCTCCCTGTTTCACGCATGCAGTCTCCCTTCCTAGCCAAGGCCCCAGCACCATCATCACACCCTCTTTATCTTCTCCTTCCAAATTACTCCTACCTCAACGCTACAGCAATCCTGATAATCTCATTCACATCTCTCCCACAAACTCATACCCCCTATCTTGTGCACTCTGGAATGCCCGATCTATTTGCAACAAACTGACCCCCACTCATGACCTTTTCATTTCCAACTCCCTGCACCTCCTGGCCATTACAGAAACCTGGATTACTCCTCATGACACCACTTCTCCTGCTGCTCTCTCTGCTGGGGGCCTCACATTCTCACACACACCACGACCCGGGGGTCGCCATGGGGGTGGTGTTGGGATCCTTTTACCCTCAAGCTACACATACCAACTTATACCTCCAGAACCTTCTCTTACATTCTCTACATTTGAGGTCCATGCATTACGCCTCTACCAACCAACTAATCTTCGAGTTGCTGTAATTTACCGTCCACCTGGCATTTCCTCCAAATTCCTTGACAACTTTGCTTCCTGGCTACCTCACTTCCTCTCTTCTGACATTCCCTCCATTATTCTAGGTGATTTCAACATCCCTATCGATAACCCCACAAAATCACCTGCCTCTAAACTCCTTAACCTCACCTCTTCACTTGGTCTCTCCCAGTGGACCACCTCACCCTCCCATGTGAACGGGAGCTCACTGGATCTGGTTTTCACTCACCGCTGTGATATTTCTGATTTCTCCAATTCCCCTTTTCCCCTCTCTGACCACCATTTGCTCTCTTTCAACTTATCTATCTCTGCTTCCCCATCTCTCCCTCCTAAGGCTACCATCACGAAGCGTAACATTGAGGCTATTGACACCTCATCCCTGTCCTCCCTGTTTGACTCCCTTCTCTCTCCTCTTCTCTCTCTCACATGCCTTGAACAAGCCACATCCCTATACAATGCATCTCTTACTTCTGCCCTTGACTCTGTTGCTCCGCCAACCACTATTCACCCTCGCAGATCAACACCTCAACCCTGGCACACCAAATGCACCAGATACCTACAAAAATGCTCACGTACTGCCGAGCGACAGTGGAGGAAATCACGCTCTAAAGCAGACTTCCTCCATTTCAAATTCATGCTCTCATCCTTCAGTACTGCCCTTTCCCTTGCTAAACAATCATACTTCAAAATCCTCATTTCTACACAGTCTTCCAACCCCCGGCGCCTCTTTGCCACTGTTAACTCCCTCCTCTGCCCACCACCACCTCCTCTCCCTTCCTCATTGTCTGCTCTTGACTTTGCCACTTATTTCACATCCAAGATTGACTCCATACGTCAGGATATCACTTCCCACCAGACCAGCAACCAGCCACCACCCATCCCTTGCCACCCCTCCCCTTCCCTCTTACCAACTCTGACATCTTTCTCCGATGTATCTGGCGAGGAAGTCATGGCCCTCATCCATTCCTCCCCCCCCACAACCTCCCCGCTCGACCCTATCCCCTCCCACCTCCTCCGTTACCTCTCCCCTTCTGCCTGTTCCCATCTTGCCCACCTTCTCAATCTCTCCCTTTCATCAGGCACTGTCCCCTCTGCCTTCAAGCATGCTCTTGTCTCCCCTATTCTTAAAAAACCTACCCTTGATCCTAACACTCTCTCCAACTATCGACCCATCTCTCTCCTCCCCTTTGCCTCCAAACTTCTTGAGCGTATTGTCTATAATCGCCTCACTGCCTTTCTTTCCTCTCACTCACTGCTTGACCCATTCCAGTCTGGTTTCCGTTCTCTCCACTCCACTGAAACTGCCCTCACAAAAGTCTGCAATGACCTCCATGCAGCCAAATCTAAGGGCCACTACTCTCTGCTTATTCTTCTTGACCTCTCTGCTGCTTTTGACACTGTGGACCATCCTCTCCTTCTGCAAATCCTTCACTCTCTTGGTCTGCGTGATACTGCCTTCTCCTGGCTGTCCTCCTACCTCTCTGATCGTTCCTTCTCTGTCTCCTCTCATGATGCTACCTCCCCCCCACTTCCACTAACTGTTGGTGTCCCCCAAGGCTCTGTTCTTGGTCCTCTCCTTTTCTCTCTCTATACGTCCTCTTTAGGTGAACTCATTAGTTCTTTTAACTTCCAATATCACCTCTATGCTGATGACACTCAAATCTACCTCTCCTCCCCTGATCTCTCCACGGCTCTCCTCACTCGTACCTCAAACTGTCTTTCTGCTATCTCTTCCTGGATGTCTCAGCGCTTTCTTAAACTCAACATGTCTAAGACTGAGCTGATCATCTTCCCACCCTCCCGCACAGCCTCACCTCCCACAATCTCATTATCCATTGATGGCACAACTATCTCCCCTAGCCCCCAAGTACGCTGTCTTGGCGTAATCCTTGACTCCTCCCTCTCCTTCATACCACACATTCAGCACCTCTCACAAACCTGTCATTTTCATCTCAAAAACATTTCTAGAATCAGACCTTTTCTCACACAGGATGCCACTAAGATCATTATTCACTCACTGATTATTTCCAGACTGGACTACTGTAATCTCCTCTTAACTGGCCTCCCTGACAATCACCTCTCTCCACTCCAATCTATCCTCAATGCTGCTGCCCGGCTCATCTTCCTCACCAAACGCACTACGTCTACCTCCCCCCTCCTACAGGCCCTCCACTGGCTTCCCTTCCCTTTCAGAATCCAATTCAAACTTCTCACACTCACTTACAAAGCACTCACCCACTCCTCTCCCATCTACATCTCTGACCTTATCTCCCTTTACTCTCCCACCCGTCCTCTTCGCTCTGCTAATGCACGCCGTCTCTCCTGTCTTCTGATTACTTCCTCCCACTCCTATCTCCAAGATTTTTCACGTGCTGCTCCATTTCTCTGGAATTCTTTACCTCTCCCCCTCAGACTCTCCACCTCTCTACAAAACTTCAAACGGGCTCTTAAGACCCATTTCTTTACCAAACGTAGCCAAATCTCAACATAACCCTCTGTTCCACGCTCTCTATGTACCCCATCTGTGTCATCCCTGTCTGTCTACCCCTCCCCTTAGAATGTAAGCTCTCACGAGTAGGGCCCTCTTCCCTCATGTGCTTATACTTTTCTTACTTTAATAATCCTCAACCGCCCAGATCCCACAGTTTTTTGACCACCTGGAACTTATCTCTATGTTTACTGGTGTAGTTATGCTTAGCTGCCCTGTACTTGTCCTATATTGTATTCAACTGTAAGTCACTGTTTTCCTATTCTTTATGTGCATTTGTACTCTGTAATCGGGCGCTGCGGAACCCTTGTGGCGCCATATAAATAAAGGATAATAATAATAATAATAATAAAATATACATGTGATAATTCATGACATAGCCGCAATGTCACCATTAGCTCATGACGTATACACATAGGCGTGCGCAGCACATTTTATTAGGGGGTGCACGACTGGAGTGGCGTGACTAGCATCGCCTACTGGGCTAGAGTGTGTGAGTATGTATGTATGTATGTATGTATGTATGTATGTATGTATACATATATACATATATATATACATACATACATACATACATACATACATACATACATACATACAGTGGTCGAAGTGGAAATTGTAAAGTGGGGTATGGAAAAGTGAAGGAATGACCACTCAAAAGGGGACGTGTCCTTCAGTATAGTTTGCCACATTACATACCCATTATACACATTATGCATCACAATAGTAGGACCTCTTATACTATCTAGTACTGGTGCCCCTTTCACTTTATAGCACACGGTATGAGCTGAAGTTCACATTATACCACACAGTATGAGCCGAAATTCACATTATAGCACACGGTATGAGCCGAAATTCACATTATAGCACACAGTATGAGCTGAAATTCACATTATACCACACAGTATGAGCCGAAATTCACATTATACCACACAGTATGAGCCGAAATTCACATTATAGCACACGGTATGAGCCGAAATTCACATTATACCACACGGTATGAGCCGAAATTCACATTATAGCACACGGTATGAGCCGAAATTCACATTATAGCACACGGTATGAGCCGAAATTCACATTATAGCACACGGTATGAGCCAAAATTCACATTATACCACATGGAATGAGCCAAAATTCATATTATACCACACAATATGAGCCGAAATTCACATTGTAGCACACTGAATGAGCCAAAATTCACATTATAGCACTTGGAATGAGCCAAAATTCACATTATACCACACAATATGAGCCAAAATTCACATTATAGCACTCGGAATACGACGAAATTCACATTATAGCACACGGAATGAGACGAAATTCACACTATACCACACAATATGAGCCGAAATTCACATTATAGCACACAGTATGAGCCAAAATTCACATTGTAGCACACTGAATGAGCCGAAATTCACATTATAGCACACGGAATGAGCCAAAATTCACATTATACCACACAGAATGAGACGAAATTCACATTATAGCACACGGTATGAGCTGAAATTCACATTATACCACACAGTATGAGGCCTCGGAGATGGTGCAGAGAAGGATTGAGGACGGCAGAGGAGGCTGAGGGCAGCGGTGGTGCAGTGGAGGAGGAGGCAGAGGGCGGTGGCAGTGCAACGGAGGAGGACGGAGGAGGCTGTGGTCGGCGGCCTTTGGTGGTGCGGCACTGCACTGGCTCCTATGACCCGGCGCTACTATTTCATATCTGCCGCGGACCCGGCAGCCAATCAGCCAATATATATATATATATATATATAGTTACACACACACACACACACACATTTTATATATATATATATATATATTTATATATATATATATATATCCTCCAAATCAGTAGGCACTCCAAATCAGTATTCCCAGATAACTGTTGTGGTGCACAGCTAACAATTGGATACAGAAACAGCGAACAGCGGCACTCCTAACGGACTTGTAAATGAGACAAGACACCTACAGTAGGTCTGATAGCGAAGTTTCGGATTTTACTTCGTCCTCAGGCTACAGGTGCATCTTTACATGTAGCCTGAGGACGGAGTCAAATCCAAAACTTCGCTATCAGACCTAAGTGTCTTGTCTCATATACAAGTCCGTTAGGAGTGCCGCTGTTCGCTGCTTTTATATATATATATATATATATATATACACACACACATATATGTATATGTATATATATATATATATATATATATATATAATGTATGTGTGTGTGTATATATGTATATGTATATGTATATATATATATATATATATATATATATATATACGTGCCCAGACACATTTGAATACAGGTGAAATGCCTTACTTTTATTAAAAATACACTGCTTCATATGCTGCTCTGCCCCTGCACTTTGTGGTGGCGGCTAGCATGGTCCTGGCTCAGTGGTGGCGCAGTGCCCCGGAGTCTGACCAACTCCGCAAAGGAACATGGGAGGAGGAGCTGCTGCAGCCGGGCATGCGCAGCAGCCCTCCTCCCGGAGCGGCCGCCATATTTGTTAGGGGCATCATACACTGACTGCCCCATCAGCTGTGCCGGCGCCGCATTGTACCCTCACCGGCGCTACCGCAAGCAGCTCTGCTCAGATGTGCGAGTGCAGAGCCGCACGCGGCGCCAACCATCGGGTACTAAAGCAGACATCAATGTTCAGATTGCAGGCGTGCAGTGCGGGGGTGCCGGACATAAGGGGGTGCCTGTGCGCACCAGGCACCCCCCGTGCGCACACCTATGCGTATACATGAACAAAGCTTAAAAAAAAGACAAAAATGGAAAAGTTGAAATTAATTTCAAGAGATGGTTCAAAAAGTGGACAGGTCATGGCTATTACTTTTCTGTCATGCATGTCCCCATTCTGGATTTTAATTGCACAAATTATTGCGCACTGTCAAAGATGCAAAGGCAGGAAAATAGGTTTCCCAAACTCCACATTACAGTCCAAGTTTTAAGAATATGCTTGAGTCAATGGCATTTTTAAGAAAGTTTGAGGACCGTGTACAGCCCTCCTCTGTCCATGCCCCATCCTCTCTAGCCGGCAGCACTGTACAGTCTGAGCACTAGACTAGCCTCTAATACCCATGTGCAGGTCTCTGGAAGAATGGCGCAGTGAATATTTCCCCAGCAATTTCTCTACTGCGCATGCACAAAACAGTGGGAAAATGGCCTCTGTGCCATTTTCCTGGCGATGATTTGTGCTCTTTCTGCCACCGATGAGGGACTCTGGAGATGTGAGTTTTAAGGAAATGGGTGCAGCGTGGGCCCCCTGGACTCAGGGGCTCGTGTGCATCACACACACTGTACCAATTCTAAATATGGCAGTGGCTTGAGTCCAGATGGTTAATTCGAAATTGACTGAAGTTCACCTGTGGTCAAGCATGGATATGCTTAAAACCTGGCCTGTAATGGTGGATTTGGGGAAAGTCTATCATATGTGCCAAATGCTGGCCATCCAGAATTTAGCAGTTTTGTACATAACACTCCTTATGGAACTTAAGTAAATATTGTCTGTGCTACTTTGGGGGTGATTCAGTTCAGCATACAGCATGAGTAGTGTCGGGAAGGAGGTTCCAGAGCTATTCAGTTGGCCGCGTTGTTAAGCCCAAATATAGGATTTCTTCTTGCACTCCCCCTGAGGTGAGAGCAGAAATCCAACTAAACTAGTGTGTCACAATGCTTTTTCTGCCTTTGTGCATGTGCAAACAGCATCACGGCTGGCACTTAGTAGAGAATGCCGGTTACCGCCTGTAAACACCTGGCTTAAGGCGCAGTAACCGGCATCTCCCTGGCTTAAGGCGCAATAACCGGCAAAATGCGATAGGAGCAACTGAGTAGCTCCAGGACCTCCTTCCCGACGCTATTCATATCTCACTAAATTGATTCGCCCCTGTATATGCTAGCTCAAATAATAAATTTTTATGACTCCCATACTGAATACTGAAATTAAGTCTCCATAATAAATTCCTAAAAATCACTCTCTGGCATTATTAAGGGGCTGAATATATATTAGAATTAGAATCAGCTTTATTGGCCAGGTATACTTGCGTATACTAGTAATTTGTCTTAGGTTTGCTATCCAACAGCCAAGTAGGTACCAGATAAGCAGGTGGGGGTGGGGGTGGGGCAAGTAAAGTCATGCAGATAGGCATACCATAGGGACACAAGTTAGTTGCATATACGTCTAGTCAGTCAATGTTTGGGAGTTCAGCAGGCGGACCGCTTGGGGAATTAAACTTTTGAGACTTCTGTTAAACCTGGCGGGGATGGCCCTGTAACGCCTGCCTGAAGGAAACAAGTTAAACTTGCTGTGGCCGGGGTGTAGCTGGTCTTTTAGTATCTTTGTTGCTCGCTTTTTAGCTCTGGACAGGTACAGGTCCTGGACTGAGGGAAGGTCAGCCCCGATGATCTTCTCTGCGGTTCTGACCACCTTTTGGAGCCTGCATCTGTCCCTCGTGCTGGCGGAGCTGTACCATACCAGTATCGAGGAGCACAGTACCGACTCCACAATCGCAGAGTAGAAGAGGAGCAGAAGCTTCTGTGGGATGTTGAACTTCCTTAGTTGTCTGAGGAAGAACAACCTCTGCTGTGCTTTCCCGGCAGTGGCGTCAGCGTTGGACCCCCATTTAAGGACCGGGAGATTGTGGTCCCTAGAAACTTGAAGGAGTCCACTAGTGATACCACACTGTCAGCAATCATTAGTCCACTATCTTCTCTACAGTTTTGAGGGGGCTGGGCCAACCGGTCTACTTCCTGTCTGTAGGCCGATACGTCCCCATCCTTGATGAGGCTGATGACGGTGGTGTCATCGGCGAATTTGATGATCTTTACTGATTGCGCCTCCGAGGTGCAGTCATTTGTGTACAGGGCGAAGAGCAGGGGTGAGAGGACACAGCCCTGAGGGGTCCCTGTAGTAATGGACCGCGCTTGAGAGGTGAATTCCCCCGCTTTCACCACCTGTGTTCTATCTGTAAGGAAGTCCTACTATCCAGGAACAGGTAGCTTCTGGGACCCCTAGGCGAAGTAATTTGGGGTGGAGGATGCTGGGGACGATTTTATTGAAGGCCGAGCTGAAATTGACAAACAGGACCCTTGCATAGGTACCGGGAATGTCTAGGTGCTGTAGAATACAGTGCAGGCCCAGGTTGACTGCATCCTCGACACACCGATTCGATCGATAGGCGAACTGTCCAGTTGGGGGCCAGTCACAGTTTTCAGGTGATTCAAAACCAGACGCTCGAACGTTTTCATGACCACAGACGTCAGTACTATCGGCCTGTAGTTATTCAGGTTCATGATAGAGGGTTTCTTGGGAACCGGGACGATAGTAGACCTTTTGAGGCAGGAAGGTACTTTCTGTAGCTCCAGCGATTTGTTGAAGATCTTGGTGAATATGGGGGCGAGCTGACCTGCAATGCTCTTAGGGCAGATGGTGACACTCCATCAGGACCCGGAGCTTTCCTGGGTATGGCCCTTTTGAACAATGCCTCCACCTCTTCTTGGGTGACTTGCAGTGCCTGGAGTTGGCCGTCAGTGTTTGGGGCATCGTAGAGGTGATTGTTTGGGTTGCAGGGGACTTCTTTGCGAACTTGCAATAAAAGTGGTTCAGTTCGTCTGCTAGGTCTTGGTGTATGGTGGTGGACTTCGATGTTTTCTTGTAGTTGGTTATGGATTGCATTCCTTTCCATACAGATACGGGGTCATTGGTGAAGAGATCGTTTGTCAGCTTGTCAGAGAACCGCTTTTTTGCTAGCCTGATTCCATTAGTCAGAGAGTTCCTAGTTCGGTTGTATAGTGCTCTGTCACAGCTGCTATAGGCCTCTTCTTTGGCCCAACGAAGTTGCCTGAGCTGGGCATTGAACCAGGGCTTGTTGTTGTTGTAAGTGCGGTAAGTCTTGGTAGGTACACACATGACCTCACAGTAGCTGATGTAGGATGTGACAGTGTCTGTCAGGTCATTCAGGTTGGTTGCCGAGGCTTCAAAGACCCCACATTCCGTGCAGTCAAAGCAGGTCTGGAGCTCCATCTTAGCCTCGTTGGTCCATTTCTTAACAGTCTTGACGACAGGCTTAACCGCTCTCAGCTTCTGTGTATAGGTAGGGAATAGGTGGATGAGGCAGTGGTCAGATAGGCCGAGTGCAGCACACGGGATTGACTGGAAGGCAAACTTGAGGTTAGTATAGCAGTGATTAAGGGTGCGCCCTTCCCTAATGGGACATGTGACTTGTTGTTTGTACTTAGGTAGCTCCTTGCTCAGGTTAGTTCTGTTGAAGTTGCCTAGCATTATAAGAAGAGAGTCTGGGTGTTTTTGTTCTATGTTCTATGTCGGATATGCATACGGCCAGGTGGTGTATATGTTCTCTGCGCTTATGTATAAGAAAAAAAGCTAAGGGTCTGATTTATCACCATCCGCATCGATTATGCGGATGACGTGATAATAACAGCCAAACTCGCAATGCGATAATTGAATACATCGCATGGATGTATCAGTTATCGCATGCAGGGACAGAACCCGTGAGAAAGCCTCGCCTCTCAACAGCATCATTAGGGTATTTTTCGGAAAAAATACCCTGATGTCCTGCTGCGCATGAGCTTCCATCCGTCAATACTGCCACCACTGGGATCCCCCTGTCGCAACTACCCCCATGCCGCAAATAGCCCACCCACCCGGGATCTATACTTACCAGTCCCAGGAGCCAGTGTCCACTGCTTCCAGGAGGCTGCCGGACACCGGATCCTGCTTCTGTGCTGTGACCTCCAGTGCTGTAAAGTGAGCTGCCACTTTGCAGCGTCACTTTCCTGCAAAGGGGTCACATGGAGGACCCGGTGTTTAGCAGCGCTCACCGAAGCACCGATCCCTGGCTCCTGGCACTGGTAAGTATATATATATATATTGTGGCAGGAGAGGTACTTTGCCACCTGTAAGCTACACACAGGGTCCTGGGGGTGGATGGGAAGTGTGGATGGACCGGGTTCCCATCCATTTGGCCCAGACCAGGTCTTATAGGTTTCTTAGCCCAAGAAGCTGCTTCATCAGCCAGCGCCTGGGTGCTGGGTTTAAAGCAGAGTCTCACCCATGAGTCAGGGCTCCTGAAGGCAATTAGTGTCCAGGTGATAGGCCTGCTAGGGACAGTGAGATCCGGAGAGCTGGCCCACTAGTGTCAGGATGCCGGGACCTGAAGGGTTCCTAATTTAGTAAGAGGCATGGTTGTTTATACTAAAGACAGTGAGGGTAATTCTGAGTTGATCGCAGCAGCAAGTTTTTTAGCAATTGGGCAATACCATGTGCACGGGTCCGAGGCAGCCTCGGATCTTCCCGCCTTGCTCGGTTAACCCAAACGTGGCTGAAACGTCATCATCCCGCTGTCGGATTCTCGCGAGATTCGTATTCTATATAAAGAGCTGCGCGTCGCCACCATTTTCACTCGTGCATTGGAGATTGAACGGAGAGGACGTGGCTACGTTCTCTGCCTGAAAAGCTCCATATCTGTGCTCAGTGTGCTGCAAATATCTGTGCTCAGTGTGCTGCAAATATCTGTGCTCAGTGTGCTGCAAATATCTACGTTCTCTACCTGAAAAGCTCCATATCTGTGCTCAGTGTGCTGCAAATATCTGTGCTCAGTGTGCTGCAAATATCTACGTTCTCTGCCTGTAAAGCTCCATATCTGTGCTCAGTGTGCTGCAAATATCTGTGCTCAGTGTGCTGCATTTTGGTGACCAACAGTATATAGTTGTACAGTACAGTAGGCCATTGCTGTATCTTGCAGCTCTGTGTCACTGCAAGTATCCATTCCATATCTGTGCTGCATTTTTGTGAGCAGTATATATAGTATTACAGTGCAGCATTCTGGTGACCAACAGTATATAGTTGTACAGTACAGTAGGCCATTGCTGTATCTTGCAGCTATGTGTCACTGCAAGTATCCATTCCATATCTGTGCTGCATTTTTGTGAGCAGTATATATAGTAGTATAGTGCAGCATTTTGGTGACCAACAGTATATAGTTGTACAGTAGGCCATTGCTGTATCTTGCAGCTCTGTGTCACTGCAAGTAGCCATTCCATATCTGTGCTGCATTTTTATGAGCAGTATATATAGTATTACAGTGCAGCATTTTGGTGACCAACCGTATATAGTTGTACAGTAGGCCATTGCTGTATCTTGCAGCTCTGTGTCACTCCAAGTATCCATTCCATATCTGTGCTGCATTTTTGTGAGCAGTATATATAGTAGTACAGTGCAGCATTTTGGTGACCAACAGTATATAGTTGTACAGTCCAGTAGGCCATTGCTGTATCTTGCAGCTCTGTGTCACTTCAAGTATCCATATCTGTGCTGCATTGTTGTGAGCAGTATATAGTAGTACAGTGCAGCATTGTGGTGACCAGTATACTACAGTACAATAGTCCAGTACTGTTCTCGCTGCTCAGTGTCAGTTCTCCGTAGTATCATCAGTGCTCAGTAAAATCAGTGCTCAGTATAATCAGTGATTGATCAGTATAATCAGTTCTCAGTATAATCAGTGCGCTGTTAGACGTGCGCCCGTTTTCCGCCATTAGTGCATTGGGATTTAGACAAATGATGAAGTTATTGTGTTCCCGGTACAAAATCCCATCTAGATTCCACTTCACTAGGCAGGCGATAGCGAGATTTTACCAATTAATATTAGTGAATTATAATTAATTATTAATTACAGTGATCTTGCCAAATGATTCCAGTGATTTTGTAATTTTCTTCCAGTGATTTGGACCAATAATACCATTGATTAGAACGAATAATTCCTGTGATTTTGTCATTTTCTTCCAGTGATTGGACCAGTAATACCATTGATTAGAACGAATAATTCCTGTGATATTGAGGTGTTTGTGTTGCTTAGCTTAGCCATCCAACGACCACAGTGCACCTCTTTTTCTCTTATTTTTGCATCATGTGCTGTTTGGGGACTATTTTTTTAAGTGTCATTCTGTCTGACACTTCCATATATGTCCAGTGGTACTGCCATTTGATATAATTCCCGACATTACTGCCATATAATTCCAGTGATTTTGTCATTTTCTTCCAGTGATTTAGACCAATAATACCATTGATTAGAACGAATAATTCCTATGATATTGAGGTGTTTGTGTCGCTTAGCTTAGCCATCCAGCGACCACAGTGCACCTCTTTTTCTCTTTTCTTTGCATCATGTGCTGTTTGGGGCCAATTTTTTTAAGTGCCATCCTGTCTGACACTGCAGTGCCACTCCTAGATGGGCCAGGTGTTTGTGTCGGCCACTTGTATCGCTTAGCTTAGTCATCCAGTGACCTCTGTGCAAATTTTAGGACTAAAAATAGTATTGTGAGGTGTGAGGTGTTCAGAATAGACTGGAAATGAGTGGAAATTATGGTTATTGAGGTTAATAATACTATAGGATCAAAATTACCCCCAAATTCTATGATTTAAGCTGTTTTTGAGGGTTTTTTGAAAAAAACACCCGAATCCAAAACACACCTGAATCCGACAAAAAAATTTCAGGGAGGTTTTGCCAAAACGCGTTCGAACCCAAAACACGGCCGCGGAACCAAATCCAAAACCAAAACACAAAACCCGAAAAATTTCCGGTGCACATCTTTAAACTATTATTATTGTTTGCTTATATAGTGCCACTAATTTGCACAGTGCTGTACAGAAGTCATCAGAACTTGTATCACTCCCTTTCCCATTGGAATGAGAGCTCTCTCGGGGGAGAGCTTGGTGCTGCCACTGAATTTTCCTATGCTCTCGCCAACTGCAGGCCTCTAGTGATACAGTATGTGTGCAGGGAACTTCTTTAACTAACAGAGTGGGGGAGATGTACTAAGCCTGAAAAGTGATAAATATCACTGTGATAAAGTACCAGCCAATCGGCTTCTAACTGCCATGTCACAGGCTGTGTTTGAAAAATGACAGTTAGGAGCCGATTGGCTGGTACTTTATCACAGTGATATTTATCACTTTTCAAGCTTAGTACATCTGGCCCAGTGTGAGGTATAGCAATACAGGTACTGGATGTTTCCCAATGAGCCCTATAACACACACACAACCACTCTCACTGAGGCCCACACGCACACTCATACTGAGACACACACACTGACACTCATACTGAGGCAGAGGCACACACACTGGCACTCATACTGAGGCAGAGGCACACACACTCATACTGAGGCACACACACTGACACTCATACTGAGGCAGAGGCGCACACACACACTCTCATACTGAGGCACAATACACACACTGACACTCATACTGAGGCAGAGGCACACACACACACACACACACACACACACACACACACACACACACACACACACTGACACTCATACTAAAACACACACTGACACTCATACTGAAGCAGAGGCACACACACTCATACTGAGGCATACACACTCATGCTGAGGAACACACACTGACACTCATACTGAAGCAGAAGCACACACACTCATACTGAAACAGTGGCATACACATTCATACTGACACACCCTGATACTCATACTGAGGCAGAGGCCCACGGGCACTCATACTGAGGCACACACACTACCACAGTACAGTAGTTACCTCCAGCTCAGGTCCCAGTTTAAGACTGGACAGTCGCCTCTGTCTCTTGCTACCAGAATATCATACAACATGTTCATTACTGTGTCAACCCCAGAATATTTACTGGAATGGAATTACAGTATATATCATGGGTTGACCTATGGCTTTCCAGTTTGGTTGCAACTGCCTTGTTAATAACCTTCCCTAGGAATTCACAGATGATTTTGTAACATTCTTTACTCTGCTGTGCAGTCTGGATATAAATAAGTTTTGTCTGCAAAAGGTTTACTATTTTGGGAAATAGTGGACCAATTGCATCAATACTCCTTATTAAAATGTGTTTTGGGGCTGGAGCCAGATCATTGGTATTGTGAATTTATAGTAATTACAACAATGTGTTCTACATTCAGGAGTCAGAGCTACACTAATTGAAGAGAACAGATAACCTACTTTCTCAAGCTTGGAACCTTTCCACTCTTTTGACATCTGCTGGGATTCCAGCCCAGATGGAGAATAGCTTATCAGCAAACAACTTTACAAATTTATAGCACCTTGATTGAGAGACAATCTGCAGACACGTTGGTCTGCAAAACCTCTCCACTGTATGGACAAGCTGAACTGGTATGTTCATTGGACAAGAAGGCTGACTTCTTATGTGTGATTATGGTCTGCAATTCTTCTGCACACTTGATTCATTTTATTTTATCTTTATGCAAGTCTTCCATCATCCCCCTTCAAATATGCAATCCCCTTCTTCAACTGTCCAATACTGTTGTCATACCAACGTTCTTACAGGAGTGATAATAAGCCTGATTCAAAGTTGTATGCAATGCCACAGCACCCGTTCCCCTATCCCCTCTTTCTCTTTCCTTTCCTCAAGTTAAAAACTAGGTTCGGGCAGGGGTATCCCTTTGTCCCCCCTTCTGTTTAATTTACCTTTAGACCCACTTCTCCGATTAATTCAACAAAGCCCCAACATTAATGGCATACAAGTGGGTTCAAAGGAAAACAAGGTTACATCATTTGTGGATGATGTGTTGCTGTACTTGTCTCAACCCACCACTTCAAAACCACATCTACTGTGCTTACTTTGGAGATTTTTCTGATCTTCAGGTTAATCCAGAAAAATCTCTTGCTTTGTATTTGCAGCTGGGTTTCGTCCGCCTATATTGGCAAGCTAGCATACCCTTTTCCTGGGCTAGGGGGAGATTTATATATTTAGGTATGCAGAGTACTAAAAACCCCTCTTCTCTTTATCGGGATGGTATCGGGATCCTGGCACTTGGGATGCTAACGGTCAGAAACCGGCAGCGGCAACACCTGTTAGGTACATACCTAATCCCCAACCCCCCTAACCTTCCCTACCTGCAGCCTGACCCTAACCCTCCTGCCACCATCGCAGCCTAACCCTAAAACCCCCGGTGGTGACTAACCCCAAAACCTCCCTCCCGACAGCTTAAACCTAGACCTCCAAACTCCGCAGCCTAACCCTAGCCTTCCCCAGGGATGCCTAAACCTAACCCCTCCTCCCTGCAGCTTAACCGATCCATGTTGGCATACTGGCATCGGTATTCTGAGCAGCGTCAGAACCCTCTTTATCATATGAACATAACTAAGACTATAACGGCTTTGTTTGGGGATCTGGAGGGTGGCATTGTCTCCAGCTCTCCTACTTGGATAGGGCCAGTTTGCTTAAAATGAAAACATTCCCAAGATTGATTTATTTGCTCCAATGACTACCTGTTATTGCTCACAATGGAAGACACTATTATTAGAGGAGAATTTCTTAACAAATTGCAGTTTAGTATCCTTTTTACATCTCCAGGATCATGAGATACCTACAGATTTGCGGGAGAATCCTCTTCTCTGGAACACACATCGTCTATAGTATATATTACATAATAAAAAAGGTTTGAATGCACATAAAACTCTTTTTCTTCCATTATTAAGTAACCCAGAGTTCTAGTATGGCTTAGCTGCCAACCCTTTCCTGTTGTGGTCAGCTAGGGGTATACATTCTATTGGTTGCTTGGTGGACAGAACTCTTAGAGGCCCCTCACATTCTTTCAGGAAGTTGAGAAATATGATTTTTTTTTGGTCTTATTTTCCTTTTGTGTAATACCAGACGCCTTGTTGAGCAAACTATTTGTAATTTCTCCGGCAAAGATTGGGGTAGATATACTTTTGTCTTATTCTCCACCAGTGTATAAGGCAATTTCTAGCCACTACATCTTTTTACAAAGTAATTTAGATTATGATACACTCCAGACTGGTTTTCCCCAGTGGCTTCACCACTTTCCTTATCTCACTGATGACATACTGCCTAAAAACCTGTTAGACTCTTGTTGCATTATTCCTGCTAGTTCTTACAGAGAGTTGTTCCTGAATATATATCACAGAACATATATTAGGCCACACTGTGGCTTTTTAAAGGGCTCTTTCTCCTTGCATATGTGCCCCTGATGTGAGGAGAGTAACACTGACCTCTCAATGTTTATGGTCTTGTTCCCTGGTCAGACTCTTCTGGCTCTGGGTTCGTGGTTTTGTGCCTGGGACCATCTGGCTAATTTTTTGCCCTTTGATCCTGCATGGGCTATATTGAGAATTTTGCCACGGAGTCAACAGGTGTCAAGTGAATGTCGTAAACTTTTACTGACACTGAGTTCAGTGGCTAAAAAATATATATATTTTTTACAGGTCTGGATCCAGCCTGGAGAGACCCTTTTTCTCTATTTCAAGAAAATATATTTTATCTATTCCGAATGGACTGGTTAGAGGCTTCCTTAGATCAGGAAACCAGAGTAGCCAGGTTTTATTGAGGTTTGGGAGAGCTACATTGCTTTACTCGCTATGCAGACACAACTACTGCTTACGCAATATTTCTCATCTACTTCGTGTTACCTAATGAGGCTTGTAGACAATGACCCCCCTTTTTCTTAATGATACTGTATATCCTCTTCTTTCGCACAACACACCTTTCACTTTATTGTTTATTGGTATTGTATCTTATGTTAACTGTTGTTTGGTGAACCATTATACTTCATGTCTAATTGCAATACCTTTTTGACATGCTTCGGAATCAATAAAAACATTTATTTTAAAAACTAGGTTTAGTATTTTTGCTTTGTAATTCAGGGGCCGATTTAGACCTGATCGCTAGGCTACGTTTTCTCACAGCCTGCGATCAGATCTGAACTGCACCTGCGTATGCACCGCAATGCGCAGGTGCGATGGACCGCAGCAACGGGGATCGCCGGTCAGCGATGGGTTTGTCCGAAGGATCCGATCGCATGGGCGTTCGCAAGGAGATTGACAGGAAGAGGGAGTTTGTGGGTGGCAACTGACCGTTTTCAAGGAGTGTCTGGAAAAACGCAGGCGTATCCAAGAATTGGAAGGGAGAGTGTCTGACGTCAAATCGGGTCCCGGGGAGGCTGAAGTGATCGCAGCGGCTGAGTAAGTCCTGGGCTGCGCAGAGACTGCACAAAATCAATTTGTGCAGATCTGCTACACATCCAATCGCACACTTGCACAGCTAAAATACACTCCCCCTGAAGGCGGCGACTATCCGATCGCAGGACTGCAAAAACGCTGCCCAGCGATCAGGTCTGAATTACCCCCTCAGTTTTTTATATTATTCTTGTGGCTGTTTATTGCTAGTCTCTGAGTCTTGAATATTTTTTTTTTTAAAAAGACAATACCTAGCTAGGCCGCATCTTTTTATCAAGTGGTCAGATTGGCACCTTTACTGATACTCTTATCTCTAGATGACAAACGTACCTTATGATTCCTGAGAAAGCAGAGCCAGGCTTCTTTAAAGTAGTCTTGCATGTAAGTATTCCCTGGATGTGCCAGCACAAATTGCCACAGAAGAACAGAGTTGTCTTACAACTGAAGCACACTAACCAACCAAAAGGCATATGCTGTAAAATAATACAGATTCCTGCTGTGACCAGTAGCCTTACTTTGCTGACCAGTATAGACTGCAGGGTAGTTACTCTATTCTTAAGCAACCAGAGTGGGCTCACTTCGCCACTCCTGAGGCATATAGATTTCTTGTCACCATCAGAAACTGTCTACAGACAACTGCATTGTGGGTAGGTAACTCACTGTCAACCCCAGCCTTCTACATCAGCATCTCAAACAGCTTGTTCCACCAGGCTCCTATACCGGCATCTCTGGGTATGTGTGGTTATGCTGTTGCAACACCTCTGTGTTGGTGTTGGCTAACTCCCCATAAGCCACTTCGTATGAACCAGCGCTAAGCTTGGTAGCATTGGGCTAAACTGCAGGACTGCCTGAGAGCGTTTGTCACTTAACTTATAATCAGAGTTGACACAAGAAAATGTCTTTAAAAAGAAAGTCTACTTAGTTGAGGGTACTAGGGATATCACAGCATACGGATGTTCTTAGAAATTCAGATGATACATAATTCTCAAACTGGTCAAGAGGAGACAAACCAGGATGTTCAAGATTGCATATTCTTTCAGGGCCTCAGCAGCCTTTTTATCCAATTTTGGTAGGGATAAATAAAAATATTTAAACAAATTAAGATTAGTTCCCAAATCCTGCAGAATGTTTTGCAACCATATCCACAGCACTCTGTCAGCTACATTAAGTTTTCGACTATTTACCACTTTACACATGGAATAGCCACACCAAAGAACTGAGATTCTGAATCACACACAATGCAGATGTTCGCTCAATTGG
Source organism: Pseudophryne corroboree (assembly GCF_028390025.1). NCBI lineage: Eukaryota > Metazoa > Chordata > Amphibia > Anura > Myobatrachidae > Pseudophryne > Pseudophryne corroboree. The sequence continues at coordinate 338,754,913 of NC_086449.1, read as the reverse complement.
CCAAAATTTTTCAATTGCACATGCTTCTAAGGCGCTGAAAAGTTGCTGCACAGCACAGTTGCAATTGAGATGCCCAGTCTCTGTGGCTGTTCAGACGCATGGAGATGTACCATCTTATGGGTGAGTAGTGGGCAGGGGCGTTTCTACAGAGTAGGGGGCCAGTGTGCACCGCCCGGGTGGGCCCTCTCCTCTGTACGGCGCTGTCTACTGTGCATGCACAGGTCTCCGGAAACATGGCACCTGCCATAATCCGGAGACCAATTTGGCTACCGCCCATGCACAACTGCCATTTTGGTGGCAATTTCCACCGCAATTTCCGCGCTCGACGCTGGACAACGGGAAGGTAAGTATTAAAATGGGTGCAATGTGTGCGTTGTGGACAGGTACATGTAAAAGCAAGCAAAACAATACAATATAGGGGGTCATTCTGACCCGATCGCACGCTGCAGTTTTTCGCAGTGGTGCGATCGGGTCAGAAATGCGCCAGATCCACAGTGCGCCGACGCATACGCATTTCCACAGTGCGCCGGCGCATGGCCGCCCGTCGCTGCGCTACGATCGCCTCTGCCTGATTGACAGGCAGAGGCAGTCGATGGGCGGGAGAGAGCGAAATGGCGGTGTTTGCCAGCTGTTTCGTGGGCGCAGTCCAGCCAACGCAGGTGTGGCCGGACCGTGCGAGGAGTGGCCTGCAGCGGCTGCGTGATGTCACACGCAGTCACTGCAGGCCGGGGAGCGAAGAGTAGCTCCCGGCCAGCACGCTACAGCTGCGCTGGCCGGGAGCTACTCTTGAAGTGCAAAGGCATCGCCGCTGTGCGATGCCTTTGCACTTCTGCGGGGGGATGGGGGGCGGCACTGACATGCGGGGCAGACTAGCCCTGTGCTGGGCGTCCCCCCGCATGTCTGAGTTCATGATCGTTGTGCTGCGATCAACTCGGAATGACCCCCATAGTGTAGTATTTTCAATTATAGTCCAAAAACAAGGCACCAAACACGTGGATCGAGATGGAGTAGTTGTGGACCTTTTATAGAAGAAGTTCCTTGCACCACCAATTGCTCCCCTTTAAATGTCAGAAAAATATCACCACTTGTGTCAATAGCCTGAAATTATGTTTACATGTAAAGCAGCTGTGTATATGCACATAAAGTTATCTTTCTGCAGCGGGGTACACTGTGTTCCCCAAAGAATACATTGGGGCGTAGAGCTGGATCTTGATCCAGGCACCAACAGGCTAAAGCTTTAGCTGTCCCAGGATGCATTGGGGCCTCCTCTATAACCCGGCCTCCAGGTACTGTGAGCTCAGTTTCGAGTTAATGCCCTGCAGAGCAGGTCACTTAACAGGGGGGCTGCACTGGGCAGCCCTGAAAAAGCTTTTAGAAGACTTCAAGGGCCGCAGCACTTACATGTCAGGGTGACATTCTGTGCTGCGGCTCTGTCACCTCCCCAGCGTCGTCGCATACTCCTGCTGGCTCTGTTCCTGGGTACTTGCAGTGGGGACGCTCCGACATTGGGCACACGGTCGCAGCGTTCTCCTGGTACGCGTGGCTGCTACAGAAGGGAGAAGGTAAGAGGGTCCCCCAGGCGGGACCCACCATTAAATCGCATTCCGATCGCAGTCTAGGGAGACGGACTGCGATGCTGGCGTGGACACTGTAACCGAGCAGGGACCCTACTATACCCACCAGGGCATAGGAGTACAGGTCGGATATACTAATATCCACTTTAATAAGACTCCATAGTACCAGGTAGTGAAGTCCAGCATAGGAGAGCCGGTGCTTGACCTGTAGCCCCTCCCCGGCCCAGGGCGCCATCTACTGCTGGTGTTCCTGCCCTGGTGCTGCCTCACACTCTCCCTCACTCCCTGACTGAGCCGCTGGGCTCCATTTTCTAAAATAGATGCGACTGGTCTCCGGGACTGCAGGGCAAGGTCTCCTTTGTAAACCTGCCTGTACACAGCGCCATGGTTTTACAAGCACTTAAGTATTCTACATGTCAGTATCAAGACAGCGTTAGTTAAGAACAACTCTACCTGTGCCAGAATATATTGTACGAGTATTCTGATATATACATCCGGTCTCAGACCATGCATTGTTATATATAATATACATATACTAGTCCAGTGTAGTTTTATTTTATTACTAAAATAATTATCTGCATTGTCACTGTGACTGTGTGTGCCTGTATCTGCTGTGTTGATTTCACTTTCAGTGTATCCCAGCTATATCTATCAATGTAGTCTGTACCCTAAGGAACTAGGTGCATCAGGGTCCATATATAGTGCTTCACAATATTTACCGTTAATGTATTCTACTGTGTACTAAGTCACATAATGCCGGATTCATTCGCTGGTGTTGTGTACTGTGTGCGCAGTCACATACTAGGGAATTTATTCGCAGATGTTGTACTCTGTCTGGCTGTATCGTACTAATACGCTCTGCGGTTGCATTCACTAATAATGTCTAACACAACGGGCTGTGCTAAATCTCAGCTATGCTAAATATGCTTGTGATATGCCTTATGCCCCCTATGGGACCTCCTGTGCAATTGCAGCCACATACTGTCCCTATGGTAAATCCGCCTTGGGCGGATAATTTGTCTACCCAGTTGAAGCAATTGAGTCAAACCTTGGTTAGACATAAAACTGCTCCAAGTCACTCTCGCGTCACGGGGTCATCTAAGCAGGCCACTTCCTCCTCACAATCCACTAATCTCTCTGAAGATTCTTCTGAAGAGGATGGGGAGTAGACTGTCCCGTCAGACACTGACACAGCGCTTCTGATGAGGAATCTACTATTTAGGTTGATGTCCCTGACTTAGTGATTGCTATTACGTAGATCCTACAAATCACTGATGATGAGGAGGATTCCACTACGGTGTCTAAGAAACCTGTCAAATGTCAGAAGGCAACTAAAACTCTATTACCACATTCTGACCATCTAGTGGACATACGCCAAGAACCCTGGTCTTCTCCAGGAAAGAAATTCCCCTTGTCTAAAAGGATGGTCGCTCGCTATCCTCTCCCTACAGAGTTGTGTAACAAGTGAGAAAATTCACCACCGGTGGATTCCCATGTCACCTGTCAAGTGGTGTCGTCTACCCTGCCTGTCACCACTGTCACCTCACTGAAAGAACCGACAGATAAGCATGTGGAGGGATGCCTGAAGTCTATTTACTCCCTTACAGGTGCTGTACATAGACCCACTATAGCAGCCTCTTGGGCTGCATAAGGAAATGAAGCATGGGTTCAGGCATTAGAGGAAGAGCTGCCTCAGGATATATCTAACATTGCCAGACAGTACCTTTCTCACATTACCACCACCGCCTATTACATTCAGTAGGCGTCCTCTGAGGCAGATGTGTTGGCGTACAAGGCATCGACTACATCCATCCTGGCTCGCCGTATTTTATGGTTGAGGTCATGGAAGGTGGACCTGGACTCCAAAAAGACCATGGAGGTACTCCCTTTTAAGGGAGACATCCTGTTTGGGGAAGACCTCAATAAAATTGTGTCTGACTTGGCGGCTGCTAAGACTGCCTTTCTCCCTGGTATCCGGACCCCAGGTCGACAACAAAAAGGTCGACACACCTTAGGTCGACACCAATTGGTCGACACGGACAAAATGTTGACATGGACAAAGGGTTGACATGGAAAAAGGTCGACATGACTTTTTCACAATTTTTTCTTTTTTGGAACTTTTTCATACTTAACGATCCATGTGGACTACGATTGGAACGGTAATCTGTGCCGAGCGGAGCGGAGCAAAGGCACCATGCCCGAAGCATGGCGAGCGAAGCGGTGCACTAATTGGGGTTCCCGGTCACTCTACGAAGAAAACGACACCAAAAAAACATAAAAAACTCATGTTGACCTTTTTCCATGTCGACCTTGTTCCTGTCGACCTTTTGTCCATGTCGACCTTTTGTCCATGTCGACCTAAGGTGTGTCAACCAATTGGCGTCAACCTAAGGTGTGTCGACCTTTTTGTTGTCGACCTGGAGTCCCAGACCCTTCTCCCTAACACTACTCCTTCACAGAAGGCAAAAGGTACCACTTTTCGCTCCTTTTGGCCTCAAGGGAAAGCAAAAGGTCAGACATACCCTAAACAATCCAGGGCAGCCCATTAGCCTGCTTCTAAACACAACAAGCCTGCTGAATGATGGGACAGGCCTCCCCCTAGGGGATCCCAGGGTGGGAGGCTAATTTCTGCTATTCACCCAGGTCTGGTTAAAGACCACTTCAGATGCATGGGTGCGAGAAGTTGTCTCTCATGGATACGCAATCTCTTTCAAGAGGCGTCCCACTCGCCAGTTCTGCACAATGGTTATCCCTTCGGATCTGTTAAAGGCGCAAGCTCTACAAATGGTTGTGAGTTCCCTCCTGGATACAGGAGTGGTGGTGCCGGTACCTCTATCCCACAGAGTCAGAGGATACTACTCAACCCTGTTTCTAGTACCGAAACCCAATGGGTCTTTCCGGCCTATACTCAACCTCAAATCACTGAACAAGTTTGTGAGAGTATCCAAGTTCCGTATGGAAACACTGCTCAATTGTACTGGCCATGGAACCCGGAGATTATATGGTATCCCTGGATATACAAGATGCTTACCTGCATATACCTCTTGACATATCGCATCCGCAATATCTGCAGTTTGCTATTGGCAGCCTTCACTATCAGTTCCAGGCTCTGCCTTTTGGACTGACCATATCTGGATGACTTGCTGATCCTGGCAAACTCCCGCAATGTGCTTCCTACAAGCCCACGGATGGCTTATAAACTGGAAGAAGTCCTCACTGGTTCCTGCTCGGAGCATGGTGCACCTGGGGCCACTGCTGGACACACACAGTCAGTGGCTGTTTCTGTCCCCAGAAAAGGTCCTGAAGCTTCAGGACAGGATAAGATACTTCCTCTCTCGCCCAAGAGTGTTGATACACTCAGCGATGCAAGTACTATGCCTGATGGTGTCGGCTTTCGACATGGTAGAGTACGCTCAATTTCAATTCCCGCCCTCTGCAGAGGTTAATCCTTTCCAAGTGGGACGGCCTACCTCATCGGATCAGGTCTCACATGATCTCCTTGACTCTGGAGGTTCGTCTATTGCTGACCTGGTGGCTACAGGACCAGCAGTTAAACAGGGGCCATCACTTCTGGATCCCCAACTGGGTCCTACTGACTATGGATGCCAGTCTGAGGGGCTGGGGCATGGTGTTGGAGCAACACTCTTTCCAGGGTCGGTGGACCAAGGAGGAATCACTCCTTCTGATAAACATTCTGGACTTGTGGGCAGTGTTCAATGCTTTGTCTCTCGCCCTGCCTCTGTTAAAAAACAGGCCTGTTCAAATACGGTCAGACAACGCCACCATGGTGGCATACATAAACCATCAAAGAGGCACTCTAAGCCACTTGGCAATGATGGAAGTGTAAAAAATCCTTCGTTGGGTGGAACGCCATCTGCCAGCAATATCGGCAGTGTTCATTCCGGGAGTCCTCAACTGGGAAGTGGATTTCCTCAGTCGTCAGGACATGCATGCCGGGGAGTGGAGTCTTTATCAGGAAGTCTTTCAACTCCTAGTGGACAAATGGGGCCTACCAGATGTAGACCTGATGGCGTCTCGACACAATCACAAAGTTCCGGTCTTCGGATCAAGAACCAGGGATCCCCAAGCAATGTTCGTGGTCACACTGGCAATTCCATGGAACTTTCGGCTACCCTACATGTTCCCTCCAGTGTCACTCCTGCCCAGGGTACTACGGAAGTACAAACAAGAAGGAGGAATACTACTTCTAGTCGCTCCAGCATGGCCCAGACGGCATTCGTTATCAAACCTGCAGGGTCTGTCAATGGAGCGTCCTCTTCTACTTCCTCAATGCCCAGACCTCCTCGTACAGGGCCCTTGTGTCTACCCAGACCTGGCCAGACTGGCTGTGACAGCGGCGCTCTTGAAGCATCACTCCTTAGGGCCACAGGGTTCACGGAGGTGGTTAGTCAAACTATGCTAAAGGCCCGAATAGCGGCATCTGCATGGATATGTTACAGGGTTGTTATGGATGAGTACCTTGAAGTATGCGACAACTGGGAAGTTCCAGTACTCACAGGTAAGGCTGCAGCTAGAATTGATGTCTTCAGCAACTCATGCTCTAACCCTGACTCCGTTACCCCTCTTAGTGGTCGGATGGTGCCTGCGGTGCTAGTGTTCTTCTGCCCACGGCAGCCGCATTTGAATAGGCGAATTAGGTCCGCCCAAACTCCGATGCCCCCCGGTCTTATTAAGTGACAAGGCACCACCAGAGACTGCAGGTGAGTAAGGGGGAACCTAACTAACTCTGCAATACCAATGCACAAGTGATAATGAGAACAACAATGGTCTTAGATGTTATAAGCAAATAAACAGTGAGAGCAACAATGCTCAGGGATGTTAAAGATATAAATATAAACAAAGAACTGTTAGCGTGGATACTCCATGAAAACCTGAACACCGACTGGCAAGATCTGGTCAAAAATCGATCAGTCAAAGTCTCCAGGTCACATCATAACACAGACAGGATCTCCAACGAGTTGACAGGTTCACACAGAAGTAAGAACTATCACAAGCTTCTTTTGAATGACCAGGAAGAGAATATAAATGGTGCTGCACCAATCACAGAAGAAATTCCTTAATTGTAAATATTGTGCAGCTGTCCTTCTGAATGTCCTTGTACACAGCTGGGTACTTAGTTACCCAGCAACGGGGAACACCGCCTGCCTCCGGTGGCCCGTTGCTAGGCACCGGGCGGGGACCAGGAGGCTTTGCGCCCGGAGCCTGCCTGTGGCTAGGTGCCAGGCAGGGGTCAGCGGGAGGTGCGGCGTCCCTGCTCTATGGCAACGGCCGGGATACGCGCCTCCCAGCGCTAACAGTACCCCCCCCCCCCCCCCCTGTTGAAGAGGGGTTAAGAAACCCCTAGATCCAGGCTTCTGGGGATATTTCTTGAAAAATCATTTCTTTCATTCAGGAGCATGAAGGAACTTCCCAGGCACCCAAGTTCTCTCTTCAGGACCATAGCCTTTCCAATTAACTAAAAAATGTACTTGACTCCTGTACAAACTTGGAGTCCAGAATTTTCTCAACAACAAATTCTTGATGTCCTTGAATCAAGACTGGAGAAGGTCTCCTGAAACCTCTTACTTTAAATTTCTTAGAACTAAATGCCAATTTATATAGAGAACAATGGAAGGTATTATTGATTCTCAAAGACCTGGGTAATTGCAGACAAACAGCAACAGGATTGATTTTCTGGATAATTTGAAATGGTCCAATGTAACGGGGACCCAATTTATGAGATTTCTGGCGGAACTTGATGTTTCGGGCAGATAACCATACCATGTCTTCTGCTTTAAAATAACAAGGTTTCCGAAATCTGTCAGCAAATTTCTTAGACCGGACTACCGCATCCTCCAAGGCTTGAGAAAAAGAAGAATAACTAGACAGTCGTGATGGAGCGAAAGTATTGAATTTAGGATGAATACCGAAAGCACAGAAGAAAGGAGACATGGAAGTAGAAGAATGTTCAGAATTATTATACGCAAACTCTGCAAAGGGTAGATAGCAGAGCCGTAACTAAGGGGGGGCTAGGGGGGCATGTGACCTGGGCGCCGGATTGGAGGGGGCGCCGCAATGTTTACACCCCCTCCGAGTCCCGATGCGCACAGGTCCCCCTTCGCAGGAGCAGCACAAAGCAGTCCAGTCTGTGTGTGATGAAACTGAAAATAAACTACAGCTCCCAGAAGCCCTTGCTGCGGGAGCTGTAGTTTACTTTCAGTTTCTTCTATGCTGACTGTCGTGTGCTGCCTGTTGTGCCCTAAGACGGGGCACATGGAACAAGTTACCCCAGCCCCCCCTGCTGCCTTTGATAATCGCAGCAGTGCACTATTGCACTGCTGAGCTGGAAACATGAATGGTCCGAAAAGGGGGCGGAGCTACACGGCACTTTACTCAGTGCCAGGCCAGCCAGCACCATCGAAGAGAGGAGGGGAGAGGAGCAGCAGCACACACCGAAGCCTAAATAGTGAGTGTGACACTGTCTGTGTGTGCAACTACTATATGTGTGTGTGTATGAATGTGTTGTGCATGTGTGTGACTGTATGTGAATAGGTGTGTCACTACATATCTGTATGCGTGCTTGTGTGTCACTGTATGTATGTATGTATAATGTATCAGGGGCGGATCCAGAAGAAAATTATAGGGGGGGCACCATGGAAGGGGCAAGTACATTTGCGTGCGGCTTCGGTGCATGTGAGGTGGCGCTTCTTATACAATGCCCACAGTTGTAGCCCTCATTATGCAATGTCCACTGTACTGGTAGTGCCCCTTATATAGACCCCATAGTAGTGGTGTCCCTTATGCAATGCCCGTATTGCCCCCAGTAGTAATGTTGCCTGTAGTAATGCCCCCAGTCATTATGCCCCCAGTGGTAATGCCCCTGCAGTTATGACCCCAGTAGTTTAGCCACCAGTAGTAATGCCCCCCTATAGTTTGCCCCATTGTAGTTTAGCCCCTGTAGTTATGCCCCCCTTATAGTTTAGCCTCCAGTAGTAATGCCCCCAATAGTTTGGCCCCTGTAGTTATGCCCCCAATAGTTTGGCTCCCCCTGTAGTTTAGCCCCCAAGTAGTAATGCCCCTGTAGTTTAGCCCCCAAGTAGTAATGCCCCCTGTAGGTGCCCCCCAGTAATAATGCCCCCAGTAGCTGCCCCCCCAGTAATAATGCCCCCAGTAGCTGCCCCCCCAGTAGTGATGCCCCCAGTTATAATGCCCCCAGTAGTAATGCCCCCCCTCAGTAGTAATGCCCCTTGTTGATGCCTCCCCCAGTAGTAATGCCCCTTGTTGGTGCCCCCCCAGTAGTAATGTCCCCCGTAGTTTCCCCCAGGTGATGCCCCCGCTGCATTAAGGAAGAAAAAAACATAATACTTACCGAGCCCCGTTCCCGCGCCGCTGCAGTCCTCCTTCTGGCTGGCGTCCTCTCCTCAGTACTATGAGAGAGACGTCATGACTGACGTCTCTCCCATAGCGCACGGCGCAGTGACAGCGCCGGAAGCCGGAGCTCAGTACTGAGCTCCTGCCTCCGGCTACCGCTGTGCAGGGAGACGGGCGCCCGCTGGTAACACAATCTCAGCGGGCGCCCGTCATCTCCCTGTGCGGCGCCGACGCCGCGGGGGGGGCGGGGGAGGGGGGGGGAAGCCACAAATGACAGGGGGGGCACGGGCCCGAGTGCCCCCCCCCTGGATCCGCCACTGTAATGTATGTATGTATGTGTGACTATGTATGTATACAGGACAGTGTGTGACTATGTACGCGAGTGAATTTAATGTATGCGTGCGTGTTTAGATGTGTGACAGTATGTATGTGTGTGATTTTACATATGTATCAATGTATGGGGTATTATTTCCTTGTTAACTTAATCTGTAGCCCAAATGTCTAACTAAGGGGGTCATTCCGAGTTGATCGCACGTAGCAATCAACTAGACACCGCCTATGGGGGAGTGTATTTTAGCATAGCAGGGTTGTGATCACTTGTGCAGCCCTGCTATGCTAAAAACGTTTTGTGTAAAACCAGACAAGCCCTAGACCTACTTACCCTGTGCGAGGGATCTAGCGATGAAGGTACCGGAATTGACATCACACATCCGCCCTCCAAACGCCTGGATACACCTGCGTTCGGATCTCCACGTCTGGGAAACGGTGAGTTGACACCCCGGAACGCCTTCCTCCTGTCAATCTTCTTGCGGTCGCCGCTGCGACCGCTTTCTTAGTATGCGGCGTCGCTGCCCGGAGACTGCCATCACCAGGCAATGACGCGCCTGCACAATGCGGCCGCCGCACACGCGCAGTTCTGAACCGTTCGCACCGCTGCAATGAACCGCAGCATGCAAACGGGTCGAAAATGACCCCCTGAGTCCAGCTAAATGTCTAGAAAAGAAGCTATATAGCAGCTACCAGCCCTTTGCTCTCATGGAGTATATATGGGTTGGGGTTACGTGGCCGGTGCACGGTCAGCATACCGACGCCAGGATCCCGGCCACCAGAATGTCGTCAGGGGTGAGTGTAAAAAAGCCCCTTGTGGGCTCGCTGCGCTCGCCACAGGTTCTATTCCCACTCTATGGGTGTCGTGGACACCAATGAGTGGAAATAGCCCGTTAGCTGGTACTGGCTGATGGCATTGTCAGTCTTCGCACAGAGTTACACGTGGTGGTGGTGGTGGTGGGTTGGTTGTCTGTGCGTGTGTGTGTGTGTGTGTGTGTGTTTGTGTGTGGGGCGCCGGATTACTGTTTTGCCCCGGGTGACAAGAATCCTAGTTTCGGCCCTGTAGATAGTCAACTCAATCATACTGGCATTTAGAGATATAACATCATAGATATTGCTCCAAAGATTGATTAACCCGTTCTGTCTGGCCATTGGACTGTGGGTGATATCCTGACGAGAAACTGATATTGATTCCTAGTTCCGTACAGAAAGATCTACAGAAATGGGCTATGAATTGAGAGCCTCTATCCGAGACAATGTCTTTGTGGTAGGCCATGAATACGGAATATGTGCTGGATGAATAAAGAAGCATGATCCTCAGCATTAGGCAATTTAGACAGAGGAATGAAATGAGCCATTTTACTGAAATGGTCAACCACCACCCAGATGACCGAACATTTGGAAGATCTTGGTAAATCTACAATAAAATCCATTGACAAATGGGTCCATGACTTGGAGGGTATAGACAGGGGAAGTAATTGTCCAGAAGGAAGAACACGAGGAGACTTGTTTTTGGCACAGACCTGACAGGCCCTAACAAACTCTTGAACGTCTGCCTTAATAGCTGGCCACCATACAAAGCGTGAGAGAAGATGTAAAGTCTTATTAACCCCTGTATGTCCTGAAGTCTTATTGTCATGGAACTCAGATAACACAGCTGATCTGAGTTTCTCTGGAACAAACAGGAGTCCTGAAGGAGTCTCAGGTGGGGCCTGCATCTATGCTGACTGCACTTGAGAGAAAGATTCATAGTTAGGCCAGCAAGGATACACCCTGGGGAAAGAATCGGCTCTGGACGCTTAGAGACTCCATGACAAGACAGAAACCTTTGGGATAAAGCATCAGCTTTGATGTTTTTAGAACCGGGCCTATAGGTAATAATGAAATTGAACCTGGCAAAAAAACAGTGCACATCTGGCTTGTTGAGAATTTTATCTTTTAGCAGATTCAAGGTAGACTAAATTTTTGTGGTCTGTGAAAACAGTTATTGTATGCCTTACTCCCTCCAGCCAGTGTCTCCATTCTTCCAAAGCACATTTGACTGCTAGAAGCTCTTGATTCCCTACATCATAGTTGACTTCAGCAGGAGAACATTTTCGAGAGAAAAAGGCACAGGGATGGAGCTTATGACTGAGTGGATCCTCTTGCGAAAGGATAGATCCAACGTCTACTTCGAAGGCATCCACTTCTACAATGAAAGGTAGATTTGGATCTGGATGCCGAAGAACAGGAGCAGAGATAAACGCTTTTTTGAGGTCCTCAAAAAGCCTTTACCACCTGTGGTGGCCAATGAGCAGGATCTGCACCTTTCTTGGTCAGGCTCTCAATTGGAGCAACAATTGAGGAAAAAGAATCAATGAATCTTCTGTAATAGTTTGCATAACCAAGGAAACATTGAGTAGCTTTTAGATTGGAAGGACAGACCCATTCCACAATTGCCTGAAGTTTCTTAGGATCCATAGAAAACCCCTTGGTGGTGATGATGTATCCTAGGAAGGCCACCTTCTCAACCTTAAATTCACATTTTTCCAATTTTGCATACAGATGATTCTCCCTTAGTTTGGTGAGGACTGCCTTTACATGAGCTCGATGTTCTTTAAGTGAGGCAGGGTAGATCAGAATATCATAGATATAGACGACCACAAATTTTCCAAGGAAATCCAGAAGAACATCATTTATGAGATCCTGGAAGACGGTAGGAGCGTTGGAGAGTCCAAAAGGCATAACCAAGTACTCATAGTGACCCAAATGAGTATTGAATGCGGTCTTCCATTCATCTCCCTGCCGGATCCGAATGAGATTATAGGCCCCTCGTAAATCGATCTTGGAAAATATTGTAGCACTTCTGAGATAATCAAATAAGACAGTGATCAGGGGTAATGGGTATGAATTTTTGATTGTAATCTTATTCAGTCCCCTGTAGTCAATACATGGTTGTAAAGAGCCGACCTTTTTACTGATGAAGAAAAAAACATCTCCTACTGGTGATTTAGAAGGCCTGATGAAGCCTTTTTCTAAACTCTCCCGGATATATTCCTCCATAGCTTTTGTCTCGGGCAAAGACAGAGCGTAAATGCGGCCCTTGGGGAGTCTAGCTTCAGATATGAGATTGATTGCACAATCATAAGGACGGTGAAGAGGCAGAGATTCAGCTTGTTGGTTGGAGAAAACGTCCGTAAAAGATATGCACTGACAACCTTTCAGGGACAGGAAGTGCTGAGCGAACCGGCATTGTCAGGCATCTGATTGCACATTCCAAGCCCCAAGAAACCAGATCTCCAGTACTCCAGTTGAATACTGGATTATGAATCTTAAGGCAAGCCCAGAACAATTGGAGTTAGGGGACAATGTACCAGAAAAAAAGATAACTCTTTACAATGGAACATTCCAACAAAAAACTGGAGGACTGGAGTCCAGGTACTGACCCGACCATTTTGGAGAGGACTACCATACAATCCACAAATGGAAATTGGTGAGCAAAGAGTTTCCGTAGGAATTCCTCTGGCAAGAGCAAGTTCCAAGTCCATAAAATTTCCAGCAGCCCCGGAATCAACAAAAGCAGTAACCACACTAGGACCAGAAGGGGTTGTTATCCTAATGGGTAACAACAACAAATTATTTGGGGAGATTGAACAGAGACCCGAAAAGACTCTCCCAAAATTTCTCGGGTCTATTAGTTTTCCGCCTTCTGTGGACAAATGTTCGCCAGATGTCCCTTGGTCCCACAATAGAGACACAGTAAAAGAGTGCGACGTCTCGCCTTCTCTTGAGACGTTAAACGGAAAGCCCCAATTTGCATTGGTTGCTCCATAATCCCTACAACTTCTGGCACCATCCAATGAAACATAGGTGAGGGGACCTCCTATATTCTTCGTTCCCGAATCCGCCTATCTACTTTGATGGCTAACTCCATGACTGCATCCAGGGTGGCCAGAGAAGGATATTGGACGAGAAAATCCTTAATTTGTTCTCTTAATCCTAACTGGAACAGAGTTCGAAGTGCTGGTTCATTCCAGCCGCAATCATTGGCCCATCGGCGAAATTCGGTACAATACACCTCGGCAGAGTTTCTTCCTTATTTAAGAGAATGAAGATGGGCCTCTGCAGACACTGCCCGATCTGGATCATCATAGAGAACACCTAAGTCTTGGATCATCATAGAGAACACCTAAGGCTTTAAAGAAGGAATCCACAGAAAGCAATCTGGGGTGATCTGCTGAAAGGCCAAAGGCCCAAGACTGTGGGTCACCTTGTAACAGGGAAATTATGATCCCTACTCGCTGGGTCTGGACCCGAAGAGAAAGGCCTGAGCTTGAAATGCAGCTTGCAACTTTCCTGGAAATTCACAAACTGCTTACGGTCTCCAGAAAACCTATCTGGGAGGTTTAGCTTAGGCTCCCTGGGAGCGGATAATGAGACAGTCTGGGTCCTACGAGTTTCCTCCTGAGTGTCCACTCGAAGAGTAAGATCTCGTAGCTGCTGGGTCAAACCCTGGATCTGGCCCGCCAGAATCTGAGCCGGATTTTGTGTTGGTTCCATCCGGAGACAAACGACCCACGAAGCTACGTTTTTTTGGCTGGTGATACTGTTATGGATGAGTACCTGGAACTCAGGGGAGTATGTGACAACTGGGAAGTTCCAGTACTCACAGGTAAGGCTGCAGCTAGAATTGATGTCTGCAGCAAATCGTGCTCTACCCCTGACTCCGTTTCCCCTCTTAGTGGTCGGATGGTGCCTGCGGTGCTTGCCCATGGCAGCCGCGTTTGAATGGGCGACTTAGGTCAGCCCAAACTCTGATGCCCCCCAGTCTTAGTTATTAAGTGACAAGGCACCACCCGAGACTGCAAGTAAGTAAAGGGGAACCTAACTAACCCAGCAACACCAATGCATGAGTGATAATGAGAACAACAATGGTCTTAGATGTTATAAGCACATAAACAGCGAGAGCAACAATGCTCAGGGATGTTAAAGATATAAATATAAACAAAGAACTGTTAGTGTGGATACTCCACGAAAACCTGAATACCAGCTGGCAAGATCTGGTCAAGAATCGATCAGTCAGAGTCTCCAGGTCTCAGCACAACACAGGCAGGATCTCCAACAAGCTGACAGGTTCACACAGAAGTAAGAACTATCACAAGCGTCTTTGGCGTGACCAGGAAGAGAATATAAATGGTGCTGCACCAATCACAGAAGAAACTCCTTACTTGCAAATATCGTGCAGCTGTCCTGCTGTACGTCCTTGTACAAAGCTGGGTACTTAGTTACCCAGCAACGTGGGACACCGTCTGCCTCCGGCGTCTCCGTTGCTAGGGTTCCGGCGGCTCACAGCGCCCGGCGTCTACCTGTTGCTAGGCGCCGGGCGGGGACCAGGAGACTTTGTGCCTGGCGTCTGCCTGTTGCTAGGAGCTGGGTGGGGACCAGAAAACCTTGCACCCGGTGTCCGCCTGCTGCTAGGCGCCGGGCGGTGGTCAGCGGGAGGTGCGGTGTCCCGGCTCCACGGTAACAGCAGGGACACGTGCCTCCCAGTGCTATCAAGGGTCTGGAATTCTTACTCCACTTGGTGTGCTGCTAAGAATTATGAGGCATACAAATTCAGAACTTCCAGACTTCTGGCTTTTCTGCAACAAGGCCTGGACTTAGGCCTTCGTCTGGCCTCCCTCAAGGTTCATATATCTGCCTTATCGGTGTGGTTTTAGAGAAAAATTGCATCTATTTCTGATGTTCATACTTTCACTCAGGGTGTTTTATGGATTCAGCCTCCCTATGTCCCTCCTGTCGCTCCATGGGATCTGTCTGTTGTCCTGAATGCCGTGCAAGAGTCTCCATTTGAACCTCTTGAGTCAGACCTTAAATGGCTCACGGTCAAAGTCCTGCTCCTACTGGCTATTGCCTCTGCTAGGAGGGTGTCAGACCTAGGCACAATGTCCTGTCATCCACCCTTCCTGATATTTCACCGTGACCGGGCAGTTCTTAGAACTCGTCCTGGTTATTTACCTAAGGTGGTGTCATCTTTTCACATTAACCAAGAGATTGTGGTTTCCGGCCTTCATCTCTTTTGGTTTGTCCTCCGTAGAGCGGTCTTTGGATGTGGTACAGGCTCTCCGTAAATACGTGGAGAGGACTGCCTCTATCAGGAGGTCATATTCCCTATTTGTACTTTTTGGTTTTCACAAACGTGGCTGGCCTGCGAAAAAGCAAACCTTGGCCAGGTGGATTAGAATGGTGATTGCACAAGCTCCTGCTGTTATTAACGCCCATTCTACTCAGTCTGCTGGACCCTCTTGGGCAGCCCGCCGTGGCGCGTCCGCAGAACAATTGTGCAAGGCGGCTACATGGTCCTCAATGAACACGTTCATTAGCTTCTATAACTTTGATACTTCCGCCTCCAAGGATGCTTCCTTTGGACACCGGGTTCTCATACACGCTAAGGCCCATCCCTTCCATAAGGAACTGTTTTAGCACATCCCCGATGTTTTCCTGTGGAACACAGTGTACCCCGCTGCAGAAAAGTAGATTTATGGTAGATATACCATTGTTAAATCTCTTTCTGTGAGGTACACTGGGTTCCACAGGGCGCCCGCCCTGACACACCTAGCTTCTATGGGTTTGTATGGCATTAGCCACTGGTCCCTTCTCCTGTCGTGAGAATGTGGTTCTATGTGACTAACATCCCCCTTCTTTTTTTCCTGCTCTTGCATTGGACTGGTTAACGAAACCGGGCTCACAGTGCCTGGAGGCGAGGTTATAGAGGAGGACCCAATGCATGCTGGGACAGCTAAAGTTTTAACCTGTTGGTGCCTGGATCAAGATCCATCTCTACACTACAATGCATTCCCTGTGGAACCCAGTGTACATCGCAGAAAGAGATTTAACCATGGTAAGTCTACCATAAATCTCCTTTTTCCACCCTTGTACTTTCACTGGTCTATGGATAAAGCATTGGTAGTAAAGCTGAATAAGCATGCTACAGTGCAGTAGCAATAGAGTTAAGAGGCGGCCGACTCAGACTCTGGAGGACTGACCTCACTTCCGATCCGTGAGGCGCAGCTGACAGGTAACTTACCTGTCAGCTGCGCCTCACGGAGAGGAAGTGAGGTTGTGATGCCCAGTATCTGCTCCCCCAACTTCTGCTGAAGCAACTTGCAAGGGTAACGGACCGTCCGGTTGCTAGGCAACCGCAGCTGGTAGGACGATTACCCGGAGGGCACTAGGACCCAGTGCTGAAGAGCTGGAGACCCCGGGGATTGGCTGCCGCAGGGCGGGAGAGAGAACAGGCGGGACTGGCGCCGGTGAAGGGAGAAGGAGAAGAGCGTGGCCCGCCGCTGCACTGACCGGGAGATGGAGGGCGCCAGTGAAGAAAGAAGAGAGCCGGGGAGCGCGTCACACTGCTGCAGCGACCAGGAGAGCCACAGGCCAGAGGGAGAGCTGACAGCGCTGCCACTGACACAGGGAAGTGAGGGGGAAAACCGCGGCCGGGACTAGAGCAAGCTGTGTTTAGGTGTGTACCCAGGTGAGGGGGGAGCCGTGAAAGGAGCATCCAGTTCAGCCAGCACAAGCCAGTGAGAACACTGGTAGCCACCAGGTACCTACACCCAGAGGCGTAACTAGGGTTTTCGAAGCCCAGGGCAAGATGGAAAATGGCGCCCCCCCACACCAAAAAAAAAACACCAAAGAAGCATGTGCGTGCCGAAGGCCCGCGTGGCGAAAAAATGGGTGTGGCCATGCACCAGAAGGGGTGTGGCCACTGAAAATGGCCCACAGTGCCAGTTACATTGCCCCACAATGCCAGATACAATGCCCCACAGTGCCGGATACATACCCCACAGTGCCAGTTACATTGCCCCACAGTGCCAGATACATGCCCCACAGTGCCAGTTACATTACCCCACAGTGCCAGATACAATGCCCCACAGTGCTGGATACATGCCCCACAGTGCCAGTTACATTGCCCCACAGTGCCAGATACATGCCCCACAGTGCCAGTTACATTGCCCCACAGTGCCAGATACAATGCCCCCACAGTGCCGGATACATGCCCCACTGTGCCGGATACATGCCCCACTGTGCCGGATACATGCCCTACAGTGCCAGTTACAAGCCCCACAGTGCCAGATACATTGCCCCACAGTGCCAGATACATGCTCCACAGTGCCAGATACATGCCCCACAGTGCCAGTTACATTGCCCCACAGTGCCGGATACAAAGCCCCACTGTGCCAGATACATGCCCCACTGTGCCGGATACATTGCCCCACTGTGCCGGTTACATGCCCCACTGTGCCAGATACATGCCCCACAGTGCCAGATACAATGCCCCACAGTGCCAGTTACATTGCCCCACAGTGCCAGATACAATGCCCCACAGTGCCGGATACATGCCCCACAGTGCCGGATACATGCTCCACAGTGCCAGTTACATGCCCCACAGTGCCAGTTACATTGCCCCACAGTACCAGATACATGCCCCACAGTGCCAGATACATGCCCCACAGTGCCAGTTACATTGCCCCACAGTGCCGGATACAAAGCCCCACTGTGCCGGATACATGCCCCACTGTGCCGGATACATGCCCCACTGTGCCGGATACATGCCCCACTGTGCCAGATACATGCCCCACAGTGCCAGATACAATGCCCCACAGTGCCAGTTACATTGCCCCACAGTGCCGGATACAATGCCCCACAGTGCCGGATACATGCCCCACTGTGCCAGATACATGCCCCACTGTGCCAGATACATGCCCCACTGTGCCAGATACATGCCCCACAGTGCCAGATACAATGCCCCACAGTGCCAGTTACATTGCCCCACAGTGCCGGATACAATGCCCCACAGTGCCGGATACATGCCCCACTGTGCCAGATACATGCCCCACTGTGCCAGATACATGCCCCACTGTGCCAGATACATGCCCCACAGTGCCAGATACAATGCCCCACAGTGCCAGTTACATTGAAGCATGTGGAGAGATGGCATGGGACCTCAGGAGAGTCATGTTATGATTTTCAAAAGTTTATTCCCATTAATTAATGGGTAAGGGCCCTAGTGCATTGCTTTGCCCAGTGCCTACAATGCTGTTAATACAGCCTTGATCTTAGTTTATAGCCTGCTTTTTCTGCTTTGCTAGTTCCAGTCTGAACACGTCACACCTCAGAAGAGGCAAGAGAGAAAACAGTGTCAAGAAGGTGATTAAATATTAGAGAGGCACTGTGGCATACACATTCAGGAACAACACATAAGCTTTCACCTCCACTCCTATATTGGTGTGGAACAGAAAGGACTTTAACTAAGCAAATATAAAATTACCACATTACTGGAAAAACTGAAAAACTAGGGACCAAAGCCTCAGAATTTGTACCCCCTTTTCCATTTTCAGGGATTAAGATAATCTCGGATTTAATGCTGGGATGCAAATAAACTGGTGTATACCACAGGATCAAGATTGGATATTTTCCCCTCCACGAAGTCTGGAGACTTATTTTGTGAAAATCTCGTGGGTTTCTTTTTTCCATTTTTTTATTGCATTTTTATTTTCATATTTTGTGGCAGATGCCTTATTTTCATTTTTCTTAGCTCCCAGTTACACGCATGTGAGCATACCTGTGTGTCCCAGTTACACGCATGTGAGCATACCTGTATGTCTTGTTTATTTTATTCATATTTTATTTTTAAATAAAGCAGCCCCTCGTGAGCCCCCACAGCAGCCCCAGATCAGGCAAGTTGAGTTTGAGTGGGTTCGGTACAGTACTAAGCAGGACTGTTCAGTGAATTTTTTTTTAGTGGGCCCCTGCCCTAGTGGAGCTTACCACTCTATAGTCGAAACTCATTTCATATTACAAGTAGGACTGTTTGATGAAGCAATGCTAACCTCTGTGCCACCAGCATGCCTCAGCCTAGCAAGGCAGACATCTTCCTGGCTGTAAGCCACCATGAGACTCCATACTGGGCCTTATTCAGTAACTGTTTGTGTCTCACAGGAGCTCCTGGCCCATCTAGTGCTGCAGTGCAATGGTAAGCTGATGCAATGCAAGATCACTGAAACTCTGTTCTTCTAACATCGCAAGGTCTTGCAATAACCCTACAATTGTACAATTATTACGGAGAAAATATTTACAAAATAAAGGAAAAGAATCCTGTACAACAAATGTGCACTTATCCCAAAATGTGGAACATTAATTATAAACCAAAATTAAGGTTGACTAACTGGAGCCTTTCATTTGAGTCCCTAACATGAAACAATTGAGAAGAACCTCTCTCTAATGCTGGATACACAGTGCACACTAAAATATATATCTACTAGAGATGAGCAGGTTCAGGCACCCCTGGAGTTATATGGCAGACATATAAGGCCTAATTCAGACCTGATTGCTAGGCTGTGTTTTCGTACAGCCTGCGATCAGGTCTGAACTGCACATGTGTTTGCACCGCAATGCGCAGGCGCGTTGGTCCGCAGCGATGGGGATCACCGGGCAGCAACGGGATGGTGCGAGAAAAGTGATCGCATGGGTCATCACAAGGTGACTGACAGGAAGAGGCCATTTGTGGGTGGCAACTGACCGTTTTTAAGGAGTGTCCAGAGAAACACAGAAGGGACCAGGCGTTTGAAGGGAGGGTTTCTGATGTCAGCTCCGGCCCCGATCATCACACTGAAAGAGTAAGTCCTGGGCTGTGCAGAGACTGCACAAACTTCTGTTTGTGCAGCTCTACTGCACATGCGATTGCACCCCTGCACATCGATTTCCCCCTCCCCCTGTAGGCGGTGACTACCTGATTGCAGGGATGCAAGAAATGCACCATAGTGATCAGGTCTAAATTAGGCCCTTAGACATAGGTGTGTTTGGAAAATCTAGTTTTCTCCAGCAGTTGCCAGAGAAAATGAAGTAGGAGATATTGCCTTGTCATGTTCTGCTGGATTATGATTTTGTCTCTTCTGAGTCTGACTGACTTTGGCCACAAATGTGGTCTCTCCCTACTTTATTAAAAAATACTTCGGCAAAATTGCAATTTCCATTTCCACCTTCTTAGATATAAGTTTTCATAAATCTGGTTGTGATGTTGAAGCTTGTTTCATATTCTGCTCTAGGATTTAATTTAAACCTAGGATCAAGTACAGCAGTACCCCTGGAATTATACGGCAGTGCCTCTGGACTTATACAGCAGATAGGCAGCACCGCTGGACTTATACAGCATATGCAGCACCCCTGGAGAATTACACAGCACAGCAGACAGGCAACAGCACCCCTGGACTTAAATGGCAGTGGGGCAGCACCCCTGGGCTGATAGGGCAGAAGGGCAGCACCCCATATAGGGCAGCACCCCTGGTATGATGTGGCAGACAAAGAAAAGACGTGCAAGATGGAATTGTCTCTCCCTTATGTTGTATAAACAGGACATGCACATTTTAACAAACCAATCATTTCAGCGACAGGGTATGCCACATGACTGTGGCTGAAATGATTGCTTTGTTTGAGCCCCCACCAAAAAATAAGCAATTAATCTCTCCTCGCACAAACTGGCTCTACAGAGGCAAGATGTCGTTCTCATCCTCATCATTCGATTCTTCAACCCCTTCAGTGATTACATCCTCATCCTCACAGAGAAATAATTCCACACCGAAGAGGTGGATTTTTTTGGTGTTTTGCCCAGGCATGACAATGGGATTTTTCATCCCATGGTCAACAACTGTCTCCACTGGTGTCTTATTCAAACAAACCACATCACCATCAGAATCCTCGTCAACTTCCTTCTCAGCGCCAGCTACACCAATATCCTCCTCATCCTGGTGTACTTCTACAGTGACAAACTCAATCTCAATATCAGCAATTGGACCGGCGGTGCTCCTCCCAGCACTTGCAGGGGGCGTGCAAATGGTGGTAGGAGCCTCCTCTTCCCATACAGTTTTGGGAAGGTAAGGCCTAGACATGGCAATCGCGGGCACTCTTGGACTCTCCTTGGCGATTTGTGATATCTCTGAATGGACATTTTTCCCTGTGCTTTAACAAGCTTTAATTTTTAAAAAAAAATTGAGAGGGAGGAGGGCTTTCATCTTCATGAGAAGCTGAACCACCAGTCATGAACATATGCCAAGGCCTTAGCCTTTCCTTGCCACTTTGTGTCGTGAATGGCATATTGTAAATTTTACGTTTCTTATCAGATAATTTCTTTTTATTTTTGGTTTTTAATTTTTGCTTCTTGGATTTTACATGACCTCTATGACATTAGGCATTGGCCTTAGTAGATGACGTTGATGGAATTGCATCATCAATGTCATGACTGGTGGCAGCAGCAGCTTCAGCACTAGTACTAGGAACTGGAAGTGGTTCCTTATCTTTCACTATTTTTTCTTCCAAATATTTGTTCTCCATTTCATAGGACAGCACCCCTTTATAATTACAGCACACAGAATAGTGCCCCTTTATTTTCACAGCACCCCTGTATTTTTACAGCATACAAGACAGGGCCAGTGTACATTTATTTTCACAGCACCCCTGTATTTTTACAGCATACAAGACAGGGCCAGTGTACATTTATTTTCACAGCACCCCTGTATTTTTATAGCATACAAGACAGGGCCAGTGTACATTTATTTTCACAGCACCCCTGCATTCTTACAGCATACAAGACAGGGCCAGTGTACATTTATTTTCACAGCACTCCTGTATTTTTATAGCATACAAGACAGGGCCAGTGTACATTTATTTTCACAGCACCCCTGCATTCTTACAGCATACAAGACAGGGCCAGTGTACATTTATTTTCACAGCACCCCTGTATTTTTACAGCATACAAGACAGGGCCAGTGTACATTTATTTTAACAACAGCACCCCTGTATTTTTACAGCATACAGGACAGGGCCAATGTACATTTATTTTCACAACACCCCTGTATTTTTATAGCATACAAGACAGGGCCAGTGTACCTTTACAACACCCCTGTAATTTTTTTACAGCATACAGGACAGAACCAGCTCCCCTGTATTTTCAAAGCACCCCTGTATTTTTACAGCACACAGGACAGGGCCAGTACCCCTGTATTTTCACAGCACCCCTGTATTTTTACTAGAGATGAGCGGGTTCGGTTCCTCGGAATCCGAACCCGCCCGAACTTCATGTTTTTTTTCACGGGTCCGAGCGACTCGGATCTTCCCGCCTTGCTCGGTTAACCCGAGCGCGCCCGAACGTCATCATGACGCTGTCGGATTCTCGCGAGACTCAGATTCTATATAAGGAGCCGCGCGTCGCCGCCATTTTCACACGTGCATTGAGATTGATAGGGAGAGGACGTGGCTGGCGTCCTCTCCATTTAGATTAGAAGAGAGAGAGTGAGATTGATTTGAGACAGAGACACTTGATTTACTGGAGCTTAGGAGTACTGTAGAGAGTGCAGAGTTTAGTAGTGACTGACCACAGTGACCACCAGACAGTGCAGTTTTATTTAATATAATCCGTTCTCTGCCTGAAAAAAACGATACACAGTGACTCAGTCACATACCATATCTGTGTGCACTGCTCAGCCCAGTGTGCTGCATCATCTATGTATATATCTGACTGTGCTCACACAGCTTATAATTGTGGGGGAGACTGGGGAGCAGTGCCAGTTATAGGTTATAGCAGGAGCCAGGAGTACATATTATTAAAATTAAACAGTGCACACTTTTGCTGCAGGAGTGCCACTGCCAGTGTGACTGACCAGTGACCTGACCACACTGACCACCAGTATAGTTAGTAGTATACTATATTGTGATTGCCTGAAAAAGTTAAACACTCGTCGTGTGACTTGTGTGGTGTTTTTTTTTTTATTCTATAAAAAACTCATTCTGCTGACAGACAGTGTCCAGCAGGTCCGTCATTATATAATATATACCTGTCCGGCTGCAGTAGTGATATATATATATTTTTTATATCATTATTTATCATCCAGTCGCAGCAGACACAGTACGGTAGTTCACGGCTGTAGCTACCTCTGTGTCGGCACTCGGCAGTCCATCCATAATTGTATACCACCTACCCGTGGTTTTTTTTTCTTTCTTCTTTATACATACATACTACATCTCTTTATCAACCAGTCTATATTAGCAGCAGACACAGTACAGTAGTCCACGGCTGTAGCTACCTCTGTGTCGGCACTCGGCAGTCCATCCATAATTGTATACCACCTACCCGTGGTTTTTTTTTCTTTCTTCTTTATACATACATACTACATCTCTTTATCAACCAGTCTATATTAGCAGCAGACACAGTACAGTACGGTAGTCCATGGCTGTAGCTACCTCTGTGTCGGCACTCGGCAGTCCGTCCATAATTGTATACCACCTACCCGTGTTTTTTTTTCTTTCTTCTTTATACATACATACTACATCTCTTTATCAACCAGTCTATATTAGCAGCAGACACAGTACAGTAGTCCACGGCTGTAGCTACCTCTGTGTCGGCACTCGGCAGTCCATCCATAATTGTATACCACCTACCCGTGGTTTTTTTTTCTTTCTTCTTTATACATACATACTACATCTCTTTATCAACCAGTCTATATTAGCAGCAGACACAGTACAGTACGGTAGTCCACGGCTGTAGCTACCTCTGTGTCGGCACTCGGCAGTCCGTCCATAATTGTATACCACCTACCCGTGGTTTTTTTTTCTTTCTTCTTTATACATACATACTACATCTCTTTATCAACCAGTCTATATTAGCAGCAGACACAGTACAGTAGTCCACGGCTGTAGCTACCTCTGTGTCGGCACTCGGCAGTCCATCCATAATTGTATACCACCTACCCGTGTTTTTTTTTTCTTTCTTCTTTATACATACATACTACATCTCTTTATCAACCAGTCTATATTAGCAGCAGACACAGTACAGTACGGTAGTCCACGGCTGTAGCTACCTCTGTGTCGGCACTCGGCAGTCCGTCCATAATTGTATACCACCTACCCGTGGTTTTTTTTCTTTCTTCTTTATACATACATACTACATCTCTTTATCAACCAGTCTATATTAGCAGCAGACACAGTACAGTAGTCCACGGCTGTAGCTACCTCTGTGTCGGCACTCGGCAGTCCATCCATAATTGTATACCACCTACCCGTGGTTTTTTTTTCTTTCTTCTTTATACATACTACATCTCATTATCAACCAGTCTATATTAGCAGCAGACACAGTACGGTAGTCCACGGCTGTAGCTACCTCTGTGTCGGCACTCGGCAGTCCGTCCATAATTGTATACCACCTACCCGTGGTTTTTTTTTCTTTCTTCTTTATACATACTACATCTCATTATCAACCAGTCTATATTAGCAGCAGACACAGTACGGTAGTCCACGGCTGTAGCTACCTCTGTGTCGGCACTCGGCAGTCCATCCATAATTGTATACCACCTACCCGTGGTTTTTTTTTCTTTCTTCTTTATACATACTACATCTCATTATCATCCAGTCTATATTAGCAGCAGACACAGTACAGTACGGTAGTCCACGGCTGTAGCTACCTCTGTGTCGGCACTCGGCAGTCCGTCCATAATTGTATACCACCTACCCGTGGTTTTTTTTTTCTTTCTTCTTTATACATACTACATCTCATTATCAACCAGTCTATATTAGCAGCAGACACAGTACGGTAGTCCACGGCTGTAGCTACCTCTGTGTCGGCACTCGGCAGTCCATCCATAATTATATACCACCTACCCGTGGTTTTTTTTTCTTTCTTCTTTATACATACATACTACATCTCTTTATCAACCAGTCTATATTAGCAGCAGACACAGTACAGTAGTCCACGGCTGTAGCTACCTCTGTGTCGGCACTCGGCAGTCCATCCATAATTGTATACCACCTACCCGTGGTTTTTTTTTCTTTCTTCTTTATACATACATACTACATCTCTTTATCAACCAGTCTATATTAGCAGCAGACACAGTACAGTAGTCCACGGCTGTAGCTACCTCTGTGTCGGCACTCGGCAGTCCATCCATAATTGTATACCACCTACCCGTGGTTTTTTTTTTCTTTCTTCTTTATACATACATACTACATCTCATTATCATCCAGTCTATATTAGCAGCAGACACAGTACAGTACGGTAGTTCACGGCTGTGGATACCTCTGTGTCTGCACTCGGCAGGCAGTCCATAATTGTATACTAGTATCCATCCATCTCCATTGTTTACCTGAGGTGCCTTTTAGTTGTGCCTATTAAAATATGGAGAACAAAAATGTTGAGGTTCCAAAATTAGGGAAAGATCAAGATCCACTTCCACCTCGTGCTGAAGCTGCTGCCACTAGTCATGGCCGAGACGATGAAATGCCAGCAACGTCGTCTGCCAAGGCCGATGCCCAATGTCATAGTACAGAGCATGTCAAATCCAAAACACCAAATATCAGTAAAAAAAGGACTCCAAAACCTAAAATAAAATTGTCGGAGGAGAAGCGTAAACTTGCCAATATGCCATTTACCACACGGAGTGGCAAGGAACGGCTGAGGCCCTGGCCTATGTTCATGGCTAGTGGTTCAGCTTCACATGAGGATGGAAGCACTCAGCCTCTCGCTAGAAAACTGAAAAGACTCAAGCTGGCAAAAGCACCGCAAAGAACTGTGCGTTCTTCGAAATCCCAAATCCACAAGGAGAGTCCAATTGTGTCGGTTGCGATGCCTGACCTTCCCAACACTGGACGTGAAGAGCATGCGCCTTCCACCATTTGCACGCCCCCTGCAAGTGGTGGAAGGAGCACCCGCAGTCCAGTTCCTGATAGTCAGATTGAAGATGTCAGTGTTGAAGTACACCAGGATGAGGAGGATATGGGTGTTGCTGGCGCTGGAGAGGAAATTGACCAGGAGGATTCTGATGGTGAGGTGGTTTGTTTAAGTCAGGCACCCGGGGAGACACCTGTTGTCCGTGGGAGGAATATGGCCGTTGACATGCCTGGTGAAAATACCCAAAAAATCAGCTCTTCGGTGTGGAAGTATTTCACCAGAAATGCGGACAACATTTGTCAAGCCGTGTGTTGCCTTTGTCAAGCTGTAATAAGTAGGGGTAAGGACGTTAACCACCTCGGAACATCCTCCCTTATACGTCACCTGCAGCGCATTCATCATAAGTCAGTGACAAGTTCAAAAACTTTGGGCGACAGCGGAAGCAGTCCACTGACCAGTAAATCCCTTCCTCTTGTAACCAAGCTCACGCAAACCACCCCACCAACTCCCTCAGTGTCAATTTCCTCCTTCCCCAGGAATGCCAATAGTCCTGCAGGCCATGTCACTGGCAATTCTGACGAGTCCTCTCCTGCCTGGGATTCCTCCGATGCATCCTTGCGTGTAACGCCTACTGCTGCTGGCGCTGCTGTTGTTGCTGCTGGGAGTCGATGGTCATCCCAGAGGGGAAGTCGTAAGCCCACTTGTACTACTTCCAGTAAGCAATTGACTGTCCAACAGTCCTTTGCGAGGAAGATGAAATATCACAGCAGTCATCCTGCTGCAAAGCGGATAACTGAGGCCTTGACAACTATGTTGGTGTTAGACGTGCGTCCGGTATCCGCCGTTAGTTCACAGGGAACTAGACAATTTATTGAGGCAGTGTGCCCCCGTTACCAAATACCATCTAGGTTCCACTTCTGTAGGCAGGCGATACCGAGAATGTACACGGACGTCAGAAAAAGACTCACCAGTGTCCTAAAAAATGCAGTTGTACCCAATGTCCACTTAACCACGGACATGTGGACAAGTGGAGCAGGGCAGGGTCAGGACTATATGACTGTGACAGCCCACTGGGTAGATGTATGGACTCCCGCCGCAAGAACAGCAGCGGCGGCACCAGTAGCAGCATCTCGCAAACGCCAACTCTTTCCTAGGCAGGCTACGCTTTGTATCACCGCTTTCCAGAATACGCACACAGCTAAAAACCTCTTACGGCAACTGAGGAAGATCATCGCAGAATGGCTTACCCCAATTGGACTCTCCTGTGGATTTGTGGCATCGGACAACGCCAGCAATATTGTGTGTGCATTAAATATGGGCAAATTCCAGCACGTCCCATGTTTTGCACATACCTTGAATTTGGTGGTGCAGAATTTTTAAAAAAACGACAGGGGCGTGCAAGAGATGCTGTCGGTGGCCAGAAGAATTGCGGGACACTTTCGGCGTACAGGCACCACGTACAGAAGACTGGAGCACCACCAAAAACTACTGAACCTGCCCTGCCATCATCTGAAGCAAGAAGTGGTAACGAGGTGGAATTCAACCCTCTATATGCTTCAGAGGTTGGAGGAGCAGCAAAAGGCCATTCAAGCCTATACAATTGAGCACGATATAGGAGGTGGAATGCACCTGTCTCAAGTGCAGTGGAGAATGATTTCAACGTTGTGCAAGGTTCTGATGCCCTTTGAACTTGCCACACGTGAAGTCAGTTCAGACACTGCCAGCCTGAGTCAGGTCATTCCCCTCATCAGGCTTTTGCAGAAGAAGCTGGAGACATTGAAGGAGGAGCTAACACGGAGCGATTCCGCTAGGCATGTGGGACTTGTGGATGGAGCCCTTAATTCGCTTAACAAGGATTCACGGGTGGTCAATCTGTTGAAATCAGAGCACTACATTTTGGCCACCGTGCTCGATCCTAGATTTAAAACCTACCTTGGATCTCTCTTTCCGGCAGACACAAGTCTGCTGGGGTTGAAAGACCTGCTGGTGAGAAAATTGTCAAGTCAAGCGGAACGCGACCTGTCAACATCTCCTCCTTCACATTCTCCCGCAACTGGGGGTGCGAGGAAAAGGCTCAGAATTCCGAGCCCACCCGCTGGCGGTGATGCAGGGCAGTCTGGAGCGACTGCTGATGCTGACATCTGGTCCGGACTGAAGGACCTGACAACGATTACGGACATGTCGTCTACTGTCACTGCATATGATTCTCTCAACATTGAAAGAATGGTGGAGGATTATATGAGTGACCGCATCCAAGTAGGCACGTCACACAGTCCGTACTTATACTGGCAGGAAAAAGAGGCAATTTGGAGGCCCTTGCACAAACTGGCTTTATTCTACCTAAGTTGCCCTCCCACAAGTGTGTACTCCGAAAGAGTGTTTAGTGCCGCCGCTCACCTTGTCAGCAATCGGCGTACGAGGTTACATCCAGAAAATGTGGAGAAGATGATGTTCATTAAAATGAATTATAATCAATTCCTCCGCGGAGACATTGACCAGCAGCAATTGCCTCCACAAAGTACACAGGGAGCTGAGATGGTGGATTCCAGTGGGGACGAATTGATAATCTGTGAGGAGGGGGATGTACACGGTGATATATCGGAGGATGATGATGAGGTGGACATCTTGCCTCTGTAGAGCCAGTTTGTGCAAGGAGAGATTAATTGCTTCTTTTTTGGGGGGGGTCCAAACCAACCCGTCATATCAGTCACAGTCGTGTGGCAGACCCTGTCACTGAAATGATGGGTTGGTTAAAGTGTGCATGTCCTGTTTATACAACATAAGGGTGGGTGGGAGGGCCCAAGGACAATTCCATCTTGCACCTCTTTTTTCTTTTATTTTTCTTTGCGTCATGTGCTGTTTGGGGAGGGTTTTTTGGAAGGGCCATCCTGCGTGACACTGCAGTGCCACTCCTAGATGGGCCCGGTGTTTGTGTCGGCCACTAGGGTCGCTTATCTTACTCACACAGTCAGCTACCTCATTGCGCCTCTTTTTTTCTTTGCGTCATGTGCTGTTTGGGGAGGGTTTTTTGGAAGGGACATCCTGCGTGACACTGCAGTGCCACTCCTAGATGGGCCCGGTGTTTGTGTCGGCCACTAGGGTCGCTTATCTTACTCACACAGTCAGCTACCTCATTGCGCCTCTTTTTTTCTTTGCGTCATGTGCTGTTTGGGGAGGGTTTTTTGGAAGGGACATCCTGCGTGACACTGCAGTGCCACTCCTAGATGGGCCCGGTGTTTGTGTCGGCCACTAGGGTCGCTTATCTTACTCACACAGCTACCTCATTGCGCCTCTTTTTTTCTTTGCGTCATGTGCTGTTTGGGGAGGGTTTTTTGGAAGGGACATCCTGCGTGACACTGCAGTGCCACTCCTAGATGGGCCCGGTGTTTGTGTCGGCCACTAGGGTCGCTTATCTTACTCACACAGCGACCTCGGTGCAAATTTTAGGACTAAAAATAATATTGTGAGGTGTGAGGTATTCAGAATAGACTGAAAATGAGTGTAAATTATGGTTTTTGAGGTTAATAATACTTTGGGATCAAAATGACCCCCAAATTCTATGATTTAAGCTGTTTTTTAGGGTTTTTTGAAAAAAACACCCGAATCCAAAACACACCCGAATCCGACAAAAAAAATTCGGTGAGGTTTTGCCAAAACGCGGTCGAACCCAAAACACGGCCGCGGAACCGAACCCAAAACCAAAACACAAAACCCGAAAAATTTCCGGCGCTCATCTCTAATTTTTACAGCATACAAGGCAGGGCCAGTGCACATTTAGTTTCACAGCACCCCTGTAATTTTACAGCATACAAGACAGGGCCAGTGTACCTTTACAACACCCCTGTATTTTTTTACAGCATACAGGACAGAACCAGCTCCCCTGTATTTTCACAGCACCCCTGTATGTTTACAGCACACAGGACAGGGCAGTGTACATTTATTTTCACAGCACCTCTGTATCCTGTATTTCTACAGCATACAGGACAGGGCCAGTGTACATTTATTTCCATAGCACCCCTGTATTTTCACAGCACCCCTGAATTTTTACAGCATACAGGACAGGACCAGTGTAAATTTATTTTCACAGCACCCCTGTAATTTGACAGCATAAAAGACAGGGCCAGTGTACCTTTACATCACCCCTGTATTTTTTTACAGCATACAGGACAGAACCAGCACCCCAGTATTTTTACAGCATACAAGACATTTATACAGCATACAAGTGTACATTTATTTTCACAACACCCCTGTATTTTTACAGCATACAGGACAGAACCAGCACCCCATTATTTTCACAGCACCACCAGGGGTGCTGTGTACATTTATTTTCCCAGCACCCCTGTAATTTTACAGCATACAAGACAGGGCCAGTGTACCTTTACAACACCCCTGTATTTTTACAGCATACAGGACAGGGCCAGTGTACCTTCACAGCACCCCTGTATTTTTACAGCATACAAGACAGGGCCAGTGTACATTTATTTTCACAGCACCCCTGTAACTCTACAGCATACAAGACAGGGCCAGTGTACCTTCACAGCACCCCTGTATTTTTACAGCATACAAGACAGGGCCAGTGTACATTTATTTTTACAGCACCCCTGTAATTCTACAGCATACAAGACAGGGCCAGTGTACCTTTACAACACCCCTGTATTTTTACAGCATACAGGACAGGGCCAGTATACATTTATTTTCACAGCACCCCTTTATTTTTACAGCATACAGGAAAAGGCCAGTGTACATTTATTTCCATAGCACCCCTGTATTTTTACAGCATACAAGATAGGGACAGTGTACCTTTACAACACCCCTGTATTTTTTACAGCATACAGGACAGATCAAGCGCCCCAGTATTTTCACAACGCCCCTGTATTTTTACAGCATACAAGACAGTGCCCCTGTACAGCACAGTGACAGGACAGCAACACCCATGTACAGCTGCAGCACCCCTAACAGCACATGACACCACAGTGACAGGACAGCACAGACAGCATAGTGACAGGACAGCACCCCTAACAGCACACAGGTCAGCACCCCCAAAGAGCACATACTGACCCCACCTGACAGAGAGATACAGAGGTCTGTCTCCCTCACTCTCCAAGTCCGGAGTGAAAATGGCGGCGATACGCGCCTCTTTATATGGAATCCAAAACCCGTGAGAATCGGACAGCGGGATGATGATGTTTTGCCTCATTCTGGGATCCGAGTCTGGCAGGAAGTCTTGAGCCATACTCGGTTCCGAACTGGGATCGTGAAGTTTTTTTTTTTTTTTGGGGGGGGGGGGTGGGGTGGTAAAGATCTCTGAGACCGAACCCGCTCATCTCTAATTTTCACTATATCTGCATATGCACTTTGTAAGGTGCTGCATACCTTTTGCAATGACCTATAAATAAAGGTTAATATTAAAATAATTAGATCAAACTGTGGTGTGTTAGTGATGGTAAAGGGAAACAGTAAAACGTTTTCAGTCACGTCTGTGTGTGATCCTAAAATGATAGTGGGTGATGTGCAGAGTCTGAGTGATTTAGATTTAGTTTTTTGCTGCCTGTAGTTTTATATCTTTTCCCTAAGGATATAGTTTATTTTGGTCTAGAGAGTATTAAATAAACTAGAGTGAGTTTTTTATGATGTGTTGACTGAAAGTCATACAGTATAAATTATTCCAGAGCAAAGCAGGTTTGATGAGAGGTGTTAAAGGCTTTCCATGGGGAAGAAATGTGAGAATCCTTTCAAGTGGACATTCCTCAGGAGCAAAGTGTAAAGTCGGCATATCTGCAGGAATCTGCTGGAGTCTAATGTTTTTAAGTGTATATTGTCCTTCTCCCAGGAATACAGGAAGTGAGAACTCTGTATATTAGTATAGTTTTATGAATACAGTAAAAGAAAGGAGAGATATTTGCTGGACGCAGAGCTGATTGAAGTCTATAAGGATGTGTTAGGCGGAAATTTTTGCTAAAAATGCCGGCGTGGAGTAGCTAAAACTGGAGGTAAGCCAGCCCAAAGCATACAGCAGCACCATATGGGAACATAGACAGGGGAGGGGGGCTCACTGTCAGCAGGACTGCTCACTCTCCAATCTGCTCACTTGGCTCAGTTAGCTGCTTCAATCCTTCCAGGGAAGGCTCCACCAGCCATGCTGATATGGTTATGGTCTCGGACTCGCGAGATAATGACATCATCATTTCGTGAGTCTTTGTCACAAACAAGGAGGTTTGGGCACACATTGAGGACAGCTCTCTCCTCCCTTACCTCCTTCCTCCTACCAGGAAGTGAATTGCCGGGCTTCAAACTCGGCAGCGACGGTGGAGCACTACTAAATATTAAAAATAAAAAAGAGAAATAAAAATTCCAAAAGGTGCAGTGGAAGAGGCTGAGCCCCACAGCAGCTGCATCCCCTACACCCTCTATAGTTACGCCACTGGCCATAGATACTCCTTCAATGTCCACGCCCCTCACTACCAGGGCCAACCCAATGTCTTGCTGGCTCTGGTTGGGAGCCATCTTTTGCAACTGATAGAGTGCAAAACCAGGAGCATAAGCTGCCAATGGATAGTGAAATGCATCTCTAGAGGTACAGCTCTGCATATCAGGGGCGTAAGTTCATCTCAATCAGTCGGAGGCAGTTTGGAGTTTGGTGCCCCCTCTCCCTCTTTAACATAAGGGAAAATAAATATGGGGTGTGTATAGAGAGAGCGAGAGAGAGAGAAAGATAGATAGATACAGCTGATCTACAGGAACCGGAACTCGCAGTGAACTGGCAGGGTTCCAGCTATGCTGTGATTCAGCCATCTGCAGCATGCAGAATCAGCATTCACTGGGCGATCCCATCTCATGGTCCAGCAGCAGCGGTGGGTGCAGCGCAGGCTGAACGGTATTAGGGAGCAGCCATCCTGTCCCCTATTGCAGATGTTAGCAGGTCTCCTGTTACAGAGCTAATTAACTCTGCAGCAGTGGGTGCGCCGCAGAGCTCTGTTGGAAAAGCAGCGGTCACACGTGGATCCCGCTGTGAACCACACAGGTGCTGCTGTATATGCAGGGGCCCCTTCAGAGCTTGGAGCCTAGAGGCAGGTGTCTCCAGTACCTGTGAGAGTTATGCCCCTGCTGCATATGGCATAAACATGATAGTTATTGCATTCATTTTTGTTTGTTTTTTCAGAGTAATGTAACAGATGTATGACCTACTCTGCATAAACACCCCGGTCATATATTCAAAACAAATTATATTTTGTAAAACAAAACAATGAAAAATATTCCTTTGGAATAAAATGACACACGCCAGGGGGGAACTTGGGAAAAGTGCTAACATAATAGATTGCACATGGTAAGCAGTTACTGTTACTGTAAGGGTGTACAGGTACAGTACAAGCAGTGGCGGAACTAGCGAGTGGTGGGCCCAGGTGCGACAAAATGCTTTGCCCCCCCCCCACCCCCATCCAAGTCCACCCCCTCACCCCTGGAGAGGATCTGGTGAGGGAGACCTGCTCAGGGCCAGAGAAATGGATACCTAGCAACAGTGCCGTAACTAGACATTTTAGCGCTGTGTGCAAGAAACGGCATCGTAACCCCCCCCCCCCCATCCCCCCCTCTATGTAAAACAGGGGCAGTGCTTGTCGTAGGTGCGCGCAAAAAATATAGGGGCATGGCTTTGTGGGGAAGGGGTGAGGCCACAAAATAATACCAATTCATATAACGGTGCACAGTAGTTTCCATTATTCAAATTACGCCGCACAGTAGCACCACTACACCAGGTAGAGCCCCTTTTACACATTACGGCGGACAGATTCCCCTTTTTACACATTACGGCAAACAGCGTCCCCTTTTTACACATTACGGCAGACAGCGTCCCCTGTTTTACACATTACGGCAGACAGCAGGGGCGTCGGAACTGGGGGGAAAGGGGGCAGCTTGCCCCCCCCAAAATATGACAGAGGCGCAGGGGAACGCTTACCTCCAAATCCCTGCAGGCGGCATCTCCTTTAAAAACAGCCTGCTTCTCTCCTAGCTCCCCGGGAATATACAACAGGGCAGGGCAGCAGCGGTGCCGGGGGAAAGTGCCGTCCGGCAAAGAAGAAGTGCCGCACGCCCCGGGAGAGCTCGGGCTCGGAGAGCAGCGGCCAGTTCATTCCGCCAACGGCCGTGTCCAGCTCCGGCGGCTCCTCCAAATTCAGCACCAATCGCCCTGGCCTCTGGCGTAGACTCCCTGGGCCCTGACAGCGCCTCCTGCATGCAGCACTCCAGCTCCTCGTTTACAGCCACCTCCTACCCCATGTCCTGTCCTAAGGCCAGACCCAGGCCGCCAGCTACAGCCAGGGATACCCGGCCCCTTCCTTCTCTTACTTTGGGGGTGTGGACTGTAGCTCGTACCTGGCCCCCATGCACTCCCACCACCACCCCCAACTCAGCCCCATGGCCCCCCTCCTCCATATCCGGCCACCACCTGAGCCAGAGCTCCAGTCACCACCCCCATCACCACCACCACTAGGGCTATGCCGGCACAGCGCTACCCTTCAACTCCTCTGACTGCCTGTACTACAAGGATCAGTCTACCTGGAAGTTCTAGGTGCTGTGAGCCCTGGTGCCAGCGGGAAGGACAGGGCAGGGCTCCCCTGTGGCTCTGCCTGGTTCCCAGTAACTTGTGCCTGGACCAGTGGTCGAAGTGGGGCGGTATACGGCGGTATGGTATACCGCCACTTCTTCCACTGACCCGGAAAAGCGGAACTGAAAGTGCAGCAGGAGGTGAGGGAAGTGGCCATCCCGCTGCACATGTTGCTCCTCGTCCCTGCGCGGCGGCTGGCAGCTGTGTAGAGCGCTGTACTAGTTCACAACCGCCCGCCGCTCACCGCTGCCAGCCGCTCACCGCCGCCAGCCGCCCACTGCCGCCAGCAACCCACCGCTCACTGCTGCCAGCCACCAGCAACAAATGAGGTAATGTTCCCCTGCTGTCACGTCTCTCCGTCATTACCATCCCTGTCCCTACTGTCACTCTCTCTCTCCCAGCTGTCACTGTCGTCACTCTCTCTCTCCCAGCTGTCACTGTCGTTACTCTCTCTCTCCCTGCTGTCACTGTCGTCACTCTCTCTCCCTGTCGTCACTCTCCCTCCCTGTCGTCACTCTCTCCCTGTCGTCACTGTCTTCACTCTCTCTCCCTGTCGTCACTCTGGCTGTCCCTGTTGTCACAATTTCAGCTAATTCAGTGTGCTACAATGTGAATTTCGGCTCGTACCGTGTGCTACAATGTGAATTTCGGCTCATTCAGTGTGCTACAATGTGAATTCCGGCTCATTCAGTGTGCTACAATGTGAGTTTCGGCTCATTCAGTGTGCTACAATGTGAGTTTCGGCTCATTCAGTGTGCTACAATGTGAGTTTCGGCTCATTCAGTGTGCTACAATGTGAGTTTCGGCTCATTCAGTGTGCTACAATGTGAATTCCGGCTCATTCAGTGTGCTACAAGGTGAATTTGGGCTCATTCAGTGTGCTACAA
This sequence comes from Pseudophryne corroboree, assembly GCF_028390025.1. Classification (NCBI taxonomy): domain Eukaryota; kingdom Metazoa; phylum Chordata; class Amphibia; order Anura; family Myobatrachidae; genus Pseudophryne; species Pseudophryne corroboree. The sequence goes on along the minus strand of NC_086449.1, from coordinate 338,719,462 downwards.
TGTGAATTTCGGCTCATTCAGTGTGCTACAATGTGAATTTCGGCTCGTACCGTGTGCTACAATGTGAATTTCGGCTCATTCAGTGTGCTACAATGTGAATTTCAGCTCATTCAGTGTGCTATAATGTGAATTTCAGCTCATTCAGTGTGCTACAATGTGAATTCCGGCTCATTCAGTGTGCTACAAGGTGAATTTGGGCTCATTCAGTGTGCTACAATGTGAATTTCGGTTCATTCAGTGTGCTACAATGTGAATTTCCGCTCATTCAGTGTGCTACAATGTGAGTTTCAGCTCATTCAGTTTGCTACAATGTGAATTCCGGCTCATTCAGTGTGCTACAAGGTGAATTTGGGCTCATTTAGTGTGCTACAATGTGAATTCCAACTCATTCAGTGTGCTACAATGTGAGTTTCGGCTCATTCAGTGTGCTACAATGTGAGTTTCGGCTCATTCAGTGTGCTACAATGTGAGTTTCGGCTCATTCAGTGTGCTACAATGTGAATTCCGGCTCATTCAGTGTGCTACAAGGTGAATTTCGGCTCATTCAGTGTGCTACAAGGTGAATTTCGGCTCATTCAGTTTGGTATAATGTGAATTTTGGCTTATTCAGTGTGCTACAATGTGAATTTTGGCTCATTCAGTGTGCTACAAGGTGAATTTGGGCTCATTCAGTGTGCTACAATGTGAATTCCGGCTCATTCAGTCTGCTACAATGTGAATTTTGGCTCAATCAGTGTGCTTCAAGGTAAATTTGGGCTCATTCAGTGTGCTACAATGTGAATTTGGGCTCATTCAGTGTGCTAAAATGTGAATTTCGGCTTATTCAGTGTGCTACAATGTGAATTTCAGCTCATTCAGTGTGCTACAATGTGAATTTCGGTTCATTCAGTGTGCTGCAATGTGAGTTTCGGATCATTCAGTGTGCTACAATGTGAATTTCGGCTCATTCAGTGTGCTATAATGTGAATTTCAGCTCATTCAGTGTGCTATAATGTGAATTTCGGCTCATTCAGTGTGCTACAATGTGAGTTTCGGCTCATTCAGTGTGCTACAATGTGAATTTCGGTTCATTCAGTGTGCTACAATGTGAATTTTGGCTCATTCAGTGTGCTACAATGTGAATTTCGGCTCGTACCGTGTGCTATAATGTGAATTTCGGCTCATTCAGTGTGCTACAATGTGAGTTTCGGCTCATTCAGTGTGCTACAATGTGAATTTCGGTTCATTCAGTGTGCTACAATGTGAATTTCGGTTCCTTCAGTGTGCTACAATGTGAATTTCGGTTCATTCAGTGTGCTGCAATGTGAATTTTGGCTCGTACCGTGTGCTATAAGGTGAAAGGGGCACCAGTACTAGATAGTATAAGGGGTTCTACTGCACGGGACACGCCCCCTTTGGGTGACCACGCCCCCTTTTCTGGTGCGAAGGCATGCACATAATTACGTCCTTGACTTTTGCATACCCCCACTTCAAAATTTCTACTTCGACCACTAGCCTGGACCTCATACACTGCTCTGCTCAGCCATGGCCTCTATTTATTGCTCATCTGGGATCTGGACTGTACCCTCAGGCCCTTCCATTGAGATGCTCTATGAATGGTGTTCCAACCCAAAGCTCCTTGGTAAGTGTATATACGTGGGGGAGATTCCCCTCCTCCCCCATCTATTGTCAATCTGTACAGACTCAGATGTGTTTTTTGTCCCCCCTTCGCCCAGAAACTATATTATATAGGACTTTTAGCCACTTGGGTGCATGAAGCAGCTGGAATATGTACATATTCGATCCGTTTTTAGGATCCATTTTAATTTCTTAAGTTAATTATAATTGTTTTGGAGTTTAATATTTCCTAACACAAACCCCCCACCCCCCACCCTTCTTCAGAGAAACCAAATTATTGACTTGATATATGGGGGTTTATGGATACATTCACTGCACACTCTGCCACAATATATATATATTACAGGAGGATCTACAGTAGAGATTCCCCAAATAATTATAAAATAGTAATTATAATGGGAAAGAAATGTGTGCTAACTCTAATTAAAATGCTACTAGACTATTTTAGCTTTCACTTAGACAGGCTGGGTCAGTAATCTGCCACTAGATACTATTGAGGTCACTGAGGCATGAGGCAGTCTGTGCCTCACTGATGTCATCAGTTCCTAGTGAATTGAGGGGCTACATTCTCATGAATATTGCCTTGGTTGGCCTATAGTGTATGTCCCAGCCTGGCCAAGCCTCCTCCCAGTAATGCAACTGTGAAGGAGAGACAGCCGCTGGTGGCTAGGACACAACGAACAAAAATAGGAGGACATAGCACCCTGCAGTAGCAGACTGTTTTTAAAGGAGATGCCGCCCGCATGGATCTGCTGGTAAGCGCTCATCCGCACAGCGGTGGGGGGCTAAAACGGTAGAGGAGGCCTGCACCATGGGGGCGCCAAAATATTTTTTTTCTACGCCCCCCCCCAACCTAAAAACATTCCAGCGCCTCTGGCAGACAGAGTCCCCTTTTTACACATTACGGCAGACAGCGTCCCCTTTTTACACATTACGGCAGACAGAGTCCCCTTTTTTACACAGTACAGCAGACAGTTCCCCTTTTTTTACACATTACAGCAGAAAGAGCCCCCTTTTTACACATTACGGCAGACAGAGTCCCCTTTTTACACATTACGACAGACAGCGTCCCCTTTTTTTTTACACATTACGGCAGACAGCATCCCCTTTTTACACATTACGGCAGACAGCGACCCCTTTTTACACATTATGGCAGACAGCATCCCCTTTTGTACGTATTACAGCAGACAGCGTCCCCTTTTTACACATTACGGCAGACAGTGTCCCCTTTTTACACATTACGGCAGACAGAGTCCCCTTTTTTACACATTACAGCAGACAGTTCCCCTTTTTTACACATTACGGCAGAAAGAGCCCCCTTTTACACATTACAGCAGACAGAGTCCCCTTTTTACAAATAAAGGCAGACAGCGTCCCATTTTTTACACATAACGGCAGACAGCATCCCCTTTTTATACATTACAGCAGACAGCGACCCCTTTTTACACATATTGGCAGACAGCGTCCCCTTTTTACACATAACGGCAGACAGCGTCCCCTTTTTTACACATAACGGCAGACAGCGTCCCTCTTTTTACACATTATGGCAGACAGAGTCCCCTTTTTACACATTATGGCAGACAGCGTCCCCTTTTGTACATATTAGAGCAGACAGCGTCCCCTTTATACACATTACAGCAGACAGTTCCCCTTTTTTTACACATTACAGCAGAAAGAGCCCCCTTTTTACACATTACGGCAGACAGTCCCCTTTTTACACATTACGACAGACAGCGTCCTCTTTTTTTTTACACATTATGGCAGACAGCATCCCCTTTTTACACATTACGGCAGACAGCGTCCCCTTTTTACACATTACAGCAGACAGCGCCCCCTTTTTACACATTACGGCAGACAGCGTCCCCTTTTTACACATTATGGCAGACAGCGTCCCCTTTTGTACATATTACAGCAGACAGAGTCCCCTTTTTACACATTACAGCAGACAGTGTCCCCTTTTTACACATTACGGCAGACAGAGTCCCCTTTTTTACACATTACAGCAGACAGTTCCCCTTTTTTTACACATTACGGCAGAAAGAGCCCCCTTTTACACATTACAGCAGAGTCCCCTTTTTACAAATAAAGGCAGACAGCGTCCCATTTTTTACACATAACGGCAGACAGCGTCCCCTTTTTACACATTACGGCAGACAGCGTCCCCTTTTTACACATATTGGCAGACAGCGTCCCCTTTTTACACATAACGGCAGACATCGTCCCCTTTTTTACACATAACGGCAGACAGCGTCCCTCTTTTTACACATTATGGCAGACAGCGTCCCCCTTTTTACACATTATGGCAGACAGCGTCCCCTTTTTACACATTACGGCAGACAGACAGAATAGAAAGAAAGAATAGATTATACGTACTGTATCCGCTGGCAGTCAGGCTCCTAGGTTCCGCCACTGAGTACAAATTTTACATAAATTATTTTCCAAATGTTTCTCTAGCATTTTATTTTTAAGTTCGACTTTTTAAATTGATAAGTGAGAAACCGAACCAGGAAAAGTCCAGTATTTACTTTCTGTCTTTGCTTTGGCAGAAAATTATCAATTTGCCTAACAGAGCTAACTCTCTAGATCACTTTTGTTTCAGTCTTATTAGGCACTGTCATAGGCATAGGTACAGTGGCGTAAGTTTATCCCAGTTGCCCGGAGGCAAGAAAAATATTGGTGCCCCCCCCATATATAATCTGTGAGCCAATAAGATGCCGTTTTGAGATCCGAGTAACACTGAGTAAAACCAAACCCGCTCACCTCTAATTCTAACTATATGAAGCTACTACAAAACCGTTGCAACTAGGCAGATCTATGTAGGGGTCCAACCACACACTACATAGATCTGCTTGCTCAGTCACTCACAATGCTTATGTCTCTGACAATTAATTTGCAAGTGACATATCCAGGATTAGAACCCACAACCTTTTACACTGGTAGCATGCACCTTATTGATGGAGATATCTGCTCTTGCATAGGAAGTATGAGAATTCTAACTATATGAAGTTACGTGTAATTGTCAGAGAAATAACTTCATATAGTGAGAATTCTCATGTTTCCTTTATAGGAGCAAATAGCTTCATCAGTAAGGTGTCTGCTTCCAGTATATCTATAATAAAGAGGGTGTGATTTGTAAGGTGCAGTGACTAGTGTGTAAGTCGGCTACGGAAGAGATACCAGCTGCTGTCAATTAACTTAACTGATTAATGTCGCTGAACACACGGAACAGGAGGAGAGGTGCCCCCCTTCAAAGCAGGAGCCCGGCGGCAGCTGACTCCGTTGCCTCCCAGAGTTCTGCCTCTGCATAGTTAGTAAACCATGCTGCTGCCTTTATTTTAGTGATGAGCGGGTTCGGTTCCTCGGAAACCGAACCCACCGGAACTTCACCCATTTTACGCAGGTCCGAGGCATACTCGGATTCTCCCGTATGGCTCGGTTAACCCGAGCGCGCCCGAACGTCATCATCCCGCTGTCGGATTCTCACGAGATTCGGATTCTATATAAGCAGCCGCACGTCGCCGCCATTTTCACTCGTGCATTGGAAATGTTAGGGAGAGGACGTGGCTGGCGTCCTCTCCGTTTATTGTTGAACTTGATTGATTGTGCTTTATTGCTTAATTGTGGGGAGGACTGGGGAGCAGCTGTATAATATAGGAGGAGTACAGTGCAGAGTTTTGCTGATCAGTGACCACCAGTTTTATCCGTTCTCTGCCTGAAAAAAACACTCCTTATCTGTGCTCAGTGTGCTGCATATATCTGTGCTCACACTGCTTAATTGTGGGGACTGGGGAGCAGCTGTATATATAGCAGGAGTACAGTGCAGAGTTTTGCTGACAGTGACCACCAGTATACGTTGTCTGCCTGAAAAACACTCCATATCTGTGCTCAGTGTGCTGCTTTATTGTGGGGACTGGGGACCACCAGAGCCGGCCATAGCTATAGGCAAACTAGGCAATTGCCTAGGGCATTTGATATGCCTAGGGGCATCTGCAGCTTCTGCTGATTAAAATGATATGCGGCATGCCTATATTCTGTATAGCATTTCATATGAAGATACAGCCACAGTCTCACACAGTATATAGGCATGCTGCATATCATTTTAATCAGCAGAAGCTGCTTGTGCATCCTAGCCACATAGCAATGCAAATAAGATACATTTTCATAAGAAAAGGTGCCCGACGTTAGCATTGAGGCAAGATTTATGAGGACACATCTGTATCCAAGCAGAGGCAGAGGTCACAGTGTTAGTGGAAGTGTGAGTGCTGTGTGCATGTGAGTGGGTTGGTTGTGCAGTAGTGTTCAGAATATGTGTAAGGAGCATTATGTGTGTCATGTAAAAATGCATTTATAATGTGCAACACATGTGTAAGGGGCACTATGTGTGTCATTATGTGTATAAGGGCATTAATAATGTGCGGCATATGTGTAACAGGGTACTACTGTATGTGTGTCATTATGTGTATAGGGGCACTAATAATGTGCAACAAATGTGTAGGGGGCACTGTGTGTGTCATTATGTGTATAAGGGCATTAATAATGTGCGGCATATATGTAAGGGACATTATGTGTAAAAGGGCATTAATAAAGGTTGTCATAATGTGTAAGGCACATTATGTTTATAAGGACATTAATAATGTGTAAGGGGCATTACTGTGTGGAATTATGTGTATAAATGCATTACTAATGTGTGGCATTATGTGTATAGGGTGCTCTACTATGTGGTGTTGCGTATAGAAAGGGCACTACTGTGTCATCTAATATGAATAAAGAGCAATAGGGTGTGGTGTAATGTGAATAAGGAGCAATTCAATGTGATATTATGTGAATAAGGGGCTCTACTGTGAGGAGTAATGTTTATAAGGTAAAGTAATACTACTGTGGGATGTAATATGAATTATGGACACTATTGCATGATCAAATGTGAATAAAGTTGCACTACTGTGAGGCGTAATTGGAATTGGGGGTACTATTGTGTGGCCATGCCCCTTGCCAGCAAAAACACACCCTTTTTGGGCTGTGCGCCAAATGTGCGAACTGTTCCTATTTAAAATATAGGGGGTACAAACACCAAAATAAGGACTGCAATGGGTGAGGGGTGATGGTGCTGGGAAAGAGGTGCAACCAGTGGTGGTGCTAGGGGGCACCAGCCAAAATCTTGCCTAGGGCATCATATTGGTTAAGGCCGGCCCTGGGGACCACCAGTATAATATTATATAGGAGGAGTAGTACAGTGCAGAGTTTTGCTGACCAGTGACCACCAGTATACGTTGTCTGCCTGAAAAACACTCCATATCTGTGCTGCATTGTAGACAGTATATAGTAGGAGTACAGTACATAATTTTGCTGACCACCAGTATATAATATATAGGAGTACGGTACAGAAGGCCACTGCTGTACCTACCTCTGTGTCGTCAAGTATACTATCCATCCATACCTGTGGTGCATTTCAGTTTTGCACAGTTTGCTGACCACCAGTATATAATATATAGCATTACGGTACAGTAGGCCACTGCTGTACCTACCTCTGTGTCGTCAAATATACTATCCATCCATACCTGTGGTGCATTTCATTTTTGCACAGTTTGCTGACCACCAGTATATAATATATAGCAGTACGGTACAGTAGGCCACTGCTGTACCTACCTCTGTGTCGTCAAGTATACTATCCATCCATACCTGTGGTGCATTTCATTTTTGCACAGTTTGCTGACCACCAGTATATAATATATAGCAGTACGGTACAGTAGGCCACTGCTGTACCTACCTCTGTGTCGTCAAGTATACTATCCATCCATACCTGTGGTGCATTTCATTTTTGCACAGTTTGCTGACCACCATCATATAATATATAGCAGTATGGTACAGTAGGCCACTGCTGTACCTACCTCTGTGTCGTCAAGTATACTATCCATCCATACCTGTGGTGCATTTCAGTTTTGCACAGTTTGCTGACCACCAGTATATAATATATAGCAGTACGGTACAGTAGGCCACTGCTCTACCTACCTCTGTGTCGTCAAGTATACTATCCATCCATACCTGTGGTGCATTTCAGTTGTGCGCAGTATATATAGTTGTAGGCCATTGCTATTGATACTGGCATATAATTCCACACATTAAAAAATGGAGAACAAAAATGTGGAGGTTAAAATAGGGAAAGATCAAGATCCACTTCCACCTCGTGCTGAAGCTGCTGCCACTAGTCATGGCCGAGACGATGAAATGCCATCAACGTCGTCTGCCAAGGCCGATGCCCAATGTCATAGTAGAGAGCATGTAAAATCCAAAAAACAAAAGTTTAGTAAAATGACCCAAAAATCAAAATTGAAAGCGTCTGATGAGAAGTGTAAACTTGCCAATATGCCATTTACGACACGGAGTGGCAAGGAACGGCTGAGGCCCTGGCCTATGTTCATGGCTAGTGGTTCAGATTCACATGAGGATGGAAGCACTCATCCTCTCGCTAGAAAAATGAAAAGACTTAAGCTGGCAAAAGCACAGCAAAGGTCTGTGCGTTCTTCTAAATCACAAATCCCCAAGGAGAGTCCAATTGTGTCGGTTGCGAGGCCTGACCTTCCCAACACTGGACGGGAAGAGCTTGCGCCTTCCACCATTTGCACGCCCCCTGCAAGTGCTGGAAGGAGCACCCGCAGTCCAGTTCCTGATAGTCAAATTGAAGATGTCACTGTTGAAGTACACCAGGATGAGGATATGGGTGTTGCTGGCGCTGGGAAGGAAATTGACAAGGAGGATTCTGATGGTGAGGTGGTTTGTTTAAGTCAAGCACCCGGGGAGACACCTGTTGTCCGTGGGACGAATATGGCCATTGACATGCCTGGTCAAAATACAAAAAAACTCAGCTCTTCGGTGTCGAATTATTTCAACACAAATGCGGACAACAGGTGTCAAGCCGTGTGGTGCCTTTGTCAAGCTGTAATAAGTAGGGGTAAGGACGTTAACCACCTAGGAACATCCTCCCTTATACGTCACCTGGACCGCATTCATCAGAAGTCAGTGACAAGTTCAAAAACTTTGGGTGACAGCGGAAGGAGTCCACTGACCACTAAATCCCTTCCTCTTGTAACCAAGCTCCTGCAAACCACGCCACCAACTCGCTCAGTGTCAATTTCCTCCTTACCCAGGAAAGCCAATAGTCCTGCAGGCCATGTCACTGTCAAGTCTGACGAGTCCTCTCCTGCCTGGGATTCCTCCGATGCATCCTTGAGTGTAACGCCTACTGCTGCTGGCGCTGCTGTTGTTGCTGCTGGGAGTCGATCGTCATCCCAGAGGGGAAGTCGGAAGACCACTTGTACTACTTCCAGTAAGCAATTGACTGTCCAACAGTCCTTTGCGAGGAAGATGAAATATCACAGCAGTCATCCTGCTGCAATGAAGATAACTCAGGCCTTGGCAGCCTGGGTGGTGAGAAACGTGGTTCCGGTATCCACCGTTAATTCAGAGGCAACTAGAGACTTGATTGAGGTACTGTGTCCCTGGTACCAAATACCATCTAGGTTCCATTTCTCTAGGCAGGCGATACCGAAAATGTACACAGACCTCAGAAAAAGAGTCACCAGTGTCCTAAAAAATGCAGTTGTACCCAATGTCCACTTAACCACGGACATGTGGACAAGTGGAGCAGGGCAGACTCAGGACTATATGACTGTGACAGCCCACTGGGTAGATATATTGCCTCCCGCAGCAAGAACAGCAGCGGCGGCACCAGTAGCAGCATCTCGCAAACGCCAACTCGTTCCTAGGCAGGCTACACTTTGTATCACCGCTTTCCAGAAGAGGCACACAGCTGACAACCTCTTACGGAAACTGAGGAAGATCATCGCAGAATGGCAAACCCCAATTGGACTCTCCTGGGGATTTGTGACATCGGACAACGCCAGCAATATTGTGCGTGCATTACATCTGGGCAAATTCCAGCACGTCCCATGTTTTGCACATACATTGAATTTGGTGGTGCAGAATTATTTAAAAACGACAGGGGAGTGCAAGAGATGCTGTCGGTGGCCCGAAGAATTGCGGGCCACTTTCGGCATTCAGCCACCGCGTGCCGAAGACTGGAGCACCACCAAACATTCCTGAACCTGCCCTGCCATCATCTGAAGCAAGAGGTGGTAACGAGGTGGAATTCAACCCTCTATATGCTTCAGAGGATGGAGGAGCAGCAAAAGGCCATTCAAGCCTACACATCTGCCTACGATATAGGCAAAGGAGGGGGAATGCACCTGACTCAAGCGCAGTGGAGAATGATTTCAACGTTGTGCAAGGTTCTGCAACCCTTTGAACTTGCCACACGTGAAGTCAGTTCAGACACTGCCAGCCTGAGTCAGGTCATTCCCCTCATCAGGCTTTTGCAGAAGAAGCTGGAGACATTGAAGGAGGAGCTAAAACAGAGCGATTCCGCTAGGCATGTGGGACTTGTGGATGGAGCCCTTAATTCGCTTAACCAGGATTCACGGGTGGTTAATCTGTTGAAATCAGAGCACTACATTTTGGCCACCGTGCTCGATCCTAGATTTAAAACCTACGTTGTATCTCTCTTTCCGACAGACACAAGTCTGCAGAGGTTCAAAGACCTGCTGGTGAGAAAATTGTCAAGTCAAGCGGAACGTGACCCGTCAACATCTTCTCCTTCACATTCTCCCGCAACTGGGGGTGCGAGGAAAAGGCTAAGAATTCCGAGCCCACCCGCTGGCGGTGATGCAGGGCAGTCTGGAGCGAGTGCTGACATCTGGTCCGGACTGAAGGACCTTCCAACGTTTACTGACATGTCGTCTACTGTCACTGCATATGATTCTCTCACCATTGAAAGAATGGTGGAGGATTATATGAGTGACCGCATCCAAGTAGGCACGTCAGACAGTCCGTACGTATACTGGCAGGAAAAAGAGGCAATTTGGAGGCCCTTGCACAAACTGGCTTTATTCTACCTAAGTTGCCCCCTCCCTCCAGTATGTACTCCGAAAGAGTGTTTAGTGCAGCCGCTCACCTTGTCAGCAATCGGCGTACGAGGTTACTTCCAGAAAATGTGGAGAAGATGATGTTCATCAAAATGAATTATAATCAATTCCTCCGTGGAGACATTCACCAGCAGCAATTGCCTCCACAAAGTACACAGGGACCTGAGATGGTGGATTCCAGTGGGGACGAATTAATAATCTGTGAGGAGGGGGATGTACACAGTGAAAGGGGTGAGGAATCGGAGGATGATGATGAGGTGGACATCTTGCCTCTGTAGAGCCAGTTTGTGCAAGGAGAGATTGATTGCTTCTTTTTTTGGTGGGGGCCCAAACCAACCAGTCATTTCAGTCACAGTCGTGTAGCAGACCCTGTCGCTGAAATGATTGGTTCGTTAAAGTGTGCATGTCCTGTTTATACAACATAATGGTGGGTGGGAGGGCCCAAGGACAATTCCATCTTGCACCTCTTTTTTCTTTAATTTTTCTTTGCATCATGTGCTGTTTGGGGACAATTTTTTTGAAGTGCCATCCTGCCTGACACTGCAGTGCCACTCCTAGATGGGCCAGGTGTTTGTGTCGGCCACTTGTGTCGCTTAGCTTAGTCACACAGCGACCTTGGTGCGCCTCTTTTTTTTCTTTGCATCATGTGCTGTTTGGGGACAATTTTTTTGAAGTGCCATCCTGCCTGACACTGCAGTGCCACTCCCAGATGGGCCAGGTGTTTGTGTCGGCCACTTGGGTCGCTTAGCTTAGCCATCCAGCGACCTTGGTGCGCCTCTTTTTTTCTTTGCATCATGTGCTGTTTGGGGACAATTTTTTTGAAGTGCCATCCTGCCTGACACTGCAGTGCCACTCCTAGATGGGCCAGGTGTTTGTGTCGGCCACTTGGGTCGCTTAGCTTAGCCATCCAGTGACCTCGGTGCAAATTTTAGGACTAAAAATAATATTGTGAGGTGTGAGGTGTTCAGAATAGACTGAAAATGAGTGGAAATTATGGTTATTGAGGTTAATAATACTATGGGATCAAAATGACCCCCAAATTCTATGATTTAAGCTGTTTTTGAGGGTTTTTTGTAAAAAAAAACCGAATCCAAAACACACCCGAATCCGACAAAAATTTTTCAGGGAGGTTTTGCCAAAACGCGTCCGAATCCAAAACACGGCCGCGGAACCGAATCCAAAACCAAAACACAAAACCCGAAAAATGTCCGGTGCACATCACTACTTTATTTACAATCATCTCTGACTGCTGTATGAGGAGGTCACAAGTGTACTGCTCCCACACGCTGCCAACCCCAGTGTCATTATCTAAGCACTGTAGTTACAATAATCATAGCACTTGCGGGGTAGTGAAACATGTATGTAGTGGAACAGAATTTATGTACAAGACTACCAAGTAAGCAATGAAATATTGATGAATCCCTTCTTCCCACAGCACTATGATATAAGATATATAATATGTAATATTATTTTATTGAGATCCTATTGTGTTGCAGCCAGAAAATCCAATTATGCACACGCTCCTCACTTTTTGAAATGTGGGTATCCAAGCTCAAACCATATCTTATGTTCTAATCATAGCTTATGCTGCCTTGCAGTCATTTTTATTGAAGTGATAATATCTGCAGCGAATAACTGGCATATTCATTATCACCTCTGAATCTGCCTTTGCTTTTGCATAAAGAAACAGTTCTCATATTTCCATGCAGGAGAGTGTCCGCACAATCATGTGAAGAGTCTTATGACAAGTCTATGGCCATGAACAGATTTAATGTAAAGGTGTGAATGTAGGGAATATTTACCCAAGGCAAAAAATAACTAATTCATAAATGTTTATTACCATCATTTTAAACACAATATCACAGTCACTAGTTTTTCATTTAATTTACAGAAACTCAGTGGCACTTTAGCATTTGCATGTGTAGCACCTGCACAGGCATGACACTTAATGGTGTGTAACTGAATGTGATATGATGCAGTCTCACCTTCTCTCTTGATTTCAGTGCCTTCCCCCAATGTTAGGAACCTCAAAGTGCTTGGACTTCATGGTAGTACAGAAACTTGGACTTCATGAAAACTCTGACACTTGGACTTGAAAGACGTAGCTGGTAGTTCCAGAACTATTAGGGCGAGACACCTATAACCCTCAAGAGGTTCTTCTGCCAATAACAACCTCCCACTGTTCCCTTAGTACAGGACGCGTACACCGGTACTTACGGGGCTGCCTGGGCTTAATACCTCCAGCAGTAGGAGCTCACCCTATAGTATGAAGACCCCGGGTAGTACCGAATTGCTGCCGATAGTGAGGCACCCGATTGGTGGGGTGTGAGGCCCATAGCTGGATAAGCCTTTGTATAAGCAGGTGTTAACAATGCAGATGGTGCACAGGCTCCTAGTCGGGGACTCTAGGGTTGGCAGATGGAGAAAGCCTCACCAAGCCTGGGTTACGGCAAGTACAGCAGGATAATAGGTGCTGACAGGTAGGGATTCCAGAAGAGCATCCACAGGAACACAATACAGTGCAGAGATCAAGAACCAGCAGTTTACATGGCATGGGTAAACTATAACCAGCAAGGAAGGAGTGGCCAGCTGGGAATATAAAGGGCATTCTGGCCATTGCACAAACAGGCAGTGAAGAGGGAACAGTGAATAGTAATGACGTGTGCACTGCTGCACATCCTGCACAGCCACTCACAATGACGTGTGCACTGCTGCACATCCACTCATCCCGGCTAAGAGACGGAAGTTAACTACGGGGCGTTACCTAGAAACCGGTAACACAGTCTGCATCCGGCGACCTGGTTACCAGGCACCCGGCATCTCCCAACAGGCATTGCTACTGCCGCATTGCTAGGCACCGGGCGGACGCTGTCAGGCCGAATGACCGGAAGAGGCACAGCATCCCAGTCGCCAGGCAACAACCGGGACCTGCATCCAGCACAGCCCACCTGGCAAACTCTAACGCCCAACTGTCGACATGTGGATTCCTGTCATAATATCTGGAATCACGAACATCAAGGGGAGATTTGGGGAACCGTCTGTCTACCACTACTCGATCCCACCAATAAAATTGAAAGAGATCACACAAAGCTGACACAGAAGCCTCCCTGGCAAATTTAGTTAAAAGGTGGGATGACTTATGCTTTCTGGATTTTTATATCCAAAAATATATTTTGCATAAACAAGAGAAACTATAAACCTAATCAGAATTGCAGCAGATAACAGGTACAGGGCTGGTTCTAGACCAAGTGAAGCCCAGGGCAAGAATTACCTTTGCCACTCAACCCAACACTTACCCCCTCCTCACAAGTTTATGCCTCCCTTTACCTGCCTGACCCCACATGCCACTTTCTCACCAGTCTATGCTTCATGTATCCCTTTTTCCCCCAGTATGTGCCTCATGTGTCCCTTTTTCACCAGTCTGTGCCTCCCCTCACTTGCCTGGCCCAACTTGCCACTTTCCTCACCAGTCTGTGCCTCACATGCCCCTTTTTTTACCAGTCTATGCCTCCCCTCACTGCCTGAGCCCACATGGCACTGTCCTCACAACTCTGCATGCCTTCTCCTCACCTGTCTGTGCCTCTCTTCACCTGCTTGACCCCACATGCCACTTTCCTTACAAGCCCCCCTCAACCCCAGCCTGTGCCTCTCCTCACCTGCCTGACCCCACATGCCACTTTCCCTGTCCTGCTATGTCCCCTCCTCGGACTGCCCCACAAGCCCCCTTCACTTACCTGTATTGTGATTGAGGCATGCTGAATGATGAGGTGCAGCTGAATGGCTCCTTCTCTCAATGTACTCCTTCCAGAATGCCTGACGTGATGACATCACATGGTGCTATGTCATCACATCTGGCATTCTGGTAGCACAGGAAACTGGACTTTCCCTGTATCGGTGGCAGGCCTCACCTAATGAGTGCGACTATGCCAATGACTGCCAAACTAGATGGTGCTGGCAGGGTTACAGCGCCTCAGGCAATAGCTCTGGCAACCCGTTCCTTGCTTTACAAGTGCCGTCAACACTCCATTACAACACCATGGCACTTCAGGATCAAAAGAGAGCTCCAACGTAATTTGACCGTGAAGATTGCAACATCATTATTAGGGAATGCTAGGAATATAGAAACTGTCATTGAGAATTGTATTTCTCGTCACTCTTCTCATCACCCTCATTATTGTTTTGTGATTGGAATTTGCATATTTCTATGATTAGAGTGATTGTTCCATTGAATTAGTAAATGTTCCAGTGCATTGTAAGCTATGGTCAACTGTGATTATGCTAATCTTTTTTCTCTATCGTCCTAAGTGGATGCTGGGGTTCCTGAAAGGACCATGGGGAATAGCGGCTCCGCAGGAGACAGGGCACAAAAAAGTAAAGCTTTACTAGGTCAGGTGGTGTGCACTGGCTCCTCCCCCTATGACCCTCCTCCAGACTCCAGTTAGATTTTGTGCCCGAACGAGAAGGGTGCAATCTAGGTGGCTCTCCTAAAGAGCTGCTTAGAGAAAGTTTAGTTTAGGTTTTTTTTCTTTACAGTGAGTCCTGCTGGCAACAGGATCACTGCAACGTGGGACTTAGGGGGAAAGTAGTAAACTCACCTGCATGCAGAGTGGATTTGCTGCTTGGCTACTGGACACCATTAGCTCCAGAGGGATCGAACACAGGCCCAGCCGTGGAGTCCGGTCCCGGAGCCGCGCCGCCGACCCCCTTGCAGATGCTGAAGCGTGAAGAGGTCCGGAAACCGGCGGCTGAAGACTCCTCAGTCTTCATAAGGTAGCGCACAGCACTGCAGCTGTGCGCCATTTTCCTCTCAGCACACTTCACTGGGCAGTCACTGAGGGTGCAGAGCGCTGGGGGGGGGCGCTCTGAGAGGCAAATATAAACCTTATACAAGGCTAAAAATACCTCACATATAGCCCATAGGGGCTATATGGAGATATTTAACCCCTGCCTGACTGGAAAAATAGCGGGAGAAGAACCCGCCGAAAAAGGGGCGGGGCCTATCTCCTCAGCACACGGCGCCATTTTCTGTCACAGCTCCGCTGGTCAGAACGGCTCCCAGGTCTCTCCCCTGCACTGCACTACAGAAACAGGGTAAAACAGAGAGGGGGGGCACATTAATGGCTATATATATATATATTAAAGCAGCTATAAGGGAGCACTTAATATAAGGATATCCCTTGTATATATAGCGCTTTGTGGTGTGTGCTGGCAGACTCTCCCTCTGTCTCCCCAAAAGGGCTAGTGGGTCCTGTCTTCATTAGAGCATTCCCTGTGAGTTTGCGGTGTGTGTCGGTACGTGGTGTCGACATGTATGAGGACGATATTGGTGTGGAGGCGGAGCAATTGCCAAATATGCAGATGTCACCCCCCAGGGGGTCGACACCAGAATGGATGCCTTTATTTGTGGAATTACGTGATGGTTTATCTTCCCTTAAACAGTCAGTTGAGGACATGAGGCGGCCGGACAATCAATTAATGCCTGTCCAGGCGCCTCAAACACCGTCAGGGGCTGTAAAACGCCCTTTGCCTCAGTCGGTCGACACAGACCCAGACACGGGCACTGATTCCAGTGACGACGGTAGAAATTCAAACGTATTTTCCAGTAGGGCCACACGTTATATGATTTTGGCAATGAAGGAGACGTTACATTTAGCTGATACTACAGATACCGTAAAACAGGGTATTATGTATGGTGTGAAAAAACTACAAACAGTTTTTCCTGAATCAGAAGAATTAAATGACGTGTGTGATGAAGCGTGGGTTGCTCCTGATAAAAAGTTGATAATTTCAAAAAAGTTATTGGCATTATACCCTTTCCCGCCAGAGGTTAGGGCGCGCTGGGAAACACCCCCTAAGGTGGACAAGGCGCTCACACGCTTATCCAAACAAGTGGCGTTACCCTCTCCTGAGACGGCCGCACTTAAGGATCCATCAGATAGAAAGATGGAAGTTATTCAAAAGAATATATACACACATGCAGGTGTTATACTACGACCAGCTATAGCAACTGCCTGGATGTGCAGTGCTGGAGTAGTTTGGTCAGAATCCCTGATTGAAAATATTGATACCCTAGATAGGGACAATGTTTTACTGTCGTTAGAACAAATAAAGGATGCATTTATCTATATGCGTGATGCACAGAGGGATATTTGCACACTGGCATCTCGGGTGAGTGCTATGTCCATTTCAGCCAGAAGAGCCTTATGGACACGACAGTGGACAGGCGATGCGGATTCAAAACGTCACATGGAGGTTTTGCCGTATAAAGGGGAGGAGTTATTTGGAGTTGGTCTATCAGACTTGGTGGCCACGGCTACTGCCGGGAAATCCACTTTTTTACCTCAAGTCACTCCCCAACAGAGAAAGGCACCGACCTTTCAACCGCAGCCTTTTCGCTCCTACAAAAATAAGAGAGCAAAGGGCTTGTCGTACCTGCCACGAGGCAGAGGAAGAGGGAAGAGACACCAACAGGCAGCTCCTTCCCAGGAACAGAAGCCCTCCCCGGCTCCTGCAAAAACCTCAGCATGACGCTGGGGCCTCTCAAGCGGACTCGGGGACAGTGGGGGGCCGTCTCAAAAATTACAGCGCGCAGTGGGCTCACTCGCAGGTAGACCCCTGGATCCTGCAGATAATATCTCAGGGGTACAGGTTGGAATTAGAGACGGATCCTCCTCATCGTTTCCTGAAGTCTGCCTTACCAACCGTCTCTTCCGAAAGGGAGAGGGTGTTGGAAGCCATTCACAAGCTGTACGCTCAGCAGGTGATAGTCAAAGTACCCCTATTACAACAAAGAAAGGGGTATTATTCCACTCTATTTGTGGTACCGAAGCCGGATGGCTCGGTAAGGCCTATTCTAAATCTGAAGTCCTTGAACCTCTACATAAAAAAGTTCAATTTCAAGATGGAGTCACTCAGAGCAGTGATAGCGAACCTGGAAGAAGGGGACTTTATGGTATCCTTGGACATCAAGGATGCGTATCTACACGTTCCGATTTACCCCGCACACCAGGGGTACCTCAGGTTCATTGTTCAAAACTGTCACTATCAGTTTCAGACGCTGCCGTTCGGATTGTCCACGGCGCCTCGGGTCTTTACCAAGGTAATGGCCGAGATGATGATTCTTCTTCGAAGAAAAGGCGTATTAGTTATCCCATACTTGGACGATCTCCTAATAAGGGCAAGGTCCAGAGAACAGCTGGAGACAGCTTTAGCACTATCTCAAGAGGTGCTAAGACAACACGGGTGGATTCTGAATATTCCAAAATCCCATTTAATCCCGACAACTCGTCTGCTGTTCCTAGGAATGATTCTGGACACGGTTCAGAAAAAGGTTTTCCTTCCAGAGGAAAAAGCCAAGGAGTTATCCGATCTGGTCAGGAACCTCCTAAAACCAGGAAAAGTGTCAGTACATCAATGCACAAGAGTCCTGGGAAAAATGGTGGCTTCTTACGAAGCAATTCCATTCGGCAGATTCCATGCAAGAATATTCCAAAGGGATCTGTTGGACAAATGGTCAGGGTCGCATCTGCAGATGCACCTGCGAATAACCCTGTCACCAGAGACAAGGGTGTCACTTCTGTGGTGGTTGCAGAAGGCTCACCTATTAGAAGGCCGCAGATTCGGCATTCAGGATTGGATCCTGGTGACCACGGACGCCAGCCTGAGAGGCTGGGGAGCAGTCACACAAGGAAGAAACTTCCAGGGAGTATGGACGAGTCTGGAAAAGTCTCTTCACATAAACATTCTGGAACTAAGAGCAATCTACAATGCTCTAAGCCAGGCGGAACTTCTCCTGCAAGGAAAGCCGGTGTTGATTCAGTCGGACAACATCACGGCGGTCGCCCATGTAAACAGGCAGGGCGGCACAAGAAGCAGGAGTGCAATGGCAGAAGCTGCCAAGATTCTTCGCTGGGCGGAGAATCACGTGATAGCACTGTCAGCAGTGTTCATCCCGGGCGTGGACAACTGGGAAGCAGACTTCCTCAGCAGACACGATCTTCATCCGGGAGAGTGGGGTCTACATCCAGAAGTCTTCAACATGTTAATAGACCGTTGGGAAAGACCAATTGTAGACATGATGGCGTCTCGCCTCAACAAGAAACTGGACAAATATTGCGCCAGGTCAAGAGATCCACAGGCAATAGCTGTGGACGCACTGGTAACTCCTTGGGTGTACCAGTCAGTGTATGTGTTTCCTCCTCTGCCGCTCATACCAAAGGTATTGAAGATCATACGGCAAAGAAGAGTAAGAACAATACTAGTGGTTCCGGATTGGCCGAGAAGGACTTGGTATCCGGAACTTCAAGAGATGCTCACGGACGAACCGTGGCCTCTACCTCTGAGAAGGGACCTGCTACAGCAGGGTCCCTGTCTTTTTCAAGACTTACCGCGGCTGCGTTTGACGGCATGGCGGTTGA
The DNA here is from genome assembly GCF_028390025.1 of Pseudophryne corroboree. Lineage (NCBI taxonomy): Eukaryota > Metazoa > Chordata > Amphibia > Anura > Myobatrachidae > Pseudophryne > Pseudophryne corroboree. The sequence goes on along the minus strand of NC_086449.1, from coordinate 338,700,453 downwards.
ACGCCAGATCCTAAAAGGGAAAGGCATTCCAGAAGAAGTCATTCCTACCTTGATTAAGGCACGGAAGGAAGTCACCGTGAAACATTATCACCGCATTTGGCGAAAATATGTAGCGTGGTGCGAGGATCGGAGGGTTCCGACGGAGGAATTCCAACTGGGTCGTTTCCTACATTTCCTGCAATCAGGATTATCTATGGGTCTCAAATTGGGATCCATTAAGGTTCAAATTTCGGCCCTGTCAATATTCTTCCAAAAAGAATTGGCCTCTGTCCCTGAGGTCCAGACTTTTGTCAAGGGAGTACTGCATATACAGCCTCCTGTGGTGCCTCCGGTGGCACCGTGGGATCTAAATGTAGTTTTAGATTTCCTCAAATCCCATTGGTTTGAACCATTGAAAAAGGTGGATTTGAAATATCTCACATTGAAAGTGACTATGTTACTAGCCCTGGCCTCTGCCAGGAGAGTATCTGAATTGGCGGCTTTATCTTATAAAAGTCCTTATCTAATCTTCCATTCGGATAGGGCAGAACTGCGGACTCGTCCGCATTTTCTCCCTAAAGTGGTATCAGCATTTCATCTGAACCAACCTATTGTGGTGCCTGCGGCCACTAGCGACTTGGAGGACTCCAAGTTGTTGGACGTTGTCAGAGCCTTAAAAATATACATTGCAAGGACGGCTGGAGTCAGAAAATCTGACTCGCTGTTTATATTGTATGCACCCAACAAGTTGGGCGCACCTGCTTCTAAGCAGTCGATTGCTCGTTGGATTTGTAACACAATTCAACTTGCACATTCTGTGGCAGGCCTGCCACAGCCTAAAACTGTAAAAGCCCACTCCACAAGGAAGGTGGGCTCATCTTGGGCGGCTGCCCGAGGGGTCTCGGCATTACAACTCTGCCGAGCAGCTACGTGGTCGGGGGAGAACACGTTTGTAAAATTTTACAAATTTGATACCCTGGCAAAGGAGGACCTGGAGTTCTCTCATTCGGTGCTGCAGAGTCATCCGCACTCTCCCGCCCGTTTGGGAGCTTTGGTATAATCCCCATGGTCCTTTCAGGAACCCCAGCATCCACTTAGGACGATAGAGAAAATAAGAATTTACTTACCGATAATTCTATTTCTCGGAGTCCGTAGTGGATGCTGGGCGCCCATCCCAAGTGCGGATTATCTGCAATACTTGTACATAGTTATTGTTAACTAATTCGGGTTATTGTTAAGGAGCCATCTTTAAGAGGCCCTTTCTGTTGTCATACTGTTAACTGGGTTTAGATCACAAGTTGTACGGTGTGATTGGTGTGGCTGGTATGAGTCTTACCCGGGATTCAAAATGCCTCCCTTATTGTGTATGCTCGTCCGGGCACAGTACCTAACTGGAGTCTGGAGGAGGGTCATAGGGGGAGGAGCCAGTGCACACCACCTGACCTAGTAAAGCTTTACTTTTTTGTGCCCTGTCTCCTGCGGAGCCGCTATTCCCCATGGTCCTTTCAGGAACCCCAGCATCCACTACGGACTCCGAGAAATAGAATTATCGGTAAGTAAATTCTTATTTTAATGCCATCTTATTCTTGTGATTGTCTCATTTTGCCAAATAACTAATTACACTCTTTAATCCAGAGTTTATTCCATCTTAATAAAAAGACATCCTGTTGGAATTGCTGTCTATACATTCTTGTTGCGTATCAATCTATCCTACCTCTCTGAGAATGGTACTATGGACAAGGAGCCTAATTCAGACCTGATCGTAGCCGAGCAAAATTTTGCACTGCTATGATCAGTTACTCAGATATGTGGGGGGATGCCCAGCACAGGGCCAGTCCGCCCCGCATGGCACTAGCACCCCCCCCCCCCCCAGCACAAATACAAAAGTATCGCGCAGCGGCGATGCTTTTGTACTTGACGAGTATCTCCCTACCTGTGCAGCTCCTGCGCTCTGGCAGGGAGCTACATGTCACTGTCCGGGTCACAGCGGCTGCGTGTGACGTCACACCGCCCCGCCCCCCGCATGGTCCGGGCACATCTGCGTTGCCCGACCATGCCCCCAAAACAGTGGCCAAATGCCGCCGGCCCGTCCCCTCCCACCCAGCAACCGACTCTGCCTGTCACATAGCCACCAAACATCTGTGATACCTCTTCCAACCACTTAGACATACCTGCCAACCCCACGGTGTTACATATCCACAATCTTCTGGGATAATCCATACTATCTCTACTATAAAAACAAAACACACATATCATATCAGTTCAGTACATTATTAAAATCTCCAGCAAAATAAGAGAAACATGATCAATTATTTTGTAGCGTAATGTCGCCATCCCGTGCTTCGCTAGCATGAAATGACGTGCCACCGGCTGGTCACTATTGCCTGATTTAATGGCTTCGCGTATGGCATACCGGTGTATGGCATACTGGTCACTATTGCCTGATTTAATGGCTTCGCGTATGGCATACCGAAATTTAGAGTCGCAAGATAAGGGGTATCTTATAAAATACTTCCTCCCCTTATCTTGCGACTCTAAATTTGTCATTTATCTACTAACGTGCCCATGTGGATTGACATACGTGGGCAAAACTGAGTGTGCCTTTAAAATGAGGATGGCACAACATCGGTATGCCATACGCAAAGCCATTAAATCAGGCAATAGTGACCAGCCGGTGGCACGTCATTTCATGCTAGCGAAGCACGGGATGGCGACATTACGCTACAAAATAATTGATCATGTTCCATTCTCCATACGTGGGGGTGATAGGTCAAAGAAACTTCTACAGGTAGAAGCAAAATGGATTTTTACTTTAAATACACAATTTCCTAAGGGTTTAAATGAAGCCCTCAGCTTAAGATGCTTTTTGTAGATTCCATTTGTCTTGTTAGAGAGTGGCAGGATTTAATTCTAGTTAGTAACCATGGGAGTAATACAGAATTGTGTAGTTGTTTATGGTAAATGGCTTTTAGCATTAAGAGTCATAAGTATTATGCTAATATCAGGTTTATCATGTGCAGCACCGGCTTGCTATAATCATCAGTTGCTGGGTAGTAATTGGGTAAGATCGTCATTTTATGTATGTTTGTTCTTATATATTTTTTTGGGTCAGTAACAAAAGGGAAAACTATTACGGACTAGTTGATGTTATGCACAGGTCACTTTAATATTGATTGTCACTACTGTTTACAATAGGCTGTGACTGGATTGGTTGGTCGCAGCAATGTTTGATGGTTTCCCTGGTTACCTCTGTCCTAGCCTCACCACGCCAGCTGGACGGGCCGGAGTCGCGTCATATCCTGTGGGCGGAGTGACATCAGTACCGGGACCCGGGCAGCGCGGACGGAGGCGGCGGTGTGGACCTCCTCTTTGTACAGGTATTTAAACACTGTTTTTGTCACTAGTATGCATCCTGACGAAGGGGCTGCGACCCCGAAACGTTGAATAAATAGCACATTTGGTTTCACCACTTTTCAAAGTCTTCAAGTGCCGTCCTTATTGCCAGCAAATATATATATATATATATATATATATATATATATATATATATATATATATTTATTATCAGTTATTTATATAGCACACACATATTATTCAGCAGCATTTTACAGAGAATATTTGGCCATTCACATCAGTCCCTGCCCCAGTGGAGTTTACACACTATATATCCCACTACATTTACACTAAGGTTAATTTTGTTGGGAGCCAATTAACCTACCAGTATATTTTTGGATTGTGGGTGGAAACCGGAGTGCCCGGAGGAAATCCACGCAAATATGGGGAGAATATACAAATTCCACACAGTTATGGCCACAGTGGGAATTGAACCCATGACCTCACTACTGGGAGGCAGTAGTGCTAACCATTACACCACCCCATACTGCCCAACCAAAATCTACCTATATGTGGAATTCTTGCAATGTAAATTCTTATGGGTAAACCTGAGCATTAAAACTTTACTCTTTGAAGAAGGTGAAGAGAAAAAAAGAAAAAAAAAGCAGGCTCCTGCAGGCAACTGTAAAGTCTGAGGTACTGACGGTGACTGGTATTAGGTGCTAGCTGCCACATACTGTACTGGTGCTGGCAAGAGTCTCTGACCTGTACTGACTGACTGACAGTCTACCATTGGCTGGAATGGGAGCAGATTATGACTGGTTCTATGTACAGCTATGGCCAGTACTGATAAGGGGTGGTTCTGGCTAGGGAGGCCAATCCCGGGATCGGCGGGATCCCGGGATTTGGGCCCAAAAATGCCGGGATTTGAATCCCGGGATTCACGGGATTAGAGTGCGCATGCGCAGTTTTGCCGGACAGCGCTGAGCACTATAGCTCAGCGCTGCCCGGCTGTCAGCGAGGGAGTTACATCAGCTATGGACACACACATACTGACCACGCTTGCGGCATTTCAAACGTAGCGCCGGCCGCCAGCCAATCAGAGCTTGCAGACCGGCAGCCAATCAGGGAAGCAGCAGCAGCCGCGGCCCCTGATTGGCTGCCGGACTGCCAGTTCTGACTGGCTGGCGGCCAGCGCTACGTTTGAAATGCTGCCAGCGCGGTCAGTGTGTGTGTGTCCATGGCTGGTGTCCGCGGTCCGGCTAAGTAGTAAGTGTTTATCTTCGCTACCTACACCCACACTCTCTGCTCCTGACATCCTTCCTCTGCTCGCTACACCCTCTGGCACCTTCCCTTCCTGTACCTTACATGCTCACTACACACCCACCCTCCCACTGCTCCCTACGCCCACTCTCCCGCTGCTCCCTACACCCACCCTCCCGCTGCTCCATACACCCACTCTCCCTCTGCTCCCTACACCCACCCTCCCTTCCTGTTCCTTACATGCTCCCTAAACCCACCCTCCCTTGCTCCCTACATCCACCCTGCCTTGCTGCCCTCCACATATACTTTCCCTGCTCCCTACACTGATCCCTACTGCAATCCCAGGATTCCCGGGATTGAGCATTTTTCAATCCCGAATCCTGGGATTGAAAAAATGCCCCGGGATTGGCCTCCCTAGTTCTGGCTGAGGTTCATTACATAGGAATAATCTTCTAGTTACACTTTGAACCTTATACTGTTATGTATTGGCCACTTTATTTTGTATCGTCTGTTGTTACTGTATATGCTACTGTGTGTTGCATCCTGTATTGTTACGTTCCACTGTGTGTTGCATCTTGCCATTTAACCAATTACTCCTAGACGGAGGTGACAACCTTTGGTTGCAGTTTAATAAATCTTTAGTCACTTTACACATGTGTGGCAACTTTTTGGGGATTCCTTGGGGTTCTCTGTCCTTCTGCCTGAAGTTATAAGTGAGGTCCAGATGAAGCTGATACAGGTGTTGTAGGAGGAACAGGTACGACCGACACTAGCACCACAGCTTGACTACTCAGATACCGTGTTATTATAACATATACATTTAAGTGACAAAAACCCATTTAACAAACCTATAATGTATAATGTTCCCCCTAAATACATTAAAAAAACACATTACAAAAAATGAAATACCAATTTCAAATAACATTACTTACTTTACAAAGACACACACAAGTTTTGGGGTGTTAACAGTTTACTGGAGACATTTTCCAAACTATTTTCAGCAACAAAAAATAAACAATACACATAAACCAAAACAAAAATTACTGAAAGGAGGATGTGTCTCTGCCCATCCCAGTGCCCATAGATGACCCCCATGTACATGCACTACGCTTCGGGGGTGTGAGCAGGGCAAGCAACAGAAATCTCGGGGGCCCTGACAGTGATATCGCTGAGGCTTCCTCATTATATATATATATATATATATATATATATATATATATATATATATAAACAAGGATGATGTCCGGCACTCCAATACCTTAATGATCAACTCGTCTGGGTGCCCTTCCTGAGGTAATATGAAATGGGATGGGATGGATGGCACTCCAGCATGTGAATAAATGATCAGGAAACCAGGTAGGTAGCCAACGTTTCGGAGCAGTGCTCCTTTATCAAGACTTTAAAACATACTGACATACATAACATATATATACCTAACTGTATACTCACCACGTGTGCACAGGGAAGCCGCCGTCGCCGTCTGCTCCGGAATCCATGTGACGTCATAGGCAGCCGCCGGCGCCCAGGATCCGTCACAGAGGCTGAGGGTGGGGGGAGTGACCATCACCATGGTAACTAGTAATAACACACTGCGGAAAGAGACAGCAATGATACAGCCGCGCTTACAGCCCTGGATCCTAGGATATGACACTACAGTCTAATCATATGGCACACTGTGCAATCTATGCGACTGAAAGAACAAATGGGTGTATGGAAAAGCTTCTATATTAATCATATATTATTATTATTATTATTATTATCATTTATTTATATGGCGCCACAAGGGTTCCACAGCGCCCAATTACAGAGTACATATGCACATAATCAAAACAGTGACTTACAGTTGAAATCAATTTTGGACAAGTACAGGGTAACTAAGCATAACTACACCAGTAAATGACAGAGATAAGTTCCAGGTGGCCCAAAAACTGTGATTTGGGCAGTTGAGAATTATTAAAGTAAGAAAAGGGTGAGCACATGAGGGAAGAGGGCCCTACTCGTGAGAGCTTACATTCTAGGGGGAGGGGTAGACAGACAGGGGTGACACAGATGGGGTACATAGAGAGCATGGAACAGAGGGTTATATATTATACTAGGTGATTCATCGCGCCCTACGGGCGCTCTTCACACCGTCGTTAGGGGCTACGCCCCGTTAACCTCTGCACGCCTTTGAACATACGCAGGGCGGTAAATAACAGAATCAGAAACGCAGGGCAGTATAGAGGGCATACAGAAATGGGTTCTGGTTGAGATAAGATAGAGAGGCGTAGGGGGAGAGAAAGGGAATGTACAGAAACGCTGTGCGATCGGTAAAGGATAGGGAGAGGCAGGGTGGTAGGGAGAGGATAAAGAGAGGGAAGGTGTTAGACAGAAAATACCGTTGCAAGGGGCTACGATCCATTATCCCCTGCACGGGCTTCAGCTGTGCTATAATTGTTATTATATGGAGTATTACCTGTTTGTTTTTTATGGCAGTGGGTAAATATTGTAAGGGGGGAGGGCGTGCGATTGTCAAGGGGGCGTAGGCCTTTGTGAGGGCGTGCAGAGTGGCCGCAGGGCACAATGAATAACATAGTGTAGAGTGTAGTATATATTGCTAGGGTCTGCATTATGAAGTACCAGATGAGTAACAGCAATGCACTGTAGATAAGATACGAAGGTGCTGTGGCCACAGGTAGCAGAGCCGCTTATACACACAATGGCCACAGGTAGCAGAGCAGCTTATACACACAGTGGCCACAGGTAGCAGAGCCGCTTATACACACAATACCCACAGGGGGCAGAGGCGCTTATACACACAGTGCCCACAGATAGCAGAGCTGCTTATACACACAATACCCACAGGTAGCAGAACCGCTTATACACACAATACCCACAGGTAGCAGAACCGCTTATACACACAAAACCCACAGGGGGCAGAGGCGCTTATACACACAGTGCCCACAGATAGCAGAGCCGCTTATACACACAATACCCACAGGTAGCAGAACCGCTTATACACACAATACCCACAGGTAGCAGAACCGCTTATACACACAATACCCAGAGGGGGCAGAGGCGCTTATACACACAGTGCCCACAGGTAGCAGAGCCGCTTATACACACAATACCCACAGGGGGCAGAGGCGCTTATACACACAGTGCCCACAGGTAGCAGAGGGGCTTATACACACAGTGCCCACAGGTAGCAGAGGCGCTTATACACACAATACCCACAGGTAGCAGAGCCGCTTATACACACAATGGCCACAGGTAGCAGAGCCGCTTATACACACAATACCCACAGGTAGCAGAGGCGCTTATACACACAGTGGCCACAGGTAGCAGAGCCGCTTATACACACAATGCCCACAGGTAGCAGAACCGCTTATACACACAATACCCACAGGTAGCAGAACCGCTTATACACACAATACCCACAGGTAGCAGAGCCGCTTGTACACACATTACCCACAGGTAGCAGAACCGCTTATACACACAATACCCACAGGGGCAGAGGCGCTTATACACACAGTGCCCACAGGTAGCAGAGGGGCTTATACACACAATGGGCACAGGTAGCAGAGCCACATGTACACACATTACCCACAGGTAGCAGAACCGCTTATACACACAATACCCACAGGGGGCAGAGACGCTTATACACACAGTGCCCACAGCTAGCTGAGCCGCTTATACTCACAATACCCCCAGGTAGCAGAGGCGCTTATACACAGTGCCCACAGGTAGCAGAGGTGCTTATACACACAATGGGCACAGGTAGCAGAGCCACGTGTACACACAATACCCACAGGTAGCAAAGCCGCTTATACACACAGTGACCACAGGTAGCAGAGCCGCTTATACACACAGTGTGCACAGGTAGCAGCGCCACTTATACACAATGGGCACAGGTAGCAGTGTTGCTTATACACATAATGGCCACAGTATTAGTGTTTCTAATTAATCCAATGTCCATTGGTAGCAACTATACTCACAAAAGTTTGGGGGGTTTGGAAAGGGGGTGGGTTCAGTGAGGTTCCTATCCATGGGAATCACTTGTAGCGGCTGTGGATGGTGATTCGAGGTGCTACGTGTGGTGGAGGGTTGGGTGTGGGAGGGGGTCCAGAGGTGTTGTGGGTGGCGGAGGGGTGGGTGCAGGGGCACGGATGGCGTAAAGGGTGCAGAGGTCCTGTGGGTGGGGGAGGGGGAGGTGTAGAGGGGGCGCGGATGGGGAGTGTAGTTGTTGTTGGTGGGGGAGGGGTGGGTGCGGGGGGACTGTGGATGAAGGAGGGGGTATGGAGGTGATGTGTGTGTGGGAGGGGCGATGTAGGGGTGTGCGTTTGGAGGTGCAGGGGGGGTGAGCTTAGGTGATGGGTTTCAGAAGTGCTGTGGGTGGGGGAGGTGTGGGATGGCACGGATGGGGGATGTAGATGTTGTGGATGGGGGAGGGGTGGATGCGGGGGAGCTGTGGATGGGGGAGGGAGTCCGGAGGTGGTTCGGGTGGTGGTCCAGAGGTGTTGCGGGTGGGGGAGGGGCAGGTGTGGGAGGTCCGCAGATGTGAAGGGTGCCTGTAGATAATGCGGGCGGGTAGGTGCTGTGGTTGTGGGAGTGGCAGGGGTGTTGTGGGTGGGGTACGTGATCTGGATGGGGTAGGTGATGTGGATGTGCGGTAGCTAGGGGAGGGGCGGGTGCGGGGATGGCACGGATGGGGGAGGGGGTCCGTGGGCGCTGTGGATGAGTGAGTGGTGGGTGTGGGGTTACGGCGGTTGTGGTGGGCCAGGTGTGCTGCTGCAGTGGGTGGGGGAGGGTGCCGGTGCAGGGATACCGCAGTTGGGGTAGGGCGGTTGGTGCAGCTGTGGCGGGTAGGGGAGGGGCAGGGGAGGGGGTGCGGCGGTGGGGAAGGGGCGGGTGTGAGGATGCTGCGGGTGAGGTGTGGATGGGGTCTGTAGATGCTGGTGGTGGAGGGGCAGGTGCAGGAGGCTGTGGATGAAGGAGAGGGTCTGGAGGTGCTGTGTGTGGGGGAGGGGCGATGTAGGGGGAGGTGGGGTTGCAGAGGGGGAGGTTGGGTGATGGTTTGTAGAAGTGCTGGGGGAGGTGTCTGTAGATGATGGGGTTGGGGGAGGTGCTGTGGGTGGGGGAGTGGTGGCTGTGGGGGTGTGGTAGTGGCCCGGATGTGCCACGGGCAGGGGAGAGGCGGGGATGGGGCGGATGGGGGAGGGGACCAGAGGGCGCTGTGGGTGGGAGAGGGGCTGGTGCGGGGTTAACGCAGTTGGGGAGGGCCGGCTGTGGTGGTGTTGCGGGTGGTGGAGGGGCAGGTGCGTGGGTGTTGGGGAGGGGCGGGTGCAGGGGTGCTGTGGGTGGGGGCCATTTGGCGGGGTGGTGCGGTTGGGTGGGAGGTGTGTGTGAGGGTGCCACGGTTGCGGGGGCGGGTGGTGATGCAGGAAGGGGAGGGGTGTGGGGTGCGGCAGCAGGGGTCCTGTGCGTAGGGGAGGGGCGGGGTGCCATGGGTGGAGGGTTGGGAGCAGGGGTGATATGGGTGTGGGAGGGGTTGTGGGAGAAGCTGGTGTGGGAGTGCCGTGGGTGGGGGAGGGGGGGCTGCGGGTGGGAATGTGGTGCCATGGGTGTGGGGACAGGTGCGGGGGGCAGGGACGGGTGCAGTAGTGCTGCATTTGGGGTGTGGGAAGCGGCTGCGGGGGGTTTCCAAGGGCTGGCGCGGGTGGGGGAAGGGGTGCGGGAGCAGGGGTGTTGCGGATGGGGGAGCGGCGGATGCAGGAGGGGCAGATGCGGTGGTGGTGCGGGTGGGGTGGAGGGGTGTAGCGGGGGAGAGGTGGGTATAGGGGTGGAGTGGCGGGGGTGCCGCGGGTGGGGGAGGGGGCAGTTTGCCGGGGTGGTGCGGTTGGGGGTGGGTGGGTGTGAGGGTGCTATGGTTGCAGGGGCGGGTGGGGGGGTGCTGCAGGTAGGGGAGGGGTGGGGGCGCGGGAGCAGGGGCGCTGTGCGTAGTGAAGGGTCGGGGTGCCATGGGTGGGGAGTTGGGAGCAGGGGTGATGTGGGTTTGGGAGGGTTGGGGGGGCTGTGGGAGAAGCTGGTGTGGGAGTGCCGTGGGTAGGGGAGGGGGGGGTGGGGTTTCTGGGCGTGGGGGCGTTGTGCCATGGGTGGTGGACAGGTGTGGGGGGGACAGTGGCGGGTGCAGTGGTGGTGCGGATGGGGGGTGGAAGGCGGCTGCGGGGGTTCCGAGGGTTGGGGGTGTGGCGTGGGTGGGGGTGCAGGGGTGGGTGCGGGAGGGGCAGATGCGGTGGTGGTGCGGGTGGAGTGGAGGATGCAGGGGTGTAGCGGGGGGAGAGGTGGGTATGGGGGTGGAGTGGGGGGTGTCACGGGTGGGGGAGGGGGAGGTTTGCCGGTGTGGTGCATTTGGGGGAGGGGGGGGTTTGAGGGTGCCACGGTTGCAGGGGTAGGTGCTACAGGTAGGGGAGGGGTGGGGGTGCCATGGGTGGGGGGTTGGGAGCAGGGGTGATGTGGGTGTGGGAGGGCTGTGGGAGAAGCTGGTGTGGGAGTGCCGTGGATGGGGGAGGGGGGGTGCTGGGGGTGGAGGGACAGGTGCGGAGGGGGGGCAGGGGCTGGAGCAGTGGTGGTGCAGTTGGGTGGTGGGAGGCAGCTGCTGGGGTTCCGAGGGTTCGGGCGGTGGTGCGGGTAGGGGAGGGGTGGGTGCAGGAGGCGTGGGGTGCAGGATGGGGCAGTTGCGGTGGTGGTGCGGGTTGGGTGAAGGGTGCAGTAGGGGGGAGAGGTGGGTATGGGGGAGGGGCAGGGTTGCATCGGGTGGGGGAGGGGCGGGGGGTGCTGCAGGTGTGGGAGCTACGGGTGGGGGCGAGTGCCGCGGGTGGGAGCGGATGTGGGGGATGCGTTGGGTGCCGCAGGGGGGGCCAGCGGGTGTTGGTGCTGTGGGTGGGGGAGGGGGCAGAGTGCCATGGGTGGTGCGGGTTTTGGTGCTGCGGGTGGGGGAGGGGGTGGAGTGCCACGGGTGGTGGGTGGATGCAGTGGGTGTCGCGGGTAGGTGGCGCGGGTGTTGGTGCTGCGGGTGGGAGTGCCGCGGGTGGGGGGCGAATGCGGTTGGTTGCCTCGGGTGTTGGTGCTACGGGTGGGGGAGGGGGCGGGAGTTCCGCGGGTGGGTGGCGCGGGTGTTTGTGCTCTGAGTGGGGGAGGGGACGGGAGTGCCGCGGGTGGTGGGTGGATGCGGCGGGTGTTTGTGCTACGGGTGGGGGCGGGAGCAGTCGCGCCGCAACGTGGGTGCGGGGGGTGCGGCCCGCACCCGGGTGTTACCCTCTGAGGGGTGACACCAAAGTGCCGACTCCTGTCACAGTCCAGAAGCCAGCACTGCAGATTCAGCAGTGTCTGGGTGAAGGCCGTATGCCGCGACCCATAATGTGCTGAAAACGGGGGTCGGGACGCGAAGCCACGCCCCTTCCGCGAAGCCACGCCCCTTTTCACCCGCGACCGCGGGTAAGTGACGGGTTGATGCCGCGGGTGGGGGGCAGATGCGGGTGGTTGCCGCGGGTGGGAGGGGGGGCGAGTTGTGCCGAAAACGGGGGTCGGGACGCGAAGTCACGCCCCCTTCCGCGAAGCCACGCCCCCCTTTTCATCCGCGACCGCGGGTAAGTGACGGGTGGATACCGCGGGTGGGGGGCAGATGCGGGTGGTTGCCGTGGGTGGAAGGGGGGGCGAGTTGTGCCGAAAACGGGGTCGGGACGTGAAGCCACGCCCCCTTTTCACCCGCGACCGCGGGTAAGTGACGGGTGGATGCCGCGGGTGGGAGAGGGAGCGAGAGCAGCTGCCAGTGCTCAGCATGTCCCCCTGAACTCTGCAGCTAGTCTGTGAGGCGGGTAGTGTGAGTTCCGCTCACAGTCAGCGGCTGCGGTGTCACCAGAGAGAGTGTACGGGGAGAAGGGAGACAGGGGACTGGGCGGAGATGGGGAGGGGACTGGGCGGAGAGAGGGAGGGGACTGTTCCTGGCCAGATCTGTGCCTGTGTCTCAGCCCAGCGTTACGGGCACAGAGTCACAGACTTGGGCAAATATATAGGAAATACAATATTAATATGATAAAAAACATGATGTCCATAGGATCTAATAAGGGCTGTAACAAAAATACATTACCATGAAGCACATCAAAGAGCAACGAGTCTCATACATGACCAATGCTGTATAAGCTGTCTGAAACAAATGTATATAGTGCAAGACACTGGTCGGGGTGATCTGTCACTAAAAGAAAAACTAAGGTGAACAGTGTCGCCCACATAAGCTGCACCTAACTAGTGTCATTCAAGTAATCTTAATAAACATGCTGAATAAACTGAGATGAAGAAAGCAGGAATACATTATAGAAAGCAATTGAGTGCTAATGATTCATTGAGTCCGAATGGTTGGACCGTTTGTAGCAGATGTATCCACCTTGCTTCTCGCTGAAGTAGAATACGACCCCTGTTCCCACCTCGTGGACAGGGGGGTACCCAATCTATGATGCGGTACCTAATGGAGGATAAGTTGTGGTGTAAATCCCTAAAATGTCGAGCAACTGGCTGATCACATTCTTTGCCTTCGAGGGCTGCACGTATACTGGACCTGTGTTGGGTCATGCGTTCCTTCATTTGCCTTGTGGTCTTGCCCACATAAAGTAGACTACAAGGGCATTTAATATAATAGACCACGAATCTCGTGGTACATGTAACTGGGTGTTGTATCTTGAATACTTTGCCCGATCTCGGATGTGAGAAACTGTTGCCAGTCTCCAAGAAACTGCAGGTGGTGCAGCCCAAACAACGGTAGTTGCCACCCTTCATGCTTAGGAAATGAGTGGCTGTAGAAGTAGTATGCTGGCTAATGTCATTATGGACCACCACATCTTTGATGTTTCTACCACGAAAAAAAGATGGTAGCATAGTGGTGTTATGTAATGCTGGTAAACTGCGATCTTGTGACACGATGGGCCATATGCTTTTAGCAGATTTCATCAGCGCACTACTGGAGGTGGTGTATTGTTGAGTCCATACTATGCGGTCTTGACGTGCCGTGGGATTACTCTTGTGTAAAGCCAGTTCTCTAGAAATTGAAAGGGCCTTTTGCTTGGCTGCTTTCAATGCTCGAGGATGGTAACCGCGTGCCAGAAATTTGATGAGCATCTTATCTATTTGGTCAATAGTGTCCGTAGGATCACTGCATATGCGGACAATTCTCATAAACTGTGAGAATGGGAGGCCCTTTATTAAAGAAGGTGGATGATGACTGGCTGCATGTAATACCGTGTTACGGTCGGTGGGTTTGACATACATGGAGGTGTGTAAGGTGCAGTCCTCTTTTTGTGTTACTGTGACATCTAAATAATGGATACACTCATAGCTGTTGTCGAAGGTGAATTTGATGGGACTGTCTTGGTTGTTGATGTCCTTTATCATGGCAAGGAATGCTTCTTGTGTCCCGTTCCAGAAGAGACAAATATCGTCTATATACCTAGTATACCCAGTAATGTGCTGACATCTGGTATCCTCCGCAAAAAAGAAATCCTTTTCCACTCCGAACATATAGATATTCGCGAAGCTTGGTGCTACGCAAGAACCCATAGCAGAGCCTGAGCGTTGGATGAAGAACTTCCCATCAAAGATAAAATAATTATGCGTCAGTGTGAGCCGTAAGAGTTGAATGAAGAATTCTACATCAGGCCCAGTATACAACGGATGGTCATTGATGTACCTTTTGACCATCTCTATGCCGTGTTCTTGTGGGATTGATGTGTATAAGCTCACGACATCGATGGTGCACATGAGCTGTTTCGCTGGTAAGGGTGAGCGTTGTTGTAGCCACAAGATAAATGGGGTGGTAGTCATGTGACCGCCGGTCGGCTGACCGACAGTCACATGACCTCCTCCGTGAGCCCGACGGCTCACTATCCCGATGGTCGGCATGCCGACCAACAGGGACTATTTCCACTCGTAGGTGTCCACGACACCCATAGAGTGGGAATAGAACCCGTGGCGACCGCAGGTCGCCACCGAGCCCGCAGCGTGGCGAGCGCAGCGAGCCCGCAAGGGGCTTGCTGCACTCGCCCCTCCCCGCCGGGATCCCGGCGTCGGTATGCTGCCGGGATCCCGGCGTCGGTAAGGTGACCGGCGGTCAGGAGACCGCCGGTCACCCGTACTACACCCGATGAATGTAGTGGTATCCTTGAGGAAAGAAGCTTCTTGGTTAATTAGAGGCTGTAAAAAATGGTCTAAATACCTGGAGATGTTGTAAAAAAAAAGACTCCCTCGCCGCAATGATGGGGCGGCCGGGGGGTTTGTCAGGATTTTTGTGGAGTTTGGGTATAGTGTAAACTACTGGTATTTTGGGCCAGTCCACTGTAAGAGCATCTTTGGTTTTAGAATCAATGAAATGCATGTCCATGCCATGAAGCAGAATCTCATCAACCTCTTTTTTGAAAGTTTGAGTGGGATCTGAGGCAAGCTGTTCGTAGACTCGAGTGACGGACAATTGCTGGTATATTTCATTAGTATAATCGTCCAGATTTTGTATAACAATGCCCCCGCCCTTATCTGCAGGGCGGATGACTATGTCACGATATGACCCTAGATTTTTGAGGGCGTCTCTTTCAGAGAGGGTTAGGTTATAGTCAGCCTTATTTTTGTGTAGGCACTGTTGTTCCATAACATTCTCCATATGTCCCGTAAAGCTTTTGATGTTACAATTAAAGGACTGTGGTATAAACATTGATGGTTTGTATATTGGTGTGGTGGTCGTAGAGGTAGCCGTCTTGCCGAAGTGTTCTCTAAGCTTAAGTCGTCGGTCAAATTTAAAGAGGTCCACTTTATTTTGAAAGCCGTCTGGTTTTAGTGTGGGAACAAAGGATAAACCTTTGTGTAATACCCTCATTTCTTCAGTGGTAAAGGTGCGAGATGACAAATTGAAGATTATCTCTTCTGGTTGTACTTGGGCTTTGCTTTGGCGCGCCCACTACCCCCCACGCCTGGTGGGGGCTCCTTTGTTAAATCTAGGGTGGTGCGTGTGGCCACCCCTAAAGGGGGCTTCTGACTGCTAGAGTGTGCCCCTCGCTCTGCTCCTTCTGTTTCACTGGAGGATGCTGCCCCACTAGAATGGTCTGTCTCAAGTGGGAATCGGCGATTTCTGCGAAACTTCGGTCTCTGTTCTCGGTTAGGTCCCCGGTTGTATGCCCAACTGTATACTTTGAACTCTGCGCAATCGCGTACAACCGTGGCAAGCTTTGATTTTTTAAAGTTCACCAAATCAACACGATATTTATCCACTTGAGCAGTCAGCTTGCTTAGCCAATCCTGCGTGGTATCGGCTTTGATTGTGTTTAAATGAGTCTCCTCAAATGTTTTAATTTTCTCAGTGGCTATATCCAATTCCCTCCTAGATTCCTCTATGACTAATAAAATCAAATCATACGAGCAGTGTCGAGCACTTGTTAAGGACTGCTGCCCAACGACGGCAGAAATCTGCATTATATCTGCTGATGGTGGGTATGTTTCTTATACGAAATCCCCGTGGGATGCGCTTGTCCCGGTAATAGTCCGACAATGAAACTCCGTGAAGAGAGAAATCTATCTCACGCTTTTTAAGTCGTAATAACTGTGCCACCAGTTGTTCAATCGGTTCGTGCCTGCAGATTCCAATAGTTTGGCTTTAAATAAAATGTTCTCTACCTCTGTGTCAGTGAGAGACAGCTGCTCACCTGATGGCAATTGCTGGTTGCTGAATCCAGCTGTTTCTTCCGTAGTTGACATAACAGCATGTGAAGATAGTGTAAAAACAATCACTGTGACAACCACTAGTGAATAGACAGTCTGATAAATATAAACAATCCGTGTGGGTGCCTTGACTGCAAAGTGGACAATCCTAGGGGAGGTTGCACCACTGAGAACATAAACAAGGATGATGTCCGGCACTCCAATACCTTAATGATCAACTCGTCTGGGTGCCCTTCCTGAGGTAATATGAAATGGGGTGGGATGGATGGCACTCCAGCATGTGAATAAATGATCAGGAAACCAGGTAGGTAGCCAACGTTTCGGAGCAGTGCTCCTTTATCAAGACTTTAAAACATACTGACATACATAACATATCCGCAGTGTGTTATTACTAGTTACCATGGTGATGGTCACTCCCCCCGCCCTCAGCCTCTGTGACGGATCCTGGGCGCCGGCGGCTGCCTATGACGTCACATGGATTCCGGAGCAGACGGCGGCTTCCCTGTGCACACGTGGTGAGTATACAGTTAGGTATATATATGTTATGTATGTCAGTGCCATGTGCAAAATAAGCCTGTATAAAGTGGTAATTTTTCACGGCAGTGTTTTTTTTTTTTTTTGCTTTGCACTTCTTAGTAAATTACCGAGATTCATAGTTAAACAGCCGCGTTTTGACCGATGGTGTATTCATTCGTAATTTTTTTGTTGGACTTCCAAAAAATTACGAATGCCCTCATCACTGCCGTGATTATTGCTTAGTAAATTACCGAGATGACACTTTGATGAAAAAACGGCATCTCGGTCAAAATCGGGACCTTAGTAAATATACCCCCATGTGTCTGCATCCCTTTACCCTTCATATCATATCTACCATGTGAACGTTTTACCATCAACTCCCAGTCTTCCCATTTGCCCCTCATAAATCACTTTTCTTCTGTCTTGCACCAGCTGCTTTCTCCCTATTCATACGTGTATTCCTCTTCTGCATACTGTTGAACCCCCCCATACAGATTTCCTTCTCCCCGAACTCCCTTCTCCCCGTACACTCTCTCTGGTGACACCGCAGCCGCTGACTGTGAGCGGAACTCACACTACCCGCCTCACAGACTAGCGGCTGCTGCAGAGTTCAGGGGGACATGCTGAGCACTGGCAGCTGCTCTCACTCCCTCTCCCACCCGCGGCATCCACCCGTCACTTACCCGCGGTAGCGGGTGAAAAGGGGGCGTGGCTTCGCGGAAGGGGGCGTGGCTTCACGACCCGACCCCCGTTTTCGGCACAACTCGCCCCCCTTCCCACCCACGGCAACCACCCGCATCTGCCCCCAACCCGCGGTATCCACCCGTCACTTACCCGCGGTCGCGGGTGAAAAGGGGGCGTGGCTTCGCGGAAGGGGGCGTGACTTCGCGTCCCGACCCCCGTTTTCGGCACAACTCGCCCCCCCTCCCACCCGCGGCAACCACCCGCATCTGCCCCCCACCCGCGGCATCCACCCGTCACTTACCCGCGGCCGCGGGTGAAAAGGGGGCGTGGCTTCGTTGAAGGGGCGTGGCTTCGCGTCCCGACCCCCGTTTTCAGCACATTGTGGGTCGCGGCATACGGCCTTCACCCGGACACTGCTGAATCTGCAGTGCTGGCTTTTGGACTGTGACAGGAGTCAGCACTTTGGTGTCACCCCTCAGAGGGTAACACCCGGGTGCGGGCCGCACCCCCCGCACCCACGTTGTGGCGCGACTGCTCCCGCCCCCACCCGTAGCACAAACACCCGCCGCATCCACCCACCACCCGCGGCACTCCCGTCCCCTCCCTTACCCAGAGCACAAACACCCGCGCCACCCACCCGAGGAACTCCCGCCCCCTCCCCCACCCGTAGCACCAACACCCGAGGCAACCAACCGCATTCGCCCCCCACCCGCGGCACTCCCACCCGCAGCACCAACACCCGCAGCACCAACACCCGCGCCACCTACCCGCGACACCCACCGCATCCACCCACCACCCGTGGCACTCACCGCAACACCCGGGTGCGGGCCGCACCCCCCGCACCCACGTTGTGGCGCGACTGCTCCCGCCCCCACCCGTAGCACAAACACCCGCCGCATCCACCCACCACCCGCGGCACTCCCGTCCCCTCCCCCACTCAGAGCACAAACACCCGCGCCACCCACCCGCGGAACTCCCGCCCCCTCCCCCACCCGTAGCACCAACACCCGAGGCAACCAACCGCATTCGCCCCCCACCCGCGGCACTCCCACCCGCAGCACCAACACCCGCGCCACCTACCCGCGACACCCACTGCATCCACCCACCACCCGTGGCACTCCACCCCCTCCCCCACCCGCAGCACCAACACCCGCACCACCCGTGGCACTCTGCCCCCTCCCCCACCCACAGCACCAACACCCGCTGGCCCCCCCTGCGGCACCCAACGCATCCCCCACATCCGCTCCCACCCGCGGCACTCGCCCCCACCCGTAGCTCCCACACCTGCAGCACCCCCCGCCCCTCCCCCACCCGCTGCAACCCTGCCCCTCCCCCATACCCACCTCTCCCCCCTGCTGCACCCTTCACCCAACCCGCACCACCACCGCAACTGCCCCATCCTGCACCCACGCCTCCTGCACCCACCCCTCCCCCACCCGCACCACCGCCCCAACCCTCGGAACCCCAGCAGCTGCCTCCCACCACCCAACTGCACCACCACTGCTCCAGCCCCTGCCCCCCTCCGCACCTGTCCCTCCACCCCCAGCACCCCCCCTCCCCCATCCACGGCACTCCCACACCAGCTTCTCCCACAGCCCTCCCACACCCACATCACCCCTGCTCCCAACCCCCCACCCATGGCACCCCCGCCCCTCTCCTACGCACAGCACCCCTGCTCCCGCACCCCCACCCCTCCCCTACCTGTAGCACCTGCCCCTGCAACCGTGGCACCCTCAAAACCCCCCCCCAATGCACCACACTGGCAAACCGCCCCCTCCCCCACCCGTGACACCCCCCACTCCACCCCCATACCCACCTCTCCCCCCGCTACACCCCTGCATCCTCCACTCCACCCGCACCACCACCGCATCTGCCCCTCCTGCACCCACCCCTGCACCCCCACCCACGCCACACGCCCAACCCTCGGAACCCCCGCAGCCGCCTTCCACCCCCCATCCGCACCACCACTGCACCCGCCACTGCCCCCCCCACACCTGTCCACCACCCATGGCACAACGCCCCCACGCCCAGAACACCCCCCCCCCCTTCCCCTACCCACGGCACTCCCACACCAGCTTCTCCCACAGCCCCCCCAACCCTCCCAAACCCACATCACCCCTGCTCCCAACTCCCCACCCATGGCACCCCGACCCTTCACTACGCACAGCGCCCCTGCTCCCGCGCCCCCACCCCTCCCCTACCTGCAGCACCCCCCCACCAGCCCCTGCAACCATAGCACCCTCACACCCACCCACCCCCAACCGCACCACCCCGGCAAACTGCCCCCTCCCCCACCCGCGGCACCCCCGCCACTCCACCACTCCACCCCTATACCCACCTCTCCCCCGCTACACCCCTCCACCCCACCCGCACCACCACCGCATCTGCCCCTCCTGCATCCGCCGCTCCGCCATCCGCAACACCCCTGCTCCCGCACCCCTTCCCCCACCCGCGCCAACCCTTGGAAACCCCCGCAGCCGCTTCCCACACCCCAAACGCAGCACTACTGCACCCGTCCCTGCCCCCCCGCACCTGTCCCCACACCCATGGCACCACACTCCCACCCGCAGCCCCCCCTCCCCCACCCACGGCACTCCCACACCAGTTTCTCCCACAACCCCTCCCACACCCATATCACCCCTGCTCCCAACCCTCCACCCATGGCACCCCGCCCCTCCCCTACGCACAGGACCCCTGCTCCCGCACCCCACACCCCTCCCCTTCCTGCAGCACCACCCGCCCCCGCAACCGTGGCACCCTCACACCCACCTCCCACCCAACCGCACCACCCCGCCAAATGGCCCCCACCCACAGCACCCCTGCACCCGCCCCTCCCCAACACCCACGCACCTGCCCCTCCACCACCCGCAACACCACCACAGCCGGCCCTCCCCAACTGCGTTAACCCCGCACCAGCCCCTCTCCCACCCACAGCGCCCTCTGGTCCCCTCCCCCATCCGCCCCATCCCCGCCTCTCCCCTGCCCGGTGGCACATCCGGACCACCACCACACCCCCACAGCCACCACTCCCCCACCCACAGCACCTCCCCCAACCCCATCATCTACAGACACCTCCCCCACCCCCAGCACTTCTACAAACCATCACCCAACCTCCCCCTCTGCAACCCCACCTCCCCCTACATCGCCCCTCCCCCACACACAGCACCTCCAGACCCCCTCCTTCATCCACAGCCTCCTGCACCTGCCCCTCCACCACCAGCATCTACAGACCCCATCCACACCCCCTCCCGCCCCCCCCCCCCCACCCGCAGCATCCTCACACCCGCCCCTTCCCCATCGCCGCACCCCCTCCCCTGCCCCTCCCCTACCCGCCACAGCTGCACCAACCGCCCTACCCCAACTGCGGCATCCCTGCACCGGCACCCTCCCCCACCCACTGCAGCAGCACACCTGGCCCACCACAACCGCCGTAACCCCACACCCACCACTCACTCATCCATAGCGCCCACGGACCCCCTCCCCCATCCGTGCCATCCCCGCACCCACCCCTCCCCTAGCTACCGCACATCCACATCACCTACCCCATCCAGATCACGTACCCCACCCACAACACCCCCGCCACTCCCACAACCACAGCACCTACCCGCCCGCATTATCTACAGGCACCCTTCACATCTGCGGACCTCCCACACCTGCCCCTCCCCCACCCGCAACACCTCTGGACCACCACCCGAACCACCTCCGGACTCCCTCCCCCATCCACAGCTCCCCCGCATCCACCCCTCCCCCATCCACAACATCTACATCCCCCATCCGTGCCATCCCACACCTCCCCCACCCGCAGCTCTTCTGAAACCCATCACCTAAGCTCACCCCCCCTGCACCTCCAAACGCACACCCCTACATCGCCCCTCCCACACACAGATCACCTCCATACCCCCTCCTTCATCCACAGTCCCCCCGCACCCACCCCTCCCCCACCAACAGCAACTACACTCCCCATCCGCGCCCCCTCTACACCTCCCCCTCCCCCACCCACAGGACCTCTGCACCCTTTATGCCATCCGTGCCCCTGCACCCACCCCTCCGCCACCCACAACACCTCTGGACCCCCTCCCACACCCAACCCTCCACCACACGTAGCACCTCGAATCACCATCCACAGCCGCTACAAGTGATTCCCACGGATAGGAACCTCACTGAACCCACCCCCTTTCCAAACCCCCCAAACTTTTGTGAGTATAGTTGCTACCAATGGACATTGGATTAATTAGAAACACTAATACTGTGGCCATTATGTGTATAAGCAACACTGCTACCTGTGCCCATTGTGTATAAGTGGCGCTGCTACCTGTGCACACTGTGTGTATAAGCGGCTCTGCTACCTGTGGTCACTGTGTGTATAAGCGGCTTTGCTACCTGTGGGTATTGTGTGTATACGCCGCTCTGCTACCTGTGGGTATTGTGTGTACACGTGGCTCTGCTACCTGTGCCCATTGTGTGTATAAGCACCTCTGCTACCTGTGGGCACTGTGTATAAGCGCCTCTGCTACCTGGGGGTATTGTGTGTATAAGCGGCTCAGCTAGCTGTGGGCACTGTGTGTATAAGCGTCTCTGCCCCCTGTGGGTATTGTGTGTGTATAAGCGGTTCTGCTACCTGTGGGTAATGTGTGTACATGTGGCTCTGCTACCTGTGCCCATTGTGTGTATAAGCCCCTCTGCTACTTGTGGGCACTGTGTGTATAAGCGCCTCTGCCCCTGTGGGTATTGTGTGTATAAGCGGTTCTGCTACCTGTGGGTAATGTGTGTACAAGCGGCTCTGCTACCTGTGGGTATTGTGTGTATAAGCGGTTCTGCTACCTGTGGGTATTGTGTGTATAAGCGGTTCTGCTACCTGTGGCCACTGTGTGTATAAGCGCCTCTGCTACCTGTGGGTATTGTGTGTATAAGCGGCTCTGCTACCTGTGGCCATTGTGTGTATAAGCGGCTCTGCTACCTGTGGGTATTGTGTGTATAAGCGCCCCTGCTACCTGTGGGCACTGTGTGTATAAGCCCCTCTGCTACCTGTGGGCACTGTGTGTATAAGCGCCTCTGCCCCCTGTGGGTATTGTGTGTATAAGCGGCTCTGCTACCTGTGGGCACTGTGTGTATAAGCGCCTCTGCCCCCTGTGGGTATTGTGTGTATAAGCGGTTCTGCTACCTGTGGGTATTGTGTGTATAAGCGGTTCTGCTACCTGTGGGTATTGTGTGTATAAGCGGCTCTGCTATCTGTGGGCACTGTGTGTATAAGCGCCTCTGCCCCCTGTGGGTATTGTGTGTATAAGCGGTTCTGCTACCTGTGGGTATTGTGTGTATAAGCGGTTCTGCTACCTGTGGGTATTGTGTGTATAAGCAGCTCTGCTATCTGTGGGCACTGTGTGTATAAGCGCCTCTGCCCCCTGTGGGTATTGTGTGTATAAGCGGCTCTGCTACCTGTGGCCACTGTGTGTATAAGCTGCTCTGCTACCTGTGGCCATTGTGTGTATAAGCGGCTCTGCTACCTGTGGCCACAGCACCTTCGTATCTTATCTACAGTGCATTGCTGTTACTCATCTGGTACTTCATAATGCAGACCCTAGCAATATATACTACACTCTACACTATGTTATTCATTGTGCCCTGCGGCCACTCTGCACGCCCTCACAAAGGCCTACGCCCCCTTGACAATCGCACGCCCTCCCCCCTTACAATATTTACCCACTGCCATAAAAAAAAACAGGTAATACTCCATATAATAACAATTATAGCACAGCTGAAGCCCGTGCAGGGGATAATGGATCGTAGCCCCTTTCAACGGTATTTTCTGTCTAACACCTTCCCTCTCTTTATCCTCTCCCTACCACCCTGCCTCTCCCTATCCTTTACCGATCGCACAGCGTTTCTGTACATTCCCTTTCTCTCCCCCTACGCCTCTCTATCTTATCTCAACCAGAACCCATTTCTGTATGCCCTCTATACTGCCCTGCGTTTCTGATTCTGTTATTTACCGCCCTGCGTATGTTCAAAGGCGTGCAGAGGTTAACGGGGCGTAGCCCCTAACGACGGTGTGAAGAGCGCCCGTAGGGCGCGATGAATCACCTAGTTACTTATACTTATGGACGACGAGTGACGACACAGAGGTAGGTACAGCCGTGGCCTACCGTACTGCTGCTTATATAATATACTGTATAACGGACCTGGTGGACACTGTCAGCAGACTGCTAAACTAGTGTGAAGAAAGAAAAAAAAAACACCACAGGTATACAATGTAGATGGGTGGATAGTATACTATTATTACTTATACTTATGGACGACGAGTGACGACACAGAGGTAGGTACAGCCGTGGCCTACCGTACTGCTGCTTATATAATATACTGTAAAACGGACCTGGTGGACACTGTCAGCAGACTGCTAAACTAGTATGAAGAAAGAAAAAAAAAACACCTCAGGTATACAATGTAGATGGGTGGATAGTATACTATTATTACTTGTACTTATGGACGACGAGAGACGACACAGAGGTAGGTACAGCCGTGGCCTACCGTACTGCTGCTTATATATATATATAATATACTGTTTAACGGACCTGGTGGACACTGTCAGCAGACTGCTAAACTAGTATGAAGAAAGAAAAAAAAAACACCACAGGTATACAATGTAGATGGATGGATAGTATAGTATTATATTACTTATGGACGACGAGTGCACTGACGACACAGAGGTAGGTACAGCCGTGGCCTACCGTACTGCTGCTTATATATATATATATAATATACTGTATAACGGACCTGGTGGACACTGTCAGCAGACTGCTAAACTAGTATGAAGAAAGAAAAAAAAAACACCACAGGTATACAATGTAGATGGATGGATATTATAGTATTATATTACTTATGGATGACGAGTGCACTGACGACACAGAGGTAGGTACAGCCGTGGCCTACCGTACTGCTGCTTATATATATATATATAATATACTGTATAACGGACCTGGTGGACACTGTCAGCAGACTGCTAAACTAGTATGAAGAAAGAAAAAAAAAACACCACAGGTATACAATGTAGATGGATGGATAGTATAGTATTATATTACTTATGGACGACGAGTGCACTGACGACACAGAGGTAGGTACAGCCGTGGCCTACCGTACTGCTGCTTATATAATATACTATATAACGGACCTGGTGGACACTGTCAGCAGACTGCTAAACTAGTATGAAGAAAGAAAAAAAAACACCACAGGTATACAATGTAGATGGATGGATAGTATAGTATTATATTACTTATGGACGACGAGTGCACTGACGACACAGAGGTAGGTACAGCCGTGGCCTACCGTACTGCTGCTTATATAATATACTGTATAACGGACCTGGTGGACACTGTCAGCAGACTGCTAAACTAGTATGAAGAAAGAAAAAAAAACACCACAGGTATACAATGTAGATGGATGGATAGTATAGTATTATATTACTTATGGACGACGAGTGCACTGACGACACAGAGGTAGGTACAGCCGTGGCCTACCGTACTGCTGCTTATATATATATATATAATATACTGTATAACGCACCTGGTGGACACTGTCAGCAGACTGCTAAACTAGTATGAAGAAAGAAAAAAAAAACACCACAGGTATACAATGTAGATGGATGGATATTATAGTATTATATTACTTATGGACGACGAGTGCACTGACGACACAGAGGTAGGTACAGCCGTGGCCTACCGTACTGCTGCTTATATATATAATATACTGTATAACGGACCTGGTGGACACTATCAGCAGACTGCTAAACTAGTATGAAGAAAGAAAAAAAAATCACCACAGGTATACAATGTAGATGGATGGATAGTATAGTATTATATTACTTATGGACGACGAGTGCACTGACGACACAGAGGTAGGTACAGCCGTGGCCTACCGTACTGCTGCTTATATAATATACTGTATAACGGACCTGGTGGACACTGTCAGCAGACTGCTAAACTAGTATGAAGAAAGAAAAAAAAAAACACCACAGGTATACAATGTAGATGGATGGATAGTATAGTATTATATTACTTATGGACGACGAGTGCACTGACGACACAGAGGTAGGTACAGCCGTGGCCTACCGTACTGCTGCTTATATAATATACTATATAACGGACCTGGTGGACACTGTCAGCAGACTGCTAAACTAGTATGAAGAAAGAAAAAAAAACACCACAGGTATACAATGTAGATGGATGGATAGTATAGTATTATATTACTTATGGACGACGAGTGCACTGACGACACAGAGGTAGGTACAGCCGTGGCCTACCGTACTGCTGCTTATATAATATACTGTATAACGGACCTGGTGGACACTGTCAGCAGACTGCTAAACTAGTATGAAGAAAGAAAAAAAAACACCACAGGTATACAATGTAGATGGATGGATAGTATAGTATTATATTACTTATGGACGACGAGTGCACTGACGACACAGAGGTAGGTACAGCCGTGGCCTACCGTACTGCTGCTTATATATATATATATAATATACTGTATAACGCACCTGGTGGACACTGTCAGCAGACTGCTAAACTAGTATGAAGAAAGAAAAAAAAAACACCACAGGTATACAATGTAGATGGATGGATATTATAGTATTATATTACTTATGGACGACGAGTGCACTGACGACACAGAGGTAGGTACAGCCGTGGCCTACCGTACTGCTGCTTATATATATAATATACTGTATAACGGACCTGGTGGACACTATCAGCAGACTGCTAAACTAGTATGAAGAAAGAAAAAAAAATCACCACAGGTATACAATGTAGATGGATGGATAGTATAGTATTATATTACTTATGGACGACGAGTGCACTGACGACACAGAGGTAGGTACAGCCGTGGCCTACCGTACTGCTGCTTATATAATATACTGTATAACGGACCTGGTGGACACTGTCAGCAGACTGCTAAACTAGTATGAAGAAAGAAAAAAAAAAACACCACAGGTATACAATGTAGATGGATGGATAGTATAGTATTATATTACTTATGGACGACGAGTGCACTGACGACACAGAGGTAGGTACAGCCGTGGCCTACCGTACTGCTGCTTATATAATATACTGTATAACGGACCTGGTGGACACTGTCAGCAGACTGCTAAACAAACTAGTATGAAGAAAAAAAAATACACAGGAGTGTTTTTCAGGCAGACAAACGTATACTGGACTGGTGGTCACTGTCAGCAAAACTGTGCACTGTACTCCTGCTATAACTGCTCCCCAGTCCCCACAATTAGGCAGTGTGAGCAGTGCACTCAGCACAGATATATCATGCAGCAGTGCAGCACACTGAGTGAGCACAGATATGGTGGTCGGAGCGTTTTTTTCAGGCAGAGAAACAAAGGATTAAACTCACTGGTGGTATAATCAAAACCCTGCACTGTACTCCCTAACAGCTGCTCCCCGTCCCCAATCCTCCCCACAATTATAACAATGTCACTCTTAGTCTTTTCTATTACGGAGAGGACGCCAGCCACGTCCTCTCCCTATCAATCTCAATGCACGTGTGAAAATGGCGGCGACACGCGGCTCCTTATGTAGAATCCGAGTCTCGCGAGAATCCGACAGCGGGATGATGACGTTCGGGCGCACTCGGGTTAACCGAGCAAGGCGGGAGGATCCGAGTCGCTCGGACCCGTGTAAAAAAAAGGTGAAGTTCGGGCGGGTTCGGATTACGAGGAACCGAACCCGCTCATCACTACTTTAAACCTAGGATCGAGCACGGTGGCCAAAATGTAGTGCTCTGATTTCAACAGATTGACCACCCATGAATCCTGGTTAAGCGAATGAAGGGCTCCATCCACAAGTCCCACATGCCTAGCGGAATCGCTCAGTTTTAGCTCCTCCTTCAATCTCTCCAGCTGCTTCTGCAAAAGCCTGATGAGGGGAATGACCTGACTAAAGCATATAGAGGGTTGGATTCCACCTCGTTACCACCTCTTGCTTCAGCTGATGGCGGGGCAGGTTTAGGAGTGTTTGCTGGTGCTCCAGTCTTCGGCACGCGGTGGCTGAATGCCGAAAGTGGCCGGCAATTCTTCGGGACACCGACAGCATCTCTTGCACGCCCCTGTCGTTTTTAAAAAAATTCTGCACCACCAAATTCAATGTATGTGCAAAACATGGGATGTGCTGGAATTTGCCCACATGTAATGCACACACAATATTGGTGGCGTTGTCCAATGTCACAAATCCCCAGGAGAATCCAATTGGGGTAAGCCAATCTGCGATGATGTTCCTCCGTTTCCGTAAGAGGTTGTCAGCTGTGTGCCTCTTATGGAAAGCGGTGATACAAAGCGTAGCCTGCCTAGGAACGTGTTGGCGTTTGCGAGATGCTGCTACTGGTGCTGCCGCTGCTGTTCTTGGTGCGGGAGGCAATACATCTACCCAGTGGGCTGTCATAGTCATATAGTCCTGAGTCTGCCCTGCTCCACTTGTCCACATGTCCGTGGTTAAGTGGACATTGGGTACAACTGCA
This sequence comes from Pseudophryne corroboree, assembly GCF_028390025.1. Taxonomy (NCBI): domain Eukaryota; kingdom Metazoa; phylum Chordata; class Amphibia; order Anura; family Myobatrachidae; genus Pseudophryne; species Pseudophryne corroboree. The sequence goes on along the minus strand of NC_086449.1, from coordinate 338,672,436 downwards.
TTTTTTAGGACACTGGTGAGTCTTTTTCTGACGTCTGTGTACATTCTCGGTATCGCCTGCCTAGAGAAGTGGAACCTAGATGGTATTTGGTACCGGGGACACACTACCTCAAGAAATTCTCTAAGTCCCTGTGAACTAACGCCGGATACCAGATGCACGTCTAACACCAACACAGCTGCCAAGGCCTGAGTTATCCGCTTTGCAACAGGATGACTGCTGTGATATTTCAGCTTCCTCGCAAAGGACTGTTGGACAGTCAATTGCTTACTGGAAGTAGTACAAGTGGTCTTCCGACTTCCCCTCTGGGATGATGATCGACTCCCAGCAGCAACAACAGCAGCGCCAGCAGCAGTAGACGTTACACACAAGGATCCATCGGAGGAATCCCAGTCAGGAGAGGACTCGTCAGACTTGACAGTGACATGGCCTGCAGGACTATTGGCTTTCCTGTCTAAGGAGGAAATTGACACTGAGGGAGTTGGTGGTGTGAGTACAAGAGGAAGGGATCTAGTTGTCAGTGGACTGCTTCCGCTGTCACCCAAAGTTTTTGAACTTGTCAATGACTTCTGATGAATGCGCTCCAGGTGACGTATAATGGAGGATGTTCCTAGGTGGTTAACGTCCTTACCCCTACTTATTACAGCTTGACAAAGGCAACACACGGCTTGACACCAGTTGTCCGCATTTCTGTTTAAATAATTCCACACCGAAGAGGTGATTTTTTTTTTGGTATTTTGACCAGGCATGTCAATGGCCTTATTCATCCCACGGACAACAGGTGTCTCCCTGGGTGCCTGACTTAAACAAACCACCTCACCATCAGAATCCTCCTTGTCAATTTCCTCCTCAGCACCAGCAACACCCATATTCTCATCCTGGTGTACTTCAACAGTGACATCTTCAATTTGACTATCAGGAACTGGACTGTGGGTGCTCCTTCCAGCACTTGCAGGGGGTGTGCAAATGGTGGAAGGAGCCACCTCTTCCCTTCCAGTGTTGGGAAGGTCAGGCATCGCAACCGACACAATTGGACTCTCCTTTGGGATATGTGATTTAGAAGAACGCACAGACCTTTGCTGTGTTTTTGCCAGCTTAACTCTTTTCATTTTTCTAGCGGGAGGATGAGTGCTTTCATCCTCATGTGAAGCTGAACCACTAGCCATGAATGCAGGCCAGGGCCTCAGCCGTTCCTTGCCACTCCGTGTCGTAAATGGTACATTGGCAAGTTTACGCTTCTCCTCAGACGCTTTTAATTTAGATTTTTGGGTCATCATTTTACTGAACTTTTGCTTTTTGGATTTTACACGCTCTCTACTATGACATTGGGCATTGGCCTTGGCAGACGATGCTGATGGCATTTCATTGTCTCTGCCATGACTAGTGGCAGCAGCTTCAGCACTAGGTGGAAGTGGATCTTGATCTTTCCCTATTTTACCCTCCACATTTTTGTTCTCCATTTTTTAATGTGTGGAATTATATGCCAGTAATATTATTATATCAATAGCAATGGCCTACTGTACTGTACTACTATATACTGCTCACAACAATGCAGCACAGATATGGATACTTGAAGTGACACGGAGCTGCAAGATACAGCAATGGCCTACTGTACTGTACAACTATATACTGTTGGTCACCAAAATGCTGCACTGTACTACTATATATACTGCTCACAACAATGCAGCACAGATATGGATACTTGCAGCGACACAGAGCTGCAAGATACAGCAATGGCCTACTGTACTGTACAACTATATACTGTTGGTCAATCAAAATTCTGCACTGTACTACTATATACTGCTCACAACAATGCAGCACAGATATGGATACTTGCAGTGACACGGAGCTGCAAGATACAGCAATGGCCTACTGTACTGTACAACTATATACTGGTGGTCACCAAAATTCTGCACTGTACTACTATATATATATACTGCTCACAACAATGCAGCACAGATATGGATACTCAAAGTGACACAGAGCTGCAAGATACAGCAATGGCCTACTGTACTGTACAACTATATACTGTTGGTCACCAAAATGATGCACTGTACTACTATATACTGCTCATAACAATGCAGCACAGATATGGATACTTGCAGTGACACGGAGCTGCAAGATACAGCAATGGCCTACTGTACTGTACAACTATATACTGTTGGTCACCAAAATGCTGCACTATACTACTATATATGCTGCTCACAACAATGCAGCACATATATGGATACTTGAAGTGACACGGAGCTGCAAGATACAGCAATGGCCTACTGAACTGTACAATTATATACTGTTGGTCACCAAAATGCTGCACTGTACTACTATATACTGCTCACAACAATGCAGCACAGATATGGATACTTGAAGTGACACAGAGCTGCAAGATACAGCAATGGCCTACTGTACTGTACAACTATATACTGTTGGTCACCAAAATGCTGCACTATACTACTATATACTGCTCACAACAATGCAGCACAGATATGGATACTTGAAGTGACACGGAGCTGCAAGATACAGCAATGGCCTACTGTACTGTACAACTATATACTGTTGGTCACCAAAATGCTGCACTGTACTACTATATATACTGCTCACAACAATGCAGCACAGATATGGATACTTGCAGTGTGTCAAGATACTGCAAGATACAGCAATGGCCTACTGTACTGTACAACTATATACTGTTGGTCACCAAACTGCTGCACTGTACTACTATATATATATATATATATAGTATATACTGGTCACACAACAATGAAGCAGATATTGAGCACTGATCAGGATACTGTCTAGAACTGAGTCTGACATGGAGCTGCAAGATACAGCAATGGCCTACTGTACTGTACTAATATAATATACTGGTGGTCCCCACAATGCAGCACACTGAGCACAGATATTTGCAGCACACTGAGAACAGATATGGAGCTTTTCAGGGAGAGAACGTAGCCACATCCTCTCCGTTCAATCTCCAATGCACGAGTGAAAATGGCGGCGACGCGCAGCTCTTTAAATGGAATATGAATCTCGCGAGAATCCGACAGCGGGATGATGACGTTCGCCCTCATTCGGGTTAACCGAGCAAGGCGGGAAGATCCGAGGCTGCCTCGGACCCGTGTAAAATCTGTGAAGTTCGGGGGGGTTCGGATCGCGACGAACCGAACCCGCTCATCTCTAATATATATATATATGACTTTCTGTTTGCTCACCTTGACAAAGGGGCGGTTGTTGCCCCGAAACGTTGGTATGGAATGCAAATTTTGGACACATTAAACACCAAGATGATTTAAAGCTTTGAAGTTTGTTCAGACTCTGAGTGCCGCTGATTGGTAGCTGTGGTCATATATATATATATATATATATATAAAAATATACATATATATATATATGTATGTACAGTATATATATTGTGGCAGAGACAGCATTGTTCCATGTGAAAGTAATGTGGAGGATCCGGGCCAGGTTTTGGCTGCAGTAGCAGAATCCAAGTGGTGTGATCAGCAACACCTGGGATTTCCTGATATAAGGGTTTCCAGGGCAGAATCACCTTGCTCTTGATGGTGGAATAGCTACCCGAGTGATAGGCCGGGTTGTGTGGGTTAGACTAGGGACCACTGGAGCCTATCAAGAATCTGCTATGCTGTAAGTATCTGTATGCTACTGCCTGTAATACCAACTGTATAGAATCAACTTGCTATGTGGTGACCTGCTGTGCAAAATAAACACCGAAAGTGTTCATCTCAGTCCCCGTGTGTGTGATCCTTGTCACAAGTGGTGGAGAATGCGAGCAAGGACACGGTGTACAGAAGAAATGGTTGGTAAGCCTACCTGTGTTTAAACTGCAAGTTTTCCTTTTTTCCTCTCTGGTTATGCAGTGCATGTGGCAGTCTTAAAGGGCCATAGCATTGTAGGCAGACAGTTTGCTGTTATGTGTTAAATAAGCCAGCAAAGCAGGTGGATGTTGGCTTGGCCTGTTTGATAAACCTGTCACATTATATTAAACCTCCTAGATTTGTCCTTAAAGGGGCCACACAGGGCAATATGGAGGAATTGCTAAAACAATTTGCTGAACTTGCAGCTGGGCAACAAACCTAGATTCAAATGTTACATGAGGGGCAACAAGCCCAGATAGCTGGGCAACAAACTCAGATTCAAATGTTACATGAGGGCCAACGAACCCAGGCTGAAAGACAGCAAACTCAAATTCAAATGTTGTGTGATGAGTTAAAAGCGCTAAAGAAATCTGAGCCAGCCAGAGCGGGAAAGGCTGCTGTAGCTTACCCCAGCGGATGATATAGAGGCATTCCTTTGCACGTTTGAGTGCACGGCCACACCGTTGGGATGGCCTGCGGAGGAATGGTCTGACAGGCTGGCTCCCTGTTTAACAGGGGAGGCACAGCTGGCGTATGTGGACATGACTGTGGCTGAGGCACACTCCTATCCTGCCCTGAAAAAGGCTACACTGGATAGGATTGGAGTGACGGGGCCCAGCAAAGCCCAAGAATTCCATGACTGGCAGTTGGAGGGCTCTGAGCCTCCCAGGATTCAGCTGGCCAGACTAGCCCGACTGACAAGGGCCTGGTTGCAGCCGGATAAAAACTGTGCAGTACAGATTGTGGAAGTAGTCGCACTGGACCAGGCTATGCGAGTGTTAGACCGCTCGGTGCAGCAGTGGGCCCTTCAGGCTGACCCCCAGACATTTGAGGAGTTGGCGGTGGTGATTGAGCGGCACCTGACGCTGGGTAAGCCGAATAAAGCCAGGTCAGGATATGGGCCAACACCTAAACCCAGGACTCAGGTCCCAGTAGTTAAACCAAAGGCTCCGCCTCCCTTGGTGTGTTTTGAGTGCGGCAAACCTGGTCATGTACGGCGGGACTGCCCAAAACAGGGCGTGCCAATGGAGTGGAACCCCATTGTGACCATCATGGCCATTGAACTCAATTTGTGATGGTTTCAGGCACTGGCCAGCCTGCGTAAGAATACTCCCATTTTATCATTTTATATGATTAATACAATTCCAGGTAGTTATTGCAGTATAAACTGTAGTTAAAATAAAACTTAAAGTATAAGTAAAGAAGTCAATCACTAGTTTATATTCCCTGAAGAAGAACGGAATGACTGAAGTAGGAGTGGAGAGGGTTAAACATCCATCGGCTGGGGATGACTCTCTGGGGACATGTGATTAGCCATCCAATAGGGATGCAGGGTTGCAGGATCTACCTGGTTGAAATTGCCTGGGAAGAGGAGTAGTCTTCCTCTTTTTCTGGTTCTTCCCACCCTCCCTCCCCTTTTTTGTGATAGATGGGGGTGGGTCGTTGCTTTAGCTGATTGGCAGGAAAGAACGGCAGGTTAATTGTTTTTAGGTCTTATCTAGATGTTTTAATGATTATTTCAGGTTTGGTTGGTGCGCTGACCTTTGTTGACTATATGTATCTGCTGGATCACCCTGTCGGGGACAGCAACACCACCCGGACGGGTGGGTAGTCAAGGTATAAGGTTGAGTGGATACTGTTTTGTTGTTTAGGCTGAGTTTTAAGTTGGTACAGTTGTACGGGTTGGGGTAGAAGTTAGCCGTCCTTTCTTAGTCACCACTATTTTATCTTTATTCAGACATATTTGGTTAGAAGTTATTGAATAAATCAGCTAACAATTTCTGCCAAATCTAAGTCTCTGAGTCTTTATTTTAGAGTTAAGTGTTAAGGGTTTATGAATGCACATGCTCATCCATCAGCTGTTAGGATGTTTATAGAAGAGGTACTGTATCTGAATTTGCAAGCAACATTTTAATATATGTTGACATTGGTCCTGTGAAAGATGTCCTTGAGCAACTGGAGTCTGATATAACTGCGGATTCAGGCTGCTTCTCTCTCCCATCACCTTGGTACAAGAAATGAATCATTCCTGATGCATAGTGTGATAAAGGTGCACATTCTCATGCACTAATTAATCTTACTGTCATTTAACAATGTTATTGTCATTTAACCTTTTTGGTGAATTATTGTACAGGGAACTACAAAGTATTCAACACCCATTTGTAATGGATTTAGCCCTAGTAAAACATAAAACATTTTAACCAAGCAGATGATTTAGAACTGCACATAAGGTCATTTGTGTGACTCAAAGCTTGTCATATTGTACATGCTGTGACAAGAACACTGGAATAGTGTTTGAGGGCAGGTATGTTTGTCCCAGGTTCTTGTCTTACCTGTATTAGGAAAATGTTTTGTTTTGTGAGAACCTTTTCAGTTTATTGGAAAAGCTGGAGAAGGGCCCTGAAAGAAAGATAGGTCAAGTTCCAGACGTTGGGCCCAGTTCGGGTCTTTGGCCTCACAGAGGGCTAATCAGGGTTTCAGCTGTGTAAGTGGGTTATAGGACTGCTAGCCTGATTAGTGTGTGCAGACTGCCTGGGAAGACTGCAGGATCTCTATGAGAGAAATACGCTTCCTTATACATGTGAGCCATACAGTGTTGACTGGAAAACTCTGTTTTTTTTTGTTTAGAGACAGTTAGGAACGTCTTGTGTTTAGTTAGTGCCGGACAGGCAAGGTATTTTCTTTTGATGTTTGTTTTGTTTTCTGCTTAATAAAACTGGTCGTGGCCAGTTGCACCACACACTTGACTTGTGTGATTCCTCAGATGCTGCTTGCTAACATTTACCCCACAAAACGGCACCTTGTTCCCTTACAGTGTTACAACTTGGTGGAGAATGCGAGCATTCCGTTCTGCGCATAAGTGAAAGCAGCAGCTTTATGAGGCCTGCAGAAAACGGTGGTTTATGCAGATACAGCCCAGTGTGAAGTTGCTGAGAGTCACCCCTGAGGGTTTGATATATGTCCTGGGTGAAAGCAGCTACAAAGCCGCCTGAAAAATCTGTTGACATGGAGGAACTGCTTAAAGCCTTGCTGCAAGCTACAGCGGCTCAGCAGGAGGCCAACAGACAGCAGCAGATGGCAATGGAGGAAAATTGGAGACTACAGCAGGAGGCCAACAGACAGCAGCACGTGGCAATGGAGGAAAATAGGAGACAGCAGCAGGTGGCTGTTGACAAACTTTACAGGCAACAGCGTCAGGATAGAGAGGCTTTAATAGAAGTGGTGCAGAGCCTTGCAGCCCGGATTGGAGATGTGGCCGTCAGTGCTCCGACCAGCTCTAGTTCTATACGGGCCAGTCACTTCCTGCAGAAAATGACAGAGGCTGATGATGTGGAGCCCTACCTGACCACGTTTGAAAGGACTGCCGAGCGTGAGAACTGGCCGAAAGTACAGTGCTGGCACCTTTTCTGTCAGGTGAGCCCCAAAAAGCGTACTTTAATTTAAGCCCTGCTGAGGCTCGGGACTATGATAAACTAAAGACTGAGATCCTGACCCGCCTGGGAGTCACGCTGTCAGTATGAGCACAACGGGTGCATCACTGAGTGTACGCCATGGAGAAGCCTCCTCGCTCCCAGATGCACGACCTTATTCAGCTAACAAAAAAATGGTTACAGCCAGAGACAATAACTGGTCCCCAGATGGTTGAAAGAGTCGTCATGGACCGCTATTTGAGATCTTTGCCCGTGGTCCTGCGCAAGTGGGTGAGCCATGGAAACCCGGATACTGCTGACCAATTAGTGGACATGGTAGAAAGGTATTTGGCAGCATAGGAACTACTGATGACCACCCAGCAACCCATAGATCCTCGACAACGCCCTTCAGTAAAGACTGGTAAGACTGTTCCATGGGAAAATGTTGCTGGGCGGTTAAGAGAACGCAAGGCTGGAGTGACTGTAAACACTGGCCCTGGAGACAGGCCAATGGGGCTAGAACGGTCTATGCTGCCCAAACGGGTTGGCAATCGTGTGGTTAAATGTTTTAGGTGTGGTATACCAGGTCATGTTATTGCCAATTGCCCAGTCACGCAAGAACCCATGCAATGTGATGCTGCCTTTGAATGTCGCAGAATGTCTAGGTTAGCCTGTACTGTGGTACCTTCACCCGAGCTGGAAAAACAAATGTGTGATGTGTTCTTAGAGGGTAACCGGGTAGAGGCCTTGCTAGATTCAGGAAGTTTAGTTACCCTCATGAAAACTGGGTTAGTGAACCCCTTAAAGGTCCAGCAAATACCTATTGGGGTAACTTGCATACATGGGGATACCCAACATTGGCCCTCATTCCGAGTTGATCGCTCGCAAGGCGATTTTAGCAGAGTTACACACGCTAAGCCGCCGCCTACTGGGAGTGAATCTTAGCTTCTTAAAATTGCGAACGATGTATTCGCAATATTGCGATTACTAACTACTTAGCAGTTTCAGAGTAGCTTCAGACTTACTCTGCCTGTGCGATCAGTTCAGTGCTTGTCGTTCCTGGTTTGACGTCACAAACACACCCAGCGTTCGCCCAGACACTCCCCCCGTTTCCCCGGCCACTCCTGCGTTTTTTCCGGAAACGGTAGCGTTTTTTCCCGCACGCCCATAAAACGGCCTGTTTCCGCCCAGTAACACCCATTTCCTGTCAATCACATTACGATCGCCGGAGCGATGAAAAAGCCGTGAGTAAAAATACTATCTCCATTGTAAAATTACTTGGCGCAGTCGCAGTGCGAATATTGCGCATGCGTACTAAGCGGAATTTCACTGCGATGCGATGAAAAATACCGAGCGATCAACTCGGAATGAGGGCCATTATGTCACTGCTGAAGTGAATATAGAAACTTGTTGTGGGTCAGCAATGGTTAAAGTAGGACTGGTCCCCACCTTGGTGCATGAGGCCATAATAGGGAGGGATTTTCCTAATATTTGGAAACTCTGGGAATCACGTTTATCAACAGATGTGAGAAGTAAAGAGCCAGTTGATAATACCAGTGATTTCATGGATGTACGTGTGTCTTCGGAATTTTCTGACCCTTTGTCTTTTGCCAGTTTGGCTGGGGAAGTGACAGATGGGGAGTCCAGTGAGGACCCTCTTGCTGGGAACAGAGACATAGTAGTTAGAACTGAAAGCGTGCCTGACCTGGAGATAAAGAAGGATCTGTTTGCGTCTGAACAGTTAAAGGATCCTACCTTGATAAAGGCTAGAGAGAATGTTAAGATTGTTAATGGGGAACCTGTGGTACCAGGTGACAAGGTTACGTATCCCCACATGGCCATCTGTAATGAGCTCTTGTACCACATTGTCAAAAAGGGTGAGGATGTGGTGGTACAGCTGGTAGTTCCCCAGCCTTATCGGAGAACGGTACTAGATTTAGTTCATAGTCACGTTACAGCAGGACATTTAGGGGCAGAAAAAACCACTGAAAGAGTTTTACAAAGGTTCTTTTGGCCATGGGTTTATAAAGAAGTGTCTGAATATTGTTCTTCCTGTCCTGAATGCCAGTACCATGCCCCTAGACCCCATTTCAGGAGCCCACTAGTTCCCATGCCTATTATAGAGGTCCTGTTTGACAGAATAGCCATGGATGTCGTGGTGCCCTTGTTAAAGTCCACTCGGGGCCATCAGTATATCCTGGTAATTATGGACTATGCCACTTGATATCCTGAGGCTGTCCCTTTACGCACAATCACAACCAAGGCGATAGCTAGGGAGCTGGTGCAGGTTTTTAGTAGAGTGGGAATACCAAAAGAAATTTTGACTGACCAAGGTACTCCATTTATGTCAAGGGTCATGAAAGAATTGTGCAAATTATTTAAGGTCACTCACCTCAGGACGTCCATCTACCATCCCCAAACTGATGGGTTGGTGGAAAGGTTCAATAAAACATTAAAAAGTATGTTAAAAAAGGTTGTTGATAGAGATGGGAAAAACTGGGATTGTTTGTTGCCCTACTTGTTAATAGCCATCAGAGAAGTTCCTCAGTCCTCTACGGGGTTTTCTACATTTGATTTGTTGTATGGTAGACACCCCAGAGGGCTGTTGGACATTGCCAAAGAGACGTGGGACGGACAGCCCACTCCTTATAGAAGCGTTATTGAACATGTAACACAAATGCAGGATAGGATTGCAGCCGTGGTACCTATTGTCAGAGAGCACATGGAACAGGCCCAAAGTGCTCAACAGAGGGTATATAACCAGAGTGCCAAGATACGTGAATTTGCTCCCGGAGATAGAGTTCTTGTTTTGGTACTCACTGTGGAAAGCAAGTTCCTAGCTAAATGGCAGGGTCCATTTGAGATTAGGGAAAAAGTGAATGAGGTTAATTACAAAGTATACCAACCGGGAAAGAGAAAACCCGAACAAATCTACCATGTTAACTTAATCAAACCCTGGAAAGATAGGTTGTCTCTGTCAGCGGAGCCTTGCCCTTCGGTGTCTTCACCTCGGTTGCTTCCCGCAGTAAAGGTGTCAGAGACGTTATCAGTTGATCAGAACAATCAAGTTAAAGAATTTCTCTGACGTCCTAGTGGATGCTGGGAACTCCGTAAGGACCATGGGGAATAGCGGCTCCGCAGGAGACTGGGCAGAACTAAAAGAAAGCTTTTAGACTACCTGGTGTGCACTGGCTCCTCCCACTATGACCCTCCTCCAAGCCTCAGTTAGATTTCTGTGCCCGGCCGAGCTGGATGCACACTAGGGGTTCTCCTGAGCTCCTAGAAAGAAAGTTTATTTTAGGTTTTTTATTTTACAGTGAGACCTGCTGGCAACAGGCTCACTGCATCGAGGGACTAAGGGGAGAAGAAGCGAACCTACCTGCTTGCAGCTAGCTTGGGCTTCTTAGGCTACTGGACACCATTAGCTCCAGAGGGATCGACCGCATGGAACTGGCCTTGGTGTTCGTTCCCGGAGCCGCGCCGCCGTCCCCCTTACAGAGCCAGAAGCAAGAAGAGGTCCGGAAAATCGGCGGCAGAAGACATCAGTCTTCACCAAGGTAGCGCACAGCACTGCAGCTGTGCGCCATTGCTCCTCATGCACACTTCACACTCCGGTCACTGAGGGTGCAGGGCGCTGGGGGGGGGGGGCGCCCTGAGCAGCAATAAAAACACCTTGGCTGGCAAATATATCACAATATATAGCCCCAGAGGCTATATATGTGATAAATACCCCTGCCAGAATCCATAAAAAAGCGGGAGAAAAGTCTGCGAAAAAGGGGCGGAGCTATCTCCCTCAGCACACTGGCGCCATTTTCTCTTCACAGTGCAGCTGGAAGACAGCTCCCCAGGCTTTCCCCTGTAGTTTGCAGGCTCAAAGGGTTAAAAAGAGAGGGGGGGGCACTAAATTTAGGCGCAATATTGTATATACAAGCAGCTATTGGGAAAAATTCACTCAATATAGTGTTAATCCCTAAATTATATAGCGCTCTGGTGTGTGCTGGCATACTCTCTCTCTGTCTCCCCAAAGGGCTGTGTGGGGTCCTGTCCTCAGTCAGAGCATTCCCTGTGTGTGTGCGGTGTGTCGGTACGGCTGTGTCGACACGTTTGATGAGGAGGCTTATGTGATGGCAGAGCAGATGCCGATAAATGTGATGTCGCCCCCTGTGGGGCCGACACCAGAGTGGATGGATAGGTGGAAGGTATAAACCGACAGTGTCAACTCCTTACATAAAAGGCTGGATGACGTAACAGCTATGGGACAGCCGGCTTCTCAGCCCGCGCCTGCCCAGGCGTCTCAAAGGCCATCAGGGGCTCAAAAACGCCCGCTCCCTCAGATGGCAGACACAGATGTCGACACGGAGTCTGACTCCAGTGTCGACGAGGTTGAGACATATACACAATCCACTAGGAACATCCGTTACATGATCCCGGCAATAAAAAATGTGTTACACATTTCTGACATTAACCCAAGTACCACTAAAAAAGGGTTTTATGTTTGGGGAGAAAAAGCAGGCAGTGTTTTGTTCCCCCATCAAATGAGTGAATGAAGTGTGAAAAAGCGTGGGTTCCCCCGATAAGAAACTGGTAATTTCTAAAAAGTTACTGATGGCGTACCCTTTCCCGCCAGAGGATAAGTTACGCTGGGAGATATCCCCTAGGGTGGATAAGGCGCTCACACGTTTGTCAAAAAAGGTGGCACTGCCGTCTTAGGATACGGCCACTTTGAAGGTACCTGCTGATAAAAAGCAGGAGGCTATCCTGAAGTCTGTATTTACACACTCAGGTACTAGACTGAGACCTGCAGATAGTGCTGCTGCAGCGTGGTCTGTAACCCTGTCAAACAGGGATACTATTTTGCGAACATAAGACGTCGTCTTATATATGAGGGATGCACAGAGGGATATTTTGCCGGCTGGCATCCAGATCAGAATTAATGCAATGTCCATTCTGTCAGGAGGGTATTAGAGACCCGACACTGGACAGGTGATGCTGACTTTAAAAGGCACATAGAGCCGTATAAGGGTGAGGAATTGTTTGGGGATGGTCTCCCAGCAACAGCTGGGAAGAAATATTTTTACCGCAGGTTTCCTCACAGCCTAAGAAAGCACTGTATTATCAGGTACAGTCCTTTCGGCTTCAGAAAAGCAAGCGGGTCAAAGGCGCTTCCTTTCTGCACAGAGACGAGGGAAGAGGGAAAAAGCTGCACCAGTCAGCCAGTTCCCAGAATCAAAATTCTTCCCCCACTTCCTCTGAGTCCACCGCATGACGCGGGGGCTCCACATAGACAAGTACGGTTGGGGGCCGCCTCAAACGATCAGTGGGCTCGCTCACAGGTGGATCCCTGGATCCTTCAAGTAGTATCTCAGGGGTACAAGCTGGAATTCGAGGCGTCTCCCCCCCCCGCCGTTTCCTCAAATCTGCCTTGCCGACAACTCCCTCAGGCAGGGAGGCTGTGCTAGAGGCAATTCACAAGCTGTATTCCCAGCAGGTGATAGTCAAGGTGCCCCTACTTCAACAAGGACGGGGTTACTATTCCACACTGTTTGTGGTACCGAAACCGGACGGTTCGGTGAGACCCATTTTAAATTTGAAATCCTTGAACACATACATAAAAAAATTCAAGTTCAAGATGGAATCGCTTAGGGTGGTTATTGCAAGCCTGGAGGAGGGGGATTACATGGTATCCCTGGACATCAAGGATGCTTACCTACATGTCCCCATTTACCATCCTCACCAGGAGTACCTCAGATTTGTGGTACAGGATTGCCATTACCAATTCCAAACATTGCCGTTTGGACTGTCCACGGCACCGAGGGTCTTTACCAAGGTAATGGCAGAAATGATGATACTCCTTCGAAAAAAGGGAGTTTTAATTATCCCGTACTTGGACGATCGCCTTATAAAGGCGAGGTCCAAGGAGCAGTTGTTGGTCGGAGTAGCACTATCTCGGGAAGTGCTACAACAGCACGGATGGATTCTATACATTCCAAAGTCACAGCTGGTTCCTACCACACGCCTACTGTTCCTGGGGATGGTTCTGGACACAGAACAGAAAAAAGTGTTTCTCCCGCAGGAGAAAGCCAAGGAGCTGTCATCTCTAGTCAGAGACCTCCTGAAACCAAAACAGGTATCGGTGCATCACTGCACACGAGTCCTGGGAAAAATGGTAGCTTCTTACGAAGCAAAATTCCATTCGGCAGGTTCCATGCAAGAACCTTTCAGTGGGACCTCTTGGACAAGTGGTCGGGATCGCATCTTCAGATGCATCGGCTGATAACCCTGTCTCCAAGGACCAGGGTATCTTTACTGTGGTGGCTGCAGAGTGCTCATCTTCAAGAGGGCCGCAGATTCGGCATACAGGACTGGGTCCTGGTAACCACGGATGCCAGCCTTCGAGGCTGGGGGGCAGTCACACAGGGAAGAAATTTCCAAGGACTTTGGTCAAGTCAGGAGTCGTCCCTACACATAAATATTCTGGAACTGAGGGCCATTTACAATGCCCTAAGTCTGGCAAGGCCTCTGCTTCAAAACCAGCCAGTACTGATCCAATCAGACAACATCACGGCAGTCGCCCTTGTAAACCGACAGGGCGGCACAAGAAGCAGGATGGCGATGGCAGAAGCCACAAGGATTCTCCGATGGGCGGAGAATCACGTCTTAGCACTGTCAGCAGTGTTCATTCCAGGAGTGGACAACTGGGAAGCAGACTTCCTCAGCAGACACGACCTACACCCGGGAGAGTGGGGACTTCATCCAGAAGTCTTCCAACTGTTGGTAAACCGTTGGGAAAGGCCACAGGTGGACATGATGGCGTCCCGCCTAAACAAAAAACTAGATATTGCGCCAGGTCAAGGGACCCTCAGGCAATAGCTGTGGACGCTCTAGTGACACCGTGGGTGTACCAGTCGGTTTATGTATTCCCTCCTCTGCCTCTCATACCAAAGGTACTGAGAATAATAAGAAAACGAGGAGTAAGAACGATACTCGTGGTTCCGGATGGGCCAAGAAGAGCTTGGTACCCAGAACATCAAGAAATTATATCAGAGGACCCATGGCTTCTACCGCTCAGACAGGATCTGCTACAGCAGGGGCCCTGTCTGTTCCAAGACTTACCGTGGCTGCGTTTGACGGCATGGCGGTTGAATTCCAGATCCTAAAGGAAAAAGGCATTCCAGAGGAAGTCATTCCTACGCTGATAAAAGCCAGGAAAGAAGTAACGCAAACCATTATCACCGTATTTGGCGAAAATATGTTACGTGGTGTGAGGCCAGGAAGGCCCCAACAGAGGAATTTCAGCTGGGTCGTTTTCTGCACTTCCTACAGTCAGGAGTGACTATAGGCCTAAACTTGGGTTCCATTAAGGTCCAGATTTCGGCTCTGTCGATTTTCTTCCAGAAAGAACTGGCTTCACTGCCTGGAGTTCAGACATTTGTAAAGGGAGTGCTACATATTCAGCCCCCTTTTGTGCCTCCTGTGGCACCTTGGGATCTCAACGTGGTGTTGAGTTTCCTAAAATCACATTGGTTTGAGCCACTTAAAACTGTGGATTTGAAATATCTCACGTGGAAAGTGGTCATGTTATTGGCCTTGGCTTCGGCCAGGCGTGTGTCAGAATTGGCGGCTTTGTCATGTAAAAGCCCTTATCTGATTTTCCATATGGATAGGGCAGAATTGAGGACTCGTCCCCAGTTTCTCCCTAAGGTGGTATCAGCTTTTCACTTAAACCAACCTATTGTAGTGCCTGCGGCTACTAGGGACTTGGAAGATTCCAAGTTACTGGACGTAGTCAGGGCCTTAAAAATTTATATTTCCAGGACGGCTGGAGTCAGGAAAACTGACTCGCTTTTTATCCTGTAGGCACCCAACAAAATAGGTGCTCCTGCTTCTAAGCAGACTATTGCTCGCTGAATTTGTAGCACAATTCAGCTGGAGCATTCGGCGGCTGGATTGCCGCATCCTAAATCAGTAAAAGCCCATTCCACGAGGAAAGTGGGCTCATCTTGGGCGGCTGTCCGAGGGGTCTCGGCTTTACAACTTTGCCGAGCTGCAACTTGGTCAGGGGCAAACACGTTTGCAAAATTCTACAAATTTGATACCCTGGCTGAGGAGGACCTTGAGTTCTCTCATTCGGTGCTGCAGAGTTATCCGCACTCTCCCGCCCGTTTGGGAGCTTTGGTATAATCCCCATGGTCCTTACGGAGTTCCCAGCATCCACTAGGACGTCAGAGAAAATAAGATTTTACTCACCGGTAAATCTATTTCTCGTAGTCCGTAGTGGATGCTGGGCGCCCATCCCAAGTGCGGATTGTCTGCAATACTTGTATGTAGTTATTGCCTAACTAAGGGTTATTGTTGAGCCATCTGTTGAGAGGCTCAGTTATATTTCATACTGTTAACTGGGTATAGTATCACAAGTTATACGGTGTGATTGGTGTGGCTGGTATGAGTCTTACCCGGGATTCAAAATCCTTCCTTATTGTGTCAGCTCTTCCGGGCACAGTATCCTAACTGAGGCTTGGAGGAGGGTCATAGTGGGAGGAGCCAGTGCACACCAGGTAGTCTAAAAGCTTTCTTTTAGTTGTGCCCAGTCTCCTGCGGAGCCGCTATTCCCCATGGTCCTTACGGAGTTCCCAGCATCTACTACGGACTACGAGAAATAGATTTACCGGTGAGTAAAATCTTATTTTCTCATCCAAAATAGGGAGATATTTTCAGAGCTGCCGGGCCGAACGACCCTAATAAAACATGACATTGTCACAGAACCAGGGGTCAGGGTCCATTTAAAGCCATATAGGATTCCTGAAGCTCAGCGAGAAGCTGTGTCTAAAGAAGTTAAAACTATGTTAGAACTTGGAGTCATAGAGGAATCTAACAGTGAGTAGTCCAGTCCCATAGTTCTCATCCCGAAGCCAGACGGTAGCATACGCTTCTGTAATGACTTTCGTAAGTTAAATGAGGTGTCCAAATTTGACGCATACCTCATGCCCCGTGTGGATGAGCTTATAGAAAGGCTGGGAACAGCCAGGTTTCTCACTACGTTGGACCTGACCAAAGGGTACTGGCAAATACCTTTAACTGATAGCGCAAAAGAAAAAACAGCCTTTTCGGTTCCGGAGGGGCTATACCAGTATAAGATGTTACCCTTTGGGTTGCATGGGGCTCCAGCAACCTTTCAATGGGCGATGGATAAAATTTTGAGGCCCCATAGAAAATATGCAGCTGCCTATTTGGATGATATGGTAATTCACAGTACAGACTGGGGGTCCCATTTGGTTAAAGTGCAAGCAGTTCTGGACTCAATCAGAGAGGCAGGGTTAACTGCTAACCCAAAGAAGTGCTGCCTCGCAATGGAGGTCAAATACTTGGGCTTCACCATAGGCAGAGGTCTGATTAGGCCCCAATTTAATAAAATTGATGCTATTCAAAACTGGCCTCGTGCAGTGAATAAAAAACAGGTAAGGGCTTTTTTTGGGAATAACTGGGTACTATAGACGGTTTATTCCCAATTTTGCGACCACAGCAGTGCCGTTGTCAGACCTTACCAAAGGGAAGCAGTCAAATATGGTGAAATGGAACCCTGATGCAGAAAAAGCGTTCAAAATATTAAAAGTGGCTTTGTGTTCTCAACCGGTATTGATAACACCAGATTTCTCGAAAGAATTTGTTGTACAGACAGATGCCTCAGTGGTAGGGATAGGGGCTGTGTTGTCCCAAACCAGAGATGGGGACGAACACCCTATCATTTATTTGAGTAGGAAACTCAATGAGCATGAAAAAAGGTATGCCATTGTGGAAAAGGAGTCTTTGGCCATTAAGTGGGCACTAGATACCTTGAGATATTACCTCTTGGGTAGACAATTCAGACTAGTGACATATCACGCCCCTTTAAAATGTATGTATGTAAATAGAGGTCAAAATGCTCGGGTAACTAGATGGTTTCTAGCGTTGCAGGATTTTAAGTTTACTGTTGAACATAGACCGGGTACACAAATGGCCAATGCAGATGCATTGTCCCACATCTTCTGTTTGGGGGCTACAAGTGTTCCGGCCCCTATGTCGAAACAGGGGAGGGGGATATGTGACAAGAACACTGGAATAGTGTTTGAGGGCAGGTATGTTTGTCCCAGGTTCTTGTCTTACCTGTATTAGGAAAATGTTTTGTTTTGTCAGAACCTTTTCAGTTTATTGGAAAAGCTGGATAAGGGCCTGAAAGAAAGATAGGGCAAGTTCCAGACGTTGGGCCCAGTTCGGGTCTTTGGCCTCACAGAGGGCTAATCAGGGTTTCAGCTGTATAAGTGGGTTATAAGGCTGCTAGCCTGATTAGTGTGTGCAGACTGCCTGGGAAGACTGCAGGATCTCTGTGAGAGAAATACGCTTCCTTATACATGTGAACCATACAGTGTTGACTGGAAAACTCTGTGTTTTTTTGTTTAGAGACAGTTAGGAACATCTTGTGTTTAGTTAGTGCCGGACAGGCAAGGTATTTTCTTTTGTTGTTTGTTTTGTTTTCTGCTTCATAAAACTGGTCGTGGCCAGTTGCACCACACACTAGACTTGTGTGATTCCTCAGCTGCTGCTTGCTAACATTTACCCCACAAAATGGCACCTTGTTCCCTTACAGTGTTACAATGCATGCAACTAAACTTGAGAACCGTATTTAGAGTTGTTTCTTGCACTGATGGCCCCTGTCACTTGGAGGGTAGATCATGTAATGTGCAGGTGCAGTACAGTAAGTGTGCACAGGTGAAAGAAATATGTTAGCTAGGTATATTGTTACCAACCACGTAATGTATTATTTCCCCAGATACAGTATACACTAGATTTAGTATATTGCTACAGTATATTGCTTTAATATGGATGGTGGAAGTGGCATCACTGTCATCCACTTGTTATTCAGTAAGTGCCTTTTCAGCCATTGTTCAGCATCAGGGCAATAGAGAACTGTGCCAAAATGGGCATTTTTTGAGGGTACAGCCTAATCACAAAAGGCATGGAAGAATAGAGCAAAAAAAAAAAAGGACAGTTATGGTAGACTTACCATGGTTAACTCTCTTTCTGCGGGGTACATTGGGTTCCACAGGGAAAACATTGGGTGTAGAGTGGATCTTGATCCAGAGGCACCAACAGGCTAAAGCTTCAGGCTGTCTCAGGATGCATTGGGGCCTCCTCTGTAACCCCGCCTCCAGGCACTGTGAGCTCAGTTTCATTAACAAGTCCAATGTGGGAGCAGGTAAGATAGAAGGCAGATGTTAGTCACATAGAACGACATTCTCACGACAGGAGAAGGGACCAGCGGCTAATGCCATACAAACCCATAGAAGCTAGGTGCGTCAGGGTGGGCGCCTTGTGGAACCCAGTGTACTTCGCAGAAAGAGAGCTAACCATGGTAAGTCTTCCATTACTCTCCTTCTCTGCAGCAGGGTACACTGTGTTCCACAGGGAAAACATCGGGTGATGTCCTAAAGCAGTTCCTCAAGGGAGGGGACGTGCCTTAGTGAGTATGAAAACCCGGCGTCCAAAGGAAGCCTCCTGGGAGGCGGAAGTATCAAAGGCATAAAACCTAATGAACGTGTTCACTGAGGACCACGTAACCGCCTTGCACAATTGTTCTGCAGATGCGACATGGCGGGCCGTCCAAGAAGGTCCAAGAGACCGAGTAGAATGGGCTTTAATAGCAGCAGGAGCTGGGAGTCCAGCCTGCGCATAAGCTTGTGCAATCACCATTCTAATCCATCTGGCCAAGGTTTGCTTATTCGCAGGCCAGCCACATTTGCGGAAACCAAACAGTACAAAAAGGGTATCTGACCTCCTGATAGAGGCATTCCTCTCCACATATATATGGATACCCCTTACCACATCCAAAGACCGTTCTTTGGGGGACAAGCCAGAAGAGATAAAGGCCAGAACCACAATCTCTTAGTTAAGGTGAAAAGATGACACCACTTTACATAAGTAACCTGACTTATCAGAACTGCCAGGTCACTATGGAATATTACAAAGGGTGGACGACAGGACAAAGCGCCTTAGTCCGACACCCTTCTAGCAGAGGCAATAGTCAGCAAAAACGGGACCTTGGCTTTGAACGATTTAAGGTCCACTGGCTCAAGAGGTTCAAATGAAGACTCTTGTAGGGCATTCAGGACAACAGACAGATCCCATGGAGCCACAGGAGGCACATAGGGAGGCTGAATCCGTAACACACCCTGAGTGAATGTATGAACGTCAGGTATAGACACAATTTTTCTCTGAAACCAAACCGACTAGGCAGATATGTGAACCTTGAGGGAGGCCAGACTAAGGCCTAAGTCCATGCCTTGTTGCAGGAAAGCCAGGATTCTGGATGTTTTGAATCTGTACGCATCATATTTCTTATGAGCACACCAGGTGAAGTAAGAATTCCAGGCCCTATAATAGATCCGAGCAGACTTCGGCTTACAGGCTTTCAACATAGTTTGAATGACCACCTCAGAGAATCCTTTGGCCCTCAGGAGTGATGCTTCAAGAGCCACGCTGTCAAAGTCAGTCTGGCCAAGTACGAGGAGGTCTGGTCATTGAGGAAGTAGAAGAGGACGCTCTGTTGATAGACCCTGCAGGTCTGAGAACCAATGCTGTCTGGGCCACGCCAGAGCGACTAGAGGTAGTATTCCTCCTTCTTGCTGGAACTTCCGCAGGACCCTGGGCAGGAGTGACCCTGGAGGGAACACGTAAGGCAGCCAAAAGTTCCATGGAATGGCTAGTGCATCCAGGAACGCTGCTTGAGGATCCCTGGTCCTTGATCTAAAGACCGGAACTTTGTGTCGAGACGCCATCAGGTCTACATCTGTAGGCCCCACGTGCCCACTAGGAGTTGAAAGACTTCCGAAAGAATACTCCACTCTCTGGTGTGTATGTCCTGATGACTGAGGAAGTCCGCTTCCCAGTTTAGGACCTCCGGAATGAACACTGCCGATATTGCTGGCAGATGGCGTTCTGCCCATTGAAGGATTTTGACACTTCCAACATTGCCATGCAGCTTCGTGTGCCACCTTGATGGTTGATGTATGTGGTGGCATTGTCTGACCGTACTTGAACAGGCCTGTTCTGTACCAGAGGCAGGGCGAGAGTTAACGCATTGAACACCGCCCGCAGTTCCAGAATGTTTACCGGGAGGAGGGACCCCTCCTTGGTCCAACGACCCTGGAAAGAGTGTTGCTCAAACACCGCACTCCATCCCTGCAAACTGGCATCCATCGTCAGCAGGACCCAGAAGGTATGGCCCCTGGTCCCGGAGCCACCAGGTCAGCGATTGATGAACCTCCGGAGTCAAGGTAATCATGTGAGATCTGATCCGATGAGGTAGGCCATCCCATTTGGAAAGGATTAACCTCTGCAGAGTGCAGGAATGAAATTGAGCATATTCTACCATGTCGAATGCCGACACCATCAAGTACTTGCATCGCCATGTGTATCGACACTCTGGGGCAACGGAGGAAGCATGTTATCCTGTCCTGAAGCTTCAGGACTTTCTCCGGAGACTGGAACAGATGTTGACTGTTTTGCGTCCAGGAGTGCCCCCAGGTGCACCATGCTTTGAGCTGGGACCAGCGAGGATTTCTTCCAATTGATGAGCCACCCGTGGCCTTGTAGGAAGCTTACCGTCAGTTGTAGATGACTGAGGAAGACATTGTGTGAGTTTGCCAGGATCAGCAAGTCATCCAGATACGGCAGGATTCTGACTCCCTGGCGATGGAGATGTGCCGTCATTGCAGCCATGACCTTGGTGAAGATCCGAGGATCCGTAGCCAGTCAAAATGGCAGAGCCTGGAACTGATAGTGTAGGTTGCCAATAGCAAACCGCAGATACTGCTGATGTGACTTGGGAATAGGTCTATGCAGGTACGCATTCTGAATATCCAGGAATACCATATAGTCTCTGGGTTCCATTGCAAGCACAATTGAGCGCAGTGTCTCCATATGGAACTTGGACACTCTAACAAACTGGTTTAGTGATTTGAGGTTGAGTATAGGCCGGAATGTCCCATTGGGTTTCAGGACTAGAAACAGAGTCGAGTAATAACCACTACCACTTTGACACAAAGGTACTGGCACTACCACTCGTGTATCCAGGAGGGAACTCACAACCTGCTGCAGAGTTTGGACCTTTAGTGGATCCGAAGGGATGACCATGGTGCAAAGCTAGCGAGGGGGACATCTCTTGAAAGAGACTGCGTACCCATGAGAGATAACTTCTCGCACCCATGCGTCTGAAGTGGTCTTTAACCAGACCTGGGTAAACTGCAGAAGTCGGCCCCAGGGAGAGGCCCACCCTGTCATGCAGCAGGCTTGTCTTGTTTAGAAGCAGGCTGATGGGTCACCAAGGACTGCTTTGCCTTGGGCTTATTGGTTTTGGAAGCATGAGATTGTCTCGGGTATGCCTGACCTTTTGCTTTCCCTTGAGGTCAAAAGAAACGAAAAGTGGTACCTTTTGTCTTCTGTGCAGAAGTTTTAGTATTTGGGAGAAAGGCAGTCTCAGCACCCACCATTTCAGACACAATTTTATTTAAGTCTTCCCCAAACAAGATGTCTCCCTTAGAAGGGAGTACCTCCAAGGTCTTTTTGGAGTCCAGGTCCACCTTCCATGACCTGAACCACAACATGCGGCGAGCCAGGACAGACGTAGTCAACGCCTTGGCCACCAACACACTCGCCTCAGAGGACGCCTCTTGAATATAATAAGAGGCGGTGGTGATGTGAGACACGTATTGTCCGGCATTGACAGATATATCCTCGGGCAGCTCTTCCTCTAATGCCTGAACCCATGCTTCAATACCTTTAGTTCGTTCAGTGAAGTGACAGTGGTGACAGGTAGAGCGGATGACACCACTAGGCGGGTGACATAAGAATCCACCGGCGGTGAATTATCTCATTTGTTACTTAACTCTGCGGGGAGAGGATAGCGAGCTAAGGCCCGTTTGGAGAGAGAGGGAATTTCTTCCCTGGATTAGACCAGGGTTTCTGCCTGATGTCTACCAAATGGTCAGAATGGGGTAACAGATTTTTAGCCACCTCCTGCCATTTAAACGGGTGGTCTTCAGTATGCCGACTGTTGGGATCCCGGCGCACAGTATACCGGCGCTGGAATCCCGACAGCCAGCATACGGACACTTTTTCTCCCTCGTGGGGGTCCGCGACCCCCCTGGAGGGAGAATAAAATAGCGTGGCGCGCGTAGCGCACCACCGGGCCTGCATCGTGGCGAGCGCAACAAGCCCGCAAGGGGCTCATTTGTGCTCGCCATGCTGACGGTATGCC
Organism: Pseudophryne corroboree; assembly: GCF_028390025.1. NCBI lineage: Eukaryota > Metazoa > Chordata > Amphibia > Anura > Myobatrachidae > Pseudophryne > Pseudophryne corroboree. The sequence goes on along the minus strand of NC_086449.1, from coordinate 338,649,868 downwards.
GGTGGTCGGGCTCCCGGCGCCGGTATGCTGGTCGCTGGGAGCCCGGCCGCCGGCATACCATACTACACCATTTAAACATTATCCGTTTTCTTGGTGACCGTAGTGAAATCCTCATCATCAGTGACTTGTAGGATTTGCTTAATAGCATTCACTAGAGCAGGGATGTCAACTTGCAATGTAGAATCCTCATCAGAAACGCCTGATTCAGTGTCTGACAGGACAGTATGTTCCCACTCCTCTTCAGATGAAACATCTGAGATATTTTTGGATTGCGAGAAGGAAGCTGCCCGCTTAGATAATCCAGAGACACGAAATTGACCTGGGGTAGATTTTTGTCTGACCAAGGAATGAGGAACTGCTGCAACTGGTTAGACAAGTTGTCCACCGAAGGCAGATTGACCATAGGGACTATTTGAGGCTGTAATGGTACAGGTGGTCCCATAGGGGGCGTTAGGCGTCCCACTAGAGTACCCAGTAGGTTTGAGAACTCGGCCCAGGGTGGCTCTTGATTGGTTACAGGAGCCGCAGACTGACTAGGGGCTGTATGGCACATAGTACACACAGACCATCATACACAGCTTCCCCCTCTGAAAAATCTTTGGTGCATGCTCTGCATGATGCAGGAGCGTCCACAGACTTACTGCCCTTTCTGTTAGATATTGTACACAAATGCAACACAGAGCGGTGTAGTACGATGAAGCCAGACAAAGTATAATGGTGGTCATTCTGAGTTGTTCGCTCGCAAGCTGCTTTTAGCAGCTTTGCACACGCTAAGCCGCCGCCTACTGGGAGTGAATCTTAGCTTATCAAAATTGCGAACGAAAGATTAGCAAAATTGCGATTAGACACTTCTTAGCAGTTTCTGAGTAGCTTCAAACTTACTCGGCATCTGCGATCAGTTCAGTGCTTGTCGTTCCTGGTTTGACGTCATAAACACACCCAGCGTTCGCCCAGACACTCCTCCGTTTCTCCAGCCACTGACGCGTTTTTCCCAGAAACGGTAGTGTTTTTTCACACACTCCCATAAAACGGCCAGTTTCCGCCCAGAAACACCCACTTCCTGTCAATCACATTACGATCACCAGAACGAAGAAAAAACCTTGTAATGCCGTGAGTAAAATACCTAACTGCATAGCAAATTTACTTGGCGCAGTCGCAGTGCGAACATTGCGCATGCGCAGTTAGCGGAAAATCGCTGCGATGCGAAGAAAAATACTGAGCGAACAACTCGGAATGACCCCCAATATCTGCAAATAAATCCAATAGTAGGTGACTGAGTCCCCAGTACACAACACATGCAGAAAAAAATCCTGTATTATGCGACTGAGTAGACAGTAGGATACACGTAATAGGTAAATACTGTGACGCACTATATAAACGACACTGACGCACCTAGTCCCTTAGGGTACAGAATATAGTGATAGATCTCTGGGAAACACTGAAAGTGAAACCTCACAGCAGATACAGCCACACACAGTCACATTAGCAATGCAGATAAATATTATATTACAATAAAACTGCACTGAACTAATATATATATATATATATATATATATATATATATATATATGGTGCATGGAAGGCGGCACTCAGGAGACTTTCATGAATGTAGAAAAACGTGCTTTAATGTCAACGTTTCGGGAGACGCACTCCCTTCCTCAAGACACAGCAAGACAAGTCTTGAGGAAGGGAGTGCGTCTCCCGAAACGTTGACATTAAAGCACGTTTTTCTACATTCATGAAAGTCTCCTGAGTGCCGCCTTCCATGCACCATACATAGAACCATCTTGCTCAAGGAGGGCACCGGAGCACATTCCCAGCGGGTACGAGGAGTGCCAGACCCAACAGAGCGGTATATATATATATATATATATATATATATACCTATTCCATGGACCAGCACTCACTCCTTCCCCTTCAACTTGCTCCGGTGCCCTCATGTAAATGATGTAGACAGCGTAGAAAAGATGCAGCGGCACTCAGAGTTTTATTTCAATTCAAAGTGTATTCCAAACTAATTTTACAGCATACCAACGTTTTCGGGCCGTCCCGCCCCTCCCTTTGTCAAGGTGAGTTACTCACCTTGACAAAGGGGTGGGACGGCCCCGAAACGTTGGTATGCTGTGAGATTGGTTTGGAATACACTTTGTATTGAAATAAGACTCCGAGTGCCGCTGCCTTTTTTCTACGTTTTTATATATATATATATATATATATATATATATATATATATATAAACACAGCACGGACCGGTATATATCAGAATACTCATACAATATATTCTGTAATCGGTACATTTTTTCTTAACTAACGCTGTCTGTATAAGGCCATGTAGAATACTCAAGTGTTTCAGTCAGGGAGTGAGGGGGAGTGTGAGGAAGCTCCAGTGCGGGAAAATCTGCAGTAGATGTCACCCTGGGCCAGGGAGGAGCTACAGGTCAAGCGCCGACTCCCCTATGCTGGGCCTCACTGCCGGTACTACAGAGCCTTATTAACAGGGGCGTTAGTACACCCAACCTGTACTCCTATACCCTGGCGGATATAGTGGGGTCCTTGCTCAGCGACAGTGTCCACACCAGCGTTGCAGTCCGTCTCCCTAGACATGCGATCAGAATGTGATTTAATGGCAGGTCCCGTCTGGGGGACCCTCTTACTTACGCGAACCAGGAGAACGTCTGTGACCGTGTGCCTAAAGCCGGAGAATCTCCGCCACAAGTACCTGGGAACAGGCTGCGGGAGTATGCGACTCCGCTTGGGAGGTAATGGAGCTGCATCTCTGGACAGCCCAGTTTTGAAGACATTTTTTTTCAAGAAAAGCTTTTTCAGGGCTGCGCAGTGCAGCCCTCCTGTTATGGTGACCTGCTGCTGCAGCACCAACTGAAAAACTGAGCTCTCAGTGCCTGGAGGTGGGGTTACAGAGGAGGCCCCAATGCATCCTGGGACAGCCTAAAGCTTTAGCCTGTTGGTGCCTCTGGATCAAGATCCACTCTACACCCGATGTTTTCCCTGTGGAACACAGTGTACCCTGCTGCAGAAAGTATATTGCCTTGAGTGGTGAGAAGGAGGTGCGCTGTGAGCTCCACAGCTGGGGCAAATCTGGGGGGAGGGGTGATCAGTGTGATTGTTTTCTATCCCCCTGACCTCACTGCGGCCCAGCACACAGCTGCGTGTGCTAGGAAGAGAAGATGCTGCCACGTAAGAGGGGAGTCACGTGGGGCCAACACCAACAAGCCCGGGCCAAGTAATTATTTACACCCCCGCCCTCTCGGTGGCCCTGTTCAGCATGATTGCAGCCTGTAAATAATACATACTTCTGCAGGTCTCCTAAGTCCTGTGGTGATTTGCACACAGACCACATTACATGGTTGTGATGGTACAAGTATTTTTAATGCATAGATTGAATGGCGGAACGAGCGGTGGTGCAGCTGGTGCATTGCACTGGGGCCTGCCACAATCAAGGGGCACAAAGCCAGTGGTATTATAGTGACTCATGATACGCCATCTGCCAATGTGTGCTGTGGGCCTCCCTTACTGGCTGGAGGCGAGGAGCAGGGACGCAGCTATGGGGGAAGGGGAGGAGCAGGAAAAGGACTCAGGATATCTATATGTGATCCCTACACCTCAGAATGGATAACAAGTATATACAAAAAAGGTGTTGGGTATGGGTGACCGGCTGCCGGGATTCTGACGGTCAGCATACCGACGTCGGGATCCCGAACGCTAGAATGCCGGGCTCGCTGGCTCGCTGTGCTAGCCACAGGTTCTATTCCCACTCTATGGGTGTTGTGGACACCCACGAGTGGGAATAGTCCTCAGCCCCCTGCCGACATTCTGGCAGCCAGGATCCCGGCATCGGTATGCTGACGGCCGGGATGGTGACTGAATCCCCCAAAAAGTGAGATCAGGTCCGAATGGCATCTCTTAATGTATTGCAACCAATGGCACAAGTTTGAAATGGATACATATAATAAAATATACATCCCTGGTTTGTAGAAAGTCACAAGCTTGTTAGGTCCATCCTCCTGATATGTGTTGATAGTCATACAATGCTTTTCCTTCCTAAGTACCAGGCTCACAAGGTTCAACATCAATGACATGAGGAGAAAACAAAAAAAGATATATATTAGTGTAGTACATTTTTAATAACAAGCAAACTTACGTAGATAAAACATAAGAACAAAAGCAATAAAAGCAGAGCTCTAAAGACCTATTGAGCCTGCTATAGCTAAAAGGGAACAATTACCAGCTAGTCCAAGAACTGGCAACAGCCAGTTCTTAGAAAACGGGATTTTAATACCTACCGGTAAAACCCTTTCTCGTAGTCCATAAGGGATACTGGGCAGTGCTTAAAGTGGGCCGGAACGGGGAGGAACTGCGTTCCGTCACTTCAAATTGAAGGTGGAACCAGTTCCGCCTCCGTCCGGCCACTAGCGTCTGCTCAGTGTACTTGGAAACTTGCAGCAGCCGCCAGCTAATCCTGGCTCATGGGCGGACCGGCTGCCAATAAAAAGAAAGCAAGGCTTTTTTTTTTTAAAAAGTGGGTGAGCATGTGAGCCAATCATGGCTCGCGCACCGCCAGCCAATGAGAAGCTGCCTAGTGGCACCTTCTCATTGGCTGGCGGTCCGCTAGCCGTGATTGGTGCACAATCGGCGCCATAATCAGATTCAAAGAGCGGCCTCTTCTTTTGATCAGCAGCCGGTCCGCAGGAATGGCTGACGGCTGCAGACAACGTCAAACCTCACTACAGCTGGGACCCACTGACGCACTCTGCTACTCCTCCTTCCCACTGACAGAGGTGTACTCCCTCCTCTCTCCCGCGTCTAGCAGTACCCGGATAGCTGCCTCCCTCCAGTGCAGTGCCACCGGCTGTCCCCATCTCTATGATGCCGGTGGACAGCACATTTCACAGTTCAAGCTTGAGGCTTCTCTCACAAATAAATAAACAATAATCATTGCACTGCGATGCAGGAGGACTGCCAGGCAGACCCATCGCAGTGCACCGATTATTGTTTATTTTTTTGTGAGAGAAGCCTCAAGCTTGAACTGTGATCTGTGCTGCCGCGGCACAGCTCCGTGCAGCCCTTTCATTTCCCAAGCAGTGCAGGGGACACTCACTGCACTACTCATCGGCAGGAACTCCCGTCTTCCTCGGCTCCAGTCCACAGCTGCCAGTGCCTCCCATAATTACACTTACACAGGTCAGATGTGAGCTGCTGCTGTCCCTGGGGAAGGAGGGAGAAGGGGGAGTGTGTGTGTACTATCTGCAGTCCCAGCATATGTGTGTGTGTGTAATTTGCAGTCCTATTGTGTATGTGTGTGTGTGTGTGTGTGTGTGTGTGTGTGTGTGTGTGTGGGAGGGGGGGGGGAATGAGCATGTGTGTAATGTATTCTGCAGTTTAAGTGTCTGTGAGTGTGTGGGGGGGGACAGTCTGCGGTCCCAGTGTGTGTTTGTAATTTGCAGTCATGGTGTGGTGGGGCAGACTGCAGTCCCAGTGTGTGTGTGTATGTACAGTCTGCAGTCCCAGTGTGTGTGCGGGGGCATTTTATTTATATATGACACACACACACGCCCCCCACCCTACCAAATCCTGTGTTTGCCCCTGCAGTGGACGATGAGGGTGCAGCTACAGGAGCTCGGAGTTGTTGCACTGCTGTTCGGGATCTTTCTGTGAGTACCGGGGCTGAGACCCCCTCGCTGTGTTTATATAGTGATACTGCTCTGTATGTATCCAGCTGGGGTCCCCTACCCCCATCTTGGCTGTGCATTGGGTTAACTTATATGCTTCCCAGGTTGCAGGTGTAGTTTTAGGCTGGCTCAGTTTTTTCATTAATGTTAAAGTAACAGTGATGTAATTAGGTGTAATGGAGCTGATTTTTAATTGGGGGTACTATTGTGTGACCACGCCCCTTCTTAGTGAGGCCACACCCCTTTCTGCGGCGCGCGCCTACGGCGCGCAGGTGATAGTGGAGATGAGTTCCCCCACCTCTCCAGGACCACTTTAAGCCCTGATACTGGGGTTCACTTAATTCGATGGGGTATAGAAGGGGTCCAAAGGAGCCGATGCACTTTAACTTTCTTCAACTGGGTGTGCTGGCTCCTCCCCTCTAAGCCCGCTCCCACAGCCAGTTTAGAAAAATGTGCCCTCAGGAGAGGATGCACACTCTGGAGCTCCCAGAGGATTTTTTCTTCAGTTTATTTTAACTTTATTATTTTCGGTATGCTGTTCGGTAACTCCTCAGCTAGTGAGACAGATGGAGCCAGTGGTCATCAGCCTGCACGGAAGCCCCCTTTAGGGGTCAGCACGCGGGCACAGAGAGAGGCCTGCGGAGAGCCCATACTCGACGAGGGGGACAGTGGCAAAGAACCCTCAAAGGGCGAACAGAAAAAGAAAAAATAGTCTTTAATATAAACATCCTAGTGATATTTGGTGGACCCCTCATTCAAAGTAAAGCATTTGTTACCTCTACTAACCAGAAATAAAGACACGGAGACTTGAATTTGGCAGAAAAATTACTAGCTATTTATTTGACCCTAACCATCGCAAACCTGTAAATGAAAACTTAGTTAAGATACCGATTCAGCCGGTATATGGTGGCAGAAAAAAGAACGGCTCTATTAAACTAACGCTAAACTTAAAAACTAAAATTCGAAACCATCCTAATTTAACTACAAACTATCAAAATCGGTAATAGGTGACAACTCAACCCCCACAGTGACTACCCACCCTGATGGGTGCCCTGCCGCTGCCTCCCGGACGGGTGGTCGAGCGGCCAATAAGTCGATGGAGGTGAGTGCACCTAAACCACACCAAACTGTAAATCACTACAGCTTACCATACCATACAAACTGCCGTTCTTTTCCGCCAACAGCGAAAGACTTCCCCCAGAGTCTTCGGACCGCCACCATAACCTCACCCTAACTCCTGCAACACTAGACACAGATCCTCCAGGAAAAGCATCATCCCCTCATTGGATAGATGCACACCATCAGGCCGAAAAAGGTGACTGTCTCGGAACCGAATCCTAGGGTGGCGAACTACCTTGCCTCCGTGGGACAGCACCCACTTCGCCACCGCCCCATTCACCTTCTTTCTGGCCTCATCAATCAGGCGACCGTCCGCCACACCTCGCCAACTCAACCTTGGCACCATCAAGGAGAACACCACTACGCAATTGGTCCATGCTGCGGCCACACTTGCCAGATCCTGTATCATGGCCCACCGCAACTCCAAGGATGTCCTCTTCCCCAGGTCGTTGCCACCTAGATGGACAACCAGGACCCTAGGGACTCCATGCTTGCTGGCCTGACTGACTAGTCTACTCCTCAAATCTTTCCACATCATCCCTCGCCAACCAAGCCAACGAACTCCCTGAGCCCTAGGAAACATCTGAGCCCCCTCTGAGGCCAAAAACCTGGCGGCCCAATACACATAGGAGTGGCCAACCACCCAAATAGCCAAGTCATCGTCAAACCAACCTGAAGAGGAGGAAAAAGGGGTAAAATTGGTTACTAATTATCTAAACCATTGTTAATTAAATGCATTAACCTGAAGGTCACGGCCTAGCCGATCTGCACAAGCTTCTGGCCAATTTGAAGCGTACATAAACACACAATGGGAAAATTCAAATTAAAATAAGAAATTAAACAAGCGGGGGGTTATAAAAAGGGGAAAAACATGTAAGAACTCAACTGGAGGTGAAAGCGTAAAAACCTGCTGAGGGACTTTGATTAGAACTGATCAGTCGAATTGTGGATTAGAATTCAGTCCGTCAAGTCAGGCAAAAAATCGCAAAAGAACTCCAGACCCCCGTTGCCGGCTCATGCCTGCAGCGGCGAGTGGCTAATCCATGAGTAGGGTAAAACGGGAAGACAAACAGACGCACAACACAAGAACGTACTGAACTGTAACAACATGATTCTAACAACTAATTAAACAAAAAACCACGCGCAAGCCAGCATCTCATGCGACGGGGCGAATATACCGTCTGTAACTGGACGACTTCCATCGCCCCACCGCCTGGATTTCAGCCATGGAAAACCCCGCCGACGCAGCCGACTTCGCAGCCCCTATGCGGAAGGAATGCGTCCCGAAAGCAGCGGGTGGAAGGCCCAAGCTCGCCAGACAACGACCCAGCATCCAACGAAATTGGTATTTCGTCACCGGCAGCCCGTCATAATGCAGCAGCCATGACCCCTCCTGTCGGGCCGTACTGCCTCATATTGCACTGCCAACCTTACTGGGCAAATGCTCTCCTCAAGTGGCGGAACCAAGGTGACCCATCGACCTCTCCCCACTTGGTCCGTCTTAGAGCGACGCAATCTGCATAGCAAGGACCTCTCACCCACTACCACGTCCCCGACTAGCATGCGCGAATCTGCTCGCTTAGAAGGCGCTACCAATTCCGAAACCCTAAAGGCCCCGTGGTAAGCCATGGAGAACGCCAAACTAAACAACAGCGACTCAAACATGGACGACGCGATACCTCCGACCGCCCTGATGACAGCCGGCAGCAAGGCCGCATCAATGGGCCGCCTCTTGTAAGGCGACGTTGGCACGACGCGCGCCCATCCTTTCATCGCCTTCAGCAGAATCCCACTTTTCGTCACGTCAGGGACACCCTTGATTTTGCTGAAAAACGAAATACCAGCCAAGTACCGGGCTACCACCGCTCTGGACCTACCCGAAACATACAGCTGCCAAATAAAAGAAAGCATCATCCGATGCCCGCTCTTACCTTGCTGATTTCGTCCTCGAACAAACTCCTCCAACTCGCTCCAAGCTTGTCCGTAAGCCTTCAGCGTGGTTGGCGCGACTGACCGCAACGCTAGACCCTCCAGTCCGGCCCGATCACCTGCCAGACATAACCGGGACAATGAAAACCATGCTCGTCGGCCTCGGGTGCCAACAACCAAAACCTTTCCCACTGCCCTCGTGACAAAGCGTCGGCAATTCCGTTCTCCAGGCCAGGTACATGCTTCTACGTAGGCATGTCAATAGCAACTGTCCCAGCACCCGTAGAACCACCAGCGACTTCGCCCTCTGGTTATTTATCGCATGCACCACGCCCAGATTGTCACATCTAAACAAGATGCTGCGATGAGCCAGCCGATCGCCCCAGACCTCCAGCGCCACCATAATGGGGAAAAGCTCAAGAAGCAACAGGTCCTTAGTTAAACCCTCGCGATGCCAGTCCGCCGGCCACGAGGCAGCGCACCAAGATCCCTCCAGATAGCAACCGAATCCAGAGGCACCCGCTGCGTCAGTGAACAGCTGCAACCTAGCGCTGTCGACCGTAGGGGCCTGCCATATACACACCCCGTTGAAGTCCTCCAGGAACGAGGCCCATACGGCCAAATCCCTCTTAATCTCGGAGGACAGGCGCACGAAATGGTGCGGTCTGGCACACCCCGCAGTCGCCCTTTCTAGCTTCCGGCATAAAACCCTGCCCATCGGGATTACCCGACAAGCAAAGTTCAACATGCCCAGTAAGGACTGCGCGTGCCGCAGCGTGACCTTACGCGACCCCTCGAACCGGCAAATAGCGTCGCGGAGCTTCACCACTTTGTCCCGAGGCAGTCGACACGATTCCGCCACCGTGTCAATCTCAATCCCCAAAAATGACAAACAGGAGGCCGGTCCCTCTGTTTTATCCTCGGCCACGGGAACGCCGAAGTGGAAAAACAGAGCTCGGATGCTGAAAAGCAAGTCGCCGCACCGCGGTGAATTTGCCGGTCCCGCACACAGGAAGTCATCGAGGTAATGGGCGACCCCGTGACCCCCTGACGAAGACTCCACGCACCAATGTAGAAACGTGCTAAACCGTTCGAAAAACGAGCATGAAACGGAACATCCCATAGGCAAGCATTTGTCGATGAAATACTCCGCTCCAATCCGAAAACCCATAAAACGGAATGAGTCCGGATGTAACGGCAGCAACCGAAAAGCGGACTCAACATCAATCTTAGCCATGAGGGCCCCAGCCCCGTAACTGCGGACCAGCTCCAACGCCTCGTCAAACGACTGATACACCACCGAGCAATGAGCCGGCGGTATCGCGTCATTGACCGATGCCCCCGACGGGTAAGAAAGATGCTGAATGAGCCGAAAAGCGCCTGGAGTCTTTTTGGGAACCACCCCCACTGGAGAGATGACCAAACCCTCCACCGGGGGTGAAATAAACGGTCCCTCCATCCTGCCCAACCTGACCTCCTTATCCACTTTCTCCCGCAGCACCAACGGCAAGGCTCGGGCAGACTGGAGGTTCCGCTGGGCCCGAACCGGCACCTCGCTCGCAACAGGCAAGTGAAAACCAAAACGAAAACCGGAAAACAGAAATTTCGCATCCGCCCTATTTGGATACCAATCCAACCACTTGCCCATCGTATCCAAATTAATTGGCGTTGGAGCTCTGCGGAGCGCTCCCGCCCGCGGCCTGTCTTGGGTAAGTTTGCTTACCCCTGGCACCCTGACGACTGCCTTTGAAGCAGGAGGAGGCTGGGTGGGATCCGCCACATTGCAAGCAGAAGTATCGAAAACGACACTGCTTTTCCTTTTGAGGCGGCTTGCCCCCCTGCACGGACGGCCGACCTACCTGGCTTGGCCGATCAGCCGTCCGCGCCGGACCCGTGGGCGGACGACCCTGCGCGGTGCCCGTCCGCCCCCGCGATCCGGGGCTCCTTGGCCTGTTGCGAAGCCCGAGTGACTTTGAGCCAGACTTCCACGTCCTTGCACCCAAAGTCCATGACCTGTAACCCGTCCTGCTTCTCCCTGAATTCCTGGTCATACCTACGCCACTCAGAGCCCGAAGATGTGCGCTGCATGTCGCGTATGAGATGCAGGTACCGAATGATGTTCATGTGCTCGTCCGGCCTATCTTCCAGGTAACAAGCCGCGAAGACCCAAAAACCGGCCAGCCAGTTGTCGAAGGTACGAAGGCCTCGGCCCCAATGCCCTTCTTTGCTGCCGCCGACTTATACTCCTTCTTCGCGTCCTTTGTCAAGACGAACCATCAACGAAGTCCCCCCTGCGAATCTTCCTACGGCAGCTATCCCTCAGCCCCCGCATAACGGCAGTGTAGTCGCAGCGAACCACCCCTGGCAAATCGTAGCATTTCTTGGCCCTGCGAGCTTCCTCGCTAAGCCGCTTGCGCCTCTTCCGCCTCTTCTGCTGCCCCGCCGCCCTCTTGGCGAATTTCGTCGCACGCTTCTTTGCCCTAGTCGTACTACTGACTTCGGACGCCGGCGACGACAGAGAAGAGGAGGAAGAGGAAAAGCTGCGAGAACTAGAGCTCGTGGAGGAGCCTGATACCGACTGTACCACCTCACCTGATATCGTCGACTGCCCCGACACGGAATCCTCCGGCGTGGCAAAACCGACGTCTTCTTCCTCGGACTCCACCATCTCCACTTCACCGCGATCCCTTGCAGAAGAGAAAGGAGCGAAGGACCCAGGACGCACTCGCTGCGCATGCCGAGCAACTCGTGAGGGGGGCGTCTCCGCCGCGCGTCCCTGCCCGTCCTGTCCCGGACAATGATCCAGGTCCGCGGCGGCCGCCCCGAGCTCCCGGCAGGCGCGGGCAACTCGCTGCGCCGCCCGCACACCGGACCCGCCTGCCACTGCCGGCGTGCTGGAGCTTGCAGCTACCCCCGGGGATGCAGCCGCGGCCAGCGGCCCTAATGCCGCCACCACCGTGGCCAATGCCGACGCCAGCGTTCCGGAGGGGTCCTGACCGCCCCAAAACCCGGCGCCGGATCCCGAGGGACCCCCAGCCGGGTCCCGCGCGCGCCTACCCGCATGACGCCCGACAGGCGTCAACTGGGACCCCGACGTCTGCCGTCCCGTCTGCCCTGGCGGGGAAAAGGGGGGCCCCTGACCCACTGCGAACCAGTCCCCCACCAAACTCCGCCTCTATCGAGGGACTGGCCGTCGGTGCCAGCGCTGCCCTCGCTTTCTGAACCTACACTCGCCCCCTCCCCCTGCAGACCGGAGCCAACTCCGCCCGCTGGGAGGGAGCTGCGGCGAGACCGGTTAGCGGCCGCAGCAGCCCTGCAGCCACTAAACCATTCCCTGTCCCCCCTCCTCCCCCGCAAGCTGCTGGATTCCGGCTCCAGGGGAGTGAGCTGGGGAGACAGAGATACGTGCGGCGCCGCTGCGCGCGCACGTGCGCGAACGGCGCCGCCTGCCGTGAGCACGGGATCGCGCGCACCTCGTGTGCGCGCCCCGACTCTTTGCGCCGCTAAATCCCCGTGGTCCCCACTATCAGTCCCCCTTGTATGCGCAGCCCTGCTGCCAACACGCGGAGCGCTGCCTCCCCTCCCCCCCCGCCCCCCCCCGCCCCCCGCCGGACTCCGACTGCAGGGAAGCGAGTTGGGGAGACAGGGTAGCTGGCGGCGCCGCTGCGCGCACTCGTGCGCCGCCACTTCCCACCCGCGAGCTCCCAGCCGCATCCTCCTGTTGAACTGCCGCGCGAGGCCCAGCGACAGACCTCGCGCGGCTCGCAGCCGTCTCCCGCCTGGCCCCTCCACACTGCCTCGGCGAGGGGGGCATAATGGGAGCCGAGTGCGGCTCCACCGACGGGCGCCCACCGCGGCGCGCATGCACGCGCACGCGATCGCCCGACACCAGCGCCTCTTCTGCCGCGCTCGGAGGTGAGGGCTGCCGCCCTTCCACCTCCGGGCGGCCTGCCCGGACCTCCGGCCTACCCCGCCGCTCGCGCCCTTTCGGCAAAGCCGGCCTGGCCCCCAGCGGCAAGGCTGACCCGGTCCACCGCCCTGCGTCCCTGCCCGAGCCTGTGGAGGCCCCAGGGGATGGGGCCCCATCCCCCAGGCCAGCCACCCCTTCCTCGGGCCCAGCCCCACCGCCAGATGCGCGGTACCGAGCTGGGATCCCGGCGGAACGACGAGGGCGGGCAGTCATGGTGTAATATAGAGGAATGCAGGGGAGAGCTCGCAGGTAAAAATCACTGGGAATGCAATCAAAAATGGGAAGCCTGCTATGCAGCACTCACCCACTCACAAAGGCAATTCACCAACAAGAGAGAGCAAAAATGGCCCAGCCTTCCCTATATATATTAACCCTCCCCTTTTCCAAAGGCTGTACTTTCCTCACAACTAGGTCCACCCCTCACAAGATGTTTAACTCATTCCTTTTCTATGTAGTCAATTCTTTCTCCATCTGTCAGCAAGGCCTTTGACAGTAATTGAAACAAAGGTGCATAACCGTGGACTGTCCTTTATACCAACCAATAGACATGATGCCTTTTCAAACAAAGTGGAACTCTACAAATTTGACCGCACGCTACGATTAAAATAATTTTTCAATCAGTCTCCAACTACAATTTTGGAAAATAAGCTACCTGTTCAGCCGGTTTCCTTCTTTGACCCAGCCTCACAGAATCAGTCCATCAAGTGCTACTCGAGGCTTATGGATTGGATACCTATATCAAAGACAAGAATCTGGACAACAAATTCATTCACTATAATCTCTCAAGGGAGGAATCCAAGGCCTTACGGGATCTCAGTAAATGTGATGACATCATCATACGCCCTGATAAGGGGGGCGCTATAGTCGTGATGGATCTAGACTATTACAAACAGGACATATACTTGCAACTTAATGACCCTCTAGTGTATAGAAGGCTAGACACTGACTCGACCACAGAATTCAAACGTGAAGTGGACAATCTCCTGTCATTGGCTGTTTCTAGAAATGTGCGGCGGGAACTTTTCGTGTTTTGTGTTTTGGTTTTGGTTCTAATTCCACTTTTGTGTTTTGGTTTTGGCTTGGTTTTGCCAAAACCAACCTTTCGTGTTTTGGTTTTGGATCTGGATGATTTTTGAAAAAATATATAAAAACAGCTAAAATCACAGAATTTGGGGGTAATTTTGCTCCTACGGTATTATTAACCTCAATAACTTTCATTTTCACTCATTTCCAGTCTATTCTGAACACCTCACAATATTGTTTTTAGGCCTAAAAGTTGCACCGAGGTGGCTGTATGACTAAGCTAAGTGACACAAGTGTGCGGCACAAACACTTGGCCCATTAGGAGTGGCACTGCAGTTGCAGACAAGATGGCACTATTCAAAACTAGTCCGTAAAACAAACATGATGCAAAGAAGAAAAAGAGGTGCAATTAGGTAGCTGGATGGCCAAGCTAAGCAACACAAGTGTGCGGCACAAACACCTGGCCATCGAGGAGTGGCACTGCAGTTACAGACAGTATGGCACTTAAAAAAAACTAGTCCTAAACAGCACATGATGCAAAGAAGAAAAAGAGGTGCAAGATGGAATTGTCCTTGCGCCTCCCACCCACCCTTATGTTGTATAAACAGGACATGCACACTTTAACCAATCATTTCAGCGACAGGGTCTGCAACATGACCTGTGACTGAAATGACTGGTTTGTTTGGGCCCCCACCAAAAAAGAAGCAATCAATCTCTCCTTGCACAAACTGGCTCTACAGAGGCAAGACGTCGACCTCATCCTCCAATTCCTCACCCCTTTCACTGTGTACATTCTCCTCCTCACAGAGTATTAATTCGTCCCCACTGGAAAACACCATCACAGGTCCTATGTACTTTCTGGAGGCAATTGCTGGTAAAGGTCTTTCCAGAGGAATTTATAATTCATATTGATGAACATCATCTTCTCACATTTAGTGGAAGTAACCTCCTACGCCGATCGCTGACAAGGTTACCGGCTGCACTAAACACTCTTTCGGAGTACACACTGGAGGGGGGGGGGGGGGGGGGGGGGGGGGGGGGGGGCAACTTAGGTAAAATAAAGCCAGTTTGTGCAAGAGCCTCCAAATTGCTCTTTTTCCTGCCAGTATACATACGGACTGTCTGACATGCCTACTTGGATGCTGTCACTCATATAATCCTCCACTATTCTTTCAATGGTGACATAATCATATGCAGTGACAGTAGACATACAGTATCAGTAATCGTTGGCAGGTCCTTCAGTCCGGACCAGATGTCAGCTTTCACTCCTGACTGCCCTGCATCACTGCCAGTGGGTGGGCTAAGAAATCTTATCTTTTCCTTGCAGCCCCAGTTGCGGGAGAAATTGAAGGACGAGCTGTTGATGGGTCACGTTCCGCTTGAGCTGACAATTTACTAACCAGCAGGTCTTTGCACCTCTGCACACTTGTGTCAGCATGCTGTCCCTGATGACGGGGTCCGTCCCCGAAACGTAGGATCTCAATAAAGGACGTTTTTATTAATGTGAGAAGATGGTGAGTGCTGCTTATCTGATATCTCCTATATAATAGCCCAGATCTGTGACTTTGTGCTGTGTGTGTGACACACCCGGCCCGAGTGTGAGTGTGATTACCTTATCGGTGCGGGGAAACCCAGTTCTTGTTATCCGGTAGTTCAGAGAAACTGCTGAGGGGACTCAAGGAGCAAGTAACAATAGGGCTATGCAATCAGGTACTTTTATTATTCCACAATTGTTACCATCTGCATGTGTACTACGTCACTGGGGCGAGAACCCCTAAGTTTCTCTATGCTGTCAGACACCTGGTTAATAAACAGGTCACCTCAATAATGCTTCTGCACTTGTAACAAACACAACACTTTCAGTACAGTGGTCTCATCAACAGTAAGTGAGTTACTTTATCTATAGCTTATATAACTCACAACAGTGCTATTAATACTAGTATGTCCCAATCACTATTTTAGGCTAGCAATGGTATACTTTTATTACTAACACTTGCAAGTGTGTGGTAAACAAAACCTGACCTGTGCACTAGAGATGTGCACCGGAAATTTTTCGGGTTTTGTGTTTTGGTTTGTGTTCGGTTCGCGGCCGTGTTTTGGGTTCGAACGCGTTTTGGCAAAACCTCACCGAATTTTTTTTGTCGGATTCGGGTGTGTTTTGGATTCGGGTGTTTTTTTCAAAAACCCTAAAAAACAGCTTAAATCATAGAATTTGGGGGTCATTTTGATCCCAAAGTATTATTAACCTCAATAACCATAATTTCCACTCATTTTCAGTCCTATTCTGAACACTGAACACCTCACAATATTATTTTTAGTCCTAAAATTTGCACCGAGGTCGCTGGATGACTAAGCTCAGCGACCAAGTGGCCGACACAAACCACTGGCCATCTAGGAGTGGCACTCAGTGTCACGCAGGATGGCCCTTCCAAAAAACACTCCCCAAACAGCACATGACGCAAAGAAAAAAAGAGGCGCAATGAGGTAGCTGTGTGACTAAGCTCAGCGACCCAAGTGGCCGACACAAACATCTGGCCATCTAGGAGTGGCACTGCAGTGTCAGGCAGGATGGCCCTTCCAAAAAATACTCCCAAACAGCAATGACGCAAAGAAGAAAAAAAAGAGACGCAATGAGGTAGCTGTGTGACTAAGCTCAGCGACCTAGTGGCCGACACAAACACCTGGCCCATCTAGGAGTGGCACTGCAGTGTCAGGCAGGATGGCCCTTCCAAAAAACACTCCCCAAACAGCACATGATGCAAAAGAAAAAAAGGGGCGCAATGAGGTAGCTGTGTGAGTAAGCTCAGCGACCCTAGTGGCCGACACAAACACCTGGCCCATCTAGGAGTGGCACTGCAGTGTCACGCAGGATGGCCCTTCAAAAAAACACTCCCAACAGCACATGACGCAAAGAAAAAAAGAGGCGCAATGAGGTAGCTGTGTGAGTAAGCTAAGCGACCCTAGTGGCCGACACAAACGCCTGGCCCATCTAGGAGTGGCACTGCAGTGTCACGCAGGATGGCCCTTCATAAAACACTCCCCAAACAGCACATGAAGCAAAGAAAAAAAGAGGCGCAATGAGGTAGCTGTGTGACTAAGCTCAGCGACCCTAGTGGCCGACACAAACACCTGGCCCATCTAGGAGTGGCACTGCAGTGTCAGGCAGGATGGCCCTTCCAAAAACACTCCCCAAACAGCACATGACGCAAAGAAAAAAAGAGGCGCAATGAGGTAGCTGTGTGAGTAAGCTCAGCGACCTAGTGGCCGACACAAACACCTGGCCCATCTAGGAGTGGCACTGCAGTGTCACGCAGGATGGCCCTTCAAAAAAACACTCCCCAAACAGCACATGACGCAAGAAAAAAAGAGGCGCAATGAGGTAGCTGTGTGAGTAAGCTAAGCGACCCTAGTGGCGACACAAACACCTGGCCCATCTAGGAGTGGCACTGCAGTGTCACGCAGGCTGGCCCTTCCAAAAAACACTCCCCAAACAGCACATGACGCAAAGAAAAATGAAGAAAAAAAGAGGTTGCAAGATGGAATTGTCCTTGGGCCCTCCCACCCACCTTATGTTGTATAAACAGGACATGCACACTTTAACAACCCATCATTTCAGTGACAGGGTCTGCCACACGACTGTGACTGAAATGACGGGTTGGTTTGGACCCCACCAAAAAGATGTCCACCTCATCATCATCTCCGATTCATCACCGTGTACATCCCATCCTCACAGATTATCAATTCGTCCCCACTGGAATCCACATCACAGCTCCTGTGTACTTTGTGGAGGCAATTGCTGCTGGTGAATGTCTCATGGAGGAATTGATTATAATTCATTTTAATGAACATCATCTTCTCCACATTTTCTGGAAGTAACCTTGTACGCCGATTGCTGACAAGGTGAGCGGCGGCACTAAACACTCTTTGGCAGTACACACTTGTGGAGGGCAACTTAGGTAGAATAAAGCCAGTTTGTGCAAGGGCCTCCAAATTGCCTCTTTTTCCTGCCAGTATAGTACGGACTGTCTGACGTGCCTACTTGGATGCGGTCACTCATATAATCCTCCACCATCTTTCAATGGGAGAGAGATCATATGCAGTGACAGTAGACGACATGTCGTAATCGTTGGCAGGTCCTTCAGTCCGACCAGATGTCAGCATCAGCAGTCGCTCCAGACTGCCTGCATCACCGCCAGCGGGTGGGCTCGGAATTCTGAGCCTTTTCTCGCACCCCCAGTTGCAGGAGAATGTGAAGGAGGAGATGTTGACAGGTCGCGTTTCCGCTTGACTTGACAATTTTCTCACCAGCAGTTCTTTGAACCCCTGCAGACTTGTGTCTGCCGGAAAGAGAGATCTAAGGTAGGTTTTAAATCTAGGATCGAGCACGGTGGCCAAAATGTAGTGCTCTGATTTCAACAGATTGACCACCCGTGATCCTTGTTAAGCGAATTAAGGGCTCCATCCACAAGTCCCACATGCCTAGCGGAATCGCTCTGAGTTAGCTCCTTCCTTCAATGTCTCAGCTTCTTCTGCAAACAGTGATGAGGGGAATGACCTGACTCAGGCTGGCAGTGTCTGACTGACTTCACGTGTGGCAAGTTCAAAGGTTGCAGAACTTGCACAACGTTGAAATCATTCTCTCCACTGCGCTTGAGACAGGTGCATTACACCTCCTATATCGTGCTCAGTTGTATACGGTTGAATGGCCTTTTGCTGCTCCTCAACCTTGAAGCTATAGAGGGTTGAATTCCACCTCGTTACACTTCTTGCTTCAGATGATGGCAGGGCAGGTTCAGGCGTTTTTGGTGTTGCTCCAGTCTTCTGTACGTGTTGCCTGTACGCGAAAGTGTCCCGCAATTCTTCTGGCCACCGACAGCATCTCTTGCAGCCCCTCTCGTTTTTTAAATAATTCTGCACCACCAAATTCAAGGTATGTGCATAACATGGGACGTGCTGGAATTTGCCATATTTAATGCACACACAATTTGCTGGCGTTGTCCGATGCACAAATCCACAGGAGAGTCCAATGGGGTAAGCCATTCTGCGATGATCTTCCTCAGTCTGGTAAGAGGTTTTTAGCTGTGTGCGCTATTCTGGAAAGCGGTGATACAAAGCGTAGCCTGCCTAGGAAAGAGTTGGCGTTTGTCGAGATGCTGCTACTGGTGCGCGCTGCTGTTCTTGCGGCGGAGTCCATACATCTACCCAGTGGGCTGTCACAGTCTATAGTCTGAGTCTGCCCTGCTCCACTTGTCCACATGTCGCTGGTTAGTGGACATTGTGTCACAACTGCATTTTTTAGGACACTGGTGAGTCTTTTCTGAGGTCTGTGTACATTTTCGGTATCGCCTGCCTAGAGAAATGGAACTAGATGGTATTTGGTACCGGGGACACAGTACCTCAAACAAGTCTATAGTTGGCTCTGCAGTAATGATGAATACCGGAACACGTTCTCACCGCCAGGATGCAAGGCCTCAGTTATCCGCTTTGCAGCAGGATTGACTGCTGTGATATTCATCTTCACACGCAAAGGACTGTTGGACAGTCAATTGCTTGGTGGAAGTAGTAAATAGTGTCTACGACTTCCCCTCTGGGATGACCATCGACTCCCAGCAGCAACAACAGCAGCGCCAGCAGCAGTAGGCGTTACACACGCAAGGATGCATCGGAGGAATCCAGGCAGGAGAGGACTCGTCAGAATTGCCAGTGACATGGCCTGCAGGACTATTGGCATTGCTGGGAAGGAGGAAATTGACACTGAGGGAGTTGGTGGGGTGGTTTGCGTGAGCTTGGTTATAAGAGGAAGGGATTTACTGGTCAGTGGACTGCTTCCGCTGTCGCCAAAGTTTTTGAACTTGTCACTGACTTATGATGACTGCGCTGCAGGTGACGTATAAGGAGGATGTTCAGAGGTGGTTAACGTCCTTACCCCTACTTATTACAGCTTGACAAAGGCAACACACGGCTTGACAAATGTGTCCGCATTTCTGTTGAAATACTTCCACACGAAGAGCTGATTTATTTGGTATTTTCACCAGGCATGTCAATGGCCATATTCCTCCCCACGGACAACAGGTGTCTCCTCGGGTGCCTGACTAAACAAACCACCTCACATCAGAATCCTCCTGGTCAATTCACTCCCAGCGCCAGCAACCACACTATCCTCCTCATCCTGGTGTACTTCAAACTGACATCTACAATCTGACTGAACTGGACTGTGGGTGCTCCATCCAGCACTTGCAGGGGGCGTGCAAATGGTAGGAAGGCGCATGCTCTTCACGTCAGTGTTGGGAATGGGTGCTCCTTCCAGCACTTGCAGGGGGCGTGCAAATGGTGGAAGGCGCATGCTCTTCACGTCCAGTGTTGGGAAGGTCAGGCATCGCAACCGACACAATTGGACTCTCCTTGTGGATTTGTGATTTCGAAGAACGCACAGTTCTTTGCTGTGCTTTTGCCAGCTTAAGTCTTTTCATTTTTCTAGCGAGAGGCTGAGTGCTTCCATCCTCATGTGAAGCTGAACCACTAGCCATGAACATAGGCCAGGGCCTCAGCCGTTCCTTGCCACTCCGTGTGGTAAATGGCATATTGGCAAGTTTACGCTTCTCCTCCGACGATTTTATTTTAGATTTTTGAGTCCTTTTTTTACTGATATTTGGTGTTTTGGATTTTACATGCTCTGTACTATGACATTGGGCATCGGCCTTGGCAGACGACGTTGATGGCATTTCATCGTCTCGGCCATGACTAGTGGCAGCAGCTTCAGCACGAGGTGGAAGTCGATCTTGATCTTTCCCTATTTTTGGAACCTCAACATTTTTGTTCTCCATATTTTAATAGGCACAACTAAAAGGCACCTCAGGTAAACAATGGAGATGGATGGATACTAGTATACTTATGGATGACGAGTGACTGCCGACACAGAGGTAGCTACAGCCGTGGACTACCGTACTGCGTCTGCTAGTATAGACTGGATGATAATGATATAAAAAAAATATATATATCACTACTGCAGGACAGGTATATATTATATAATGACGGACCTGCTGGACACTGTCAGCAGCAGACTCCTAAACTACTAGTATGAAGAAGATAGAAAAAAAAAAACCCACCACAGGTAGGTATACAATTATGGACGAGCACTGCCGACACAGAGGTAGCTACAGCCGTGGACTACCGTACTGCGTCTGCTAGTATAGACTGGATGATAATGATATAAAAAATATATATATATATATCACTACTGCAGGACAGGTATATATTATATAATGACGGACCTGCTGGACACTGTCAGCAGCAGACTCCTAAACTACTAGTATGAAGAAGATAGAAAAAAAAAAAACCACCACAGGTAGGTATACAATTATGGACGAGCACTGCCTACACAGAGGTAGCTACAGCCGTGGACTACCGTACTGCGTCTGCTAGTATAGACTGGATGATAATGATATAAAAAATATATATATATCACTACTGCAGGACAGGTATATATTATATAATGACGGACCTGCTGGACACTGTCAGCAGCAGACTCCTAAACTACTAGTATGAAGAAGATAGAAAAAAAAACCCCCACCACAGGTAGGTATACAATTATGGACGAGCACTGCCGACACAGAGGTAGCTACAGCCGTGGACTACCGTACTGCGTCTGCTAGTATAGACTGGATGATAATGATATAAAATATATATATATATATCACTACTGCAGGACAGGTATATATTATATAATGACGGACCTGCTGGACACTGTCAGCAGCAGACTCCTAAACTACTAGTATGAAGAAGATAGAAAAAAAAAACCCACCACAGGTAGGTATACAATTATGGACGAGCACTGCCGACACAGAGGTAGCTACAGCCGTGGACTACCGTACTGCGTCTGCTAGTATAGACTGGATGATAATGATATAAAAAATATATATATATCACTACTGCAGGACAGGTATATATTATATAATGACGGACCTGCTGGACACTGTCAGCAGCAGACTCCTAAACTACTAGTATGAAGAAGATAGAAAAAAAAAACCCACCACAGGTAGGTATACAATTATGGACGAGCACTGCCGACACAGAGGTAGCTACAGCCGTGGACTACCGTACTGCGTCTGCTAGTATAGACTGGACGATAATGATATAAAATATATATATATATCACTACTGCAGGACAGGTATATATTATATAATGACGGACCTGCTGGACACTGTCAGCAGCAGTCTCCTAAACTACTAGTATGAAGAAGATAGAAAAAAAAAACCCACCACAGGTAGGTATACAATTATGGACGAGCACTGCCGACACAGAGGTAGCTACAGCCGTGGACTACCGTACTGCGTCTGCTAGTATAGACTGGATGATAATGATATAAAAAATATATATATATCACTACTGCAGGACAGGTATATATTATATAATGACGGACCTGCTGGACACTGTCAGCAGCAGACTCCTAAACTACTAGTATGAAGAAGATAGAAAAAAAAACCCACCACAGGTAGGTATACAATTATGGACGAGCACTGCCGACACAGAGGTAGCTACAGCCGTGGACTACCGTACTGCGTCTGCTAGTATAGACTGGATGATAATAATATAAAAAATATATATATATCACTACTGCAGGACAGGTATATACAGGGGTGGATTGGGAACAAAAAGCGGCCCGGGAAAAATTTGTACTAGTGGCCCCACATGGGCAGCACCAGAGGTGTAAGGTCTAGCCATGGGCCATGGCAGCAGCACCCTCCCCCCAAAACTTTCCAGGTAGTGGGCATGTCCAACATCAAGGGGGAAGTTAAAAAGATATAAAATTAAATATTATGAGCACATTATATGATACACTTTCAGAATTTAGGAAACTATATAATTCTTTAGAAATATATATATTTTCTTATTACACCAACCGTATCCCAATCACTATTCACTCAATCTTATATGTCAGCCAAGCAGGCAGACAGAGCATACACTAGATCATCTGCAATTTTCATGTATGCAAATTATTTAGCATCTTATTCATTATGTCTATAAAAAGGACCACATGTCCTCAAACAAAACAGGCCGCACTGGTGCGTCGGCCCACCGGGAAACTTCCCTGTGGACCCTATGGCCAATCCGCCTCTGGGTATATATTATATAATGACGGACCTGCTGGACACTGTCAGCAGCAGACTCCTAAACTACTAGTATGAAGAAGATAGAAAAAAAAAACCCCACCACAGGTAGGTATACAATTATGGACGAGCACTGCCGACACAGAGGTAGCTACAGCCGTGGACTACCGTACTGCGTCTGCTAGTATAGACTGGATGATAATGATATAAAAAATATATATATATCACTACTGCAGGACAGGTATATATTATATAATGACGGACCTGCTGGACACTGTCAGCAGCAGACTCCTAAACTACTAGTATGAAGAAGATAGAAAAAAAAAACCCACCACAGGTAGGTATACAATTATGGACGAGCACTGCCGACACAGAGGTAGCTACAGCCGTGGACTACCGTACTGCGTCTGCTAGTATAGACTGGACGATAATGATATAAAATATATATATATATCACTACTGCAGGACAGGTATATATTATATAATGACGGACCTGCTGGACACTGTCAGCAGCAGTCTCCTAAACTACTAGTATGAAGAAGATAGAAAAAAAAAACCCACCACAGGTAGGTATACAATTATGGACGAGCACTGCCGACACAGAGGTAGCTACAGCCGTGGACTACCGTACTGCGTCTGCTAGTATAGACTGGATGATAATGATATAAAAAATATATATATATCACTACTGCAGGACAGGTATATATTATATAATGACGGACCTGCTGGACACTGTCAGCAGCAGACTCCTAAACTACTAGTATGAAGAAGATAGAAAAAAAAAACCCACCACAGGTAGGTATACAATTATGGACGAGCACTGCCGACACAGAGGTAGCTACAGCCGTGGACTACCGTACTGCGTCTGCTAGTATAGACTGGATGATAATAATATAAAAAATATATATATATCACTACTGCAGGACAGGTATATACAGGGGTGGATTGGGAACAAAAAGCGGCCCGGGAAAAATTTGTACTAGTGGCCCCACATGGGCAGCACCAGAGGTGTAAGGTCTAGCCATGGGCCATGGCAGCAGCACCCTCCCCCCAAAACTTTCCAGGTAGTGGGCATGTCCAACATCAAGGGGGAAGTTAAAAAGATATAAAATTAAATATTATGAGCACATTATATGATACACTTTCAGAATTTAGGAAACTATATAATTCTTTAGAAATATATATATTTTCTTATTACACCAACCGTATCCCAATCACTATTCACTCAATCTTATATGTCAGCCAAGCAGGCAGACAGAGCATACACTAGATCATCTGCAATTTTCATGTATGCAAATTATTTAGCATCTTATTCATTATGTCTATAAAAAGGACCACATGTCCTCAAACAAAACAGGCCGCACTGGTGCGTCGGCCCACCGGGAAACTTCCCTGTGGACCCTATGGCCAATCCGCCTCTGGGTATATATTATATAATGACGGACCTGCT
The DNA here is from genome assembly GCF_028390025.1 of Pseudophryne corroboree. Lineage (NCBI taxonomy): Eukaryota > Metazoa > Chordata > Amphibia > Anura > Myobatrachidae > Pseudophryne > Pseudophryne corroboree. Next base: position 338,625,582 of record NC_086449.1, on the reverse strand, counting down.
GGACACTGTCAGCAGCAGACTCCTAAACTACTAGTATGAAGAAGATAGAAAAAAAAAAACCACCACAGGTAGGTATACAATTATGGACGAGCACTGCCGACACAGAGGTAGCTACAGCCGTGGACTACCGTACTGCGTCTGCTAGTATAGACTGGATGATAATGATCTAAAAATATATATATATCACTACTGCAGGACAGGTATATATTATATAATGACGGGCCTGCTGGACACTGTCAGCAGCAGACTCCTAAACTACTAGTATGAAGAAGATAGAAAAAAAAAACCCACCACAGGTAGGTATACAATTATGGACGAGCACTGCCGACACAGAGGTAGCTACAGCCGTGGACTACCGTACTGCGTCTGCTAGTATAGACTGGATGATAATGATATAAAAAATATATATATATCACTACTGCAGGTATATATTATAATATAATGAATGACGGACCTGCTGGACACTGTCTGTCAGCAGAATGCGTTTATAGAATAAAAAATAAAAAAACACCACACGAGTGTTTAACTTTTTCAGGCAGACAATATACTGGTGGTCACTGGTCAGTCACACTGGCAGCAAAAGTGTGCACTGTTATGTACTCCTGCTATAACTGCTCCCCAGTCTCCCCCACAATTAAGCTGTGTGAGCAGTGAGCACTCAGCACAGTCAGATATACATAGATGATATTATCATGCAGCACACTGAGGCTGAGCACAGATATGGTATGTGACTGTGTATCGTTTTTTTTCAGGCAGAGAACGGATTTTAAATAATAAATAAAACTGGTGGTCACTAGTATAACTATCAGCAAAACTCTGCACTCTCTGAGTACTCCTAATGCTCCCCAAAATTACTAAAATTAAATTACTAGTAAATCAAGTGTCTCACTCTCTATCTAAACGGAGAGGACGCCAGCCACGTCCTCTCCCTATCAATCTCAATGCACGTGTGAAAATGGCGGCGACGCGCGGCTCCTTATATAGAATCCGAGTCTCGCGATAGAATCCGAGCCTCGCGAGAATCCGACAGCGGGATGATGACGTTCGGGCGCGCTCGGGTTAGCCGAGCAAGGCGGGAAGATCCGAGTCTGCCTCGGACCCGTGTAAAAAGGCTGAAGTTCGGGGGGGTTCGGATTCCGAGGAACCGAACCCGCTCATCTCTACTGTGCACAGGGATTTAAGTCTATTTCTAGAAATAGGGTTTACACCCACAGTCACTGTCCCATTCACCGTTGCTGGGTAGCAGAATCTGCCTCTGGGCAGGTAACCCAGTATTAATATGAGATATGGAAGGAGAGAAGGGGAGACATGTGTCTTTGTAATAGCCCTGGCTCAGTTCTGTGGTGACAATGCTGATGCCCAGTGTCCCTGGCTCAGTTCTGTGGTGACAGTGCTAATGCCCAGTACCTTCCGCAGTTGCCAGCTCCAGCTGGATGTCGCGATCCCTGACACACAGTATCCCTTGGTCACTGTAGTCTCGCCCGCTCCGCAGCTGCCTGTGCATAGTAGGCCTCTGTGGAAGCGATCGCTGCCTGGCTGTCTCTAAACTTGGGTCACGCTAGTGTGGGCGCTATGCGTTGCCGCACTCAGCGCTGACCCCTTGTCCTGCTGTGGGAACACCGCCTCTGCGTCACTCCTGCTCCTCGCCACGTGTGTCCACACACTGGCCCTCCTCAGAGCCGGCCCTAGCCAATTTGATGCCATAGGCAAAATTTTGTCTGGTGCCCCCTAGCACCGCCGCTGGTTCTGCATCTGACCCAGCCACACTTAGGCAGTAGGGCCCACCGAGGGGGGTACACTTTGGGCCAGATCAACCCTACATAATGGCACACAGTGATGCCCATAATACACATAATTCCACATAGCAATGCACCTTACACATATGCCCCACATTAGTAATGCTAGTAGCTTTTTTTATATAACTTACTTTTGCTTGCTGGCATGCTTGCAGTCAGTGTGTGCGCCCATGCAGCTCCATGGATCCGTGACTGCGTTTTGTGAGATGGGGGTAGCAGGGTGGGTGCGTGCTTGCGCTCACACCCGTTAAAGGGGCACCCATACAAGGGATGTGACCTCACAGGGTATGCCATAATGGCAGGGTAATTTTACTGGACTGACTAGGAAATAAAGTGTGAGGAGAATACTGCCCATGTTATGTCCCTGCAGACACCTGGGGTTTGCACAGGGATAAGGGACACAGGATAGCAGCAGGGTCCCCCTCCCCCATGTGCACAAGCAGTATAGGTGATGTCATATTTATGTGAAGCAGTCTTCCAAATACACATGTGGTAACATATGGAACCATCCAGTAATAACCTTATATATTCAGTGAAAATGTCACAGGTCCAGGCATTGCAGTTACTGGGCTTCTGCTGTCTGTCTGAGTTCTCACAAGTCAGGGGCATTCAAGCATGTCAGAGGGAGTTTTAAGAACTTTAAGGGAGAGTGTGCATTTGTTTTTATAAATGTAAACAGCAGTGTATACAAGTACTGATTGAATACTTTGGAAAGTAACAGTTAGTTGGCAGACTGTCCCTCCCAGCATGAGATACTGCAGGGACATGCTTGGATGCCCCTAGACATGCTTGGATGCCCTAGGCAAATGCCTAGCCTGCCTATAGCTAAGGCTGGCTCTGGCCCTCCTGCACGCTCTTTACACTGCAGCTCCTATTTCCTCCTCTGCACACATGTAATGTTGCAACTCCCCAGCTCACTCCTCACACAGGTCACAGGGTTATCAAAATAGCGGGCTTTTCCTTTCCAGCTTCAGAGTTGAGTCTGCCTTCCCTGGGTCCTAGTGCCGCTCTTGTTCCATTAACCCTGTGTTGTCAGAATCTTTAATAGTCTGAGTGTTAGGCGCGGCGGCTCTTGCCGGCGCCCGGACCGTTGCCGGGCGACGTCACGGCCGCCGCGCCTCCCTGTTCCCCCGCACGGCGCCTAGCAACGCCAGGACGCCGTGCGCGCTGAAGCCGCCGGGTCCCTGGCAATGCCAGGACGCCGTGCGCTCAGAGCCGCCGGGTTCATGGCAACAGGGACGCCACAGGCGGACTGCATTCCCCGTTGCCATGTTAGGATTTCACACACACCTGCCCTTCTCTGGTCGGGCAGCAGGGCAGCTGCACGACATCAGTAATTTAGGTTCTGCATAGTCATTGGAGGGCTCCCTTTTATATGCCTCCTCACTGCTTTACACAGATGCCAGTGATAGCTTCCTGCATGCTGTTCCTGCCCAGCAGTTTTCCTTTTCCAGCGTGCTGTGATCTGGTCTACTCTGTTCCCTGTGGTCCCGAGTCCTGGTGTCCGGAAGCCGGTCGTGGCAATCTTTTCAGTTCTCCAGCCGATTGTTACCTGTGTCTGTCATCTCGGGGTTCTCGTTCAGTTGGGTTACTCTCCCGGTATCGTGAGTAGCGGCTTCTGCCGCGTCTTGCGGCCTAGGCCGCTGTATTCTTTAGAATAGAAATAAGGTGTGTGTATTCTGGCGCGGTCTAAAGTGTCAACCCAATCTCACTCCTCTAGTGATTTGCCCAACCACAAATCACACACAATAATGATAAATGTAAGGGTTTGTTGAGGGGAAATCAAAGGCGATACTTAATACAGAAATAAAGTAAAAAATATAAAACAAATCAATATACGTCACATGAAATTCCAATGAACTGATGTTAATGTTGATCTTTTCTTATCCAGTGTCTATGGTGAATTTTTTTTATCAGTTCAGACAGATCTCCAACGTGGAATGCATAGGAAACAAAATGAAAGAGGGGCATACAATGTGTAGCAACGTTTGTTATGAAATAACATAAAAATAAGTCCAGTGACTTCTCCATGGAAAAAAGACTCTGTAAGGTGTGAATCTTGATAGATGAGAAAGGGACAGTTCCTCACCACCTTTTCATATAGAAATGAACGTACCAAAACTCACTTAAGGAAATATATCGCCATACATATCAAGGTATCTTTATAATTTCTAAGAGGAAAACAGCAAAAGAAGTCGAAAGTTCATTCAATTAAACGTACCACACTCACTTTCTTGGAATGCGGGTATCCTCATATAAAGGTTTCTTTAGAATAGATGTACGTGAAGCCTTCTCTTTTCCAAAAAAAGGTCATTTATTGTTACAAATAAAATTACATAAAATAATTTTTCCTCCTTATATGTTACCATAAAAAAGGTATAGATACAATAGGTGGGTCAGATTGAATGAGAATGACATAGGTGAATTCCGGACTGTCGCCTAGGTAACACCAATGTACTATACCTTCAAAATTTTGGGTGGCAACAGGAGGACGCAGTAAAAACACGGATAAATCACTGTCTGGGTGCACCAACGCCGTTTCGACCCACAGGTCTTTTTCAAGGTGTGTGCCCAGACAGTGACAGACAGGATATTTATACTCTAAAACAGGAAATATTAAGGAAGCATGGGTAATATTTTTACCAAAAATATCTGGCTCCAGTTTTATCTTTACAATCTAGATTCCTATGTCTATAACCAGTACTTATGTTATCTATGAATGCTTTTCAATATTTTAATAATATAAACTGTTTAAAAGGTCTGTTGTAGAATTGCGGGAGCCACACTTCCGTGTTCCAGCGTGCGTTCCACTGAACCGGAAGTGGCCCGCGATTACGTTTCTGCTGTGGTCTACTAGTGTATTCACACTGCCATCAATGCAGTTGTAGTCCCACAGCGGTTCAGCCTGCACGATCAATGTGTGTTATATACGAACTTAGAATCTGTGGTAGATGGTCTCTTCCATGATCTATTTTCTACGGGAGCCGCACTTCCGCGTTCCATTGTGCGTTCCACTGACCGGAAATGATCTAGACGTTGTCAGTTTCCACTATACTACAGAAACATAAATAATATTGTATATAGTGATATTCATTTTCTTAGTGAGTTTATATATTTAGGGTAATCGAATGGAGGGGAATCAAATCTCCCTTGTAGTGGACCCATTTTCACTGTATCCATTATGTTACACACCGCAAAAGATGGAAAAAACTTAAATGGAATCTTGGTGGATATGGATGGCACTCGCCTCTGTGTACACCTTAAGCATTCATAGATAACATAAGTACTGGTTATAGACATAGGAATCTAGATTGTAAAGATAAAACTGGAGCCAGATATTTTTGGTAAAAATATTACCCATGCTTCCTTACTATTTCCTGTTTTAGAGTATAAATATCCTGTCTGTCACTGTCTGGGCACACACCTTGAAAAAGACCTGTGGGTCGAAACGGCGTTGGTGCACCCAGACAGTGATTTATCCGTGTTTTTACTGCGTCCTCCTGTTGCCACCCAAAATTTTGAAGGTATAGTACATTGGTGTTACCTAGGCGACAGTCCGGAATTCACCTATGTCATTCTCATTCAATCTGACCCACCTATTGTATCTATACCTTTTTTATGGTAACATATAAGGAGGAAAAATTATTTTATGTAATTTTATTTGTAACAATAAATGACCTTTTTTTGGAAAAGAGAAGGCTTCACGTACATCTATTCTAAAGAAACCTTTATATGAGGATACCCGCATTCCAAGAAAGTGAGTGTGGTACGTTTAATTGAATGAACTTTCGACTTCTTTTGCTGTTTTCCTCTTAGAAATTATAAAGATACCTTGATATGTATGGCGATATATTTCCTTAAGTGAGTTTTGGTACGTTCATTTCTATATGAAAAGGTGGTGAGGAACTGTCCCTTTCTCATCTATCAAGATTCACACCTTACAGAGTCTTTTTTCCGTGGAGAAGTCACTGGACTTATTTTTATGTTATTTCATAACAAACGTTGCTACACATTGTATGCCCCTCTTTCATTTTGTTTCCTATGCATTCCACGTTGGAGATCTGTCTGAACTGATAAGAAAAAATTCACCATAGACACTGGATAAGAAAAGATCAACATTAACATCAGTTCATTGGGATTTCATGTGACGTATATTGATTTGTTTTATATTTTTTACTTTATTTCTGTATTAAGTATCGCTGTATTCTTTAGTTTAACCAGTTACTGGTGTTTTTGCGGATGTTTCCGCCCTTACTGTCCTCCCCGGTACACGGCGGTGTCGTGTAGGGTGTGGACAGTAGTACCTTTGTTGTTCTTTTCCTTTGGCGGCATGCCGCACATACATTTAGTTTTAGGTCTTTTAATAGCCCCTAGCTCTTAGTTGGTTTAGTTAGAGGTCCCCTTGTTATCATTCTGTCTCGGTTTACGCCTTGTCCCATATCAAGACCTGGGGGCATCGGAATTGGGCAGACATAATCCGCCCTTCAAACGTGGCTGCCGTAGGCCCAAGAACCCATAGTCTCGCAGGCGTAAACTGACCACGCGGGTGAAACAACGGAGGTAGGTTGCTAGGGGTTATTACTATACCTTGCCATTGTTTCAGCGCCACGTTCTTGTGCTCTAGACTAACTACGCAATACCTCTTTCGTTCTGAGCACCAAGACCGTAACACTGAGGGAATCTCTGATATCTCTAGGGCAATCTTGCAGGGGTTCCTGCTGGGACAGGGGTCCCACATGTGTATAACGCTGGGAGTGGCTAGGAGCTATCATTGGGTTAGTGGCAGGTCTATCACACCCAGTCCACAGCTGATTGGGCAAGAAGCGCCCTCCCACACAGGTTACATCCAATGGGAGGCTCTGCCCTTTGGCTGCTGTGTTTCTTACAGAGCAGGATTAGCAATGGGACTGATGGAGCTGCAGCTCCAGCCCCACACCCCAAAATAGGCCCACTGCATCTGCAGCAACACACCTTCCAACAATTTACACATAAAAATTGATACAAATTTGAAAAGGGGGCGTGGCCATGGGTACAGCCGCGTGGTCAGGCCCCTTTTCCTATACTTTCAATGGAAGCTTGGAGAGTCAAAAATCAGTACAGACCAAAAAAAAAAAAGGGACTGTACCTGCCAAAAAGGTACAGCTGGAGGGTATACCACTGCATCTGCAGAAAGTCTCTGCGCTGCAGATAGGGGGGGGGGGGAATCTTTTTACTTCAGCGTCCTATGTCCTGCTGCCAGACCGCCTGCCCCCTGCAGCATCAACAATCCCCACTCCCTAGCCACAGCGCAGGTGGAACAAAAGCTGCTGCTGCCCGCAGCGCAGGTGGAACAAAAGCTGCTGCTGCCACCGGCATAGATCTGTATGAAAGCGGCGCAGCAGAAGGCTTTCATAGCCCTCCCTGCACCGCATACTCTCTGAGCCCCGGAGCCTTCTCTGCTCGTGATGTCACAGAAGTGCCTTCCCGCCACAGCCGCGCCCAGATCCCCAGAGGCCCTGACTCCACAACACAGCACCTGGGCTGCCGGCCTGGAAGCCCCGAGATGGCTAATGTAACGGATAGAGTGGGTGATATTGTGGAGGGTAATGTCTGGTGGCTGAATCAATGTAAAAGGTGACAGTGCTGTGCAGTGCAGTGGGTGTGCAGTCAGGGCCGGTGCTAGGATGTTCGGCGCCCCCCTGCAAACTATAAATTTGCACCCTCGCATACTTTACAAAGGCACTGCGCACATAATACCCCCTGTAGTAGAGACACTTACACACGTAACGCCCCCTGTACCAGTGCCGCTTACACACGTAACGCCCCCTGTACCAGTGCCGCTTACACACGTAACGCCCCCTGTACCAGTGCCGCTTAAACACATAATGCCCCCTGTACCAGTGCCGCTTACACACGTAACGCCCCCTGTACCAGTGCCACTTACACATGTAACGCCCCCTGTACCAGTGCCGCTTACACACGTAACGCCCCCTGTACCAGTGCCGATAACACACGTAACGCCCCCTGTACCAGTGCCGCTTACACACGTAACGCCCCCTGTACCAGTGCCGCTTACACACGTAATGCCCCCTGTACCAGTGCCGCTTACACACGTAACGCCCCCTGTACCAGTGCCGTTTACACACATTATGCTGCAGACACACATACACACACAACAGACACATACAGTATATATACAAACACACACATACATACTGTACATACATTACACACATACAAAGTCACACATATATACAGTATACACAGACACTGTATATACACACACACACACACTCACTCTCTTTCCAGACACTTACCTAATGAAGTCTGACTGGTCGAAGCTGTAGCAGCTCATCCTCCTGCTGCAGCATGGTCCCGTCTAGCGCCGCCTCTTATTCCCATCTAGCTCCACCCCCTTTGGCTCCCGCGCGGCCACTGAATGTCACACAGGGGAGCGGGGGGAGAGAGGAGGCTTTGTGCTGCTGGCGCCGAGGGGGAGAGGAGATTTTGTGCTGCTGGCGCCGATGCATGTGTGACAGCAGCCGGCAGCAGCAGCAGGGATAGCAGCATTAGCTCAGCACAGGGATGCAGAGCAGGGAGAACGCCTCTCCTTCCTGGTGCCTCCCTGCACTGCATCCCTTTGCTGAGCGGCTAGCGCCGGGCCTGTGTGCAGTGTCACTGACTCTGACACTGCACAGCACTCTCACCTTTTACATTGATTCAGCCAGTCACTCAGTTCTGCCAGCCAGTCACTATTGTTAGCACCAGTGTCCCAACGCGCCACATTACAGGGAAGTAGACGCACTAAATAAACTACAGCTCCCAGCAGCCCTTAGCGCCGAAGCATTCCGGCCCTTAGGGCTGCTGGGAGCAGTAGTTTATTGAGTGCATCTTCTTCCCTGTAATGCAGCGCGTTGGGACACCGGTGCTAACAATAGTGACTGGCTGCTGTGCGAGTCTCCGGGAGAGCCACTGCCAAAGGGAGGACAGCAGCTTAGCTGCTGACAGGAGGAGAAGCAGGATAAGCATTACCCGCCCCATCCGCGGCACCCCCACACACCCCCTCCAGCACCCGCGGTAGCTCCGGACCCCCTCCCCCACCCGCAGCAACCCCGCACCCGCCCCTCCCGCTGCACCACCGTATTCGCCCCTTCCCCACCCGGGGTACCCCCGCAACTGCTTCTTCCCCACCCGCGGTGGCTCCGGACCCCACCTGCGGCACCAGCCCCTTCCCCCACCTGCGGCACCACCGCAACCGCCCCTCCCTTACCCACGGTACCCGCGGATCCCATCCGCGTCTTCCCCGCACCCGCCACTCCCCCAACCAAAGCACCTACTAGGTGATTCAACAGGCCCTGCGTGCGCTGTTCACGCCATTGCAAGGGGCTTCGACCCCTTAACCATTGCACGCCCTTTGTCTGTGCAATATTTAACCACTCACACAATTATGGTTGGAGGTAATACTCCATATAATAAAAATATTGCACGCCACAAGGGTGTGCAAGGGTTACGTAGCCCCTTACGACGGTGTGAAGAGCGCCCGTAGGGCGCGATGAATCACCTAGTTAATAATAACTGGCTGTTGTAAACAAAAAACAAAAAGGAGTTGGATAAAATAATAAGGTTGGGACAAAAAATAGAAAGTAAGGTGTTATTAATTGTTGCTTTAACTGAAGATACTCCACTGTATCTTATCATTCAAATCAATGGGTCTGGTAGTTTTCAGCATGTATATCCATCTTGCTTCCATACGTAGAAGATGTCCGCCTCGGTCTCCATCCCTAATTGTTCTAGAGACATGATCAATGATTTGGAAACTTAAATTAATGAGTATATGTTTCATATCTGCATAGTGCCTGGCTACAGGTTGATCAGACGGTTTGCCTGTGAGGGCAGCCTTAATTTCTGATCTATGCATAGTGAGACTTTCCCTAACCCTACGTATAGTTTTGCTCACATATTGTAAGTGGCAGGGGCAGGTGATCACGAACACAACGTGCGTTATAGTGCAGGTCAAAACATGTCTGATTTTAAATGACTGACCTGTAACACATGATGTAAATGAAGCCCCCGTCCGCATATTGCTACATGTTTTACAACCAAGGCATTTATAGCATCCATATGGTTTGGTTAAAAAAATTGGTCGGTACTACATCTCCGAATCCAGTGATGTCCGTATGTACAAGATGATCTTTAATGCTCTTGCTCTTGGAGAAACAGGTAAGCGGTCGTTTATTTTTAAGTGTAGGTAGGTTTGTGTCCATTGATACTATGGGCCATAATGCTCATAGGGCTCTGGGCACTACTGGACTGGATGAATTGTATTTCATAACGAAGGACAATATCTCCTCCTTAGATTTAGGTTTCTGTTCCAGCAATTTGGACCTGGGGATGACCATTACCTCCTGTTTACATTTAAGCAATTCATGACGGTCATATCCACGTGCGATGAACCAATCCACCACTAGGGATAATGCCTCATCAACCTTGTCTGGATCACTCGTGATTCTCGCCGCTCTGATCAACTGCGATTTAGGTAGGCCCTTTTTTTAATGCCCTTGGATGGTGACTATTCGAGCGCAATAAGGTGTTCTTATCCGTAATTTTGTAATGTACCTCAGTTTGGACTCTGTTGTTACTGAGGGTTACTTTTAAATCTAAGTAACTTAAATACACTGAGTCACTTTGGGCAGTAATTTTGATAGGTGAATTCCTGTTGGTAATTAGTGATATCAACTGGTTAAATTTCGGTAAGCCACCAGTCCATAGTATAAAAACATCATTGATGTATCTCGAATAATGTAAAATATGCTGACTCTACTCCTCATCATCAAAAAACATTACTTGTTCCTCCTGTAACATAAATACATTGGCAAATGTGGAGGGAGACATTGCTCCCCATCGCACACCCACTAGTTTGGTAAAAAAAATTGCCATCAAACAAAAATTTCTGGTAAGGGTGAGTTCCAATAGTTTGAGGAACAGATCCAAATCAAATGAAGTCATGTCCTCCTTGATCAAAAAGGCTCTCATTGCTGTTAGACCTTGCAAATATAGAATGCTTGTATACAAGCTGCAAATATCGATTGTGCAAATTAACACATTATCAGGAACCTCATTGAAGGAACTCAGGCGGGTCAAAAAAGAGGTAGTATCTTTCACAAAATTGGGTTGCTTTAGAATCAAAGGCTGAAGGATACTGTCCAGAAAAATTGAGATGAGCTGATAAAGTGACTGGTGAGCAGAAATGATGGGCCTACCCAGAGGCTTAACTAAACTTTTGTGTATCTTTGGGACTGTAAATAAGACCGGTACTTTTGGAAACTGCTGTTTTAAAGCAGAACATAATTTTTCTGTGATCAATTTGGAATTACTTGCTTGATTAAGGATGTTGTCCACCTCGGTCTTGAAACCAGGGGTCGGGTCTGATGGTAATGACTGCTAAACTGCAGGATCAGATAGTTGGCCATATATCTCTGCTTTGTAATCAGATAAATTCAAAATCACTATACCGCCCCCCTTATCGGAAGGTGTCACGGTAGGCACCTAGTTGTTTCAGAGCTCTATATTCAGACTTAGATAGATTTTGATGATTCTTGGTGGAAGCCGTCGTGTATTTCACCATAGAGTCATCCATTAATCTTGTAAAAGACTTGATGGAAGAATTGCTGGACTGTGGGTCAAACTCAGATTTGGATCTATTTTTAATAAAGTTGTGGTGCGGATCAGTGGATGGAAGAGATTGGTGGTTCTGAAAAAATTCCTGTAAATGTGGCCTATGGGCAAAATTGTAAAGTTCAGACTACCAGGTGAGGTCGTCAAAGCTATTTGTAGGTGTAAATGACTAAGCATTGTTGAGGACTTTTATTTCTAGATCACTAAGAGTCCGGCTTGAAAGATTGCATATTGATGGTCATTCCGAGTTGTTCGCTAGCTGCATTCGCTCGCTGTGCAGCTATGTGGCAAAAAACGGCACTTCTGCGTATGCGGTGCAATGAGCATGCGCGGCGTACTATTACAACGAATGATGTTGTTTTACACAGGGTCTAGCGATGCTTTTCAATCGCAAAGGCAGCCGCAGAGTGATTGACAGGAAGAGGGCATTTCTGGGTGTCAACTGACCGTTTTCAGGGAGTGATCGGAAAAACGCAGGCGTGCCAGGAAAAACGCAGGCGTGGCTGGGCGAACGCAGGGCTTGTTTGTGACGTCACATCAGGAACTGAATGGTCTGAAGTGATCGCAAGCGCTGAGTAGGTTTGAAGCTACTCTAAAACTGCACAAAATGTATTTGTAGCCGTTCTGCGATCCCTTCGTTCGCACTACTGCTAAGCTAAAATACACTCCCAGTGGGCGGCGGCATAGCGTTTGCACGGCTGCTAAAAACTGCTAGCTCGGAATGACCCCCATTAAGTCTTCTTTTTGGCAGGTGTGCCCTTGGATCCGGACATTTTGTTTGCCCTTGCAGGTGAGCGTCTTCTTGTTCTTATGGCACCCGGGGGGTCCCTAAAAGGACACTTCTAGCATCAGATAGACCCTCGGAATCAGCCAGGACAAATTTGCTGTCACTATTAGATGTAGCAGAGTCTCTGCTCTGCAGTTCCCTGCGTTTCCGCCAGCTATGTTTTGCTCTAAATTTAGAGCCTGTGATTTCCAGGTTCGTCACCAGACACCCATCGGTAGACTTTGTTGGTTTCATAGTCCTCTTTAACAATTAGATGTTTGTTACGTTTAAACTTGATAAGCTCCTTCCTGTAGTTCTCGCATTGTGTCTGTATCTTGTTTACTAAATTCTGATTAACTTCCAACTGTAAAGTGGCTTTGTGCTTCATCTCCAGGTATTGGATCTTTTCTCTAGTAATTTTCAGTTCCCGTTCAGCTTCCTCCACTACTAATAAAATTAAGTCCAAACTGCATTTGTTTAAAATGCACATCCACTTAGTAAAAAATTCCGGATTAAAACGGCCGATGGTCGGCACATTGCGGATCCTAAAACCACGGGGGAATCATCTTATCGTGGAAATAGTCCGACAGTGAAATGCCATGCATTAAATAATCTATTTCACGCCGTTTTAGTTTAATTAATTGATGGTAAATATCATCCATGTTCAATTGCTTTTCAGTATCCGCTAGTTCCTCCGTGAACAATAATCTCTCAGTGTCTGCTTCAGTAAAGCTGAGTTACTGGGCAAATTGCTGTGGCCCAAAAGAGAGCTTTGTGACATAGGTGGTCATTCCGAGTTGATTGCAGCCAGCAACTTTTAGCTGCTGCTGCGATCAATAGTCCACGCCTATGGGGGAGTGTATTTTAGCTTAGCAGAGCAGCGATCGGTTGTGCAGCCCTGCTAAGCTAAAAAAATTTCACACAAAAGAAGACTAGGCCTGGACATACTTACCCTGTCCGATGGATCCAGCGATGATGGGCCTGGCTTTGACGTCACTCCTCCGCCCTACGTTCTCCTGCGCACACCTGCGTTTTACTCACCACTCCCCGAATACGGCTCCAAACGGTCCGGATCCGCCCTGCACCGCCCTCTTCCTGTCAATCTTCTTTGCGGTCCGTACTGCGATCGCTTTCTTCTTAAGCCGTGACGTAACCCGGTGACCCCTGTTGCCGGGCAACATCGCGCACTGCGGCCGCCGTGCATGCACATTCCGCACCCATTTGCACCGCAGCGATAAACCGTTGCGTGCGAACGGGTCGGAATGACCCCCATAGTGTCAGAGATAATTTCAATAAAGTGCTTTAATATATAATGGCTTATTCCAACGAAAATATAAAGTGCTGGACTGGTTATACAAAGTGTCTTTATGCCATATTATATATAATTATCTCACAGTTGACCAGTGGGTGAATGCTCCCAGGATGCAAAGTCCTTTTCAGGATGATTTAGTGGTAGTCCCTCTAATGCGTTTGGCATCCTTGGGTGCCTTTTCAAAGAGTGATTTAATTGTGGCTCAGAAAGTACTTATATTCCTATCATCCCAATTTGACTTCTTCTCTCATTGGTCAGTGGAGGAACACAGGTGTGTTACATCTGGATAACATTGCATGCCTGGTTTCTAAAACACTTGATGTCACCCACAGCAGAATACTATTCTCAAAATCAACCACCTGAATATTAGTGATGAGCGGGTTCGGTTTCTCGGAATCCGAACCCGCCGAACTTCAGCTTTTTTTACACGGGGCCGAGCAGGCTCGGATCCTCCCGCCTTGCTCGGTTAACCCGAGCGCGCCCGAACGTCATCATCCCGCTGTCGGATTCTCGCGAGGCTCGGATTCTATCGCGAGACTCGGATTCTATATAAGGAGCCGCGCGTCGCCGCCATTTTCACACGTGCATTGAGATTGATAGGGAGAGGACGTGGCTGGCGTCCTCTCCGTTTATAGAGAAGAGAGTAGAGAGTTAGAGACACTATTTACTAATTTTGGGGAGCATATTAGGACTGGAGTACTACTACTTGCTGATAGTGTGACCAGTGACCATTGACCACCAGTTTAATTAATCCGTTCTCTGCCTGAAAAAAAACGATACACAGTGTGACACAGTCACATACCATATCTGTGCTAAGCCTCAGTGTGCTGCATCATCATATGTAATACTGTATATCTGACTGTGCTGAGTGCTCACTGCTCACACAGCTTAATTGTGGGGGAGACTGGGGAGCAGTTAGAGCAGGAGTACATAAATAATATATTTTAAGTACAGTGCACACTTTTGCTGCCAGAGTGCCACACTGCCAGTGTGACTGACCAGTGACCACACTGACCACCAGTATATTGTGATTGTCTGCTTAGGACGGAGTACTACTTGCTGATAGTGTGACCAGTGACCAGTGAACACCACCAGTTTAATTAATCCGTTCTCTGCCTGAAAAAAAACGATACACAGTGTGACACAGTCACATACCATATCTGTGCTCAGCCCAGTGTGCTGCATCATATGTAATACTGTATATCATTATCTGACTGTGCTGAGTGCTCACTGCTCACACAGCTTAATTGTGGGGGAGACTGGGGAGCAGTTATAGCAGGAGTACATATTTTAAGTACAGTGCACACTTTTGCTGCCAGAGTGCCACTGCCAGTGTGACTGACCAGTGACCACTGACCACCAGTATATTGTGATTGTCTGCTGACCACCAGTATATTGTGATTGTCTGCCTGAAAAAGTTAAACACTCGTCGTGTGGTGTTTTTATAAACGCATTCTGCAGACAGTGTCCAGCAGGTCCGTCATTACATAATATATACCTGTCCGGCTGCAGTACTAGTGTGATATATATATATATATTTTAATTTTATCTCATTATCATCCAGTCTATATTAGCAGCAGACACAGTACGGTAGTCCACGGCTGTAGCTACCTCTGTGTCGGCAGTCGCTCGTCCATCCATAATTGTATACCACCTACCCGTGGTTTTTTTTTTTTTCTATCTTCTTGATACTAGTAGCTTACTTTAGGAGTCTGCAGTGCTGACAGACAGTGTCCAGCAGGTCCGTCATTACATAATATATACCTGTCCGGCTGCAGTACTAGTGTGATATATATATATATTTTAATTTTATCTCATTATCATCCAGTCTATATTAGCAGCAGACACAGTACGGTAGTCCACGGCTGTAGCTACCTCTGTGTCGGCAGTCGCTCGTCCATCCATAATTGTATACCACCTACCCGTGTTTTTTTTTTTTCTATCTTCTTGATACTAGTAGCTTACTTTAGGAGTCTGCAGTGCTGACAGACAGTGTCCAGCAGGTCCGTCAATACATAATATATACCTGTCCGGCTGCAGTACTAGTGTGATATATATATATTTTAATTTTATCTCATTATCATCCAGTCTATATTAGCAGCAGACACAGTACGGTAGTCCACGGCTGTAGCTACCTCTGTGTCGGCAGTCGCTCGTCCATCCATAATTGTATACCACCTACCCGTGGTTTTTTTTTTTTCTATCTTCTTGATACTAGTAGCTTACTTTAGGAGTCTGCAGTGCTGACAGACAGTGTCCAGCAGGTCCGTCATTACATAATATATACCTGTCCGGCTGCAGTACTAGTGTGATATATATATATATTTTTATTTTATCTCATTATCATCCAGTCTATATTAGCAGCAGACACAGTACGGTAGTCCACGGCTGTAGCTACCTATGTGTCGGCAGTCGCTCGTCCATCCATAATTGTATACCACCTACCCGTGTTTTTTTTTTTCTATCTTCTTGATACTAGTAGCTTACTTTAGGAGTCTGCAGTGCTGACAGACAGTGTCCAGCAGGTCCGTCATTACATAATATATACCTGTCCGGCTGCAGTACTAGTGTGATATATATATATTTTTTAATTTTATCTCATTATCATCCAGTCTATATTAGCAGCAGACACAGTACGGTAGTCCACGGCTGTAGCTACCTCTGTGTCGGCAGTCGCTCGTCCATCCATAATTGTATACCACCTACCCGTGGTTTGTTTTTTTTTCTATCTTCTTGATACTAGTAGCTTACTTTAGGAGTCTGCAGTGCTGACAGACAGTGTCCAGCAGGTCCGTCAATACATAATATATACCTGTCCGGCTGCAGTACTAGTGTGATATATATATATATTTTAATTTTATCTCATTATCATCCAGTCTATATTAGCAGCAGACACAGTACGGTAGTCCACGGCTGTAGCTACCTCTGTGTCGGCAGTCGCTCGTCCATCCATAATTGTATACCACCTACCCGTGTTTTTTTTTTTCTATCTTCTTGATACTAGTAGCTTACTTTAGGAGTCTGCAGTGCTGACAGACAGTGTCCAGCAGGTCCGTCATTACATAATATATACCTGTCCGGCTGCAGTACTAGTGTGATATATATATATATTTTTTTATTTTATCTCATTATCATCCAGTCTATATTAGCAGCAGACACAGTACGGTAGTCCACGGCTGTAGCTACCTATGTGTCGGCAGTCGCTCGTCCATCCATAATTGTATACCACCTACCCGTGTTTTTTTTTTTTTTCTATCTTCTTGATACTAGTAGCTTACTTTAGGAGTCTGCAGTGCTGACAGACAGTGTCCAGCAGGTCCGTCATTACATAATATATACCTGTCCGGCTGCAGTACTAGTGTGATATATATATATTTTTTAATTTTATCTCATTATCATCCAGTCTATATTAGCAGCAGACACAGTACGGTAGTCCACGGCTGTAGCTACCTCTGTGTCGGCAGTCGCTCGTCCATCCATAATTGTATACCACCTACCCGTGGTTTTTTTTTTTCTATCTTCTTGATACTACTAGCTTACTTTAGGAGTCTGCAGTGCTGACAGACAGTGTCCAGCAGGTCCGTCATTACATAATATATACCTGTCCGGCTGCAGTACTAGTGTGATATATATATATATATTTATTTTATCTCATTATCATCCAGTCTATATTAGCAGCAGACACAGTACGGTAGTCCACGGCTGTAGCTACCTATGTGTCGGCAGTCGCTCGTCCATCCATAATTGTATACCACCTACCCGTGTTTTTTTTTTTTTCTATCTTCTTGATACTAGTAGCTTACTTTAGGAGTCTGCAGTGCTGACAGACAGTGTCCAGCAGGTCCGTCATTACATAATATATACCTGTCCGGCTGCAGTACTAGTGTGATATATATATATTTTTTAATTTTATCTCATTATCATCCAGTCTATATTAGCAGCAGACACAGTACGGTAGTCCACGGCTGTAGCTACCTCTGTGTCGGCAGTCGCTCGTCATCCATAAGTATACTAGTATCCATCCATCTCCATTGTTTACCTGAGGTGCCTTTTAGTTGTGCCTATTAAAATATGGAGAACAAAAATGTTGAGGTTCCAAAAATAGGGAAAGATCAAGATCCACTTCCACCTCGTGCTGAAGCTGCTGCCACTAGTCATGGCCGAGACGATGAAATTGCATCAACGTCGTCTGCCAAGGCCGATGCCCAATGTCATAGTACAGAGCATGTAAAATCCAAAAAACCAAATATCAGTAAAAAAAGGACTCAAAAATCTAAAATAAAATTGTCGGAGGAGAAGCGTAAACTTGCCAATATGCCATTTACCACACGGAGTGGCAAGGAACGGCTGAGGCCCTGGCCTATGTTCATGGCTAGTGGTTCAGCTTCACATGAGGATGGAAGCACTCAGCCTCTCGCTAGAAAAATGAAAAGACTCAAGCTGGCAAAAGCACAGCAAAGAACTGTGCGTTCTTCGAAATCCCAAATCCACAAGGAGAGTCCAATTGTGTCGGTTGCGATGCCTGACCTTCCCAACACTGGACGTGAAGAGCATGCGCCTTCCACCATTTGCACGCCCCCTGCAAGTGCTGGAAGGAGCACCCGCAGTCCAGTTCCTGATAGTCAGATTGAAGATGTCAGTGTTGAAGTACACCAGGATGAGGAGGATATGGGTGTTGCTGGCGCTGGGGAGGAAATTGACATGGAGGATTCTGATGGTGAGGTGGTTTGTTTAAGTCAGGCACCCGGGGAGACACCTGTTGTCCATGGGAGGAATATGGCCATTGACATGCCTGGTGAAAATACCCAAAAAATCAGCTCTTCGGTGTGGAAGTATTTCAACAGAAATGCGGACAACATTTGTCAAGCCGTGTGTTGCCTTTGTCAAGCTGTAATAAGTAGGGGTAAGGACGTAAACCACCTCGGAACATCCTCCCTTATACGTCACCTGCAGCGCATTCATCATAAGTCAGTGACAAGTTCAAAAACTTTGGGCGACAGCGGAAGCAGTCCACTGACCAGTAAATCCCTTCCTCTTGTAACCAAGCTCACGCAAACCACCCCACCAACTCCCTCAGTGTCAATTTCCTCCTTCCCCAGGAATGCCAATAGTCCTGCAGGCCATGTCACTGGCAATTATGACGAGTCCTCTCCTGCCTGGGATTCCTCCGATGCATCCTTGCGTGTAACGCCTACTGCTGCTGGCGCTGCTGTTGTTGCTGCTGGGAGTCGATGGTCATCCCAGAGGGGAAGTCGTAAGCCCACTTTTACTACTTCCACCAAGCAATTGACTGTCCAACAGTCCTTTGCGAGGAAGATGAAATATCACAGCAGTCATCCTGCTGCAAAGCGGATAACTGAGGCCTTGGCATCCTGGGCGGTGAGAAACGTGGTTCCGGTATCCATCATTACTGCAGAGGCAACTAGAGACTTGTTGGAGGTACTGTGTCCCCGGTACCAAATACCATCTAGGTTCCATTTCTCTAGGCAGGCGATACCGAAAATGTACACAGACCTCAGAAAAAGACTCACCAGTGTCCTAAAAAATGCAGTTGTACCCAATGTCCACTTAACCACGGACATGTGGACAAGTGGAGCAGGGAAGGCTCGGGACTACATGACTGTGACAGCCCACTGGGTAGATGTATGGACTCCCGCCGCAAGAACAGCAGCGGCGGCACCAGTAGCAGCATCTCGCAAACGCCAACTCTTTCCTAGGCAGGCTACGCTTTGTATCACCGCTTTCCAGAATACGCACACAGCTAAAAACCTCTTACGGCAACTGAGGAAGATCATCGCAGAATGGCTTACCCCAATTGGACTCTCCTGTGGATTTGTGGCATCGGACAACGCCAGCAATATTGTGTGTGCATTAAATATGGGCAAATTCCAGCACGTCCCATGTTTTGCACATACCTTGAATTTGGTGGTGCAGAATTATTTAAAAAACGAGAGGGGCGTGCAAGAGATGCTGTCGGTGGCCAGAAGAATTGCGGGACACTTTCGGCGTACAGGCACCACGTACAGAAGACTGGAGCACCACCAAAAACGCCTGAACCTGCCCTGCCATCATCTGAAGCAAGAAGTGGTAACGAGGTGGAATTCAACCCTCTATATGCTTCAGAGGTTGGAGGAGCAGCAAAAGGCCATTCAAGCCTATACAACTGAGCACGATATAGGAGGTGGAATGCACCTGTCTCAAGCGCAGTGGAGAATGATTTCAACGTTGTGCAAGGTTCTGCAACCTTTTGAACTTGCCACACGTGAAGTCAGTTCAGACACTGCCAGCCTGAGTCAGGTCATTCCCCTCATCAGGCTTTTGCAGAAGAAGCTGGAGACATTGAAGGAGGAGCTAACACAGAGCGATTCCGCTAGGCATGTGGGACTTGTGGATGGAGCCCTTAATTCGCTTAACAAGGATTCACGGGTGGTCAATCTGTTGAAATCAGAGCACTACATTTTGGCCACCGTGCTCGATCCTAGATTTAAAACCTACCTTAGATCTCTCTTTCCGGCAGACACAAGTCTGCTGGGGTTCAAAGAACTGCTGGTGACAAAATTGTCAAGTCAAGCGGAACGCGACCTGTCAACATCTCCTCCTTCACATTCTCCCGCAACTGGGGGTGCGAGGAAAAGGCTCTGAATTCCGAGCCCACCCGCTTGCGGTGATGCAGGGCAGTCTGGAGCGACTGCTGATGCTGACATCTGGTCCGGACTGAAGGACCTGACAACGATTACGGACATGTCGTCTACTGTCACTGCATATGATTCTCTCCCCATTGAAAGAATGGTGGAGGATTATATGAGTGACCGCATCCAAGTAGGCACGTCAGACAGTCCGTACTTATACTGGCAGGAAAAAGAGGCAATTTGGAGGCCCTTGCACAAACTGGCTTTATTCTACCTAAGTTGCCCTCCCACAAGTGTGTACTCCGAAAGAGTGTTTAGTGCCGCCGCTCACCTTGTCAGCAATCGGCGTACGAGGTTACATCCAGAAAATGTGGAGAAAATGATGTTCATTAAAATGAATTATAATCAATTCCTCCGTGGAGACATTGACCAGCAGCAATTGCCTCCACAAAGTAGTACACAGGGAGCTGAGATGGTGGATTCCAGTGGGGACGAATTGATAATCTGTGAGGAGGAGGATGTACACGGTGATATATCGGAGGATGATGATGAGGTGGACATCTTGCCTCTGTAGAGCCAGTTTGTGCAAGGAGAGATTAATTGCTTCTTTTTTGGTGGGGGTCCAAACCAACCCGTCATTTCAGTCACAGTCGTGTGGCAGACCCTGTCACTGAAATGATGGGTTGGTTAAAGTGTGCATGTCCTGTTTATACAACATAAGGGTGGGTGGGAGGGCCCAAGGACAATTCCATCTTGCACCTCTTTTTTCTTTAATTTTTCCCTGCGTCATGTGCTGTTTGGGGAGTATTTTTTTGAAGGGCCATCCTGCGTGACACTGCAGTGCCACTCCTAGATGGGCCAGGTGTTTGTGTCGGCCACTAGGGTCGCTTAGCTTAGTCACACAGCTACCTCATTGCGCCTCTTTTTTTTCTTCTTTGCGTCATGTGCTGTTTGGGGAGTGTTTTTTGAAGGGCCATCCTGCGTGACACTGCAGTGCCACTCCTAGATGGGCCAGGTGTTTGTGTCGGCCACTAGGGTCGCTTAGCTTACTCACACAGCTACCTCATTGCGCCTCTTTTTTTCTTTGCGTCATGTGCTGTTTGGGGAGTAGTTTTTTGAAGGGCCAGCCTGCGTGACACTGCAGTGCCACTCCTAGATGGGCCAGGTGTTTGTGTCGGCCACTTGGGTCGTTGAGCTTAGTCACACAGCTACCTCATTGCGCCTCTTTTTTTCTTTGCGTCATGTGCTGTTTGGGGAGTGTTTTTTGGAAGGGCCATCCTGCGTGACACGGCAGTGCCACTCCTAGATGGGCCAGGTGTTTGTGTCGGCCACTTGGGTCGCTTAGCTTAGTCATCCAGCGACCTCGTTGCAAATTTTAGGACTAAAAATAATATTGTGAGGTGTGAGGTGTTCAGAATAGACTGAAAATGAGTGGAAATTATGGTTTTTGAGGTTAATAATACGTTGGGATCAAAATGACCCCCAAATTCTATGATTTAAGCTGTTTTTTAGGGTTTTTTGAAAAAAACACCCGAATCCAAAACACACCCGAATCCGACAAAAAAAATTCGGTGAGGTTTTGCCAAAACGCGTTCGAACCCAAAACACGGCCGCGGAACCGAACCCAAAACCAAAACACAAAACCCGAAAAATTTCCGGTGCACATCTCTACTAAATATATGTAAATAAAACAGTAACTTATTCCACTAAGATTAATTAATTAAAAAGCTTGTCATGGAGAGATGTACAGTATACTCAATATTTAACAAAACTACATGTTAATAATGGAAGTACATTTTAATTTTGATTTATAATCAAAAAGAGGTACCATAGGAATTGAACCCTAGTCCTTACCGAAGCTTAGACCGCTACCCTACAGACGCCAACATTTACTCAATATTTCTCAAGCATATCAGCTAATGTATTCACCTAATATAGAGACATGATATATAGAAAAAATCTATACAAAACATTAGTGTTCACATTTCTGGAGATATATAACCAACCTTCACGTTACGGGACTTTGTATCTATTTTTACCAAGATGTACCCAAGATTGCCAGATTATCCCAACAACAAATATAATATTCAACGCTGTATGTGTCTATATACATAAAAAAGTGAGTCTCCTAACTCACTAACAGCTGTTTTTCAAATTAAAAACCACATTAATTCAAAGAGAACCATATAATTTGTGTAATAAATCTACATTTTCATTTGTAGCCTTAACATACATTTTATTGGGACTGGAGAAATCGAACCCTCAAACTGGGTCCATAATGAGTCTGTAGTAGACCCTCGCCTTTCCCCTACTCTACATTCACCAATATGTCATTTGAAAATGTAGTGGTTCATAAATGGACCGGACTCAGACAGACGACGTCATATAGTTTAAATAAAGTAAAGTAATTCATTAGCAGCAGGCTGTAACATCTCCCTCCTTAAAAATACTGATCTGACTGTTTCACAGTTGCTGCATGTGGAGAGAGTGAGTGGGGGTAGGGGTAGGTTTTTGTTGTGGCAGTCCTCACCTCTGTGGTGCCGCTGGAGGGCCCCCGACTGCACTCCCTTTAACACACACACACACTCTATGTTCAGTGCACCCCCCACTATATACTGCCACTATATACACTGCACCCCCATCCTCTTCAATATTCTGCACCCTCAACATATACTGCCCCTATATACACACTGCATCCCCATACCCCTCCATATAGTGCCCCCTATATACAGGGCACCCCGCTCCTTCATATACTGCTCCTGCCATATACCGCAACCCCAGGTTACTTGCCATCACGGGACTTGGCAGCAAGCAGCAACCACCAGACGGTCCCGAAGCACTCAGTGTGGAGGCATCGGGGACATGTGTGGCCACTTACCGGCCAGGGGGAGAAGGTGAATCAGGCAAGAAATGGTGAGACCCTATGCATACCCTCCAACATTTTAAACATAAAAATAGGTACAAATTAGAAAAGGAGGCGTGTCCACTGATAGCCACGCCCCTTTTCCTACACTTTCAATGGAAGTTTGGAGAGCCAAAAATCAGTACAGGCCATAAAAAAAAGGTACTGTACCTGCTAAAAAGGTACAGTTGGAGGGTATGCCTGTGTGCAGAGAGTAGTGCGGTGACCAGGAGGAGAAGGAGTCGGTGCTGGAGCTGCAGATGATGCTTGTGAGAAGGAAGCAGATAGCTGGCTCAGTTGCTTTATATAAGCTGTGTGACGATGAAGGTCCTGTGCTCACTCCTCCCACACACTGCACAGGCCATGCTCAGACCCCTCTGGTCAGCTGCTGGTGGCTACTGGTGTCTTCTACCCCAGACTGGCCGGGAGCTGTGCAGGGACTGGTGAGCTTACATGTGCCAGTACTGGTGTATATAGAGCACCATCATTATAGCCTGCCCATTATTATTATTATCCTTTATTTATATGGCGCCACAAGGGTTCCGCAGCGCCCAATTACATAATACATAAACAAATAATCGAACAGGAAAACAGCAACTTACAGTTGATGACAGCATAGGACAAGTACAGGGTAAATAAACATAGTTACATAAGCAGATGACACTGGAATAAGTATCAGGTGGCAGAAGACTGCTGGATGTGGTGCAGTTGAAGATTATTAAAGTAAGAAAGGATAAGCACATGAGGGAAGAGGGCCCTGCTCGTGAGAGCTTACACTCTAAAGGGGAGGGGTAGACAGACAGGGTTGACACAGATGGGTACATAGAGAGCGTAGAACAGAGGGTTAGGATGAGATTTGGCTGGGTTTGGTGAAGAAGTGGGTCTTGAGAGATCGTTTGAAGTTTTGTAGAGAGGTGGAGAGTCTGAGGGGGAGAGGTAGGGAATTCCAAAGAAGTGGTGTAGCACAGATACTGTATATATATATATATATATATATATATAATAGCTAATGCTGCACAAACACACACACACAGTCGCACACCTGCTCAGCATGTCAGAGCCCCTGCTCCGAGCAGTAGGACTTCCAGAAACCAAGCAGCTCCTGTGTGAATAGCGACCGCACCCCCTATAATATGGCCCTGTGTCCATCATTTTGACAGGTTTTTAATTATATATGAGGATGAAAATGCTGGTACATTAAAACATTGATGTGGTAAAGAAACCTGCATATTGTGGTTTTATTTTCCTGACTGTCGCCGTCCAGATTGTATATACAGTGACTTTCATACAGCACAAACCGGAGAGCAACAGGACGAGGAATCCTTGTATGTAGAGTGCCGGATAACAATGCTAGAATATATATCACTTGCAGTTTAGGAGGGGAGACACTCACACATCGATTGAATTCCACTATATTACACTCTTTGATAGGATTCATCGGATTTTAGTTGGATACTCGATAGGTCCTATATAATTTGGAAAAAGAGGACTGACTTCATTTATTGTTGCCACCATCACTTGGTACATAATAATTCACCTATTTAGCATTTCCACACAGTAAAATCCTGGGTTATTTCCAGATAATAACAAGGGTATCACAAGGCAGTTTATACTCCTGGAGTGTATAGGATCTTTATCCGTTTTTGCACCTGCAAGGGTAGCCTGAAGTCGCCTATAATTTGTTTAAAGAGAATGGTTCCAATAAGGAGTTCTGCTTAACAGTCTCTCAAAAACGTATACCCCTGATAAAGCCCTTTTGAGTACGAAACGCGTTGGGTTTAAAGACCATTCCGTCTGAATAAATGGACTTCGGTATCTTGATTATCCCGTTTGTGAAGGGGACTATTACTTCATCTGTTTTGTAATATGTATTGTGAGATAATGCCTCAAGTTGCATTCGAATAGATTTTAATACATTTTATACACAGATAAAATTGGTTGCTGGATGAAATTAGAATTTTAACAATATAATTTTAATTTGTGCACCCTCATAAATCTATTGATATTTTATATATATATATATATATATATACACACACACACACACACACACACACACACACACACACACACACACACATGCATATATAATATTTCATCACACAAGTCGGCTGGTTTGGTGCGACACTGGCTTCAGACCGTTTTATTGTGCAGTAAGACAGGAAAACATAAAAAATAAATACCTTGCTGGCTGGCACTTTCTAAACACAGAACAGAATAACTCTAATTAATTAAACAAACAAAACCAAAGGAGAAGTTTACCAGGCACAGCTCACTGGTTTTCAATAGCAGATTTCTCTCTGTAGTCTCTCTTCTTTCCCCAGGCAGTATGAGAGACAGATGATCAGGCCGACAGCCTTTTAACACACAGCTACAGTTGAAAGTCCTAATTAGCTTTCTGTGATGCTAATAGCCCAAAGACCCAAACTGGAACTAAATGGATGGAAAACCTGTCCTCACATTTCACATCCAACCCCAGGACTCTAATCCAGTTCTTATCAAAAGTCAAAAGCTCTCAGCAGAACCAACACAATATTCCTGGGGTTTTAAAGCACATAGGTAAGAAACCTGGGGTAAATATACCTGCCTTCCACCACTATTCCAGTGATCTTGTCACAATATACAAGGGGGTACCCAAAAGAAACAGGAATTAATGATTGATTGATTGATTGATTGATTGATTGATTGTACATTTTGAAACTTCAGTCACCCTCAAAGTACAGTTTTCTCCACTTGAATCAATACATTTGTCCAAATGTTTTTTCCATTGTTCAAAACATTTTTTTAAACTCATCTTCATTGACGCCTTTTAATACTTTTGACGTTTTTTGTTTCACCTCTTCAATATCAGCAAAAGTTTTCCTTTAAGGTCTCTATTCATCCGTGGAAATAAAAACAAAGTTGCACGAGGTGAGATTTGGTGAATACGGTCGGTGAGGCAAAGGCAGATGTCGTTTTTGGTTAAAAATTGCTAAACACCTGCTGTGTGGGCAGGTGCATTATGATGGAAAACCAGTAACCTGTTCGCCACAAATCAGTCAGTATTTTGGCATGTCAGCATTTCAAATGTGGTATGTTGACCGTGTCGGTATTTTGACTGTAGGTCAATGGCTGCCGGGATTATGACCGTCGGTATTGTGTCCGTCGGTAAATCATACTGAACCCGGAAAATTAACAGGCTACAGATGAGGCAAATGTCCCTCTAATCAAAGGTGTTCAATTGCACAGTGTTTGACTATGCAAACACCAGCCCAGTCTGCCTTCATTATCTATGCATCACTGACCGAAATTTCAAACACAGGTATTTTAAATTGCAAATAAATCCTGAAATTACAATCTATCCAACAAACAAATTGTTTGCATAGTGTTCATTTAGTATAGAGATTGTTTGCAGAGTTCAGATTGCAGCAGAATACAGGGTGAGATATGAACATACATTTAGTATAGAGATTGTTCGTAGAGTTCAGATTGCAGTAGGCAGATATGAACATACCTGAGGATGAGAAGAAAAGGAAGATTATTAAGGGGGTTATTTTTAAGAATTGCAGATTCTGCTAAAAAGCAGAATCTGCAGTTCCTTCTGTAGCATGCTGGGGGCCACTCATCGCAGGGCAAGGCCACCCAGTATGCTAACTGGCGGCCACCAGCTGCGACTGCAATTTACAGTGCGATTGGAGCAATTGTGGATGACCCCCTGCTAGGCTGCGTTTGCAGGTGGTCAGCCGCCATTTTTTCCATCGGAGTGGCTGCATGTGATGTCATGCTGCCGCCCCCAAAACGCAACTGACCAGCCCCTGTTTTCCTTGCGCCACCCCTGCACCGGTCCATTGCGCCACCTCCCGCGCAAACGCCTCTTCCTGTCAATCAGGCAGAGGCATTAGTATCCATTGCAAACTGATCACATTCGGCAGCCGTGCACGCGCAGGATGGAACCTAGCTGAATCTACAGATATACTATGATCCACCGCAGAATAGTTATGGCGTATAGTCAAGTAGAGCCACCTGGCCAAAGTCTGTTCAGAAGCCAGCCAGCCCCACTTGTGAAAATCATACAGGAAAATTGATCTGCAGAAATTCTGGACCTGTCTACATAAATCAGAAGAGCCCTCAATAAATACAGAGAGGCTTCATCCGGTGAAGAGCCCAGAACACTGAAAGGCTGTACCACAATCTCCTGGTTGATGTGGAATGACACACAACCTTGGGTAGGTAACCTAAGTGAGACCACAGAATGGCCCGACGCAAATGTGAGATCAGAAAGGGGAACGACAAGACAAGACAATCAAGGTGGACACCCGTTGAGCTGATGCTATGGCAAGTAGGAAGACAGTCCTCCACTTAAGCCAACGAAAGTCCACCTGATCCAAAGGCTACAAAGGAGCAGAACAGGAGCCCATAGAATCAAATATATGTTCTATGGAACCACTGGAGGAACAAATGGCAAAAAAAAATGTCTGTACATTAGGTTAGAGCGCAATCTGGAAGAGAACAGACAGGGCTGAAACCTGTACCTTCAAGGAAAAGAATAGAAAGGACTCATGAGAGCCAGAATGATCGGGTGTAGAAACCTCTGGCCTGATAATTCTAGCTGAAGAAAGCACCTCAACTGCGATTGCACCCAGGTAGATTATATAGTCCTAGTCCTCTAATCCTCTTTTGCTACCTGTGTGTGGGGGTGCCTGCTGTCTGTGTGTGGAGGGAGGAAGGGGGTGCCTGCTAAGTCTAGGTGTGGAGACAGTGATGTCGAGAGAGGGGGGGAGAGGGTACAAATTACCCGGGCCCAGGTCTGATAGAGGGGCCCAGTGAGGGTCCAGTAGGGGCCCAGGCCCCCTCCCCCTTACCTGGCAGCAGCAGCTGCAGTCCCCCTTACCTGGCAGCAGCAGCTGCAGCTCTTCTCCTCAGCCCAGCACACTCTGCTGTGTACTGGGCTGCAGTGTGGCCATGGAGTTGCTTAAAATACAATTGTTGTCAGTATTTTTTTCTAAAAGTACATGACCACACCTCCTGTGATTAGGCCATGCCCCTTGAAAAGTACCTGAGCCCAGCCCGGCTCTTGACTGTCCTGTGTGGAGAGGGGAGAAGTGCCTGCGCTGTCTGTATATGGAGGAAGGGGGGGTGCCGGTGCTGTCTGTGTATGGAGGGAGGGGGATGATCAGGGTGCCTGTGCTGTCTGTACATGGAGGGATGAGAGGTGCCTGCGCTGTCTGTATATGAAGGGGGTGGGGGCGGGGTGATCAGGGTGCCTGCATTTCCTGTGCAAACCTTTAAAAATGTATATGATGGTTTATCCGTGACTAAATAGTCCCTTAATCATAGTGAAGAAAACTGTGCTCTGGGACTGCTTAAAGAAATATCATGGCCGGGATGTAATGAAGTCCGAGTTCGGTGGCCATGCAGCATGTTGAACGAACTCTGACTTTTTTTTTAAAGGGTAATAATTTATAAAGGCTAAACCATGCCCTGTACATGATTGTCCCTTTAAAAAAGTCAGAGTTCGGCCGGCATCCCACATGGCCGCTGAACTCTGACTTCATTACATCCCGCCCTATAACTTCATTTTGAGCATGGTAAAAAACCTTTTATTCATTGTTAAAACAGCAACTACGAATTAAAATACATTATTGAAATAATTTTATTTAATTTTATTAAATTTCTAGGATTCATATTATAGCTGGTTAAATGCTAATTATGCCCTCTTCATGGACTAGCCACACTCACTTTAAAATTCTACATTCGGAAACCCCCTCTAGAAATCCTGCATTTGCCCCTGGGTATAGACGCCTCTGTTGAAGGTGCGCTGCCCTGGGGACAGCTGACATTGCAACGGCAAAGGATGAAAGTGATTCTCCCACACCGCAAATCTGAGGAAGGAATGTAGACTGACTCAGATGGCAATTAGTAAGTAGGCTTCCTAGACGCACAGGTATGCCATAAAGTCCCCCTCCATACTGAACCCGGGAATCTTCTCGTACCTGTAAAGCACTTGAAAAGAGGCCAGAACGAGCCAGAAAGACACTGCCATAGAAACCCGTACCTCTGTGAGATGAGGGAACCGGAATGATGACCACTGAGGCCAGAAAGGGAGCGAATGGGCTCCCTGTGAGCTCTTGTATTTCCCTCCATACTTTGGAGAAAGCAGAAGCCCGGCTGGGGTTCCCCCCATTATGGGCAGGCCTGTCAGCTGTCTAGTAGTTCAATACTGCAGACCCCGGGACCTAAAGTTTCTGAAGGAGAACAATCTCACACCAGTATTAAGTCTTAAATGGAGTTTACCACATGCTTTGGTCTGTATTCACAAACAATCAAACTCCAGGAAGACTGAATCTAGAAAAATAACAAAATAGACGTTCTGAACTCCCTCTGGGATGTGTCATACCCTGCTATATGAGGTATTACGTGTGGCACGCTACAGAGTATCTACATTTGATTATACAGGCAGATAATTTCCCAGCAGCCTTGGCAGCAGCTCTGGAGGTCAGGGGCAGGTCACATGACCAGTGGCAGTTGGAGGGAGGACAGTTGGTCAGGACACGGTCTGAGGTAGCTGTGAGAGAGGAGGGCATCTCTGGCAGTGGAAAATTCCTCTCAGAAAATGGAGGTGCCACTGAGAGCAGCTGACAGGCAGTGGCTGTGAGAGCCACTCAGTAAAAGTCTATAAACTTCTACTTCTAATTTGCGACTGCTGCAGCGCTGGAAGCAGAGTGGGTGTCTACAGTGAGTACAGTAGAAAGCCTGCTCCCTGTGTCACCTAGCAATCCCTATTTCTCCAGCAGAGTATTACCTTTCAGTTTGCACTTACATAGAACAGCGTAACAGCAAAGCAGGGATTAGCAGGATATCCAGCTGAGGGTGAGAACTGTCATAATACATTGCACCCTGAGTATGCCTTCTAAATAGAGACTAGTGACTTCTTACCTACTGTACATTGAGAACTAGTGAGAGCAAGGAGAGACTGCTTATACTGTACTTTAAGCCAGATAAGGAAATACAAGGACTTTGCCAGGGATAATTACAAGGGAAACCTACTAGCACATTGGTAGTTTCCTATTACACATACTACCGCAATGGATAGTTGGAGAAATTGTCCTTAAATTAAAGAAACAACATGATAGCTTTTTACCTCTGATATTAAACCAGGCATTTATCTAAATGGAGCTATGTAATACATTTACTGCTAACCTATCCAAAAATTTAAATATATATCACAAGGATTCCTTGCTTGTAACAAGAGCTAAAGTGCAGCTGCATTCCTCAGAAAAATTAGACAAAAGTATAGTTGCGATATAGTTTGGAGCTCTTATTCCCAGATATCTGTTACAATATTTTGTTGTGATATTTAAAGCGCTATTCAAAATATATTTAGGTAAGGGTAAAAGAGTAATTACCAAATGTCCAGAGTTCCTGTTAAATAAAGACATTTTAATTTATATCGTTTCAATTAACGTGTTTGGGGAGAACCTCTTGCCTCTCTGCCGGAAAGAAGACTAGATTGTCACATTTGGCGTCAACGAACTGGATCGAACATGGAAGTGCAAGAAGGCATCCCCACCGCAGATGACAACAGGATCAGTATCCTTAATGACAAGATTGCAGAAGTTACCCAAACTCTCACTGAGATAAGAAGAGAGTTAAGAGACCTGAGACATAAATGGTCTGTAACCAGATACAAGAAGTGGTGTCCAGACCGTGGATTGCGAAACCAACCCCGATGGGATGTTCCCCGAAAGACTGGAAAATGGGTGACTAAGCAATTCAACGCTCGGGGGAGGCCTATTTGTCGGCGATGCAGACAAAGTGGGCATATCAAAAGAAATTGTCAACAACCCTCAGGAAGAGTGGAGAGAGTAGGACCACCCTGTTAAGGACAGTCCAGAGATGCAGGTCAAAATACAGTAGTACAGAACCAGGTTATCGTGTCTGGCACACCATCTGATGAGGATATTCAGCAAGTCAGCGCAGGAATAATTCCAGGCCAAGTTGTGTGGTTTAGTGTACCACGTGGTTATGGATTTATAAAGCGAACCGACACGAAAAAAAGAGTATACGTGCATTATACTGCCATTCAGAAGGCCAGCCTGGAACAGTGTTTC
This sequence comes from Pseudophryne corroboree, assembly GCF_028390025.1. Lineage (NCBI taxonomy): Eukaryota > Metazoa > Chordata > Amphibia > Anura > Myobatrachidae > Pseudophryne > Pseudophryne corroboree. Next base: position 338,594,433 of record NC_086449.1, on the reverse strand, counting down.
CGAAGTCTGGGAAGTGGAGAAATGGTTGAGTTTGAATTGGCAAATGGAAAGAAGGGCATCAAAGCCATTAATGTAACTGGTCCTGGTGGTGTCCAAGTGCAAGGCAACAAACATGCCACATGGCACAAACAGTACTGGTGCTGTTCGTATTGTAGAGATCCTCCACACAACTGTCAGCAGGATTACCAACACAACAGAAGTGGAGAAGAACAAGGAGAAGCAAAAAGTGCTGAGGAAAGACAACAAGAACCTGTCATCCCAGAGCAAAGTCAATCACTGGAACGAACAGATGAACAAGTTGTGGAAGAACAGAGTGAAAAAATGCAGCAGAGCGTACCGGATGCAGTCAGGCTGCAACTTCCTACACAGCCACTACATGAGATCAAACCAAGAGTGGAAGATACCGATTCCAGCATGGCCTACCCCAATCAAGTAGATTTAACCGACACTGACCAGGAAAAACATACAGAGGGAGTGACTTGCATGTCCATGGCAGAGGGATTGGCAACCCTCAGACCCAATTGCCCAGATTCTGTTATGCAAAATTCTGAATCTAATGTTCCAGCAGAATCACCTAGTGTAGCTAAAAAGAGTGAGAGGTATCTTCCAGAGTGGTATTACTCAGGCGAGTACACCACGATAACCTCTGAGGAGATTAATTTGATGTTCCAGCAGGCTTTGAGGAGGTCAGGGAAGAGGAACAAAGGTGCTTCACGTATTCAGAATAGATATTAGCCTGTGGTATAGAGTCATTTGTTATGTAATGTATGTACTTACCATTTATTCAAATGTTTAACTGTAACACAAAATTTTTAATTTAGACTATGCTATATTGAACTTGGAATATTGCCTGTTGCGTGAGGACACGCAAAATTCTAGTGGAGGGATATGTAATACCCTGCTATATGAGGTATTACGTGTGGCACGCTACAGAGTATCTACATTTGATTATACAGGCAGATAATTTCCCAGCAGCCTTGGCAGCAGCTCTGGAGGTCAGGGGCAGGTCACATGACCAGTGGCAGTTGGAGGGAGGACAGTTGGTCAGGACACGGTCTGAGGTAGCTGTGAGAGAGGAGGGCATCTCTGGCAGTGGAAAATTCCTGTCAGAAAATGGAGGTGCCACTGAGAGCAGCTGACAGGCAGTGGCTGTGAGAGCCACTCAGTAAAAGTCTATAAACTTCTACTTCTAATTTGCGACTGCTGCAGCGCTGGAAGCAGAGTGGGTGTCTACAGTGAGTACAGTAGAAAGCCTGCTCCCTGTGTCACCTAGCAATCCCTATTTCTCCAGCAGAGTATTACCTTTCAGTTTGCACTTATACCCCTTTTCCACTAGCTCAAAAAACACGGGTAAATGCACGGGGGCGCGCATTTACCCGTGTTTTTGGCAAGTGGAAAAGGGTCAACCCGGATCAAGTGACCCGTGAATCCTACCCGGCTATTTACCTGGGTAGGACACGGGAATGATCCGGGTAGGGTTCTAGTGTAAACGGGAGCCGTGTCGATGCGACACGGCTCCCGTTTACACTGTATGGAAGGGCGGCGCTGGGAGATCATGTGATCTCCCTGCGCCGCCCCTGCCGCGTCACTAGAAGCGTCACCAACCCGGCATATGCCGGGTTGTGACTGCTGATGGGAAAGGGGACGAGCACGGGTCGCAGCAGGGGGCAGCTCCCGTGTCAGGCTCCCGGCTGCGACCCGTGATCGTAAGTGGAAAAGGGGTATTACATAGAACAGCGTAACAGCAAAGCAGGGATTAGCAGGATATCCAGCTGAGGGGAGAACTGTCATAATACATTGCACCCTGAGTATGCCTTCTAAATAGAGACTAGTGACTTCTTACCTACTGTACATTGAGAACTAGTGAGAGCAAGGAGAGACTGCTTATACTGTACTTTAAGCCAGATAAGGAAATACAAGGACTTTGCCAGGGATAATTACAAGGGAAACCTACTAGCACATTGGTAGTTTCCTATTACACATACTACCGCAATGGATAGTTGGAGAAATTGTCCTTAAATTAAAGAAACAACATGATAGCTTTTTACCTCTGATATTAAACCAGGCATTTATCTAAATGGAGCTATGTAATACATTTACTGCTAACCTATCCAAAAATGTAAATATATATCACAAGGATTCCTTGCTTGTAACAAGAGCTAAAGTGCAGCTGCATTCCTCAGAAAAATTAGACAAAAGTATAGTTGCGATATAGTTTGGAGCTCTTACAGGTTGAGTATCCCATATCCATATATTCCGAAATACGGAATATTCCGAAATACGGAATTTTTTGAGTGAGAGTGAGATAGTGAAACCTTTGTTTTTTGATGGCTCAATGTACACAAACTTTGTTTAATACACAAAGTTATTAAAAATATTGTATTAAATGACCTTCAGACTGTGTGTATAAGGTGTATATGAAACATGAATGAATTGTGTGAATGTAGACACACTTTGTTTAATGCACAAAGTTATTAAAAATAATGGCTAAAATGACCTTCAGGCTGTGTGTATAAGGTGTATATGAAACATAAATGCATTTTGTGCTTAGACTTGGGTCCCATCGCCATGATATCTCATTGTAGTATGCAATTATTCCAAAATACGGAAAAATCCGATATCCAAAATACCTCTGGTCCCAAGCATTTTGGATAAGGGAGATTCAACCTGTATTCCCAGATATCTGTTGCAATATTTTGTTGTGATATTTAAAGCACTATTCAAAATATATTTAGGTAAGGGTAAAAGAGGAATTACCAAATGTTCAGAGTTCCTGTTAAATAAAGACATTTTAATTTATATTGTTTCAATTAACATGTTTGGGGAGAACCTCTTGCCTCTCTGCCGGAAAGAAGACTAGATTGTCACATTTGGCGTCAACGAACTGGATCGAACATGGAAGTGCAAGAAGGCAACCCCACCACAGATGACAACAGGATCAGTATCATTAATGACAAGATTGCAGAACTTACCCAAACTCTCACTGAGATAAGAAGAGAGTTAAGAGACCTGAGACATAAATGGTCTGTAACCAGATACAAGAAGTGGTGTCCAGACCGTGGATTGCGAAACCAACCCCGATGGGATGTTCCCCGAAAGACTGGAAAATGGGTGACTAAGCAATTCAACGCTCGGGGGAGGCCTATTTGTCGGCGATGCAGACAAAGTGGGCATATCAAAAGAAATTGTCAACAACCCTCAGGAAGAGTGGAGAGAGTAGGACCACCCTGTTAAGGACAGTCCAGAGATGCAGGTCAAAATACAGTAGTACAGAACCAGGTTATCGTGTCTGGCACACTATCTGATGAGGATATTCAGCAAGTCAGCGCAGGAATAATTCCAGGCCAAGTTGTGTGGTTTAGTGTACCACGTGGTTATGGATTTATAAAGCGAACCGACACGAAAAAAAGAGTATACGTGCATTATACTGCCATTCAGAAGGCCAGCCTGGAACAGTGTTTCCGAAGTCTGGGAAGTGGAGAAATGGTTGAGTTTGAATTGGCAAATGGAAAGAAGGGCATCAAAGCCATTAATGTAACTGGTCCTGGTGGTGTCCAAGTGCAAGGCAACAAACATGCCACATGGCACAAACAGTACTGGTGCTGTTCGTATTGTAGAGATCCTCCACACAACTGTCAGCAGGATTACCAACACAACAGAAGTGGAGAAGAACAAGGAGAAGCAAAAAGTGCTGAGGAAAGACAACAAGAACCTGTCATCCCAGAGCAAAGTCAATCACTGGAACGAACAGATGAACAAGTTGTGGAAGAACAGAGTGAAAAAATGCAGCAGAGCGTACCGGATGCAGTCAGGCTGCAACTTCCTACACAGCCACTACATGAGATCAAACCAAGAGTGGAAGATACCGATTCCAGCATGGCCTACCCCAATCAAGTAGATTTAACCGACACTGACCAGGAAAAACATACAGAGGGAGTGACTTGCATGTCCATGGCAGAGGGATTGGCAACCCTCAGACCCAATTGCCCAGATTCTGTTATGCAAAATTCTGAATCTAATGTTCCAGCAGAATCACCTAGTGTAGCTAAAAAGAGTGAGAGGTATCCTCCAGAGTGGTATTACTCAGGCGAGTACACCACGATAACCTCTGAGGAGATTAATTTGATGTTCCAGCAGGCTTTGAGGAGGTCAGGGAAGAGGAACAAAGGTGCTTCACGTATTCAGAATAGATATTAGCCTGTGGTATAGAGAGTCATTTGTTATGTAATGTATGTACTTACCATTTATTCAAATGTTTAACTGTAACACAAAATTTTTAATTTAGACTATGCTATATTGAACTTGGAATATTGCCTGTTGCGTGAGGACACGCAAAATTCTAGTGGAGGGATATGTAATACCCTGCTATATGAGGTATTACGTGTGGCACGCTACAGAGTATCTACATTTGATTATACAGGCAGATAATTTTCCAGCAGCCTTGGCAGCAGCTCTGGAGGTCAGGGGCAGGTCACATGACCAGTGGCAGTTGGAGGGAGGACAGTTGGTCAGGACACGGTCTGAGGTAGCTGTGAGAGAGGAGGGCATCTCTGGCAGTGGAAAATTCCTCTCAGAAAATGGAGGTGCCACTGAGAGCAGCTGACAGGCAGTGGCTGTGAGAGCCACTCAGTAAAAGTCTATAAACTTCTACTTCTAATTTGCGACTGCTGCAGCGCTGGAAGCAGAGTGGGTGTCTACAGTGAGTACAGTAGAAAGCCTGCTCCCTTTGTCACCTAGCAATCCCTATTTCTCCAGCAGAGTATTACCTTTCAGTTTGCACTTACATAGAACAGTGTAACAGCAAAGCAGGGATTAGCAGGATATCCAGCTGAGGGTGAGAACTGTCATAATACATTGCACCCTGAGTATGCCTTCTAAATAGAGACTAGTGACTTCTTACCTACTGTACATTGAGAACTAGTGAGAGCAAGGAGAGACTGCTTATACTGTACTTTAAGCCAGATAAGGAAATACAAGGACTTTGCCAGGGATAATTACAAGGGAAACCTACTAGCACATTGGTAGTTTCCTATTACACATACTACCGCAATGGATAGTTGGAGAAATTGTCCTAAAATGAAAGAAACAACATGATAGCTTTTTACCTCTGATATTAAACCAGGCATTTATCTAAATGGAGCTATGTAATACATTTACTGCTAACCTATCCAAAAATGTAAATATATATCACAAGGATTCCTTGCTTGTAACAAGAGCTAAAGTGCAGCTGCATTCCTCAGAAAAATTAGACAAAAGTATAGTTGCGATATAGTTTGGAGCTCTTATTCCCAGATATCTGTTACAATATTTTGTTGTGATATTTAAAGCGCTATTCAAAATATATTTAGGTAAGGGTAAAAGAGTAATTACCAAATGTCCAGAGTTCCTGTTAAATAAAGACATTTTAATTTATATTGTTTCAATTAACGTGTTTGGGGAGAACCTCTTGCCTCTCTGCCGGAAAGAAGACTAGATTGTCACAGATGCACCAGGAAGGAAAGACGTCTTGGGTGCTTAATCCTCCGACTCTGAAACAAAGAGGAAATCTCCTGCTAAGGGATAGACTCTAAAGTGTTCTTAAAATCCATGTAAGACCACCGGAAAGACAGCCCGAGGTCTTTCCTGGTTGCCATAACAGATGCTGACACCTAAAAGGTCAATACACCTGAGTCAACAGCCACATCTCAGTTTAGGTAGGGGTCCACCTTAACTTGCCACACTAGAGACAATAACCTCCTTCTGTTATACCAGAATTGAGTGCATCTATCCAGCAGCGACAAGTCTTAGCCATCCAAGCAGATCTGAGGTTGGGTGTGGATTCGCACCTGCATTAGCACAGAATGTCTTGAGGAAACTATGCAGCTGCTAAATGCTGGATCCCTAAAGGAAGCCATGTGCAGAATAGGGAGGATAGAAGATCTAACAAGATGGGCAATTGTTACAACTGAAGAGTCCTCCTTTGGTTTCTTCCTAGAACTTCGAGGATCTTCTGGCAGTGACCCCTGACCCCCCGGGGTAGAGTCCCATGGAACGCACCAGCAGGTCTTCTAGCCTATAAGAGCTGCTTCTCACATAAGGCTTTATGCACCTACCGGTACTGGGATGCCCACCAGGACTTACACCACTGACGGTAGTATGAGCCAACCTCAGGGTGTCCTGAATCAATGCCGGCGAGGGAAACAGTATGAAAGAAAGAGTGGAATTACGATGAGTGAGCCAAAGGTAAGGCAAACAATAGAGACAGGGCTGAAACTGAGGTACATGGGTTAAGGGAAAAAATGAGACTGAAGGGTACAAGACACAGAGGGAATTATAAAATGAAGAACCCTGAACCAGGGAGCTGCATCCGGAATGGGAGGAGCAGCAACTTCTGCTAAACACCAGTACACAAGTGTACAGTAGAATAAAACTTAAGGCATTAAGACATGCAAAAACACACAAAATAACTCTGGAAATGAGTAAGGGCTGGACACAGGAACACTGTCTGGAGATGAGTGCTGACGACCGGACTCTGAGAGCCGCACGCCGCTGCTGTAACAGCAATGTGAGCAGCAAACGAGAGGGCACTCCCACATGGCCTGATCACAGTAGGTAGCGGATAAAATGACTGATTAGCCAGGGCTCTGAGTCTGGGGGTCTACTTGGAATGTTCACTAGAAAGTTCAGATTTATCTGCTTTTAGCAGTTCTTCATTCACTGTAACAGAGATTCCTCTCCAAGAGGAGGACCCAACATCTGAGGGAATAGAAAAATAAGCTTTTTGTTCCAAGAATGAAGCCGCATCCCAACCAGACAAGGTGTAGAGCTGTGTCTTCTGAGAGGCTGCGTCTAATTGCACAATCTCTGTTGGGCATTTGCAGCAGCTGCAACAATGCTGACAAAGTGAAAGATCACATCCACAGTGGCACTATGGCAGATCGGCTTAAGTAGGTATGCTGATAATATGGGCCACACCTGGAGATATAATAGCAGACATGGGCAAATAAAGAGAGGATGGGGCCCATGTACAGCCTCCATTTGGGACCTATCACATCTAGCCGGCAGCACTGCTCAGTGCTCTGAGCACTAGTTGGCTCTGGCTCTATGCCAGGGTCTACTGTGCTGAACTTGAAACTGCAGAAATATGATGGATACTCCAAAGTAATGAAGGAGAGCTGGAAAACTTGAGGGTAGAGATCCAAAACATGGCCCTAAGTAACAGTTAGCTAGATGAAAAAGTGAGAGTCAAATAAGAGATCTGGACCAAGAATATATTACCCTTCTGCAAATATAGGAGAAATTGTCTAGAAGTTCCCAAAACCTGGACAAGAGAAATAAAATGGGTTTTGTGCCGGTCGTAGAAGAGCAGGAGACAGTGAGGGGAGACAAAGATGGGAGATGAGAGGATGACCCAGTCACGTTAATGAAGAAAACTTTATTGAAGCTGGAAAGTCTGAAGGAAGCACTAAAAGTTCAACAGTTGAAAGGACTTTTTGAGACTTAGGGCTAGTGCTTCACTCTGAGGGAAAGGGTGGGTGCAAAGATGGACCGTGACCTCGGAACAATTAAATTCGGGCATAGACTAGATGTTACCAGTGCCAAGAGCTGGGCAATAAAAGGTGGAATTGTCCATATAGCCCAAGACCAGTGAGTACCGGAGTGACTACTTGGCCCAGAGTGAACTTAAAACTCTTCCCCAGTCCAGAGTTGGTTAAGGTAGGGTGTCACACAGGGCTGTCTTTTCGTATGGGCTCAATGGGCTCTTGCCCAAGGGCCCCAGGAACGTAAGGGCCCTAGGCTGATAGCTGAGGGTTCTCTCTTTCCAGGGGTACCAGATTTTTGAAAATCGGCCATGGGGAACCGGAGATATCTGACTTCAAAGCAGTGGTCCCCATCCAAGCCTGTTAATTGCTCTTCCCAGCCAGATATCTCAGGTTCTGCCTAACTTAGAGTGTTTCTGATGGTATACTGCAAAAGTTGGGGCTCTCCAACTTGTCTCTACTATGCCCAGAACCAGAGATATCAGCCATCAAGCAGGTGGTCCCTGCTCCAGATCCACACGCTTGGTATGCAGTTTTATATTTTTAATGGTGGATTGCTCTGGCTCCTGAACTCTGATCCCCAAGCGTTGAAACGACCACTTCGGTCGCTATGCCATAGTGGAGGGAAAGGGAGGGTGGCACAGTGGAGTCGGTGCCCCCAACCTTTAATGTAAATAGTTTCCACGGCCAGTTAAAAGGGTCTCAGACATGTACTTGGGAGAGGAACTTGAGACCCATGTGTATGGGCCCAGGTTATGTCCAAAAGATTTGTCAGCCCAAAACAACTGGCAAAGGTGGAACCTTGCCAATGTCACATGCTGCATTTTTGGGCCAGAAAAAGCTGAGGGAAAGGGGAACAGAGATGTGGCAGGAGAAGTACGTCTTTTGTCCCCCGTATTTTTTGCACCAGGACCAGGCGCAGAGCCCGGTGTTGGTTGTTAAAATATGGGGGAACCCCTGTCAATTTCCCCCCCGTATTTTTACAACCAGGACCGGATCAAAGAGCCCGAGGCTGGTTATGCTTAGGAGGGGGGACCCCACGCAATTTTTTTCAGGATTTTTAACCATTTCACACCCCGTCCAATTGAAAAACATGCACTGATCTCTTCATATTATTGTAGTCAGTAAAAAAAAAATATTCTTTTAAAAAATCTATTAAATAATACTTGTGGCTCATAAATAGACAAAGTAGATAATCCCTTCAAATATAAATAGATATGCTATTAGTAATCAAAAAAGCACCAAATTATACAGGTTTTAAAAAAAATTATTAGATCACGACAGAAAAATGAGGCGGAATGAAATTGACGAAATGACTGTCGAAAAGCACTGTTGTCGAATCAACATTCTTCATTTGAATATACTTTTGTTGAAAAGCCACATCTTTAACATTGCAGACATGTCGAATTTAAAAAATGTCGAATTGCAAAAAGTCGAAAATGAAACGGCAGGTTTTTTGTCGAAAAGTACTGTATTGAATTGTCGAATCCAATTTGACAGGTTTTTTGTGTCGAAAATGCCCCGTTTTTCGACAATTTTGGCAATTCGACCGCAATTGAATATACCCCTAAATCTCCTAACCTTTGAACAGTGGAAAACATTCATACAAATTTCCAAGCATAGTGCAATAACACTAATCATACAATCACAGTGTTATAATTTTCAAAAAGTAAGAAAGAAATATTACATTTTAAAAAAAGTCAGAGAGTGTTAGCAGCGGCAGGGAAGATAAACTTCCCTCCGCTGCTGCTGTCACTCCCCGCACTCTCCCCCTGTGTGATCGGCAGCACATAATACACGAGAAGAAAATGGGGTTGTACTGCTAGGTGCACAAAAATAGAATAAAATTTAACTTTTATTGGTACATTGTATTAAGAGACCGATATTTCGGACAGCATGCGAAAAATAGGGTTACAATTGGATGAGAAATCCAGAAATGTGCTCTAAGATAGAAAAGTGATACGAATTAAAAAGAGTCCGCTCCTTTGGTTGCACTGACTCTCTTATAGGGTGTGTTTTTATGATCAATTAAATATCTTTATATGTATTATATGCCCCTATTAAAGAACAACACAATTTAAATGCATTTCAAAGTACCCATCATTTGATAGCCCACTGTTGATTTAAATTCACTGTATCATATGAGGCGAAAATAACCACCGTGAATTCTACTGCTCACACCTGTAACTGGTGTCCACAGATATTAAATAATTAAAGGCTCAAATTGTAATGCATGAAACCAACTGCTCGCTAATATAAATAGATTTTATAAAGGAATTTGACCAATATGCGGGTATCTACCCTGAATCCCCAATCACAATAATGGCAGGGTACTGAATCCCATATATCAAAAAACTGCTACAAATAATCAGACCACTAGGTCTGCATCAAATCTGAGATGTATGTGCAATAAGCCATACATACTAATGTAGTAAATCAAAGGAATGACTCAGGTGTGCCTAGTGACCTAATGGGCATGTGTCTAATTAGCGTTAATTCTCATGCTGCGTATATATCAATTGGCAAATGTTACCCTAGTAATGTGCTACCCTGGATATTCCTACGTCGGGTGCACCCCAATCTCCCAGGACAGGGATCTCATTCTCACAATAATGATCTAATCTGTGAGTATTCTCATTTATATTGTGGGAGCCATCTGTCCCTGCTGTCAATGCTGACAGGGACAATATTCGTGGTAACACTAAAATACTCTGAATAAATGAATTACATCTGTGTGTGTTTATTACACTTGTATCCAGTTAAATTTCAAGTCTTTATATTTGCCATATATTTGCAGTGTGAGTAGTCTGGACACAGGACACACCTAAGGAGAATTGGCTGTTTTACTATATAGATAACAGAAATGAAATAATATAATGCTACTCTTGATTTGTACCTATAGGAACCCCAGTGTTCCTATATTCTCTGCGCAATGACTAACAGTCCTATGCATATACAATATGCATGTGGCTAGATGGTACTATCAATTATGTATCCCACTGGGTGTCTGAAGCCATAACAGCTGCAACATGACTTCAGCTTTGCCGGTACTAGCCGTACAGTACTGGGACACCTCTGGATGCGCAATAGCAGTTTAATGTCAAGAGCCTATTTCTTATATAGATGATAGCACTGCAACAGTGTGTGAGCTGATCAGCAATTGTCCGATTAGCGGGGTGTTCCCATGCTCATTGTGCAGTGCATATCACCTATCATGCGCCCACAATTGGGTATTGAAAGCCTATTCCTAATACAAATGACGGCGCTGCAGCAGTGTTAAGACTAATCAGCATTTGTCCGATTAGCGGGTATTCCCGTTCACACTGTGCAGAGCCTGTCCGTTATCATGCAGTTACAATATATGATACAGGTATCAAAGATACTATTGTTTGTGGGTATCTTGACTGCATCAGCTTTTGATCGGCATTTGTCCGATCCACGGGTATTCCCGTGTTCGCCGTGCAGTACTCTGATAACCCCGGGAATACAAGGGTTCACAAGAGGCCTCGAAAAAGCTTGTTGCGAAATGTGCGCATCGGCACTGTGGTCTGCTCCGATGCTCTTACACTGACTGTTATACTTTATTTTGTGTTCCCGGGGTTATCAGAGTACTGCACGGCGAACACGGGAATACCCGTGGATCGGACAAATGCCGATCAAAAGCTGATGCAGTCAAGATACCCACAAACAATAGTATCTTTGATACCTGTATCATATATTGTAACTGCATGATAACTGACAGGCTCTGCACAGTGTGAACGGGAACACCCACTAATCGGACAAATGCTGATTAGTCTTAACACTGCTGCAGCGCCGTCATTTGTATTAGGAATAGGCTTTCAATACCCAATTGTGGGCGCATGATAGGTGATATGCACTGCACAATGAGCATGGGAACACCCCGCTAATCGGACAATTGCTGATCAGCTCACACACTGTTGCAGTGCTATAAGAAATAGGCTCTTGACATTAAACTGCTATTGCGCATCCAGAGGTGTCCCAGTACTGTACGGCTAGTACTGGCAAAGCTGAAGTCATGTTGCAGCTGTTATGGCTTCAGACACCCAGTGGGATACATAATTGATAGTACCATCTAGCCACATGCATATTGTATATGCATAGGACTGTTAGTCATTGCGCAGAGAATATAGGAACACTGGGGTTCCTATAGGTACAAATCAAGAGTAGCATTATATTATTTCATTTCTGTTATCTATATAGTAAAACAGCCAATTCTCCTTAGGTGTGTCCTGTGTCCAGACTACTCACACTGCAAATATATGGCAAATATAAAGACTTGAAATTTAACTGGATACAAGTGTAATAAACACACACAGATGTAATTCATTTATTCAGAGTATTTTAGTGTTACAACGAATATTGTCCCTGTCAGCATTGACAGCAGGGACAGATGGCTCCCACAATATAAATGAGAATACTCACAGATTAGATCATTATTGTGAGAATGAGATCCCTGTCCTGGGAGATTGGGGTGCACCCGACGTAGGAATATCCAGGGTAGCACATTACTAGGGTAACATTTGCCAATTGATATATACGCAGCATGAGAATTAACGCTAATTAGACACATGCCCATTAGGTCACTGGGCACACCTGAGTCATTCCTTTGATTTACTACATTAGTATGTAATGGCTTATTGCACATACATCTCAGATTTGATGCAGACCTAGTGGTCTGATTATTTGTAGAGATGAGCGGGTTCGGTTCCTCGGAATCCGAACCCCCCCGAACTTCAGCCTTTTTACATGGGTCCGAGGCAGACTCGGATCTTCCCGCCTTGCTCGGCTAACCCGAGCGCGCCCGAACGTCATCATCCCGCTGTCGGATTCTCGCGAGGCTCGTATTCTATCGCGAGACTCGGATTCTATATAAGGAGCCGCGCGTCGCCGCCATTTTCACACGTGCATTGAGATTGATAGGGAGAGGACGTGGCTGGCGTCCTCTCCGTTAGAATAGATAGAGACACTTGAGTTGATTACTTAGTAATTTTGGGGAGCATTAGGAGTACTCAGAGTGCAGAGTTTTTCTGATAGTTAGTTACTAGTGACTGACCACCACCAGTTTTATTTATTATTTAATATAATCCGTTCTCTGCCTGAAAAAAAATGATACACAGTCACATACCATATCTGTGCTCAGCCTCAGTGTGCTGCATGATAATATCATCTATGTATATCTGACTGTGCTGAGTGCTCACTGCTCACACAGCTGAATTGTGGGGGAGACTGGGGTGCAGTTATAGCAGGAGTACAGTGCACACTTTTGCTGCCAGTGTGACTGACCAGTGACCACCAGTATATTGTCTGCCTGAAAAAGTTAAACACTCCTGTGGTGTTTTTTTTATTTATTCTATAAACGCATTCTGCTGACAGTGTCCAGCAGGTCCGTCATTCATTATATTATATAAATATTTACCTGCAGTAGTGTTATATTTTTTTTGTTCATCTCTATCATCTTTATCATCTCTATATTAGCAGACGCAGTACGGTAGTCCACGGCTGTGGCTACCTCTGTGTCGTCAGTGCTCGTCCATAATTGTATACCTACCTGTGGTGGGGTTTTTTTTCTATCTTCTTCATACTAGTAGTTTAGGAGTCTGCTGACACTGTCCAGCAGGTCTGTCATTATATTATATATACCTGCAGTAGTGATATATATATATTTTTTATATCATTATCATCTCTATACTAGCAGACGCAGTACGGTAGTCCACGGCTGTAGCTACCTCTGTGTCGTCAGTGCTCATCCATAATTGTATACCTACCTGTGGTGGTTTTTTTTTTTCTATCTTCTTCATACTAGTAGTTTAGGAGTCTGCTGACAGTGTCCAGCAGGTCCGTCATTATATTATATATACCTGCAGTAGTGATATATATATATTTTTTATATCATTATCATCTCTATACTAGCAGACGCAGTACGGTAGTCCACGGCTGTAGCTACCTCTGTGTCGTCAGTGCTCGTCCATAATTGTATACCTACCTGTGGTGGGGTGTTTTTTTCTATCTTCTTCATACTAGTAGTTTAGCAGTCTGCTGACAGTGTCCAGCAGGTCCGTCATTATATTATATATACCTGCAGTAGTGATATATATATATTTTTTATATCATTATCATCTCTATACTAGCAGACGCAGTATGGTAGTCCACGGCTGTAGCTACCTCTGTGTCGTCAGTGCTCGTCCATAATTGTATACCTACCTGTGGTGGTTTTTTTTTTTCTATCTTCTTCATACTAGTAGTTTAGGAGTCTGCTGACAGTGTCCAGCAGGTCCGTCATTATATTATATATACCTGCAGTAGTGATATATATTTTCTCTGACGTCCTAAGTGGATGCTGGGGACTCCGTCAGGACCATGGGGATTAGCGGCTCCGCAGGAGACAGGGCACAAAACTAAAGCTTTAGGATCAGGTGGTGTGTACTGGCTCCTCCCCCTATGACCCTCCTCCAAGCCTCAGTTAGGTTTTTGTGCCCGTCCGAGCAGGGTGCAATCTAGGTGGCTCTCTTAAGGAGCTGCTTAGAAAAAGTTTTTAGGTTTTTTATTTTCAGTGAGTCCTGCTGGCAACAGGCTCACTGCATCGAGGGACTTAGGGGAGAGAAGTTCAACTCACCTGCGTGCAGGATGGATTGGCTTCTTAGGCTACTGGACACCATTAGCTCCAGAGGGAGTCAGAACACAGGTCTCACCCTGGGGTTCGTCCCGGAGCCGCGCCGCCGACCCCCCTTGCAGATGCTGAAGATTGAAGGTCCAGAAACCGGCGGCAGAAGGCTCTTCAGTCTTCTTGAAGGTAGCGCACAGCACTGCAGCTGTGCGCCATTGTTTGTCACACACTTCTCACCAACGGTCACGGAGGGTGCAGGGCGCTGCTGGGGGCGCCCTGGGCAGCAATGTAAATACCTTTTATGGCTAAAAAATACATCACATATAGCCCTTGAGGCTATATGGAGGTATTTAACCCCTGCCAGATATTACAAACTACGGGAGAAAAGCCCGCCGGAATAGGGGGCGGGGCTTATTCTCCTCAGCACACAGCGCCATTTTCCTGCTCAGCTCCGCTGTGAGGAAGGCTCCCAGGACTCTCCCCTGCACTGCACTACAGAAACAGGGTAAAACAGAGAGGGGGGGGGCACTTTTTTGGCGATATTTTATATATTTAAGCTGCTATAAGGATACAACACTTATATAAGGTTGTTCCCATATATATTATAGCGCTTGGGTGTGTGCTGGCAAACTCTCCCTCTGTCTCCCCAAAGGGCTAGTGGGGTCCTGTCTTCGATAAGAACATTCCCTGTGTGTCTGCTGTGTGTCGGTACGTGTGTGTCGACATGTATGAGGACGATGTTGGTGTGGAGGCAGAGCAATTGCCGGTAATGGTGATGTCACCCCCCAGGGAGTCGACACCGGAATGGATGGCTTTGTTTATGGAATTACGTGATAATGTCAGCACATTACAAAAATCAGTTGACGACATGAGACGGCCGGAAAACCAGTTGGTACCTGCCCAGGCGTCTCAGACACCGTCAGGGGCTGTAAAACGCCCTTTACCTCAGTCGGTCGACACAGACCCAGACACGGACACTGAATCTAGTGTCGACGGTGAAGAAACAAACGTATTTTCAAGTAGAGCCACACGTTATATGATCACGGCAATGAAGGAGGCTTTGCATATCTCTGATACTGCAAGTACCACAAAAAGGGGTATTATGTGGGGGGTGAAAAAACTACCTGTAGTTTTTCCTGAATCAGAGGAATTGAATGATGTATGTGATGAAGCGTGGGTTAACCCAGATAGAAAAGTGCTAATTTCAAAAAAGTTATTGGCATTATACCCTTTCCCGCCAGAGGTTAGGGCGCGCTGGGAAACACCCCCTAGGGTGGATAAGGCGCTCACACGCTTATCAAAACAAGTGGCGTTACCGTCTCCTGATACGGCCGCCCTCAAGGATCCAGCTGATAGGAGGCTGGAAACTACCCTAAAGAGTATATACACACATTCTGGTGTTATACTGCGACCAGCCATCGCCTCAGCCTGGATGTGCAGTGCTGGGGTGGTCTGGTCGGATTCCCTGACTGAAAATATTGATACCCTGGATAGGGACAGTATTTTATTGACTATAGAGCAATTAAAGGATGCTTTTCTTTATATGCGAGATGCTCAGAGGGATATTTGCACTCTGGCATCGAGAGTAAGTGCGATGTCCATATCTGCCAGAAGAAGTTTATGGACGCGACAGTGGTCAGGTGATGCGGATTCCAAACGACATATGGAAGTATTGCCGTATAAAGGGGAGGAATTATTTGGCGTAGGTCTATCGGATCTGGTGGCCACGGCAACTGCCGGAAAATCCACCTTTTTACCTCAGACCCCCTCCCAACAGAAAAAGACACCGTCTTTTCAGCCGCAGTCCTTTCGGTCCTATAAGAACAAGAGGGCAAAAGGACAGTCATATCTGCCCCGGGGCAGAGGAAGGGGTAAGAGAGGGCAGCAAGCAGCCCCTGCCCAGGAACAGAAGCCCTCCCAGGGTTCTGCAAAGCCCTCAGCATGACGCTGGGGCTGTACAAGCGGACTCAGGAGCGGTGGGGGGTCGACTCAGGAATTTCAGCGCACAGTGGGCTTGCTCACAGGTGGACCCTTGGATCCTGCAGGTAGTATCTCAGGGTTACAGGTTGGAATTCGAGAAGTCTCCCCCTCGCCGGTTCCTAAAGTCTGCTTTGCCAACGTCTCCCTCAGACAGGGCGACGGTATTGGAAGCCATTCACAAGCTGTTTTCTCAGCAGGTGATAGTCAAGGTACCCCTCCTACAACAGGGAAAGGGGTATTACTCCACGCTATTTGTGGTACCGAAGCCGGACGGCTCGGTAAGACCTATTCTAATTCTGAAATCTTTGAACCTGTACATACAAAAATTCAAGTTCAAGATGGAATCACTCAGAGCAGTGATAGCGAATCTGGAAGAAGGGGACTTTATGGTGTCCCTGGACATAAAGGATGCTTACCTGCATGTCCCAATTTGCCCTTCACATCAAGGGTACCTCAGGTTCGTGGTGCAAAACTGTCTATCAGTTTCAGACGCTGCCGTTTGGATTGTCCACGGCACCTCGGGTCTTTACCAAGGTAATGGCCGAAATGATGATTCTTCTGCGAAGAAGAGGCGTATTAATTATCCCTTACTTGGACGATCTCCTGATAAGGGCAAGGTCCAGAGAACAGCTGGAGGACGGAGTAGCACTAACCCAAGTAGTGCTGCAACAACACGAGTGGATTCTGAATTTTCCAAAATCTCAGTTGACCCCGACAACACGTCTGCTGTTCCTGGGAATGATTCTGGACACGGTTCAGAAAAAGGTGTTTCTTCCGGAGGAGAAAGCCAAGGAGTTATCCGAACTTGTCAGGAACCTCCTAAAACCAGGAAAAGTGTCTGTGCATCAATGCACAAGAGTCCTGGGAAAGATGGTGGCTTCTTACGAAGCAATTCCATTCGGCAGATTCCACGCACGAACTTTTCAGTGGGATCTGCTGGACAAATGGTCCGGATCGCATCTGCAGATGCATCAGCGGATAACCTTATCGCCACGGACAAGGGTGTCTCTTCTGTGGTGGTTGCAGAGTGCTCATCTGTTAGAGGGCCGCAGATTCGGCATACAGGACTGGGTCCTGGTGACCACGGATGCCAGTCTGAGAGGCTGGGGAGCGGTCACACAGGGAAGAAACTTCCAGGGAGTATGGTCAAGCCTGGAGATGTCTCTTCATATAAATATACTGGAGCTAAGAGCAATTTACAATGCTCTAAGCCTGGCAAAACCCCTGCTTCAGGGTCAGCCGGTGTTGATCCAGTCGGACAACATCACGGCAGTCGCCCACGTAAACAGACAGGGCGGCACAAGAAGCAGGAGAGCAATGGCAGAAGCTGCAAGGATTCTTCGCTGGGCGGAAGATCATGTGATAGCACTGTCAGCAGTGTTCATTCCGGGAGTAGACAACTGGGAAGCAGACTTCCTCAGCAGACACGATCTACACCCGGGAGAGTGGGGACTTCATCCAGAAGTCTTCCACATGATTGTGAACCGTTGGGAAAAACCAAAGGTGGATATGATGGCGTCTCGCCTCAACAAAAAACTGGACAGGTATTGCGCCAGGTCAAGAGACCCTCAGGCAATAGCTGTGGACGCTCTGGTAACACCGTGGGTGTACCAGTCAGTGTATGTGTTTCCTCCTCTGCCTCTCATACCCAAAGTACTGAGAATTATACGGCAAAGGGGAGTAAGAACGATACTCGTGGCTCCGGATTGGCCAAGAAGAACTTGGTACCCGGAACTTCAGGAGATGCTCACGGAAAATCCGTGGCCTCTACCTCTAAGACGGGACCTGATTCAGCAGGGACCGTGTCTATTCCAAGACTTACAGCGGCTGCGTTTGACGGCATGGCGGTTGAACGCCGAATTCTAAAGGAAAAAGGCATTCCAGAAGAGGTCATTCCTACACTGGTTAAAGCCAGGAAGGAGGTGACTGCACAACATTATCACCGCATTTGGAGAAAATATGTTGCGTGGTGTGAGGCCAGGAAGGCCCCCACGGAGGAATTTCAACTGGGTCGATTCCTACATTTCCTGCAAACAGGATTGTCTATGGGCCTCAAATTGGGGTCCATTAAGGTTCAAATTTCGGCCCTGTCGATTTTCTTCTAGAAAGAATTGGCTTCAGTTCCTGAAGTCCAGACTTTTGTAAAAGGAGTACTACATATACAGCCCCCGGTTGTGCCCCCAGTGGCTCCGTGGGACCTGAATGTAGTTTTGGATTTTCTCAAATCCCATTGGTTTGAGCCACTTAAATCGGTGGATTTGAAATATCTTACATGGAAAGTAACCATGCTACTGGCCCTGGCTTCAGCCAGGAGAGTATCAGAATTGGCGGCTTTATCGTATAAGAGCCCATACCTGATTTTCCATTCGGACAGGGCAGAACTGCGGACGCGTCCTCAGTTTCTGCCTAAGGTGGTGTCAGCGTTTCACCTGAACCAGCCTATTGTGGTGCCTGCGGCTACTAGCGATTTGGAAGATTCCAAGTTGCTGGACGTTGTCAGGGCATTGAAAATATACATTTCAAGGACGGCTGGAGTCAGAAAATGTGACTCGCTGTTTATACTGTATGCACCCAACAAGCTGGGTGCTCCTGCTTCTAAGCAGACGATTGCTCGTTGGATTTGTAGCACAATTCAACTTGTACATTCTGTGGCAGGCCTGCCACAGCCTAAATCTGTCAAGGCCCATTCCACAAGGAAGGTGGGCTCATCCTGGGCGGCTGCCCGAGGGGTCTCGGCATTACAACTCTGCCGAGCAGCTACGTGGTCGGGGGAGAACACGTTTGTAAAATTCTACAAATTCGATACCCTGGCTAAAGAGGACCTGGAGTTCTCTCATTCGGTGCTGCAGAGTCATCCGCACTCTCCCGCCCGTTTGGGAGCTTTGGTATAATCCCCATGGTCCTGACGGAGTCCCCAGCATCCACTTAGGACGTCAGAGAAAATAAGATTTTACTTACCGATAAATCTATTTCTCGTAGTCCGTAGTGGATGCTGGGCGCCCATCCCAAGTGCGGATTGTCTGCAATACTTGTACATAGTTATTGTTACAAAAAAATCGGGTTGTTATTTGTTGTGAGCCGTCTGTTCAGAGGCTCCTACGTCTGTCATACTGTTAACTGGGTTTAGATCACAAGTTATACGGTGTGATTGGTGTGGCTGGTATGAGTCTTACCCGGGATTCAATATCCTTCCTTATTGTGTACGCTCGTCCGGGCACAGTATCCTAACTGAGGCTTGGAGGAGGGTCATAGGGGGAGGAGCCAGTACACACCACCTGATCCTAAAGCTTTAGTTTTGTGCCCTGTCTCCTGCGGAGCCGCTAATCCCCATGGTCCTGACGGAGTCCCCAGCATCCACTACGGACTACGAGAAATAGATTTATCGGTAAGTAAAATCTTATTTTTTATATCATTATCATCTCTATACTAGCAGACGCAGTACGGTAGTCCACGGCTGTGGCTACCTCTGTGTCGTCAGTGCTCGTCCATAATTGTATACCTACCTGTGGTGGGGTTTTTTTTCTATCTTCTTCATACTAGTAGTTTAGGAGTCTGCTGACAGTGTCCAGCAGGTCCGTCATTATATTATATATACCTGCAGTAGTGATATATATGTTTTTTATATCATTATCATCTCTATACTAGCAGACGCAGTACGGTAGTCCACGGCTGTGGCTACCTGTGTCGTCAGTGCTCGTCCATAATTGTATACCTACCTGTGGTGGGGTTTTTTTTTCTATCTTCTTCATACTAGTAGTTTAGGAGTCTGCTGACAGTGTCCAGCAGGTCCGTCATTATATTATATATACCTGCAGTAGTGATATATATATATTTTTTATATCATTATCATCTCTATACTAGCAGACGTAGTACGGTAGTCCACGTCTGTAGCTACCTCTGTGTCGTCAGTGCTCGTCCATAATTGTATACCTACCTGTGGTGGGTTTTTTTTTCTATCTTCTTCATACTAGTAGTTTAGGAGTCTGCTGACAGTGTCCAGCAGGTCTGTCATTATATTATATATACCTGCAGTAGTGATATATATATATTTTTTATATCATTATCATCTCTATACTAGCAGACGCAGTACGGTAGTCCACGGCTGTGGCTACCTCTGTGTCGTCAGTGCTCGTCCATAATTGTATACCTACCTGTGGTGGGGTTTTTTTTTCTATCTTCTTCATACTAGTAGTTTAGGAGTCTGCTGACAGTGTCCAGCAGGTCCGTCATTATATTATATATACCTGCAGTAGTGATATATATATATTTTTTATATCATTATCATCTCTATACTAGCAGACGCAGTACGGTAGTCCACGGCTGTGGCTACCTCTGTGTCGTCAGTGCTTGTCCATAATTGTATACCTACCTATGGTGGGGTTTTTTTTTTCTATCTTCTTCATACTAGTAGTTTAGGAGTCTGCTGACAGTGTCCAGCAGGTCCGTCATTATATTATATATACCTGCAGTAGTGATATATATATATTTTTTATATCATTATCATCTCTATACTAGCAGACGCAGTACGGTAGTCCACGGCTGTAGCTACCTCTGTGTCGTCAGTGCTCGTCCATAATTGTATACCTACCTGTGGTGGGGTTTTTTTTCTATCTTCTTCATACTAGTAGTTTAGGAGTCTGCTGACAGTGTCCAGCAGGTCCGTCATTATATTATATATACCTGCAGTAGTGATATATATATTTTTTTTATATCATTATCATCTCTATACTAGCAGACGCAGTACGGTAGTCCACGGCTGTAGCTACCTCTGTGTCGTCAGTGCTCATCCATAATTGTATATCTACCTGTGGTGGGGGTTTTTTTCTATCTTCTTCATACTAGTAGTTTAGGAGTCTGCTGACAGTGTCCAGCAGGTCCGTCATTATATTATATATACCTGCAGTAGTGATATATATATTTTTTATATCATTATCATCTCTATACTAGCAGACGCAGTACGGTAGTCCACGGCTGTAGCTACCTCTGTGTCGTCAGTCACTCGTCATCCATAAGTATACTAGTATCCATCCATCTCCATTGTTTACCTGAGGTGCCTTTTAGTTGTGCCTATTAAAATATGGAGAACAAAAATGTTGAGGTTCCAAAAATAGGGAAAGATCAAGATCCACTTCCACCTCGTGCTGAAGCTGCTGCCACTAGTCATGGCCGAGACGATGAAATTCCATCAACGTCGTCTGCCAAGGCCGATGCCCAATGTCATAGTACAGAGCATGTAAAATCCAAAACACAAAATATCAGTAAAAAAAGGACTCAAAAATCTAAAATAAAATCGTCATCGGAGAAGCGTAAACTTGCCAATATGCCATTTACCACACGGAGTGGCAAGGAACGGCTGAGGCCCTGGCCTATGTTCATGGCTAGTGGTTCAGCTTCACATGAGGATGGAAGCACTCAGCCTCTCGCTAGAAAAATGAAAAGACTTAAGCTGGCAAAAGCACAGCAAAGAACTGTGCGTTCTTCGAAATCACAAATCCACAAGGAGAGTTCAATTGTGTCGGTTGCGATGCCTGACCTTCCCAACACTGGACGTGAAGAGCATGCGCCTTCCACCATTTGCACGCCCCCTGCAAGTGCTGGAAGGAGCACCCGCAGTCCAGTTCCTGATAGTCAGATTGAAGATGTCAGTGTTGAAGTACACCAGGATGAGGAGGATATGGGTGTTGCTGGCGCTGGGGAGGAAATTGACAAGGAGGATTCTGATGGTGAGGTGGTTTGTTTAAGTCAGGCACCCGGGGAGACACCTGTTGTCCGTGGGAGGAATATGGCCATTGACATGCCTGGTGAAAATACCAAAAAAATCAGCTCTTCGGTGTGGAAGTATTTCAACACAAATGCGGACAACAGGTGTCAAGCCGTGTGTTGCCTTTGTCAAGCTGTAATAAGTAGGGGTAAGGACGTTAACCACCTCGGAACATCCTCCCTTATACGTCACCTGCAGCGCATTCATCATAAGTCAGTGACAAGTTCAAAAACTTTGGGCGACAGCGGAAGCAGTCCACTGACCAGTAAATCCCTTCCTCTTGTAACCAAGATCACGCAAACCACCCCACCAACTCCCTCAGTGTCAATTTCCTCCTTCCCCAGGAATGCCAATAGTCCTGCAGGCCATGTCACTGGCAATTCTGACGAGTCCTCTCCTGCCTGGGATTCCTCCGATGCATCCTTGCGTGTAACGCCTACTGCTGCTGGCGCTGCTGTTGTTGCTGCTGGGAGTCGATGGTCATCCCAGAGGGGAAGTCGTAAGACCACTTTTACTACTTCCACCAAGCAATTGACTGTCCAACAGTCCTTTGCGAGGAAGATGAAATATCACAGCAGTCATCCTGCTGCAAAGCGGATAACTGAGGCCTTGGCATCCTGGGCGGTGAGAAACGTGGTTCCGGTATCCATCATTACTGCAGAGCCAACTATAGACTTGATTGAGGTACTGTGTCCCCGGTACCAAATACCATCTAGGTTCCATTTCTCTAGGCAGGCGATACCGAAAATGTACACAGACCTCAGAAAAAGACTCACCAGTGTCCTAAAAAATGCAGTTGTACCCAATTTCCACTTAACCACGGACATGTGGACAAGTGGAGCAGGGCAGACTCAGGACTATATGACTGTGACAGCCCACTGGGTAGATGTATTGACTCCCGCCGCAAGAACAGCAGCGGCGGCACCAGTAGCAGCATCTCGCAAACGCCAACTCTTTCCTAGGCAGGCTACGCTTTGTATCACCGCTTTCCAGAATACGCACACAGCTAAAAACCTCTTACGGCAACTGAGGAAGATCATCGCAGAATGGCTTACCCCAATTGGACTCTCCTGTGGATTTGTGGCATCGGACAACGCCAGCAATATTGTGTGTGCATTAAATATGGGCAAATTCCAGCACGTCCCATGTTTTGCACATACCTTGAATTTGGTGGTGCAGAATTATTTAAAAAACGAGAGGGGCGTGCAAGAGATGCTGTCGGTGGCCAGAAGAATTGCGGGACACTTTCGGCGTACAGGCACCACGTACAGAAGACTGGAGCAACACCAAAAACGCCTGAACCTGCCCTGCCATCATCTGAAGCAAGAAGTGGTAACGAGGTGGAATTCAACCCTCTATATGCTTCAGAGGTTGGAGGAGCAGCAAAAGGCCATTCAAGCCTATAGAAATGACCACGATATAGGAGGTGGAATGCACCTGTCTCAAGCGCAGTGGAGAATGATTTCAACGTTGTGCAAGGTTCTGCAACCTTTTGAACTTGCCACACGTGAAGTCAGTTCAGACACTGCCAGCCTGAGTCAGGTCATTCCCCTCATCAGGCTTTTGCAGAAGAAGCTGGAGACATTGAAGGAGGAGCTAATACTGAGCGATTCCGCTAGGCATGTGGGACTTGTGGATGGAGCCCTTAATTCGCTTAACAAGGATTCACGGGTGGTCAATCTGTTGAAATCAGAGCACTACATTTTGGCCACCGTGCTCGATCCTAGATTTAAAACCTACGTTGTATCTCTCTTTCCGGCAGACACAAGTCTGCAGGGGTTCAAAGAACTGCTGGTGAGAAAATTGTCAAGTCAAGCGAAACGCGACCTGTCAACATCTCCTCCTTCACATTCTCCCGCAACTGGGGGTGCGAGGAAAAGGCTCAGAATTCCGAGCCCACCCGCTGGCGGTGATGCAGGGCAGTCTGGAGCGACTGCTGATGCTGACATCTGGTCCGGACTGAAGGACCTGACAACGATTACGGACATGTCGTCTACTGTCACTGCATATGATTCTCTCACCATTGAAAGAATGGTGGAGGATTATATGAGTGACCGCATCCAAGTAGGCACGTCAGACAGTCCGTACGTATACTGGCAGGAAAAAGAGGCAATTTGGAGGCCCTTGCACAGACTGGCTTTATTCTACCTAAGTTGCCCTCCCACAAGTGTGTACTCCGAAAGAGTGTTTAGTGCTGCCGCTCACCTTGTCAGCAATCGGCGTACGAGGTTACTTCCAGAAAATGTGGAGAAGATGATGTTCATTAAAATGAATTATAATCAATTCCTCCATGGAGACATTCACCAGCAGCAATTGCCTCCACAAAGTACACAGGGAGCTGTGATAGTGGATTCCAGTGGGGACGAATTGATAATCTGTGAGGAGGGGGATGTACACGGTGATGAATCGGAGGATGATGATGAGGTGGACATCTTGCCTCTGTAGAGCCAGTTTGTGCAAGGAGAGATTAATTGCTTCTTTTTTGGTGGGGGTCCAAACCAACCCGTCATTTCAGTCACAGTCGTGTGGCAGACCCTGTCACTGAAATGATGGGTTGGTTAAAGTGTGCATGTCCTGTTTATACAACATAAGGGTGGGTGGGAGGGCCCAAGGACAATTCCATCTTGCACCTCTTTTTTCTTTCATTTTTCTTTGCGTCATGTGCTGTTTGGGGAGTGTTTTTTGGAAGGGCCATCCTGCGTGACACTGCAGTGCCACTCCTAGATGGGCCAGGTGTTTGTGTCGGCCACTAGGGTCACTTATCTTAGTCACACAGCTACCTCATTGCGCCTCATTTTTTTCTTCTTTGCGTCATGTGCTGTTTGGGGAGTATTTTTTGGAAGGGCCATCCGGCCTGACACTGCAGTGCCACTCCTAGATGGGCCAGGTGTTTGTGTCGGCCACTATGGTCGCTTAGCTTACTCACACAGCTACCTCATTGCGCCTCTTTTTTTCTTTGCGTCATGTGCTGTTTGGGGAGTGTTTTTTGGAAGGGCCATCCTGCGTGACACTGCAGTGCCACTCCTAGATGGGCCAGGTGTTTGTGTCGGCCACTAGGGTCGCTGAGCTTAGTCACACAGCTACCTCATTGCGCCTCTTTTTTTCTTTGCGTCATGTGCTGTTTGGGGAGTGTTTTTTGGAAGGGCCATCCTGCGTGACACTGCAGTGCCACTCCTAGATGGGCCAGGTGTTTGTGTCGGCCACTTGGGTCGCTGAGCTTAGTCATCCAGCGACCTCGGTGCAAATTTTAGGACTAAAAATAATATTGTGAGGTGTGAGGTGTTCAGAATAGACTGAAAATGAGTGGAAATTATGGTTATTGAGGTTAATAATACTTTGGGATCAAAATGACCCCCAAATTCTATGATTTAAGCTGTTTTTTAGGGTTTTTTGAAAAAAAACACCCGAATCCAAAACACACCCGAATCCGACAAAAAAAATTCGGTGAGGTTTTGCCAAAACGCGTTCGAACCCAAAACACGGCCACGGAACCGAACCCAAAACCAAAACACAATACCCGAAAAATTTCCGGTGCACATCTCTAATTATTTGTAGCAGTTTTTTGTTATATGGGATTCAGTACCCTGCCATTATTGTGATTGGGGATTCAGGGTAGATACCCGCATATTGGTCAAATTCCTTTATAAAATCTATTTATATTAGCGAGCAGTTGGTTTCATGCATTACAATTTGAGCCTTTAATTATTTAATATCTGTGGACACCAGTTACAGGTGTGAGCAGTAGAATTCACGGTGGTTATTTTCGCCTCATATGATACAGTGAATTTAAATCAACAGTGGGCTATCAAATGATGGGTACTTTGAAATGCATTTAAATTGTGTTGTTCTTTAATAGGGGCATATAATACATATAAAGATATTTAATTGATCATAAAAACACACCCTATAAGAGAGTCAGTGCAACCAAAGGAGCGGACACTTTTTAATTCGTATCACTTTTCTATCTTAGAGCACATTTCTGGATTTCTCATCCAATTTTAACCCTATTTTTCGCATGCTGTCCGAAATATCGGTCTCTTAATACAATGTACAAATAAAAGTTACATTTTATTCTATTTTTGTGCACCTAGCAGTACAACCCCATTTTCTTCTCGTGTATTATGTGCTGCCGATCACACAGGGGGAGAGTGCGGGGAGTGACAGCAGCAGCGGAGGGAAGTTTATCTTCCCTGCCGCTGCTAACACTCTGACTTTTTTTAAAATGTAATATTTCTTTCTTACTTTTTAAAGATTATAACACTGTGATTGTATGATTAGTGTTATTGCACTATGCTTGGAAATTTGTATGAACGTTTTCCACTGTTCAAAGGTTAGGAGATTTAGGGGTATATTCAATTGCGGTCGAATTGCCAAAATAGCAGTACAACCCCATTTTCTTCTCGTGTATTAGGTGTTATTCATGGTTGTCTTAGGTAGCACCCCCGACATGAGATTATGGGATTCTTCCAGATATACTAATCGGGGTCCTCCTCAGATATCTTCATATGGAATTTTGAGAGTGCAGATTTTTCTTTGTTTCGTGTGATCGGCAGCACAGCAGGATCATCCCCCCCCCCCCCATCCAGCAGCTGCAGACAATGGCAGCCGCTGCGGAGTGTAAATTCACCCTCCCAAGCCACCCCCAGACCCCCCTTGTATACCTGTAGGCTGTCCCGGCTTTCAAAATGAAAGCCGCGATGGTCGCGATGTTCCCGATGTTCCGATGGTTGCGATGTTCCCGATCAATATTTCGATGTTTGGAAAAAATATATATATTTTTTTTAAATCAAAAAAAGTATTTTTTTTTTACTTTTTTTTAACTGAAATGATTTGGGATAGGGTTAAATTCATGTTCTTCACCTAATTCACTCATAACCCCCCCCCCCCCCCCCCCCCCCCCCGACAATTTCGGAGTGGTTTTCGGTGAAATAAATCATCAGTTAAGTGGTTAAAAAGCCTTTGTGCAAAAAAACAAATCTCTCGTTAGTGTATGAATGTGTCATACTGCCATCTTGTGGCTAAATTTAATAACACCTTTTGTATCTTACTCAAAGGGAGATATTCTCTCTGTGACAGATAACTCAGACCTGTCGTTAATTATTACAAAAAAGCTTGTAAAAAATAACAAACCTTTGTAAACCTTATTAGTAAAGAAAGTTAACTTATAAAAAATGGCTCAACGTTAATGATTCGTTCAGACCTTTGGGGGCTACACAGTCCAGACGGAAAATCCATCTGGATTCAAGTTGTAGTAACAATTTCCCCCTGTCGACCTGGAACAAAGTCTGCTTCCCAGTTGTCTACTCCCGGAATGAAGACCGCCGGCAATGCCACGGCGTGTTTTTCCACCCAGAGGAGAATTCTTGACACCCCTGACATTGCTGCTCTGGTTTTCGTTCCGCCCTGTAGGTTTATGTATGTTACCTCCGTTACATTGTCCGACTGGACTTGAATGGCCTGATTCCGGAATAGAGATGAGGCCTCCATAAGGGCATTGAAGATTTCCCTGAGTTACAAGATGTTTATTGGAAGGACGACTTCCCGACTTGACCATCTTTCTTGAAACTGCACCCCCTGGATGACTGCTCCCCACCCTCTGAGGCTTGCGTCTATGGTTAGCAGAATCCAATTCTGAATCCCGACCCTCCGACCCTTGACGAGGTGAGACGTCTGTAGCCACCACTGAAGGGAGATTCTGGCTCTTGGCGACAGATAGATCCTCTGGTGCATGTGAAGATGCGATCCGGACCATTTGTCCAACAAATCCAGCTGGAAGGGCCTCGCATGAAACTTTCCATACTGAAGTGCCTCGTAAGAAGCCACCTGTTTCCCCAGAAGGCTAATGCACAGATGCACTGAGATCCGGGTTGGCTTCAGGACAACCCAAACCATCGACTGGATTACCATAGCCTTCTCCAAGGTAAGGAACACTTTCTGAGACTCTGTGTTCAGTATCATTCCCAGGAAAGGAAGCCTCTGCGTCGGTTCCAGGTGAGATTTTGTTAAGTTCAGAATCCACCCGTGATCCAGAAGTAGTCTGGTTGAGAGGCCAATGCTGTCCAATAACTGCTCCCTGGATGGTGCCTTTATCAGAAGATCGTTCAGGTATGGAATTATGTTCACTCCCTGTTTGCGGAATAGAAACATCATCTCTGCCATCACTTTGGTGAACACTCTCGGTGCCGTGGAGAGACCAAATGGCAGGGCCTGGAACTGGTAGTGACAGTCCTGCAGTGCAAACCATAATAAGCCTGATGAGCTGGCCAGATCAGAATGTGAAGGTACACATCCTTGATATCCAGAGACACTAGGAGTACCCCTTCCTCCAGACCTGAGATCACCGCTCTCAGAGACTCCATCTTGAATTTGAACACTCGTAAGTACGGGTTCAACGACCTGAGGTTCAAAATCGGTCTTACAGAACCGTCCGGTTTAGGTACTACAAACAAGTTGGAATAGTACCCCTTGTTTTGCAGATGAGGTGGAACGAACTGGGACAATGACCTGGGTACATACCAGTTTTTGAATGGCATCCTGTAAAGTTATACTTGCCTCTTGTGAAACTGAAAAGCCTGATTTGAAGAATCTGTGAGGCGGGAGCTCCTGAAACTCCAGTCTGCAGCCCTGTAAAATAATATCTATTACCCACGGATTCTGGCATGAACCTGTCCAGATGTGACTGAAAATTTTTAGTCGGGCTCCCACCCGCCAGTCTTCCAGGCATCGCGGTCCACTGTCATGCTGAAGGCTTTGAGTTAGCAGAGCTTGAGCTCTCTTTCTAAGAACCGGCAGTTGCTGGTTTGCGTGGTTTACCTCTAGCGCCTCTGGTGGCTGTAAAAGAACCTCTGGTTTTTCCCTTAAACTTGGCAGTGTGAAATGACTGTAGACTGAGTAGGCTTTCCTGGCTGGGGGAGCTGCAGAAGGAAGATATGTGGACAAACCAGCAGTAGCTTTGGAGATCCACTTGCCTAGTTCATCTCCAAATAAGGCCTCTCCTGTGAAGGGTAGGCTTTCCACGCCTTTCCTGGAGTCCGCATCAGCAGTCCACTGGCGTAGCCATAAGCCTCTGCGTGGTGACACTGCCATAGCAGTGGTGCATGCATTAAGCAAGCCTATTTCTTTTATGGCTTCCACCATAAAGTTTTCAGAGTCCTGTATATGTTGCGGGAGTAAAATAATCTCCACCTGAGGCAAGGTATCTAACCCCTCAAGTAGGTTACCCGACCATTTGGCGATGGCCTTAGTAATCCACCAACATGCTATAATGGGTCTCTGGACCACCCCAGCAGCTGTATACTAGGATTTCAGTGTAGTTTCAATTCTACGATCAGCCGTGTCTTTTAGGGAGGCTGCACCCGGGACAGGCAATACAATTTTCCGTGACAGCCTGGATACTGATGCATCCACTATCGTGGATTTTCCCATTTTTTCCCATCCTCAGGAGGAAAAGGAAAAGATGATAGTAACCTTTTAGGGATTTGAAATTTCCTATCAGGATTAACCCACGGTTCTTCAAACAGGGTATTTAATTCCTGTGACACAGGAAAAGTGGCACAGGATTTCTTTTTTTTAAATTAAAATAAGATTCCTCACTCTCCTCTGTCACCTTTTCAGAGATATGCAGAACTTCTCTGATAGCCTCTATGAGAGCCTGTATTCCCCGTGATAGAGTAGCCGCCCCTACCTCTGACTCCACCTCCCCCTCCTCCACGTCTGACCCTTCATCATCAGAGTCAGACTGCAGGATATGGGCCAAAGTACGTTTTTGCAGACAAATGGCAGGGGACTGAGATGCTGGTTTGGGTACGGAGTCTCTTTTCATAAACTCAGTCATCGATTGTCTTAAGAATTGCATCTCTTTCTCATTGCGGGACAATTTCGTAGAAATATTGGAAATCATTACCTTAATGGAGTCCAGCCAAGCTGGCTCTGCCCCGCTAGCCTGGGAAGGTACACTGCACTGAGTACACACTAGTGAACCCCCTGGAGAAGAGGAGTACTCTGCCTTACATGAAAAACACTCTTTGTCTGACATACTGTGACAGTAACAGCACACACACACAGGAACAGGTTAAATGCACAATGAACCCACAAAGAGCCCACAGCGGCGATGCTTTTGCATTTCAGGAGTAACTCCCGGCCAGCGCAGCTCCTGCGGCTGGCCGGGAGTACCTCCTCGCTGCCCGGGTCGCAGCGGCTGCGTGTGATGTCACGCAGTTGCCGCGGTCCGCCCCCCCAACGGTCTGGCCACGCCTGCATTGGCCGGACCGTGCCCCCTGAACAGCAGCTTAACGCCGCCATCCAATCCCCTCCCGCCCAACGACCGCCTCTGCCGCCCAGCATGTGCCGGTGCACTGCGGCGCCGGCACATGCGCAGATCCAACCCGATCGCTCTGCTGCGATAAACTGCAGCGAGCGTTCAGGTCGGAATGACCCCCATAGTATACTGAGACCCAGTTCACCCCCTCAGAAGCTGTGCATCTGCACTGTGTACTGAGTCTGGAGACCCAGCCGCCCCATGTAGAAGCCGTGCATCTCCGTACCCTCATGCCACCATAATGGCCGGCGACCCGCTACCCGGGATGCCGGCTTAGTACTCACCACTCTTCTTTCTTCTGGCTGTTAGGGGTTGCGGCATGCTGCGGTGTGTACGCTCTGTCACAACTGAGGGCCTGAGCTGACGGGAGGCAGCCTCAGTTGTAGGGGCTGAGATGTACCGGAACCTGGGAGGTTGTATCAGACCCCTGGACATGTAAGTAACATGAATAATAACTGCCCGAAGGCGTGACCACGACAACTTGGATAAAAGTCAATGATGTTTATTATGACAACTCCGCAACACAGCAGCAGTAAAAGAAAACGTAAAAGTCAGCAAAGAATAAATACAGTTCCTGGGTACTACAGGATGGCAGGAGCCACAGGGCACTGGTAGTGTGAGATAGTTCTTATGATCTTTCTAGATGGAAAGTCCTTACCAGGCCCGACTGTAGCAATGGAGATAACCCAGGATTGTGCCAGCTGGTGTTCCAGGAAAAGCTGGGTTGCTGAAGATAAAACAGCTGCTGTGGATACTGGCTGGAACCAGACTGTTGTTAGCACGGAGTGGATACTGGCTGG
Organism: Pseudophryne corroboree; assembly: GCF_028390025.1. NCBI lineage: Eukaryota > Metazoa > Chordata > Amphibia > Anura > Myobatrachidae > Pseudophryne > Pseudophryne corroboree. Next base: position 338,563,430 of record NC_086449.1, on the reverse strand, counting down.
AACCAGTTAAATAATAAATGAACTTGGGAGCGATGAAATATGAACTGAAATGTAGAACTTGAGAGCAGAGAAATAATAATACCGGTGGAGAGTGGTAAAGTGTAGAAAGGACACCGGCCCTTTAAGGGAAGCTGTACTCTGCTGGAAGCTGAGCTGGAAGCAGGTAATGTTGTAGCTGGAAACAGATGAATCCACAATGGATTGGAGAGTCAGGCTACACCGCAGGTGGAATGCTGGTGCGGGTCTCTATGGTGGAAGTCTTGAGACAGGAGCTGGAACCTGGAAGACAATCACAGGAGAGAGACAAACAGGAACTAGGTTTGACAACCAAAGCACTGACGCCTTCCTTGCTCAGGCACAGTGTATTTATACCTGCAGCAAGGAAGGGATTGGCTAGGCAATTATGCAGATTATCAATACTGAGAACAGATTGGTGGAAATGATCAGCTGACAGAATCCAAGATGGCTGCGCCCATGCAGACACTTGGAGGGAAGTTTGGTTTGTAATCCATGTGGTAATGAAAACAGTAATGGCGGCGCCGGCCACCGGAGACAGGAGGCGCCAGGCTGACAGATGCACATCCAACCACGCGGACACAGCGGAGGCCGCGGCTGACGTAATCGCCACTCAGACACTCTGCATGCAGAAGTTCAGGGACGGCGGCGGAGGCCGCGGGAGACGCCATGCCAGGTGTAATATGGCGTTTACTGTGACAGCGTCCCAGAGTGACAGGAGAGGATACAGGAATGTACACATCAGGATAACAGATGGGATCCGGTCCTGGAGCGCTGAGCCAGCCTTAGGAGGCATCTGATGGGTAAGAAATGGCGTCCAGATACCCGGATCGTGACACGCTCGCTGCGGTGGGGCTTGCAAATAGTTCCCTCAGGAGCTAGTGTCCTGTCAGCGGGGAACGGGACCATTAACCCTTCAAGAGGTTGGGCCGTTCCTCCCCCCTAAGTCCCATGAAGCAGGCAGGCTAGAACCATCCAGTCCTGCCTGAAAATAACAAACTGAGAAAATAAATGTAGAAAACTCTTCAGGAGCTTCCAGAGACGTTACCGGCTCCTTCGGGCACATTTTCTAAACTGAGTCTGGTAGGAAGGGCATAGAAGGAGGAGCCAACGCACACTATCAAATTCTTAAAGTGCCCAAGGCTCCTAGTGGACCTGTCTATACCGATGGTACTAACTGGATTACCAGTATCCCCAAGGACGTAAGTGAAATGCACTTACTATACATGACTGAATAAGGATCCCCTGTCTTCTGTGACTAGGAAATGGGATGCTAATTGCCCTCTCCTAGCAGATCTGTTGCATGACAAAACCTTTTGATGTTGGACAGGGCACAGATAGTGGCTGGGAGTGTGAGTTCCTTAGACAAATGCGTTAATCATGGGGAATTTCGTTATTCCATATGTAAAGTGGTATGGATTGGTATGGGTTCGGAACCTGTATTTATTTATGTAGCTGGTTTGATTGATATACGGATCCTGAATGGTATATGCAGGAAGGATGAGGAACATTTGTTTGAGAAATTAAATACAAACCGTATTTTGTAGCTATGTGATAACGTAAACTACCAGGTGGTAAGGAATGGAATTTAAATGACACCAAACTTTGTGTGTGACAGGAAGGAGGAAATTGCCTCATGCACTTATATCCTTTTAAAATGTAATTTATTTATATTTTGTAAGATATCCTGATTGGACTGAAAAGACTCAGGGGGGAACTACCCCCTGAGATGCATTGTGGTTTTACTGTATAAAAAGAGTTGGCCTATGAGCTTCAGGAGTGTATTATACCAACTACTTTCTGCTGTGAACATCTTTCTGTATGCTGTTTCCCCTAGCAATAGGGAAGAGTTTTCTTTAGAACTATTGCAAATAAACCGCCTCAATAATTTGCCTCAAGAGGACCGCTTCATCTTGTGACCTGCAGGGCTAGGCAAAACCTAGCTCCGTTTTCCGGCTGTCCAGGGTATACCCAGCATCTCCAAGCTCTGCCTTCCACCGTGCTGTGCTTAGGCAAGCAACGATTGGGGATTCGTCAACACCACACAGGGGTGGTATGACAGCGTGTCAACGCATACAGAGCAGAACCGTGGTTCCAGACGCCACGGCTACAAGGAGACTGGTGGTGGCAGCGTAGTGCCCGCCCACTGTGCAGTGGGTGGAGTCAGTAACAGGTACTTACTGATGGTAAGCTGGAATCCCCTAATTGGCCAGGTCCCGTGTGACCGAAATATCCATTCTGTGGCTGGAAGCGGGACGCGAAGCGGTGAGGGCTTTCGTACGGAACCGTCCGGTCACAGAAATATATATATACAAATACAGATGATTACTGGGAACAGGCGACTTTAATAGGTAAAAGGTTTGTTGAAAGAGGTTATAATTTTGACACTATTGAAGCAGCAAAGTCTAGAGCATCTCTGCAAAAAAGGGATTTAATGCTATGTCCCAAAAATAAAGCTCCGACTGACCAGAGGTTCTGCAGACCTTTTGTTACACAATTTAATCAGGAAAATGTAGCCATTAGAAAAATTATGGAACGGCATTGGGGTATACTCTTAAGAGATTCAATTTTAGGTCCTTCTCTTCCGAAAAAAACGAATTTGGTCTTCCAGAGAGCCACTAATTTAAAAAACATAGTGGCACCCAGTAGGTTGCCAAGACCTCACCCTTTCAATAAAAATAAAAATAATGATATTATACCTACGAAAGGATGCTTTCCATGTTCTAGATGCATATGCTGTAAATTTATGGACCGTAAATCTTTCAGCATGAAATTAGAGACAGGGAGATGTTACAGGCTGATGCACTTGGTCAACTGCAACACAGCATACGTTGTGTATAAGATCACTTGTGACTGTGGTTTAACATACGTGGGAAAGACGAAAAGATAAACTAAGATAATAATTCAAGAACATATGAGAAATGTCAAAAACAGATTTCTTTCCCATAGTCTTTCAAGGCATTATGCTGAGAAGCATAATGCTATAGTGACTAAGGATAATTTCTCATTTACTGTCTTAGAACACATACCGGTAGATCCAAGAGGAGGAAGTAGGGATCTGAGATTATCCAAACGTGAAACTTACTGGATATACACACTTGGCACTTTGGCCCCTAATGGCCTTAATGAAGATGTGGATATTGTTTCCTTCCTTTAAGAACCTAAATAATCACCTTTAAATTCCCCTGTTTAATAGTCAATCTGGCTTATAATGGCCCTAACATTGAAAAGTCCATTGTTCTTCTTTCTTTGAAAATCTTCAATTTCTCCTGTTTAGTATATCCTATTTAATGTACTATTGTACGGTAGTCGTCTAAACCCATATCAGAGTATTTTCTTTTATTGTATAACAATTTAATAGTTGACATTTTGTGATACGATTCATTTTTAGGTTGGTGACAATAGTGGGACATACTGATATTTTATGATGTGAATTGTTAATCTCATAGCAATTGTAAATAAGGGATCATGTCGATCTAAATAGCTTTTGAATTGCCACATAGTCAAATTGTAGAGTACGTATGGTTAGTTAAGTTGGATGTATTCACTGAGCACATTAATTAATTCTAAAATTAATCAATTAGCACAACCTGATTACCACAAAATGAGTTTAAGGGTATATGAAATTAATAACATTTTGTTAATAATTAGGAAACATAGATCAATAAACTTAGTACACAAACTAATCTTCAATAATTTAGCATGATTGAATTTAATTATCACCTGAATAATCCATGAGAATATAAGTAATATTACAAAATAGTCACTTATTAATATATGAATTTAATATTATTCTGTAAGAGGATTCAATTAAGAAATTGGACCATTCACACATTTTTTATTTAATATGATTAATGAATTTGAGACAATAACCAATAGCATTATGATTTAATATGATTGAATATAATTGATTAGGATTGAGTAATTCGCATCGCATCTCATACACTCTAAATATGAGTGGCATGCAGTTTAATATAGACCTCATTTGCGCTGCAAAGCCGTGACCAGAAAGAACGAAGTGAGCCCCTAACCGGAACCGGAAGTAGCGGCCGTGGACCGCACGCCGGAACCGGAAGTAGCGGTCGTGGAACGCACACCGGAACCGGAAGTAGCGGCCGTGAAACGCACGCTGCTAGCGATGGTGGAACGCAAATGCGTTCATAAATATTCTATTCTTTATGAGGTGGATTAAACTGATTATTCTCTTAAAATGTCTATCATTGAGTATACAGTGGGAACCATAAATACAGTAAATAGAATGACTACAGAATAGAAGTATTAAAAATAAAAAAATAAGTTAATTACCCTAACAGGAAATGATGTCATCCTATAGGAGGTATATATAGCAGTCCCATTCTCACCCTCAGTTATAGCTGTGAAGGGAATCCTGAGAGACTACTAGGGTGAGTACTTTACTAATAGACATCTTGATATCATTAGGAAAGAAAATCCTACTTATAATAAGAATTTGTAAAGACATTTTTTTTTTTCTTTTAGGATTTTTATTGACCTATTTTTGAGCCTACCTTATTGCTCTTATTCAGAATTGGAGTTGTCATTTTATACTTAAAAGGTGAGCCTAATATTATTATAACATTATTCATTAAGTGATTTAATCTGGTTTCAGTAATATTAGTTTTCAAATTATCAAATTGATATAGCAACTATTTCCACCTATTGGATTATTTAGGACACCAACACTATAATTAATGAACAATCAGAAACAATATTGAATGGCCCATTGTCTACATTAATTATAAGTAGTGACATCATGCTGTTAATGATAATAATTATTAGATCTAATTTATAGTGTTATCAATGAAGTAGCATTTTTATGCAAGACACGCCATCTGTTGTCCCGAATAATACCGGAAGTGACGTAATTTTGTCATCAACCGGTACCGGAAGTAGGCGCGATTCAAGTATTGTGGAATGGGGTGTGACTAAAATAGGTTCTACCCTATTCCATACAAATTGGTAATAGATTGTTAATAACTACACTGGACATTTTACCATGTGTGAATAGGAAAATCTCCAAATTGATACATTTTTTTGATCAGTTATTGTGTTCAACATGGTCCCTTATCAATAGTTTAATTATACTGTATTTATAAGTGCTTTCTGGATTTATCCTTTATAAAAGGCAATACTGTACAGGGTTAAACTTCATTATACACATTGTATGTGAAAGCTTGATGTTTATAATCAATGTTGTTAAAAAATAGTTATTTTCAACGTATTTTTTACATTTTCAATCCATAGGTCATTGTCACAGCAATTTTACTCTTTATGTATATTGGTGAACTATATATGATAAACACGAATATTGTAATGTAAGTAATTCCGTTTGATTACCTGTGATGTGATTGTAACAGTTATAACCACTATCCCTGTTTTGGATTTCATTATAATAAGTAATATATAAATGAACTTAACAGTGATAAATTAAGTGTTGATTATAGCCATTAGTAGAGAGTTATTTATATCCATTCCTCCATCATCCGATTTTGTTCATTCCTCCTTCTCTGATTTGTTTCTATTTATTGCTATATATGTATATGGTCACTTTAAACTAACATCAATTCTGATGGTGACATTTTCAGATCTTCTATCTTTGAGAATATTGTTCATACCCACGGCAAAGGCTGGATGGGATTTTGAACTTTACAAACATTGACCATTTTGGTATGTAAGTAGATAATTATAATTTAGTAACAATATGCTAAATAAACATATCACCAGTGTATTCTCCTCTTTCTATAAACCACTCAGATCACGACCCCTGATGAAGTCCTATATGGACGAAACGCGTTGGGTTTTCACGCATTTGTGAATTTGAGCATACATCTGAACGCTTTGGTGGAAGAATTGATATTCGATTTAAGTGTAGTCATCACCAAACAGAATTCGTCAGATGATTTTCAATCTATATTGTCCACTTATGGTATAAAGTTATCTACTTGTTTTACTGATGTTTTTATGTAATATTGCAGTATTCACTGTCAAGTTTTAAGAATAAATACATCTATATGTGACATCTGAGGTGGTTCAGCTCCCATGAGAATTCTTTTTTCCTATTCCTAATTTTGTGCCTTGTCTGACAGGAGGCATTTCTTAGTGGTACGAGCTATATTGTATATTAGCGCAAAAAAAAGGGTTCTTTATTTTTTTATTTTTTTGTTTGTGTAGTATTTTGTCAGTAAGCACCCTTATTGCTGCTTTTTCAATAAGAAGCTATTATGCCTATATTTAATGATAGATCAAAGAGATCTTTGAAGGTTAGAAACATTTTTGAGGAGGAGGAACAAGTTTTTCAAACAGATGATGACGATTATTATGGTTATCTTAACTTAGTAGAAAAACTAGCAGTTAAGGAGTTGAAAAATTGGTATGATATTATGACGCTAGAAAAATATTTAGAAGTAGGTAGGATTCCGAGAGGCTTACGATTACATAAAACCCCCACAATAGGGGGGGGGGGAACGAAAGTTTCATTACCAACTGGAACACCATTCTGGATGATTGTTCAGCGAAACTTATTACTTTAATAATTACTGAAAGGAAGAAGGAGTTAAGTCGGTTAGAGGAGGAAATAAAAAGAGTAGAATTACAAGCTACCAAATTTGAGGATAGCGAGGAGTTCAAACGGGATGTATTGGATTTACATTATAAATTGGACACTATGGAAGAGGAAATTATAGCACGTAAGCAAAAGAAATTTATTAGGGATAAAAATGACTATATCTCTGGTCAAATACACCATCTACCCATCAAAGAGGGGAGATTAGATGAAAGGAATCAAATGCCAATGACTAGATATCCCCGATGGGAAAGGCCGCAACAAGAAGTTTATAAGAACTATAGAGAGAATCAAGGTGGCCGAAAAGGCATGTATAGACCTAGGAGATCTTACAGATCTCCTTACCCCAATCGGGGTTACGAACAGAGAGGTTATAGGAATAAATTCCCTTCCCATCAGGGTTACCAAAGGAACAGCTTTATGTCATCCAAGGAGTATTACAATTCCTCCTATAGAAATAGATATAACACGGACAGATCACCTACCCCTGACAGAAATCAAAAGGGACATTTTTTAGAGGAAAGGCGGGGTTACAGATTTCCCCGTATACAGCAACAAAGAGAGGAGTTACATATCAGATTGGACTCACCACAGGGTATAAAGAGAGGTCACACTGGAGGAGACGAGGGTGTAGAGGGGGCCGAAAAAAGCCCCAAAAAAAGGAGAGCCCTGTTCAATCAGGAGAAGCCCGTCTGGGATTGTCAATATCACAGAGAGACAATTATCATCAGCGGAATGCTCCCTATTAGATAAGGGGTTGAAATTTGCACCAGATTTACATGTGAACAAATTCAATCTATTTGTTGATCTCAATAAATATGTTCACAAATTAACGATACAAAGACATTTCCTTAAGAATCCTCAATCAGGTGCCAGCATGAATGAGAAAACTCCTTTGGTTAAATTACCTTTTAAGTATTACCCAGTTGAGTCCAGGGGTAGCAATCTAGATATTTTTTATGAATCGGTTAGGGAAGATTTTAAGAAAATAAAGCTTAAGAGCAACAAGTATGGGACTAACCTCAATCCACAAGTAAAGGGAGCTTTGAAATCCCTGAAAAAGGATACTGATTTGGTGATTAAAGGGGCGGATAAGGGTGGAGCAGTTGTTTTACAAACTAAAACTGCATACCTAAATGAGGCATCCAAAATACTATTAGACGGACAGACGTATATGGAATTGCCAAATAACCCCACTTTACTATACCAGGAGGAGTTATTCTGTTTACTTTCAAAAGCCCTTAAAGACAGTTTGATCTGTAAGGAAGAGTTTGACTATATGTATGTTAAACACCCGGTAGTCCCAAATTTCTATCATATTCCAAAGATTCACAAGAGCAAGACTGCACCACCAGGAAGACCTATAGTGGCAGGGATTAATTCCCTGACGGCGAATTTGTCCCATTATTTAGATCTAAGATTGCAACACTATGTGACAAAAATGAGATCTTATCTCAAAGATTCTACTAGCGTATTACAAAAGTTGGAGACATTAGAGTGGTCCGAAGAATATCATTGGCTAACCATAGATGTACAAGCATTGTACTCGTCTATCCCTCATTGTAAAGGTGTAGAGGCTATTGGGTTGGTTTTGTCGAATGATCCAAGTTTATCTCAAAATGAGGTACAGTTCTTATTGGACAGCATCTCATTTATTCTGAATCATAATTTCTTTGAGTTTGAAAACAAGTTTTATTTGCAACAACAAGGCACGGCGATGGGGACTAAATTTGCCCCATCGTATGCCAACTTGTTTATGAAAGCATGGGAGGACATCTATATAAATCATTCAGAGTTTCAAGTCAACATAATACTCTATCAAAGATATATTGATGATCTTTTTATTTGGAGAGGGGATGAAAATAGTATTATCAGATTCATGACATTCATACAGTCCAATGGATTCAACTTGAAATTTACTTATCAAAAAAATCCAACAGAGATTGATTTTTTGGATTTGACCTTAACAGGGGTATCAGGTGAAAAGATAAAAACGAAGACATTCTTCAAAGAAGTTGACGCCAACAGCTATATTCCCCAAACCAGTTGCCATTATCCAGCTTGGAAGAATAGTGTGCCATACGCGCAATTTTTGCGAATAAGACGAAATTGCACAAATACAGATGATTACTGGGAACAGGCGACTTTAATAGGTAAAAGGTTTGTTGAAAGAGGTTATAATTTTGACACTATTGAAGCAGCAAAGTCTAGAGCATCTCTGCAAAAAAGGGATTTAATGCTATGTCCCAAAAATAAAGCTCCGATTGACCAGAGGTTCTGCAGACCTTTTGTTACACAATTTAATCAGGAAAATGTAGCCATTAGAAAAATTATGGAACGGCATTGGGGTATACTCTTAAGAGATTCAATTTTAGGTCCTTCTCTTCCGAAAAAAACGAATTTGGTCTTCCAGAGAGCCACTAATTTAAAAAACATAGTGGCACCCAGTAGGTTGCCAAGACCTCACCCTTTCAATAAAAATAAAAATAATGATATTATACCTACGAAAGGATGCTTTCCATGTTCTAGATGCATATGCTGTAAATTTATGGACCGTAAATCTTTCAGCATGAAATTAGAGACAGGGAGATGTTACAGGCTGATGCACTTGGTCAACTGCAACACAGAATACGTTGTGTATAAGATCACTTGTGACTGTGGTTTAACATACGTGGGAAAGAGGAAAAGATTAACTAAGATAAGAATTCAAGAACATATGAGAAATGTCAAAAACAGATTTCTTTCCCATAGTCTTTCAAGGCATTATGCTGAGAAGCATAATGCTATAGTGACTAAGGATAATTTCTCATTTACTGTCTTAGAACACATACCGGTAGATCCAAGAGGAGGAAGTAGGGATCTGAGATTATCCAAACGTGAAACTTACTGGATATACACACTTGGCACTTTGGCCCCTAATGGCCTTAATGAAGATGTGGATATTGTTTCCTTCCTTTAAGAACCTAAATAATCACCTTTAAATTCCCCTGTTTAATAGTCAATCTGGCTTATAATGGCCCTAACATTGAAAAGTCCATTGTTCTTCTTTCTTTGAAAATCTTCAATTTCTCCTGTTTAGTATATCCTATTTAATGTACTATTGTACGGTAGTCGTCTAAACCCATATCAGAGTATTTTCTTTTATTGTATAACAATTTAATAGTTGACATTTTGTGATACGATTCATTTTTAGGTTGGTGACAATAGTGGGACATACTGATATTTTATGATGTGAATTGTTAATCTTATAGCAATTGTAAATAAGGGATCATGTCGATCTAAATAGCTTTTGAATTGCCACATAGTCAAATTGTAGAGTACGTATGGTTAGTTAAGTTGGATGTATTCACTGAGCACATTAATTAATTCTAAAATTAATCAATTAGCACAACCTGATTACCACAAAATGAGTTTAAGGGTATATGAAATTAATAACATTTTGTTAATAATTAGGAAACATAGATCAATAAACTTAGTACACAAACTAATCTTCAATAATTTAGCATGATTGAATTTAATTATCACCTGAATAATCCATGAGAATATAAGTAATATTACAAAATAGTCACTTATTAATATATGAATTTAATATTATTCTGTAAGAGGATTCAATTAAGAAATTGGACCATTCACACATTTTTTATTTAATATGATTAATGAATTTGAGACAATAACCAATAGCATTATGATTTAATATGATTGAATATAATTGATTAGGATTGAGTAATTCGCATCGCATCTCATACACTCTAAATATGAGTGGCATGCAGTTTAATATAGACCTCATTTGCGCCGCAAAGCCGTGACCAGAAAGAACGAAGTGAGCCCCTAACCGGAACCGGAAGTAGCGGCCGTGGAACGCACGCCGGAACCGGAAGTAGCGGCTGTGGAACGCACGCCGGAACCGGAAGTAGCGGCCGTGAAACGCACGCCGCTAGCGATGGTGGAACGCAAATGCGTTCATAAATATTCTATTCTTTATGAGGTGGATTAAACTGATTATTCCCTTAAAATGTCTATCATTGAGTATACAGTGGGCACCATAAATATAGTAAATAGAATGACTACAGAATAGGAGTATTAAAAATAAAAAAATAAGTTAATTACCCTAACAGGAAATGATGTCATCCTATAGGAGGTATATATAGCAGTCCCATTCTCACCCTCAGTTATAGCTGTGAAGGGAATCCTGAGAGACTACTAGGGTGAGTACTTTACTAATAGACATCTTGATATCATTAGGAAAGAAAATCCTACTTATAATAAGAATTTGTAAAGAAATTTTTTTTTTCTTTTAGGATTTTTATTGACCTATTTTTGAGCCTACCTTATTGCTCTTATTCAGAATTGGAGTTGTCATTTTATACTTAAAAGGTGAGCCTAATATTATTATAACATTATTCATTAAGTGATTTAATCTGGTTTCAGTAATATTAGTTTTCAAATTATCAAATTGATATAGCAACTATTTCCACCTATTGGATTATTTAGGACACCAACACTATAATTAATGAACAATCAGAAACAATATTGAATGGCCCATTGTCTACATTAATTATAAGTAGTGACATCATGCTGTTAATGATAATAATTATTAGATCTAATTTATAGTGTTATCAATGAAGTAGCATTTTTATGCAAGACACGCCATCTGTTGTCCCGAATAATACCGGAAGTGACGTAATTTTGTCATCAACCGGTACCGGAAGTAGGCGCGATTCAAGTATTGTGGAATGGGGTGTGACTAAAATAGGTTCCACCCTATTCCATACAAATTGGTAATAGATTGTTAATAACTACACTGGACATTTTACCATGTGTGAATAGGAAAATCTCCAAATTGATACATTTTTTTGATCAGTTATTGTGTTCAACATGGTCCCTTATCAATAGTTTAATTATACTGTATTTATAAGTGCTTTCTGGATTTATCCTTTATAAAAGGCAATACTGTACAGGGTTAAACTTCATTATACACATTGTATGTGAAAGCTTGATGTTTATAATCAATGTTGTTAAAAAATAGTTATTTTCAACGTATTTTTTACATTTTCAATCCATAGGTCATTGTCACAGCAATTTTACTCTTTATGTATATTGGTGAACTATATATGATAAACACGAATATTGTAATGTAAGTAATTCCGTTTGATTACCTGTGATGTGATTGTAACAGTTATAACCACTATCCCTGTTTTGGATTTCATTATAATAAGTAATATATAAATGAACTTAACAGTGATAAATTAAGTGTTGATTATAGCCATTAGTAGAGAGTTATTTATATCCATTCCTCCATCATCCGATTTTGTTCATTCCTCCTTCTCTGATTTGTTTCTATTTATTGCTATATATGTATATGGTCATTTTAAACTAACATCAATTCTGATGGTGACATTTTCAGATCTTCTATCTTTGAGAATATTGTTCATACCCACGGCAAAGGCTGGATGGGATTTTGAAATTTACAAACATTGACCATTTTGGTATGTAAGTAGATAATTATAATTTAGTAACAATATGCTAAATAAACATATCACCAGTGTATTCTCCTCTCTCTATAAACCACTCAGATCACGACCCCTGATGAAGTCCTATATGGACGAAACGCGTTGGGTTTTCACGCATTTGTGAATTTGAGCATACATCTGAACGCTTTGGTGGAAGAATTGATATTCGATTTAAGTGTAGTCATCACCAAACAGAATTCGTCAGATGATTTTCAATCTATATTGTCCACTTATGGTATAAAGTTATCTACTTGTTTTACTGATGTTTTTATGTAATATTGCAGTATTCACTGTCAAGTTTTAAGAATAAATACATCTATATGTGACATCTGAGGTGGTTCAGCTCCCATGAGAATTCTTTTTTCCTATATATAGCAAAGAAAGAGGCGGCACTCGGAGTCAGCAAAATCAAAACTTGTATTAAAAAAGAATGTTGACGTTTCGGGGGACGTGCTCCCCTTCCTCAGGAAGGGGAGCACGTCCCCGAAACGTCAACATTCTTTTTTAATACAAGTTTCGATTTTGCTGACTCCGAGTGCCGCCTCTTTCTCTGCTATTATCCTGGGGTAGCCCCCCTGATGGAAGGCACAGGAGCAAGTATTGATATTTAGCTAATTTATTGGAGTGCCGGAGCTGCTGCATTTATATATATATATATTGTCTGAACTTATAATTGGCTGTCAAAGCTCTGCATCTTCATTATTTTTAAAAGTACAAATTGGTATATTGAATAATTGGGAATATATATAGAGATATAGTTATGGATCAGCGATTAGGTTCTACATGGTTCCTCATAAATAGCACAATGACATTGTATATATAAGAATAATTGGGATTTATTCTATTTGCATAAGGAATTTTATGTATAGTCAGGTTCCAATATATAATGTAATTAACAATCTGCAGTTTATATATTGTATGCTGGTTAAGTGCGTATATTACTGTCTATATTTCTAATTCATAGGTTATTATCACAGCAATTTTTCTTCTGTTTATACACATTGGTGAACTCTTTATGATAGACACCAATATTGGAATGTAAGTAGCTGTGTTTAAATTTCTTTGATAAAATGGAATAATTACTTCTGCTTCTGAATAATGAGCAACATAAGATTGTACTCAATTTGTGATCAATTAAGTAATTTTCACACTAATTGATAGAGAATATATTGCATCCATTCCTCCATTACTCCATTTTGTTCTGTTTTGTTCCTCCCTCCTTGATTATGTTTACTGATTCTATTGTGAATATATATGGTCACTGTAATCTAATATCAATTCTAATGGTGACATTTCCAGATCCTTTATCTGTGAGAATTCTTACATACACCTACGGCAAAAGTTGGATGTGATATTTTACAAACTTTGATCACATTGGTATGTAAGTAGATGATCTTAATGTAGCAAGACTGTGATAAATATAATTAGTATATGGTGTATCATCTTCTTTTTAACTACCACTCAGATTGCGTCCCCTGATGAAGTCCTGTAAGGACGAAACGCGTTGGGCATTCACGCATTTGTGATTTGAATATACATCTGAACGAAAAATTGATGTGGAGATTACCAAAAATCATCAAGATAAATATTTGTCTATATTGTCTATTTGTAAAGTAAAGTCATGTGTATGTTTTATTGATATTTTTATGAGTACAGTTTTGACTGTTAAAAAATTATTTTAAAATAAACACATTTGTATGTGAAATCTGAAGTGGTTAAGCTCCCATGAGAATTTCTTAGATCTGTTCCCCATTCTTTGCCTTATCTGACAGGAGGCATTTCTCAGTGGTGCGAGCTTTGTAGTTTCTTAGCGCAAAAAAAGGGGCACTTTACTTTTTTGGTATATATATATATATATATATATATATATTGTATATAAACCTTATATTAGGATTTGCATATATATATCAAACGCAAGGTACACACAGGAAAACAAGCCAGTCCCAGAGGGCAGGGAGATTTATAACCTAACTAACTAGAGTGAGGTATACAGGGAAACAGGCCCAAGCTAATCTCTGGAGAAGTACTGAGGCAGGCATACCTATAAATGGCTGCACAGCTCGTCTTTGCAGAGGGGAGAGAGAGGAGGTATCACCCTATGGTAGGCTGTCTGCAGAGAGGGATGGGGGGTGGCTAACCAGCTGAGCCTGGCTCCCTCATCTGGCCTGGACACCAAGACAAAAATGGCCACTACTACTAAATATAGGTTACCTGTTGCAAACTTCCCTGGGGGTTTTGTGGGTGGTGCAGAAAAGACCAGAGGCCCCACTGCAGCAGCACTTTACCTATCCCCTTTGTGCGTCCAGCTAAGGAGATGTCCCTGTGTGCAAAGGAGTTGCAGCCAAAGTCACTGACCCAGTTACCAGTGCTGTGGCCCACAGCACTGGGGGTTGTCGGTGTTTAGTTCATATGTTTGTAAATCCAGTCATAAGGACACAGAGACATGTGAGTTCACTGCTGTGCTGTTTTATTCCATCACCAACTCCAGGCACACTGCACACTGGACCACCCACTTCCCAGCATCCCCCTGGTCCCAGGGACCATCACTGAAGATTCAGGCTTACACATATAGGTAAGGGAGTGTCTATTAAGCATTCTAATACACTAACATCACATCCTCTTTTCTTTAAAGATAAGCCCTGTACGCTTCAATGCAACAATTAACAACGTCATATTAAGAACATCATCTAACACGTTTCAATGAGTCTCTCAGGTCTGCGTATTTCCCTTTTGGGTCTTTCATACACAGTCTGTGTTTCATCGACCATGTTGGACCTTTCTATAATCGTGGTTTGTTCACCATTATCAGGATCATCATACATGTCAGATGAAGGGTATTCTTCAGTCATGTTGTCTTCATTATGGTAAGGTTGAGATCTTAAATCCAGCCGATTTCTTCTTACTTCCGTTCCACGCTCTGTACGTATAGTATAAGATCTTGGTGCTACTTGTGCTTGCGCAATACCTTTCTGCACCCAAATACCTTTCTTGTGATCTCTGAGACGGACTTGGTCACCCGATTTTAGATCAGATAAGCTTTTTGCTCTCCTGTCATGGAACAGTTTCTGTTTTGCCTGTTGACGTTCCTTACTCAGTCTGACCAACGCTGAGTTATGTGTATTAAGCAGTTCATCATGTATCGGGAGATTTGCTATAATCCTCCTTCCCATCAGCATTTGTGCAGGAGAAAGTCCCTTCTGTAAAGGTGTACTGCAGTAGATTAAAAGACTTTTGTAGAACTCTTCTTTACCTTCTTGAGCTTTTTTCATGAGACTCTTTACAGTTTTTACTGAACTTTCCACCAACCCATTTGAGCGTGGATAGTGGGGACTTGACGTAGTATGGACAAATTCCCACTCATCAGCAAATTGTCTAAATTCAGCACTGGAAAACTGAGGACCATTGTCAGTGAACACTTCCATAGGAACACCATGCCTTGCAAAGATTGACTTCATGCAATTGATTACGGCTTTACTAGTAGTTGTATGTACTGTCTTCACCTCAGGGTAGTTAGAGTAATAATCAGTCACGACAATGTACGTTTTCCCATTACAATCAAACAAATCTGTGCCAACTTTCTGGTACGGTCTCTCTGGCACTGCGTGAGGACTCAGTGGCTCGACTTGTTGTTTCGGTCTATATGTAAGACATAATTCAAATGTAGCTGTAGTCTGTGCTATGTCTTGGTTCATTCATGGCCAATACATAACTTCCCGCGCTCTCCGCTTACATTTTTCTTCTCCTAAGTGGCCTTCATGTATCTTGCACAGCATAGTTTTTCTTAGTCGTGCAGGTATTACAAACCTATTGCCTTTGTAAATAATACCATCGATAACTGTAAGGTTACTGCGGTACATCCAATAATCATGGATAGACAGCGGGC
The DNA here is from genome assembly GCF_028390025.1 of Pseudophryne corroboree. NCBI lineage: Eukaryota > Metazoa > Chordata > Amphibia > Anura > Myobatrachidae > Pseudophryne > Pseudophryne corroboree. Next base: position 338,547,442 of record NC_086449.1, on the reverse strand, counting down.
ATGCATGTTTTTCTGCTGGCCAACCTTTCAGAATGATATCTTTCAACACTTTCATTGTGTCATCTGTCTCAGTTTCTTTCCTAATCTGTTCTTGTCTTGCAAGAGACACTGGTAGAGAAGCTATGATCAAATTAACATAATCTTCAATCTCTTCATCCATCAGACTTTTGGAACCTTTACTTTTGTCCACAGCACGAGAAAGTGTATCTGCAATGTACATGTATTTGCCGGGACAGTACAGCAAGTGTACATCATATTTCTGTAGTCTGATAAGCATTCGTTGAATTCTCATGGGACAGTCATGTAATGATTTAGTCATGATAGCTACCAATGGCTTGTGGTCAGTTTCCACTGTAAATGTTTGACCATACACAAACTGATGAAATCGCTCACATGCATATGTGATCGCTAGAAGTTCTATTTCTATTTGAGCATACCTTGTTTCAGCACTTGTCAGTGCTCCTTGATTCATAGATTACTGGTTGCCACGTATCCTTATGTTCTTGTAACAGCACTGAGCCTAGGCCAAATTGCGAAGCATCTGCTGAAATTCTTATTCTTTTCGCGGGATCAAAGAATTTGAGCACTGGTTGCTCTGTAATGATCTGTTTCAAGTTTTGCCAACTTTCTTCTTGTTCATGTGACCACATCCACTCGTTATCTTTGTCCAACAACCATCTAAGAGAGGCTGTTTGTTCAGAGAGTTGAGAAATAAACTTTCCTAAGTAAGTAATCATTCTTAGGAATCTTCTGACGTCGTCTTTGTTGTTAAGACGTTCCATGTTCACTATGGCTGATATTTTCCTTGGGTCTGGTTTTACACCTTGATCCGAGACCACGTCGCCCATAAAGGTAAGTGTATTCATGCCAAATTCACATTTGTCCTTGTTTAGCTTTAGATTCACTTTCTTGACAAGTTCCATTACTTTTCTCAATCTAGAATCATGTTCTTCCTTTGTAGATCCCCAGACAATAATGTCATCCATCATTGTTTCAACACCAGGAATATGTTCAGAAATCATGTGTATCTTTTTGTGATATACTTCTGGAGCAGACAATATTCCATATGGTAGTCGAAGAAATGTGTATCGACCTTCTGGTGTATTAAATGTACAAAGCTTTGAGCTGGCCTCATCTAGCTTCATTTGCCAGAATCCTGAAGATGGGTCCAATTTACTGAACCATTTTGCTACCGCAAATTGCGACATGATTTCATCTCTGGTTGGTAGTTTGAAATGTTCTCATTTAATAGCTTTGTTTAAATCTCTGGGGTCTAGACATATTCTGAGTTGTCCATTTTTCTTTTCAACAATTACTAAGTAGCTTACCCATTCAGTAGGCTCATCAACTTTCTGTATCACACCCAAGGCTTCCATGCAATTTAACTCTTGTTTCAGTTTTTCTCTCAGCGCAACAGCACTTTTCTACAGGAGTGTATAGCTGAAGAAACTTGCGTGTCTATATTTATTTTATGCTCTCCAGGCAAACAACCTAGACCTTCAAACAAGTCTCTGTATTCTGTAAACATCGATTTGCAGTCATCTTCTACTTGTGATGTCAGCATAAAAACTTTCTTTAGCAAGCTTAGTTTCTCACAGGAACTTAATCCTAGAATCGGTTGCACATTTTTATCCACAATCAGTAGATATGTTTTAAACTGTTGTCCCTTATATTTTAGTGTCACTAAGCATGTACCTTTCACAGGAATTTCCTCCCCAGTGTACCCTGTAACTTTCACTTTGGCTGGATGAATTTTAGGTTTTACTCTAAAAGTCTTATAGTCTTGAAACGATATTAAATTCACCTGCGCGCCAGTATCAAGCTTAAAGGGAATGACAATCTCGTTCACAGTTAAAGGGACAATCCATTCTTTCTTATCTGCACTGCAAAGTTCAATGCAATCCACAAAGAATTCCTCTGTTTGTTTAACAGCATGCACATTGGTTGTTTCTCTTTTCATTTTACAGCATTTGACAAAGTGATTAAGTCTACCACATTTCATGCAGGTTTTACCGTAAGCCGGGCACATTTTAGGATTGTGAGCATCTCCACATCTACTACACATTTACTTATTAGACTGTGGCTTAGACTGCTTCATTCTTGAGAATGGAGGTTTGCTTGGCTCTGTTTTCTGCACTACATGTACAGCACCATCAGCGTCCTTGTGTAACTTTTTGGCTTGAAATCTAGTTATTTCTGCAGATCTACACATAGTCACTGCCTTGTCTAGTGTTAGGTCTTGCTCTCTCAGCAGTCTCTCTCTGAGTCCATTATCAGGTATTCCATAGACAATACGATCTCTAATCAGTGAATCATTTAAATCACCAAACTCACAGGTTTTACTGAGTGCTTGCAGTTCTGTAACATACTGATCAAATCCATCTCCAGACTTCTGATCACATGTGAAAAACATATATCTTTCATATGTCACATTTTTCCTTGGCACAAAGTAATCTTCAAACTTTTGCATCATAGAAGATAGCACCATATTCTGCCCCTCAGCAAACTGAAAACTATTATAAATGTCCAGCACATCCTCTCCTATCACATGGAGGAAAATGGATGCCTTAGTTTTGTCAGCCTCTGTATCAGCTCCACATGCAGCAAGATATATATTAAACCGTTGCTTAAATCTTTTCCAGTTTTCAGACAAGTTACCAGACATCAGCATGCCGGTTGGAGAAGCTAGTTTATCCATGGTTACTCACTGTTTGAAGAGAGGAGCACACGGCAGGCTTTGCAGACACTGAGTATCACAGCCTTACAGACTGCTGCAGGATTCTTTCACACTCTGAGAGCACTAGCAGTCTAAGTTAAACTTCTTCTGATGCCATGTTTTGTTCATATGTTTGTAAATCCAGTCATAAGGACACAGAGACATGTGAGTTCACTGCTGTGCTGCTTTATTCCATCACCAACTCCAGGCACACTGCACCACCCACTTCTCAGCATCTCCCTGGTCCCAGGGACCATCACTGAAGATTCAGGCTTATACATATTAGTAAGGGAGTGTCTACAAATATTAAGCATTCTAATACACTAACATCACAGTCGGAGCAGCAGTGAGGGCATGCTATAGGACACCTTTCACTGCCCACTCAAAAGTAAAAAAAAACTGAATCAGGGACCACTAAAAACAGCCCCTCCAAATTGGTGCCCTTCCTTGCCAGAAACAAACTGAAAACTGGCTGGCCTGGGGCTGGGATATAGGGGAGAGGGAGCCCTGGGTTGCTAACTATTTGGTGCCCAGACTCTCCTCTCCAGACTATACCCATCGTCCTCTCTGTGCCCGCTAGTGGAGGAAGAAGAAAAATATACACTGCTCAAAAAAATAAAGGGAACACTAAAATAACACATCCTAGATCTGCATGAATGAAATATTCTTATTAAATTATTTGTTCTTTACATAGTTCAATGTGCTGACAACAAAATCACACAAAAATTATCAATGGAAATCAAATTTATTAACCCATGGAGGTCTGGATTTGGAGTCACACTCAAAATTAAAGTGGAAAAACACACTATAGGCTGATCCAAGTCAAAATGAGGCTCAGTGATGTGTGTGGCATCCACGTGCCTGTATGACCTCCCTACAACACCTGGGCATGCTCCTGATGAGGTGGCGGATAGTGTCCTGAGGGATCTCCTCCCAGACCTGGACTAAAGCATCCGCCAACTCCTGGACAGTCTGTGGTGCAACATGGCGTTGGTGGATGGAGCGAGACATGATGTCCCAGATGTGCTCAATTGGATTCAGGTCTGGGGAACGGGCGGGCCAGTCCATAGCATCAATGCCTTCGTCTTGCAGGAACTGCTGACACACTCCAGCCACATGAGGTCTAGCATTGTCTTGCATTAGAAGGAACCCAGGGCCAACCGCACCAGCATATGGTCTCACAAGGGGTCTGAGGATCTCATCTCGATACCTAATGGCAGTCAGGCTACCTCTGGCGAGCACATGGAGTGCTGTGCGGCCCCCAAAGAAATGCCACCCCACACCATTACTGACCCACTGCCAAACCGGTCATGCTGGAGAATGTTGCAGGCAGCAGAACATTCTCCTTGGCGTCTCCAGACTCTGTCACGTCTGTCACATGTGCTCAGTGAGAACCTGCTTTCATCTGTGAAGAGCACAGGGCACCAGTGGCGAATTTGCCAATCTTGGTGTTCTCTGGCAAATGCCAAATGTCCTGCACGGTGTTGGGCTGTAAGCACAACCCCCACCTGTGGATGTCAGGCCCTCATACCACCCTCATGGAGTCTGTTTCTGATCATTTGAGTAGACACATGCACATTTGTGGCTTGCTGGAGGTCATTTTGCAGGGCTCTGGCAGTGCTCCTCCTGTTCCTCCTTGCACAAAGGCGGAGGTAGCGGTCCTGCTGCTGGGTTGTTGCCCTCCTACGGCCTCCTCCACGTCTCCTGATGTACTGGCCTGTCTCCTGGTAGCGCCTCCATGCTCTGGACACTATGCTGACAGACACAGCAAACCTTCTTGCCACAGCTCGCATTGATGTGCCATCCTGGATGAGCTGCACTACCTGAGCCACTTGTGTGGGTTGTAGACTCCGTCTCATGCTACCACTAGAGTGAAAGCACCGCCAGCTTTCAAAAGTGACCAAAACATCAGCCAGAAAGCATAGGAGCTGAGAAGTGGTCTGTGGTCACCACCTGCAGAACAAATCCTTTATTGGGGGTGTCTTGCTAATTGCCTATAATTTCCACCTGTTGTCTATTCCATTTGCACAACAGCATGTGAAATTGATTGTCAATCAGTGTTGCTTCCTAAGTGGACAGTTTGATTTCACAGAAGTGTGATTGACTTGGAGTTACATTGTGTTGTTTAAGTGTTCCCTTTATTTTATTGAGCAGTGTAGTTTGGTATGAATCTACATTGACTGTACATCAGAAAAAAAGTTCTGATGAGACTGCATCACCCCTTCAGAATTGTGGAGCAAGTAATAGCTGATATGCCAAATAAAAGATATTTACCACTCTAGGTTCCAAATTTGGATTCTGGTAGACCATACTGGACAAGGAATCATTCATGCTCACCACATTCATGAAAGCTGTGGGCAGGTATGCCTTTCTCCGAATGCCCTATGGCATATGCACTTGCAGTGAAGTATTCCAATGTTGCATGGAGCATCTCTTCGAGGGATACCATGGTGAGATCATTGTGGATAACATGTTCATTTGTGGCCGCACCATGGAAGAACACAACATGCACCTATGCAAAGTGTCCTCCTCCAAAGAGTCCATGAAATCAATATGTAGTTAAACCTTGTTAAGTGTCATTTCAGAGTAACTGAGGTCCTGCATTGGTAATCTCTCTCATCCAGATCTTGCCAAGGCACAGGCTTTACAACACATGCTTACACCCACAGATAAGCTGATTCTGCACGCTTTTTGAGTATGTCTAACTACCTTTCAAATTTATGCCATACTACAGTGAGGTCACAGTTCAGGACCACAATCTTTTGCATAACAATATTAAATTGTGTTGGTTTGACTGATATGCTGTTGCTGTTTCTTGCCTCAAGGCTATGCTCCCTTTCAACCCGGTGTCCCAATTTTTGGATGTGCATATTCCATTGTGATCTCTGCTAATGCCTCCCAACATGCTCTTGGTGCTGTTAGCCTGCAGTGTTATAAGCCCATTGGTTTTGCTTCCAGAGCCCTTAGTGAGTCTTAGTCACATTATGCACAAATTGAAAAAAAAAAAAAAAATGTTGGATCTGGAAGTTTAGCAAGTTCATCTATGGGCGTCCACTGCTAGATAGACCACCAACTACTGATTTCCATTCTCTGTACTGATTACCATTCTCTGTCCACATTTTAAATGTAATGTTTCATGCTCAAGCTCCAAAGGTATCATCTGGATGTGGTGCTCAAATGTGGAAAGGACATCCATGTTGCTGAACCTTTATCACATGTTCACCAAACTCAGGTGTCTCTGAAGCTGATGATGACTTGAATGTCATGAAGTTTGATTTCCTCTTCTTCAGGTGCATAAAGGAAGCACATGAGTTCCTTCATCCAAGGAACATGACCTCAAATCTTTGTCATAGAAAGTATGGGGGTCATTCCGAGTTGTTCGCTCGTTGACGATTTTCGATATATTGCGATTAGTCGCTTACTGCGCATGCGCAAGGTTCGCAGAGCGCATGCGCTTAGTTATTTTACACAAAAGTTAGGTATTTTACTCACGGCATAACGAGGATTTTTCATCGTTCTGGTGATCGTACTGTGATTGACAGGAAGTGGGTGTTTCTGGGCGGAAACTTGCCGTTTTCTGGGCGTGTGCAAAAAAACGCTGACGTTTCTGGGAAAAACGCGGGAGTGTCTGAAGAAACGGGGGAGTGTCTGGCCGAACGCTGGGTGTGTTTGTGACGTCAAACCAGGAACGAAACTGACTGAACTGATCGCAATGACTGAGTAAGTCTGGAGCTACTCAGAAACTGCTAAGAAATGTCTATTCGCAATTCTGCTAATCTTTCGTTCGCAATTCTGCTATGCTAAGATACACTCCCAGTAGGCGGCGGCTTAGCGTGTGCAATGCTGCTAAAAGCAGCTAGCGAGCGAACAACTCGGAATGAGGGCCTATATACTTTAGTTTGAGGTGATGACCAATGAATCCTAATAAATATACACCACGGTCATATCGAAAAAAATATATATGCTTATTTGATATATTTCAAGGTATTTCAATTTCAACAAGGTGGTTGCTAAATGGAAGCAGAATAGATATTGATCCATTTCAATCTGCTGGTTCTTAATAAGATTTTGCTTTTAATACTATATGTATAATAAAGGTTATATTTTAAAATGTTCTCATTTCTCTCCTTTTCCAAGTTTCAGTGAGCATACCTACCGTATTGCATATGTATTACACTGTGTATATGCACAGAGCTACAGTTGTGATTGAGATACACAGTATTAAAAATGTATTGGAAATGTTCTGAGCTTTCCTGGGTAGTGACTGGGAGGTAGGGATTCAGATGCACATGGATAGTCCATTTTATGGATGTTTTATGAGATTATCGTGGGCGTGTCACTGAAGTAGTTGTGTACACAGATATTTATTAGCTCACATTAGAGGCCATACTCAGATGGAAAATCTGCGCCTAGTGTAGGGTTGGTGCAAGTGGCACCACTGTGACTGTGTCAGACTGTGAAGGGCTGTGGGGTACAGCACTGCTGTGACTGTCAGTCAGTGGTTCTCAAACTGTGTGCCTAGGCACCAGTAGCGGATCTTGCCACGGGCAAGCAGGACTTTTGCCCGGGGTGCCGCCTTTCAGAGGGCGCCGGTGCCATCCGGAGGGCGCCGCACCATGGCAAGATCTGCTACTGCTGTGCCCCCCGCTGCCCGCTGTGTCCCCCGCTGGTCCCGCTGTGAAGGGAACTAGACGCTACGCGTCTAGTTTCCCTTCGTGGAGAGGACCCTTGTTGTGCGGTGCGTGATGACATCATCGCGCACCGCACATCATTTCAGTGGCGCTACTATGCTGTACAGGGGGCGTAACTGACCACACCTGCTTTATGAAGCCACGCCCCTATGGCACAAAAAGGGCTAGAACCGGCCCTGCTAGGCACCCTGGGGTGCCTCAGGACATTAGCAGGGGTGCCTTGGATTGGTGGTCCAGGACCAATTCAAACTATTTTTAGTCAAAGTAATAGACAAAACCAGTGCTTGTGGCTGCCAATTATAAAATATGAGGACAAACAGAAGCAAATATTGTCCCACACCACACTAAAGAAACTAAGGATGACACATAAACATAATTTACTTATTGTTTTCTCAAATTCTCAAAGAAACTTTTGGCCTAGGGGTGCCATGAAAAAATTCTGATACTCTAGGGCACCATGATTAAAAAAGTTTGGGAACCACAGAGTTAAGGGCTGTGAGCTGCATCATACTGTGACAGTGTCATTGAAAGGCTGTTGGCTGAAGCACTGTGAGGCACTGTGTTGTGTGTTCAGTGCAGGCACCGTGTTAAAAAATGTAAATAAAACTTTAAAAAAATAATATTCATAAAGTGCCAGTGTGCCATCATTACCAGAAGTCATTAGGTGCCAGTGTGCCACTAGACACGCCGTGCGTCACAGTGTATAAAACATGAAATAAAACATATATGAGGGTCAGGCATTGTGTTCTAAAATAATAATAACGTTCATTATGTGCCAGTGTTTCACCAGTACTAAAAAGTGCTGTGAATCGCAATGTGTAAAAAATAAAATGTGTGTGTTCTTCAGGCTCAGGCATTGTGTTGTAAACTAATAATAATAATAGTCAATAATTGCCAGTGTGCCACCAGTACTAGATGCGCTGTGAGTCACAGTGTGTGAAAAAAAAAATCTTAATATAGATCAGTTGATAGAATAGCAGGAGCAGCAACACAGTACTAGTGTTGTGGCTACTGCCAGTTATGAGAGTACTTCAATATCTACTAAAGGTGGTCTAGGGGACATAGGACCAAATGTAATAGAGTGAGAGTTTCAGAAAGTGAGAGATTTGGTAAGGTTTTTCAGTTTTTTTTAAAGTGGCAATCATTTACACTGCAAAACCAGGCTGATCTTGCTGTGTAAAGGATTGCCACTTTAAAAAAAACTGCAAAACCTTACCAAATCTCTCACTTTCTGAAATTCTCACTCTATAACATTTGGCCCATACAGTTATAGAAAACGTCACCTCTAATAATAAAGAGAATATGTAATGCCGAAAAATGTAAAATTGGCAACAATGCCATACACCACACACAGTAGCAAGGAGATCCTACTAGTGCTTCTGCTGTTTCATGCAGGAAAAGAATGCCTATTGCGGAAACAAGGGCCAAACACAGTCAAGCATCTTCTTCTCGCTCTGAGGGCCTGATTCATGTTTGTAAGTAAAGCAAAATAGTAAGCAACTGGGAGAGCATTAGATTTGGGTGGGATCAGGGCCGGTTCTAGACCTTGTGGCGCCCAGGGCAAATGTTTCCTTTGCCCCCCCCCCCCCAGCGGTGAAACAGGGCTAGTGCGCGGCGCAGGCGCGCGGGGGGAAATAAATAAATGTGGGCGTGGCTTCATAGGGAAGGGGCGTGGTCAGTTTTGCTCCCTATAGTTTTGCCCCCTGTTGAGCTGTGCCCACAGTTGCCGTTGTGCCCCCTGCAGCTGTGCCCCCAGTAGTTGTGCCTCCTGCAGCTGTTGTGCCCCCTGCAGCTGTGCCCCCAGTAGCTGTTATGCCCCTGCAGCTGTGCCCCCAGAAGTTGTGCCCACTGCAGCTGTGCCCCCATTAGTTGTGGCCCCAGTAGTTGTGCCCCCCTTAGTGTGCCCCTAGTAAAAAAAAAAAACTTACCAGCCCCGTTCTTGCTTCCCGACCACTGAACTCCGTCTCCGCCGCCGGCTGCCGCTCTTCTGATCTATGGGAGAGACGTCATGACGTCTCTTCCATAGCGCCGCACAGATAGGTCCTCTCTGCGAAGGGAAACTAGATGCTACCTCACTGCGTGTCTAGATTCCCTTTGCAGAGAGGACCTTTTCATAACCACCGCCGCCGCCATCCCAGTTAGTAGCGGCGCCCCCGGGACAGCGGCGCCCCGGGCAAAAGTCCTGCTTGCCCGTGGCAAGAGCCGCTACTGGGTGGGATGTGTTCAAACTGAAAGCTGAATTGCAGTCTAGAAGAGGTGTCACCTTTAAAACAAATCAGTGCCTACAAAACAGAAGAACACTACTGGGCAGGATGTACTAAAGGGCAAATGCAAGCAAAAATCCAAAAACTGACATTCTTGGAATTTGTCAGAGTTTGCCATATGTACAAAGTTTCTGCATATAGCTTCTGTATGCATTTTTAGCAAATGCCCATACTATTCTAATTCAAACGCAGCTTAGGCAGATCTATCTTTCTTCCTGTTTTGTTTCTGGATGTCCCATTGCTATCTGAAACATAATGGATGGGGATTCAGCAAACCATATTTTGTGGTCAAGCCTCTGAAATTTAGTTTTTGGAGGTTTGGGCACTTACTGCATATGCAGAACATTCTGCAGCTTGGACCCAATAAGAAATGCCATCTTTATGTGGCGTTACCCAACAGAAGCCTATGGGCTTCTTTTTGCATTGTTCCCGAGATCCAATTGGATCCCTCCCAGCACACACCCCACCCTCCCATGGAGGCGGGCGCCACTCTGCACATGCACAGAAGTGTTCCCGGGTTCTAACCTGGAGGCCCTTCTATCGCAAAGGACAGCACTCATCGGGAGGGCTGTCCTTTGTGATTTTAATTGCAGTTCTAAGTTCATTCTGGCGTTATTAACACTGGTATGTACTCGATAAAGGCTGAAAAACAAACTGTGTTCACAAATCCCTGAGGAGACTCTAGGGGTATCCACAATCATGTGAGTCTGATTTTTCATACATAGTACTGATACAGAAGCTACTTCCACCATTTCTGCATCCTCTGAACATTTGGGAAAACCAGGACACTTAAAGACAGTGAAATAGAAATTGAGGATGCCACTGTGGAAGTGCAACAGGATGAGGGGATATTTGTGTATTTTATGCTGATGAGAATGTTGCTGATGAGGATGTTATTTGTGTCAAAGTAAATCTGCCACAAGTAGCAGCAGTTCTTGCCCATGATTAAAAAAAAGGCCACTGTCAGGCCTGGGTATAAGACCAAAAAAGGTAGCCCTGCAAACAATTTGCAAAGGCTAACGGACTTCTCCCCTATCCAGAATTCACCAGAAGAGTCCTTGTGCGCTAGGACTGCTGCTGCTGGGGGTGAATCTTCATCCCAGAAGGGAACCAAGAAGACTAGTATGAAAGCTGCCATCCAGTTTTACATAGAGATGTGCACCGGAAATTTTTCGGGTTTTGTGTTTTGGTTTTGTGTTCGGTTCCACGGCCGTGTTTTGGGTTCGAACGCGTTTTGGCAAAACCTCACCGAATTTTTTTTGTCGGATTCGGGTGTGTTTTGGATTCGGGTGTTTTTTTTAAAAAACCCTAAAAAACAGCTTAAATCATAGAATTTGGGGGTCATTTTGATCCCAAAGTATTATTAACCTCAATAACCATAATTTCCACTCATTTTCAGTCTATTCTGAACACCTCACACCTCACAATATTATTTTTAGTCCTAAAATTTGCACCGAGGTCGCTGGATGACTAAGCTCAGCGACCCAAGTGGCCGACACAAACACCTGGCCCATCTAGGAGTGGCACTGCAGTGTCACGCAGGATGGCCCTTCCAAAAAACACTCCCCAAACAGCACATGACGCAAAGAAAAAAAGAGGCGCAATGAGGTAGCTGTGTGACTAAGCTCAGCGACCCAAGTGGCCGACACAAACACCTGGCCCATCTAGGAGTGGCACTGCAGTGTCACGCAGGATGGCCCTTCCAAAAAACACTCCCCAAACAGCACATGACGCAAAGAAAAAAAGAGGCGCAATGAGGTAGCTGTGTGACTAAGCTAAGCGACCCTAGTGGCCGACACAAACACCTGGCCCATCTAGGAGTGGCACTGCAGTGTCAGGCAGGATGGCCCTTCCAAAAAATACTCCCCAAACAGCACATGACGCAAAGAAGAAAAAAAAGAGGCGCAATGAGGTAGCTGTGTGACTAAGCTCAGCGACCCTAGTGGCCGACACAAACACCTGGCCCATCTAGGAGTGGCACTGCAGTGTCAGGCAGGATGGCCCTTCCAAAAAACACTCCCCAAACAGCACATGACGCAAAGAAAAATGAAAGAAAAAAGAGGTGCAAGATGGAATTGTCCTTGGGCCCTCCCACCCACCCTTATGTTGTATAAACAGGACATGCACACTTTAACCAACCCATCATTTCAGTGACAGGGTCTGCCACACGACTGTGACTGAAATGACGGGTTGGTTTGGACCCCCACCAAAAAAGAAGCAATTAATCTCTCCTTGCACAAACTGGCTCTACAGAGGCAAGATGTCCACCTCATCATCATCCTCCGATTCATCACCGTGTACATCCCCCTCCTCACAGATTATCAATTCGTCCCCACTGGAATCCACCATCACAGCTCCCTGTGTACTTTGTGGAGGCAATTGCTGCTGGTGAATGTCTCCATGGAGGAATTGATTATAATTCATTTTAATGAACATCATCTTCTCCACATTTTCTGGAAGTAACCTCGTACGCCGATTGCTGACAAGGTGAGCGGCGGCACTAAACACTCTTTCGGAGTACACACTTGTGGGAGGGCAACTTAGGTAGAATAAAGCCAGTTTGTGCAAGGGCCTCCAAATTGCCTCTTTTTCCTGCCAGTATACGTACGGACTGTCTGACGTGCCTACTTGGATGCGGTCACTCATATAATCCTCCACCATTCTTTCAATGGGGAGAGAATCATATGCAGTGACAGTAGACGACATGTCCGTAATCGTTGGCAGGTCCTTCAGTCCGGACCAGATGTCAGCATCAGCAGTCGCTCCAGACTGCCCTGCATCACCCCCAGCGGGTGGGCTCGGAATTCTGAGCCTTTTCCTCGCACCCCCAGTTGCGGGAGAATGTGAAGGAGGAGATGTTGACAGGTCGCGTTCCGCTTGACTTGACAATTTTCTCACCAGCAGTTCTTTGAACCACTGCAGACTTGTGTCTGCCGGAAAGAGAGATCCAAGGTAGGTTTTAAATCTAGGATCGAGCACGGTGGCCAAAATGTAGTGCTCTGATTTCAACAGATTGACCACCCGTGAATCCTTGTTAAGCGAATTAAGGGCTCCATCCACAAGTCCCACATGCCTAGCGGAATCGCTCTGTGTTAGCTCCTCCTTCAATGTCTCCAGCTTCTTCTGCAAAAGCCTGATGAGGGGAATGACCTGACTCAGGCTGGCAGTGTCTGAACTGACTTCACGTGTGGCAAGTTCAAAAGGTTGCAGAACCTTGCACAACGTTGAAATCATTTTCCACTGCGCTTGAGACAGGTGCATTCTACCTCCTATATCGTGCTCAGTTGTATAGGCTTGAATGGCCTTTTGCTGCTCCTCCAACCTCTGAAGCATATAGAGGGTTGAATTCCACCTCGTTACCACTTCTTGCTTCAGATGATGGCAGGGCAGGTTCAGGCGTTTTTGGTGTTGCTCCAGTCTTCTGTACGTGGTGCCTGTACGCCGAAAGTGTCCCGCAATTCTTCTGGCCACCGACAGCATCTCTTGCACGCCCCTCTCGTTTTTTAAATAATTCTGCACCACCAAATTCAAGGTATGTGCAAAACATGGGACGTGCTGGAATTTGCCCATATTTAATGCACACACAATATTGCTGGCGTTGTCCGATGCCACAAATCCACAGGAGAGTCCAATTGGGGTAAGCCATTCTGCGATGATCTTCCTCAGTTGCCGTAAGAGGTTTTTAGCTGTGTGCGTATTCTGGAAAGCGGTGATACAAAGCGTAGCCTGCCTAGGAAAGAGTTGGCGTTTGCGAGATGCTGCTACTGGTGCCGCCGCTGCTGTTCTTGCGGCGGGAGTCCATACATCTACCCAGTGGGCTGTCATAGTCATATAGTCCTGAGTCTGCCCTGCTCCACTTGTCCACATGTCCGTGGTTAAGTGGACATTGGGTACAACTGCATTTTTTAGGACACTGGTGAGTCTTTTTCTGAGGTCTGTGTACATTTTCGGTATCGCCTGCCTAGAGAAATGGAACCTAGATGGTATTTGGTACCGGGGACACAGTACCTCCAACAAGTCTCTAGTTGCCTCTGCAGTAATGATGGATACCGGAACCACGTTTCTCACGGCCCAGGATGCCAAGGCCTCAGTTATCCGCTTTGCAGCAGGATGACTGCTGTGATATTTCATCTTCCTCGCAAAGGACTGTTGGACAGTAGTAAAAGTGGTTTTACGACTTCCCCTCTGGGATGACCATCGACTCCCAGCAGCAACAACAGCAGCGCCAGCAGCAGTAGGCGTTACACGCAAGGATGCATCGGAGGAATCCCAGGCAGGTGAGGACTCGTCAGAATTGCCAGTGACATGGCCTGCAGGACTATTGGCATTCCTGGGGAAGGAGGAAATTGACACTGAGGGAGTTGGTGGGGTGGTTTGCGTGAGCTTGGTTACAAGAGGAAGGGATTTACTGGTCAGTGGACTGCTTCCGCTGTCGCCCAAAGTTTTTGAACTTGTCACTGACTTATGATGAATGCGCTGCAGGTGACGTATAAGGGAGGATGTTCCGAGGTGGTTAACGTCCTTACCCCTACTTATTACAGCTTGACAAAGGCAACACACGGCTTGACAAATGTTGTCCGCATTTCTGTTGAAATACTTCCACACTGAAGAGCTGATTTTTTTGGTATTTTCACCAGGCATGTCAATGGCCATATTCCTCCCACGGACAACAGGTGTCTCCCCGGGTGCCTGACTTAAACAAACCACCTCACCATCAGAATCCTCCTGGTCAATTTCCTCCCCAGCGCCAGCAACACCCATATCCTCCTCATCCTGGTGTACTTCAACACTGACATCTTCAATCTGACTATCAGGAACTGGACTGCGGGTGCTCCTTCCAGCACTTGCAGGGGGCGTGCAAATGGTGGAAGGCGCATGCTCTTCACGTCCAGTGTTGGGAAGGTCAGGCATCGCAACCGACACAATTGGACTCTCCTTGTGGATTTGTGATTTCGAAGAACGCACAGTTCTTTGCTGTGCTTTTGCCAGCTTAAGTCTTTTCATTTTTCTAGCGAGAGGCTGAGTGCTTCCATCCTCATGTGAAGCTGAACCACTAGCCATGAACATAGGCCAGGGCCTCAGCCGTTCCTTGCCACTCCGTGTGGTAAATGGCATATTGGCAAGTTTACACTTCTCCTCCGACGATTTTATTTTAGATTTTTGAGTCCTTTTTTTACTGATATTTGGTGTTTTGGATTTTACATGCTCTGTACTATGACATTGGGCATCGGCCTTGGCAGACGACGTTGATGGCATTTCATCGTCTCGGCCATGACTAGTGGCAGCAGCTTCAGCACGAGGTGGAAGTGAATCTTGATCTTTCCCTATTTTTGGAACCTCAACATTTTTGTTCTCCATATTTTAATAGGCACAACTAAAAGGCACCTCAGGTAAACAATGGAGATGGATGGATACTAGTATACTTATGGATGACGAGCGACTGCCGACACAGAGGTAGCTACAGCCGTGGACTACCGTACTGTGTCTGCTAGTATAGACTGGATGATAATGATATAAAAAATATATATATATCACTACTGCAGGACAGGTATATATTGTATAATGACGGACCTGCTGGACACTGTCAGCACTGCAGACTCCTAAACTACTAGTATGAAGAAGAAAGAAAAAAAAAACCCACCACAGGTAGGTATACAATTATGGACGAGCGACTGCCGACACAGAGGTAGCTACAGCCGTGGACTACCGTACTGCGTCTGCTAGTATAGACTGGAAGATAATGATATAAAAAATATATATATATCACTACTGCAGGACAGGTATATATTGTATAATGACGGACCTGCTGGACACTGTCAGCACTGCAGACTCCTAAACTACTAGTATGAAGAAGATAGAAAAAAAAAAAAACCACCACAGGTAGGTATACAATTATGGACGAGCGACTGCCGACACAGAGGTAGCTACAGCCGTGGACTACCGTACTGCGTCTGCTAGTATAGACTGGATGATAATGATATAAAAAATATATATATATCACTACTGCAGGACAGGTATATATTGTATAATGACGGACCTGCTGGACACTGTCAGCACTGCAGACTCCTTAACTACTAGTATGAAGAAGATAGAAAAAAAAAACCCACCACAGTTAGGTATACAATTATGGACGAGCGACTGCTGACACAGAGGTAGCTACAGCCGTGGACTACCGTACTGCGTCTGCTAGTATAGACTGGATGATAATGATATAAAAAAATATATATATATCACAACTGCAGGACAGGTATATGTTGTATAATGACGGACCTGCTGGACACTGTCAGCACTGCAGACTCCTAAACTACTAGTATGAAGAAGATAGAAATATAATGAATGACGGACCTGCTGGACACTGTCAGCAGAATGCGTTCATAGAATAAAAAAAAAAAACACCACACGAGTGTTTAACTTTTTCAGGCAGACAATATACTGGTGGTCACTGCTGGTCAGTCACACTGGCACTCTGGCAGCAAAAGTGTGCACTGTTAAATATGTACTCCTGCTATAACTGCTCCCCAGTCTCCCCCACAATTAAGCTGTGTGAGCAGTGAGCACTACTCAGCACAGTCAGATATACATAGATGATATTATCATGCAGCACACTGAGGCTGAGCACAGATATGGTATGTGACTGTGTATCGTTTTTTTTCAGGCAGAGAACGGATTATATTAAATAATAAATAAAACTGGTGGTCACCACTAGTATAACTATCAGCAAAACTCTGCACTCTCTGAGTACTCCTAATGCTCCAGTAAATCAAGTGTCTCACTCTCTATCTAAACGGAGAGGACGCCAGCCACGTCCTCTCCCTATCAATCTCAATGCATGTGTGAAAATGGCGGCGACGCGCGGCTCCTTATATAGAATCCAAGTCTCGCGATAGAATACGAGCCTCGCGAGAATCCGACAGCGGGGATGATGACGTTCGGGCGCGCTCGGGTTAGCCGAGCAAGGCGGGAAGATCCGAGTCTGCCTCGGACCCGTGTAAAAAGCGTGAAGTTCGGGAGGGTTCGGATTCCGAGGAACCGAACCCGCTCTTCTCTAGTTTTACAGTGGATGATGGCTATGTATTAGATCTGAATCCAATATTAGCCATTAATGCATCTGTTTTAGACAGTAAATTGAGGTCCTATGTCCCTGCTACTAAATTCAATGTTCATTCCATTTTACCAGAGCAGCAATTCCTCGCCTGTATCGGAAGGTTAAAAAAGGCACCTACTTTGTATGTGTTTAACACAAATTCTTGTGCAGTTAAAGTCACAGACCAGCATCTGTAGTACAGTCTGAGTGGTGTTTTGCTGTCTCTGTGATGCGAATAAGATGCAAAATGTTAAGAAACAGATGGTACACTACACCTCTCTGAGCAGCTAACAGTACACAGGGCCTAATTCAGACCTGATTGTAGCAGCAATTTTGTTAGCAGATGGGCAAAACCATGGGGGTTCATTCCGAGTTGATCGCTCGCTTGCAGTTTTTAGCAGCCGTGCAAACGCATTGTCGCCGCCCACCGGGGAGTGTATTTTCGCTTTGCAGAAGTGAAAACGCTTGTGCAGCAGAGCGCCTGCAAAATCTTTTTGTGCAAAACAAGACCAGCCCTGTAGTTACTCTTCGTGTGCGTTAATGCTAACGGCGGAGGGACGGCTTTTGACGTCACACACCCGCCCAGCAAACGCCCAGCCACGCCTGCATTTTTTCTGCCACGCCTGCGTTTTACCAAACACTCCCTGAAAACGGTCAGTTGCCACCCACAAACGCCCACTTCATGTCAATCTCTTTGTGATCGGCTGTGCGTTTGAAATCGTCGCTAGAACCAGTGCAAAACCACAAAGGAGTTTGTACCCGTACGCAATGCGCAGATTAGCCGTTCTTTTCACTGATCGCTACGCAGCGAACAACGGCAGCTAGCGATCAACTCGGAATGACCCCCCATGTGCACTGCAGGGGGGGGCAGATATAACATGTGCAGAGAGAGGTAGATTTAGGGGGGTTATATTGTTTCTGTGCAGGGTAAATACTGGATGCTTTGTTTGACACTGCAACTTAGATTTCAGTTTGAACACACCCCACCCAAATCTAACTCTCTCTGCACATGTTATATCTGCCCCCCTGCAGTGCACATGGTTTTGCCCATCTACTAACAAATTTTGCTGCTATGACCAGGTCTGAATTAGGGGGTAATTCTGAGCTGATCGCAGCAGGATTTTTGTTAGCAGTTGGGCAAAACCATGTGCACTGCAGGGGAGGCAGATATAACATGTGCAGAGAGAGTTAGATACAACACCACATTAAGATCCCAGGGCACCGTAGGCGGTACAAAGGGAGGCTGCATGTGCAGAACTCGCTTCAAAAAGTCTGAACCTCAGGGAGGGCAGCCAACTGTTTCTGGAAGAAAATGGATAGGGCCGAAATTTGGACCTTTATGGATCTCAACCTCAGGCCCATATTCACACCTGCCTGCAGGAAGAGGAGAAAATGTCCCAGTTGAAACTCCACCATAGGAAACTTCTTAAACTCACACCAAGATAATTTTTTTCCAAATACGATGGTAATGTTTAGACGTTACTCCTTTCCTAGCCTGTATCAGGGTAGGAATAACCTTGTTCAGAATGCCCTTCTGAGCTAGTATCTGGCGTTCAACCTCCATGCCGTCAAACGCATCCATGGTAAGTCTTGATAGGCGAACGGCGCCTTCTGCAGCAGGTCCTCCCGAAGAGGAAGAGGCCTCAGCACTTCCAGCAGTAGATCCAGAAGATCCGCGTACCAAGACTTTCTTGGCCAGTCTGGAGCAATGAGGATCGCTTGAACCCTTGTTCTCCTTATGAGCTTTATCACTCTTGGAATGAGTGGGAGTGGTGGAAACACGTACACCGACTGGAAAACCCACGGAGTCACTAGGGCGTCCACCGCCACTGCTTGCGGGTTCCTCGACCTGGAACAATATCGCCGAAGCTTCTTGTTGAGACGAGAGGCCATCATGTCTATTTGAGATACTCCCCAAAGATCTGTTACCTCCTTGAACACCTCCGGATAGAGACCCCACTCTCCTGGATGTAGATCGTGTCTGCTGAGGAAGTCAGCTTCCCAGTTGTCTACTCCCAGAATGAAGATTGCTGACAGCGCCAACGCATGTTTTTCTGCCCAAAGGATGATTCTTGTTGCCTCTGACATTTCCAGGTCTGCTCTTCATTCCGCCCTGTCGGTTTATGTAAGTCACTGTCGTTACATTGTCCGACTGCACTTGAATGGCCCGATTTCTCAGAAGATGGGCCGCTTGGAGAAGACCGTTGTAGACGGCTCTTAGTTCCAGAATGTTTATCGGCAGGCCGGCCTCCAGACTTGACCACCTTCCTTGGAAGGTCTCCCCTTGAGTGACTGTGCCCCAGCCCCGGAGAATTGCATCCATGGTTAGAAGGATCCAGTCCTGAATCCTGAATCTGCGGCCCTCCAGAAGGTGAGGCAGTTGCAACCACCAGAGGAGTGAAATCCTGGCCTTTGGTGACAGACGTATTCTCTGGTGCATATGTACATGGGATCCCGACCACTTGTCCAGGAGATCCAGTTGGAAGGACCAAGCATGAAACCTCCCGTACTTCAGAGCCTCGTAAGAGGCTATCATCTTCCCCAGAAGGCGAATGCACTGATAAATCGACACCTGGGCTGGCTTCAGGACATCCCGGACCATTGTTTGTATCACCAACGCTTTTTCCTCTGGAAGAAACACCCTCTGAACTTTCATGTCGAGGATCATTCCCAGAAAGGACAACCTCCTAGTTGGTTCCAAATGTGATTTTGGAAGATTCAGGATCCAACCATGTTTCCTGAGCAGGTGGGTCGTGAGAAGAATGGACTGTAACAGCTTCTCCCTGGATGCAGATATGGAATTATGTTCACCTCCTGTCTGCGGAGGAGAACCATCATTTCCGCCATCACCTTGGTGAATACCCTCGGCGCTGTGGCGAGGCCGAATGGCAGGGTCTGGAACTGATAGTGACAGTCCAACAGTGCGAATCGGAGATAAGCCTGATGCGGCAGCCAAACTGGTATGTGGAGGTACGCATCCTTGATATCCAGGGATACCAGGAATTCCCCCTCCTCCAGACCGGATATCACTGCCCTTAGAGATTCCATTTTGAACTTGAACTCCCTCAGAAAGGGGTTTAGTGATTTTAAGTTCAGAATGGGCCTGACCGAACCATCCGGTATCGTTACCACGAAAAGGTTTGAATAGTAACCCTTGTTTTGCATCTGTGGAGGAACCGGTATAATAACTCGTGCCTCCACCAACTTCTGAATGGCTCCCTGTAAGATAGCCCTGTCTGCCGGCAAAGCCGGCAAGCCTGATTTGAAGAACCGGTGCAGAGGGAGATCTTGAAATTCCAGCCGGTACCCCTGGGACACAATATCTTGTACCCATGGATCCAGGCCGGACGACACCCAGACATGACTGAAATGTCTGAGTCTCGTCCCCACCGGCCCTACCTCCAGGCAGCACGGTCCATCGTCATGCTGAGGACTTCGGCATACCCGAAGCAGGTTTCTGATCCTGGGAACCCACAGCAGCAGGTTTCTTGGATTTTGGTTGACCTCCTCTAAAGAAGGTGTTGGATGGTTTGGCCTTTCTTGCTTTAGTAACCCGAAAGGACTGAAGCAGCTGAAGAAAAAGGTTTCTTCGTAGCAGGTGCAGCTGAGGGAAGAAAGGGTGACTTACCCGCTGTATCCATGGAAATCCACGCATCCAACATGTCCCCAAAGAGAGCCTGACCTGTGTAAGGTAGGGTCTCCACACCTTTTCTGGATTCCGCATCAGCAGACCACTGACGCAGCCACAGTCCTCTGCGAGCTGAGACAGACATGGAAGAAATGACTGCAGCCATTGAACCCAGGTCCTTCATGGATTCCAGCACAAATCCTACAGAATCCTGAATGTTACGTAAAAACAAATCAACATCACTTTTATCCATTGTATCCAAATCCTCTAGTAAAGTGCCTGACCACTTTGCTATAGCTTTGGAAATCCATGCACAGGCAATAGTAGGACGTAGTATCGCCCCTGAAGCCGTGTATATGGATTTGAGCGTAGCATCAACTTTGCGATCAGCCGGCTCCTTTAAGGTGGTAGATCCTGGCACCGGCAAAACCACCTTTTTTGAGAGTCTGGATACAGATGCGTCCACTATGGGTGGGTTTTCCCATTTTTTTCTATCCTCCTCAGGAAAGGGAAAAGCAACCAGAACCCTTTTAGGGATCTGGATTTTTTTCTCCTGGTATTCCCACGCTTTTTCAAAGATAGCATTCAATTCTTTGGATGCAGGAAAGGTTAGCGAGGCTTTCTTACTGTCTGTGAAGTAAGCCTCCTCAACCTGCTCAGTAATTTTCAACACATCCCTAATAGCCTCTATCATCAACTGCACCCCTTTAGCAAGCGATGCGGTCCCCCTGAGCACATCCCCATCACTGTTTGCCGTATTAGAATCGGTATCCGTGTCATCTTGCATAATCTGGGCAAGAGCACGTTTATGGGAACCTACAGAGGGAGGCCCTGAGGTAACCAAACTGCCATAGAGTTCTGTAAAACCGGAGTTGCAGATTCATTCTGTGCAACCCTAGTAGAAATCTCAGCCGTCATAGATTTAAAAGAGGAAAACCATTCAGGTTCCCTTGCTGGTATCTGCGCTAAAACAGTGCAATCCTAATTACCTGGAACGAGATCATCCTGAGAGGACAAATCCTCTGCAGCATATGACACAGAGTCCCTAGACAAAGCTAAGATCAGACCACAAACACTACACACACACACGGGAGGTTAGACAGAGTTTCACCCCCAAGAAAGGCAAGAGAGACACAGAGATTGGAGCCAACCCACACACAGCACTTTCAAGGTATACGGAGACCGCCACCAGCGCTGACTGTGTACCTTAATAAGTTACACAGCCTGTATACAGCTGCCCCCCCCAATGGAGTTGACATGGAGGGACTTGCTTTCACTGACAGCGCTTTTGCAGGCAGGAAAATGGCGCTGAACGCTGTTGGGTCAGCTCTGAGGAGAAGCTCCGCCCCCTTAATGGAGCTGTCTTCCCGGTCTTCTGAAGATTATACTGGCCTGAGGAATTGTGCTGGCAGCGATCCTGGGACCCTGACAGGCTTGGAGGTCAGTGTAGGGTTTCGATGTTACGTTCACTGTACTTGGTACTCCTGGAACTGGGCGGATAAGCCCCAAGTACAGGAACGTAATGCTGCAATAGACACGGAGCTCGGCAGCACCCCCAAGGATCCCTAACTCCATTGTCTCACCCTCGTTGTCAGCCTACGCCTGCGTGACTATGGTTTATGGCACAGCCGCCAGGATAAACAACAACAAAGGAAATGCTGTCCACACACCGACACAATACTGTTGTGTACCTGCGGTGACAGCATATGCAGAATCCTCTGCAGAAAATCCAAAGCAAAAGCAACAGGTAGCTACGGCCTAGGGACGCGGCAAAGCCGCTACTCACGAAACCGGTACGAATACTGGCAAAAGGACAGGAACCCCCAAAGTAGCTGACACAGGCTCTCAGGACCGGAGGACAGGCAGAATTCCAAACGACAGACTGGTGGACCCCAAGAAGCAGGATACTAGATCAGACACAGGCAAAGCCACAGGACTCCTAGACAGGAATGCTTCAAGGCAGGATACTGGATCAAACACAGGCAAAGCCACAGGACTCCTGGACAGGAATGCTTCAAGGCAGGAAGCAGCTAGACAGAAGCTATCACCGGCGTCTGTGTAATGCACTGAGACATAATATAACAAGGATTTCTTCCAATCACAGCAGAGACCCTAATTAATTATGTCGTGCAGCTGCCCTGCTGCACGACTCCAAACTGACAAGTGCAATTAACAGACAGGTGAGGCTAAACACATGGAAACAGGCTGCAATTACAAAGACTCACCACTGGCGGCCAACAAGAGTCTTTCTAAATTAGAGCAAAGGGAAATCCTGGCCTGCAAGAGAACTATAACATAAAATACATGAACAGGAATGAACCACTGCTTGTGGTTCATAACATTCAACGCTGGCTCAGGGCACCCCTCACAGTGCCGCACTGTGTACCACTGAGCCCCGGAGCGCAGTTAGTACTGCACTCCATACCATGTTGCCACCATCTTCACACCGGCTCCCCGCTTGCCAGGGGGGGGGGGGCGGTGACTCACTCGCCACTGATCTTCAGCTCTGTAAGGGGGTGGCGGCATGCTGCGGGAGTAAGCGGTCGCCTAGGTTGACTAACGATCATCACCCTCAGGAGCTCAGTGTCCTGTCAGCGGAGATAGTGGCTCAGACCCTGCAGGGCGGACACTACTCCCCCCCCCCCCCCCCCTTAGTCCCACGAAGCAGGGAGGCTGATGCCAGCAGCCTCCCAGTAAAATAATAAACTCTAAAATTAAACTTTACTAGAGAAACTCTGGAGAGCTCCCCTAGCTGTGACCGGCTCCTCCGGGCACATTTTCTAAACTGAGTCTAGTAGGAGGGGCATAGAGGGATGAGCCAGCCCACACTCTCAAACTCTTAAAGTGCCAGTAGCTCCTAATGGACCCGTCTATACCCCATGGTACTAATCTGGACCCCAGCATCCTTTAGGACGTAAGAGAAAATACAAACAACCCTGCAAATTTGAAGATGCAAGTTGTCAGTGCATGGGGCTGCTCTTGCTGGCACAGGTGCTTTAAGAAGGGGCTTGTGTGAAGTCTTCGATTGGGCCCCCTCCTCTCCAGCGGTGCAGTAGACTCTGGCATTGTGCCCCCATAACATGCAGTCGGCGCACTTGACTACCAATAAATCTGTGGGCTTACTGAAGAATGAAGCCACTCTGCACAAAACAACGCCACTCCCTATACATAGTGTGGGAGACAGATTGCAGTGCCCCAGAGTGCAGTGGAGTACTGCTACTAACATACATAGCAGCGGGCACCCAGCATACAATTCTACTTTCAGGATCTGTGCAGCTGCACTGGCCATATCGCCTTCCTTATGTCTCTGGGTGTGGAATCAGTATGATTTCCTTATGGACGGGATGCCGGCTGTCAGTATACCGACAGTGGCATCCCATCCATCAGAATCCCGACAGCCCCTCATTAAGATCGCTAACCCTCACCTTTTCCCAACCCTAGCCCTCCCTTGGGGGTGCCTAACCCTAACCATCCCCGCAAGGTGCTTAACCCTAACCCTCCCTTCCACGCTGCCTAAACCTAACCCTCCACGCTTGATGCCTAACCCTAACTTCCCCCTCTCAGTGACTAAACCTAACCCTCCCTCTCCGGTCCCTAACCTTCGCATCTCCTGCCTAAACTTAACCTCCTCCCTCTGTGACAGGGCGCCAGCACGTCCTGCTGTGAGGACGTTCAGGATGCTGGCTGTCGGTAATGTGACGCCGGCATCCCGAGCAGCGTTGGTATGTAGACGCTGGCTTTGCATCCTCCTTCGGGATCCCGGCGTCGGTATATTGACTGTCAGGATCGCACCCTGCGGGAAGCTAACTGCTTCCCATGGGTGTGCCCAGTTCTGCACAATACTTATGGTGTGCCGATTACTAGGGTGTGCCCAGTAATGGCACAGTACTATGGTGTGCCTAATGCGGCTGAGTACTATAGTGGTGCTGCCTAGTACTGCAGTGTGCCCAATGCTGCCCATTACTATTGTGTGCCAGTGCTGCCCAGTAGCATGGTGTGTCCAGTGCCGAATCTTACCTTCTGCCAGTGTCCCTCTTTACTGCTGGTCAGAACTGGTGTACCAGGATGAAATGTCGCTCTTCCTAAGGCAGCATCAGCATCAATTAATCTGAGGAGCGCAGGGGTCCTGAAACAGACTCCCCCAATAAGTCCCGCCCCTTTCACCCACTCTTCAGCAGCTTTGTGTGTGAACACCAAAATCTTTCTCTTTTTTACTTACCCCCTACACCTCTCACTCCCTGATACCCTTTCGTCCTCTGCTTCTCTCTCACCACTGCGCCTAGACAATTCTCTACACAGCAGTGACCTTTCTGACATAGCAGAGTGACATCACAAAGGTGGTTTATGATGTGAAGCAGTCACATGTAGAGATGAGCGGGTTCGGTTTCTCTGAATCCGAACCCGCACGAACTTCATGTTTTTTTTCACGGGTCCGAGCGACTCGGATCTTCCCGCCTTGCTCGGTTAACCCGAGCGCGCCCGAACGTCATCATGACGCTGTCGGATTCTCGCGAGACTCGGATTCTATATAAGGAGCCGCGCGTCGCCGCCATTTTCACACGTGCATTGAGATTGATAGGGAGAGGACGTGGCTGGCGTCCTCTCCGTTATAGTAGAAAAGAGTAAAGACTGAGTGACTTAGTTATAATTGTGGGGAGGATTGGGGACGGGGAGCAGCTGTTAGGGAGTACAGTGATTTAGATTAGGAGAGAGAGAGAGAGAGAGATTGACCTGATTTACTGGAGCTTAGGAGTACTGTAGAAGAGAGTGCAGAGTTTACTAGTGACTGACCACAGTGACCACCAGACAGTGCAGTTTTATTTAATATATCCGTTCTCTGCCTGAAAAAAACGATACACACAGTGACTCAGTCACATACCATATCTGTGTGCACTGCTCAGCCCAGTGTGCTGCATCATCTATGTATATATTATATATCTGACTGTGCTCAGCTCACACAGCTTATAATTGTGGGGGAGACTGGGGAGCACTGCAGTGCCAGTTATAGGTTATAGCAGGAGCCAGGAGTACAAGACAGTCACATACCATATCTGTGTGCACTGCTCAGCCCAGTGTGCTGCATCATCTATGTATATATTATATATCTGACTGTGCTCAGCTCACACAGCTTATAATTGTGGGGGAGACTGGGGAGCACTGCAGTGCCAGTTATAGGTTATAGCAGGAGCCAGGAGTACATATTATATTAAAATTAAACAGTGCACACTTTTGCTGCAGGAGTGCCACTGCCAGTGTGACTGACCAGTGACCTGACCACACTGACCACCAGTATAGTTAGTAGTATACTATATTGTGATTGCCTGAAAAAGTTAAACACTCGTCGTGTGACTTCACTTGTGTGGTGTGTTTTTTTTATTCTATAAAAAACTCATTCTGCTGACAGACAGTGTCCAGCAGGTCCGTCATTATATAATATATATACCTGTCCGGCTGCAGTAGTGATATATATATATTTTTTATATCATTATTTATCATCCAGTCGCAGCAGACACAGTACGGTAGTTCACGGCTGTAGCTACCTCTGTGTCGGCACTCGGCAGTCCGTCCATAATTGTATACCACCTAACCGTGGTTTTTTTTTCTTTCTTCTTTATACATACATACTACGACATCTCTTTATCAACCAGTCTATATTAGCAGCAGACACAGTACAGTACGGTAGTTCACGGCTGTGGCTACCTCTGTGTCGGCACTCGGCAGTCCGTCCATAATTGTATACCACCTAACCGTGGTTTTTTTTTCTTTCTTCTTTATACATACATACTACGACATCTCTTTATCAACCAGTCTATATTAGCAGCAGACACAGTACAGTACGGTAGTTCACGGCTGTGGCTACCTCTGTGTCAGCACTCGGCAGTCCGTCCATAATTGTATACCACCTAACCGTGGTTTTTTTTTCTTTCTTCTTTATACATACATACTACGACATCTCTTTATCAACCAGTCTATATTAGCAGCAGACACAGTACAGTACGGTAGTTCACGGCTGTGGCTACCTCTGTGTCGGCACTCGGCAGTCCGTCCATAATTGTATACCACCTACCCGTGGTTTTTTTTTCTTTCTTCTTTATACGTACATACTACGACATCTCTTTATCAACCAGTCTATATTAGCAGCAGACACAGTACAGTACGGTAGTTCACGGCTGTGGCTACCTCTGTGTCGGCACTCGGCAGTCCGTCCATAATTGTATACTAGTATCCATCCATCTCCATTGTTTACCTGAGGTGCCTTTTAGTTGTGCCTATTAAAATATGGAGAACAAAAATGTTAAGGTTCCAAAATTAGGGAAAGATCAAGATCCACTTCCACCTCGTGCTGAAGCTGCTGCCACTAGTCATGGCCGAGACGATGAAATGCCAGCAACGTCGTCTGCCAAGGCCGATGCCCAATGTCATAGTACAGAGCATGTCAAATCCAAAACACCAAATATCAGTAAAAAAAGGACTCCAAAACCTAAAATAAAATTGTCGGAGGAGAAGCGTAAACTTGCCAATATGCCATTTACCACACGGAGTGGCAAGGAACGGCTGAGGCCCTGGCCTATGTTCATGGCTAGTGGTTCAGCTTCACATGAGGATGGAAGCAATCAGCCTCTCGCTAGAAAAATGAAAAGACTCAAGCTGGCAAAAGCACAGCAAAGAACTGTGCATTCTTCGAAATCCCAAATCCACAAGGAGAGTCCAATTGTGTCGGTTGCGATGCCTGACCTTCCCAACACTGGACGTGAAGAGCATGCGCCTTCCACCATTTGCACGCCCCCTGCAAGTGCTGGAAGGAGCACCCGCAGTCCAGTTCCTGATAGTCAGATTGAAGATGTCAGTGTTGAAGTACACCAGGATGAGGAGGATATGGGTGTTGCTGGCGCTGGGGAGGAAATTGACCAGGAGGATTCTGATGGTGAGGTGGTTTGTTTAAGTCAGGCACCCGGGGAGACACCTGTTGTCCGTGGGAGGAATATGGCCGTTGACATGCCAGGTGAAAATACCAAAAAAATCAGCTCTTCGGTGTGGAGGTATTTCAACAGAAATGCGGACAACAGGTGTCAAGCCGTGTGTTCCCTTTGTCAAGCTGTAATAAGTAGGGGTAAGGACGTTAACCACCTCGGAACATCCTCCCTTATACGTCACCTGCAGCGCATTCATAATAAGTCAGTGACAAGTTCAAAAACTTTGGGTGACAGCGGAAGCAGTCCACTGACCAGTAAATCCCTTCCTCTTGTAACCAAGCTCACGCAAACCACCCCACCAACTCCCTCAGTGTCAATTTCCTCCTTCCCCAGGAATGCCAATAGTCCTGCAGGCCATGTCACTGGCAATTCTGACGATTCCTCTCCTGCCTGGGATTCCTCCGATGCATCCTTGCGTGTAACGCCTACTGCTGCTGGCACTGCTGTTGTTGCTGCTGGGAGTCGATGGTCATCCCAGAGGGGAAGTCGTAAGACCACTTTTACTACTTCCACCAAGCAATTGACTGTCCAACAGTCCTTTGCGAGGAAGATGAAATATCACAGCAGTCATCCTACTGCAAAGCGGATAACTGAGGCCTTGGCATCCTGGGTGGTGAGAACCGTGGTTCCGGTATCCATCATTACTGCAGAGCCAACTAGAGACTTGTTGGAGGTACTGTGTCCCCGGTACCAAATACCATCTAGGTTCCATTTCTCTAGGCAGGCGATACCAAAAATTTACACAGACCTCAGAAAAAGAGTCACCAGTGTCCTAAAAAATGCAGCTGTACCCAATGTCCACTTAACCACGGACATGTGGACAAGTGGAGCAGGGCAGGGTCAGGACTATATGACTGTGACAGCCCACTGGGTAGATGTATGGACTCCCGCCGCAAGAACAGCAGCGGCGGCACCAGTAGCAGCATCTCGCAAACGCCAACTCTTTCCTAGGCAGGCTACGCTTTGTATCACCGGTTTCCAGAATACGCACACAGCTGAAAACCTCTTACGGCAACTGAGGAAGGTCATCGCGGAATGGCTTACCCCAATTGGACTCTCCTGTGGATTTGTGGCATCGGACAACGCCAGCAATATTGTGTGTGCATTAAATATGGGCAAATTCCAGCACGTCCCATGTTTTGCACATACCTTGAATTTGGTGGTGCAGAATTATTTAAAAAACGACAGGGGCGTGCAAGAGATGCTGTCGGTGGCCAGAAGAATTGCGGGACACTTTCGGCGTACAGGCACCACGTACAGAAGACTGGAGCACCACCAAAAACTACTGAACCTGCCATCATCTGAAGCAAGAAGTGGTAACGAGGTGGAATTCAACCCTCTATATGCTTCAGAGGTTGGAGGAGCAGCAAAAGGCCATTCAAGCCTATACAATTGAGCACGATATAGGAGGTGGAATGCACCTGTCTCAAGCGCAGTGGAGAATGATTTCAACGTTGTGCAAGGTTCTGATGCCCTTTGAACTTGCCACACGTGAAGTCAGTTCAGACACTGCCAGCCTGAGTCAGGTCATTCCCCTCATCAGGCTTTTGCAGAAGAAGCTGGAGACATTGAAGGAGGAGCTAACACGGAGCGATTCCGCTAGGCATGTGGGACTTGTGGATGGAGCCCTTAATTCGCTTAACAAGGATTCACGGGTGGTCAATCTGTTGAAATCAGAGCACTACATTTTGGCCACCGTGCTCGATCCTAGATTTAAAGCCTACCTTGGATCTCTCTTTCCGGCAGACACAAGTCTGCTGGGGTTGAAAGACCTGCTGGTGA
This sequence comes from Pseudophryne corroboree, assembly GCF_028390025.1. Taxonomy (NCBI): domain Eukaryota; kingdom Metazoa; phylum Chordata; class Amphibia; order Anura; family Myobatrachidae; genus Pseudophryne; species Pseudophryne corroboree. The sequence continues at coordinate 338,518,303 of NC_086449.1, read as the reverse complement.
GAAAATTGTCAAGTCAAGCGGAACGCGACCTGTCAACATCTCCTCCTTCACATTCTCCCGCAACTGGGGGTGCGAGGAAAAGGCTCAGAATTACGAGCCCACCCGCTGGCGGTGATGCAGGGCAGTCTGGAGCGACTGCTGATGCTGACATCTGGTCCGGACTGAAGGACCTGACAACGATTACGGATACGGACATGTCGTCTACTGGCACTGCATATGATTCTCTCCCCATTGAAAGAATGGTGGAGGATTATATGAGTGACCGCATCCAAGTAGGCACGTCACACAGTCCGTACTTATACTGGCAGGAAAAAGAGGCAATTTGGAGGCCCTTGCACAAACTGGCTTTATTCTACCTAAGTTGCCCTCCCACAAGTGTGTACTCCGAAAGAGTGTTTAGTGCCGCCGCTCACCTTGTCAGCAATCGGCGTACGAGGTTACATCCAGAAAATGTGGAGAAGATGATGTTCATTAAAATGAATTATAATCAATTCCTCCGCGGAGACATTGACCAGCAGCAATTGCCTCCACAAAGTACACAGGGAGCTGAGATGGTGGATTCCAGTGGGGACGAATTGATAATCTGTGAGGAGGGGGATGTACACGGTGATATATCGGAGGATGATGATGAGGTGGACATCTTGCCTCTGTAGAGCCAGTTTGTGCAAGGAGAGATTAATTGCTTCTTTTTTGGTGGGGGTCCAAACCATCCCGTCATTTCAGTCACAGTCGTGTGGCAGACCCTGTCACTGAAATGATGGGTTGGTTAAAGTGTGCATGTCCTGTTTATACAACATAAGGGTGGGTGGGAGGGCCCAAGGACAATTCCATCTTGCACCTCTTTTTTCTTTTCTTTTTCTTTGCGTCATGTGCTGTTTGGGGAGGGTTTTTTGGAAGGGACATCCTGCGTGACACTGCAGTGCCACTCCTAAATGGGCCCGGTGTTTGTGTCGGCCACTAGGGTCGCTAATCTTACTCACACAGCTACCTCATTGCGCCTCTTTTTTTCTTTGCGTCATGTGCTGTTTGGGGAGGGTTTTTTGGAAGGGACATCCTGCGTGACACTGCAGTGCCACTCCTAGATGGGCCAGGTGTTTGTGTCGGCCACTAGGGTCGCTTAGCTTAGTCATCCAGCGACCTCGGTGCAAATTTTAGGACTAAAAATAATATTGTGAGGTGTGAGGTATTCAGAATAGACTGAAAATGAGTGGAAATTATGGTTTTTGAGGTTAATAATAATATGGGATCAAAATGACCCCCAAATTCTATGATTTAAGCTGTTTTTTAGGGTTTTTTGAAAAAAACACCCGAATCCAAAACACACCCGAATCCGACAAAAAAAATTCGGTGAGGTTTTGCCAAAACGCGGTCGAACCCAAAACACGGCCGCGGAACCGAACCCAAAACCAAAACACAAAACCCGAAAAATTTCAGGCGCTCATCTCTAGTCACATGATCAGCTGAGCATACAGAGGTGAAAAGTCACATCCTGCCTATATTTTACCCTTGCTATCTACATATTTATAATCTATTTAGCTATCTAACATTATTTTATTAGAATATTTAGGTGAAAATAAGCATAATTGTGGAAGGAACAGTTGATATCTGGCAATTTTCTACAAAGCAGTCACATCCTGCCTGTATTTTGTCAGGGATTCGGTCTCTAGGTCGACAGTAACTAGGTCGAAAGTAACTAGGTCGACCACTATTGGTCGACAGTAACTAGGTCGACAGGGTCTCTAGGTCAACATGTTCTAGGTTGACAGGTCAAAATGTCAACATGAGTTTTTCACAATTTTTTCCTTTTCTTGAACTTTTTCATACTTAACGATCCACGCGGACTACGATTGGGAATAGTAACCTGTGCAGAGAGCAGCGGTAGTGGAGCTAGGCACCTTGCCCTAACGCGAGCCGTGCGAGGGGACACGGTCCACTAACTGGGGTTCCCGGTCACTGTACAGAGAAAACGACACAAAAAAACATAAAAAATTAATGTCAACCTTTTGACCAGTCGACCTAGACCATGTTGACCTAGAGACCCTGTCGACCTAGAGACCCTGTCGAACTAGTTACTGTCGACCAATAGTGGTCGACCTAGACACTGACGACCTAGTTACTGTCGACCTTCCATACCACACCCATGTTATCATTACTATCTATTTATAATCTATTTATATCTATCCATCTAATCTATCTATCTAAGGCTATGTACACACTAGAACGATTTCCCTGTACAGACAATATCGCGCGTACACACTGAACGATTTTACTGACGATGCTAGGATTGGCAGAGGTGGGCAGTGGTCAGCACTATGACAGAGTGAAACATACAGTGGTGGTCAGCAGCAATACACACTTTAAAAACTTTGCACAAATACCTATATTAGCTTTAATAGGCTTGTGTGCTTCCCTGGTAATGCTGCTGCTCTCTCTCCGGCGACGTCAGAAGCACAAGATAGAGGGTCCAGGCTGTATGTGAAATCGTTTGGTTGTTTGTACACATTAAACGATATGCGGCAAAAAGCTCACAATATCACCCTATCAAGGCTGCATGCAGGTCCGATGTTGCAGGTGACCCGCGGGAGTGCGCATCATATGCTATATCATGTGTACACACTAGAGCAGTGGTCTCCAACCTTAGTTGGGGTGTGAGCTACTTTTGAAAAATAAAACCTCTGAAAGAGCTACCCCCAATACGCGTGTTCCTGCAAAAGTGGGTGTGGCCTCACAACTACAAGTATTGCCCCCCCCGCGTAGTGACAGATACACAAATAATGCCCCCCAGCAGTGCCAGATACACAAATAATGCCCCACCCAGCAGTGTCAGATACACAAATAATGCCCCCCAGCAGTGTCAGATACACAAATAATGCCCCTACCAGTGCCAGATACAATGCCCCCCACAGTGCCAGATACAATGCCCCCCTGCAGTGCCAGATACAGTGCCAGATAAAGTGCCCCCACAGTGCCAGATACAGTGACCCCACAGTGCCAGATACAGTGCCCCCACAGTGCCATATTTATTTATAAATTGCATATAAATATATAATACATGCATCTATAAATCTATTAGTATTAGTATTAGTAATTGGTATTTGGAAAACCACTAGAAGGTGGTTGAAACGGCTGTCAGGCGCTGCCGCTGCTACATGGGTACTGTTTGAAATGGGAACTGATGTTTTTGGAATAAACATCCTGCTAAACGTGAGTGCAGGTCTTTATGCTTTTCCCATAAAGTGAGTGTGTTTATATATATACCGTGTATATACTGTATATATATATATATTTCTCAGCAAGACCTGTGAGTGCCGTTACCTCTGGAACAATGGTAAACATAACTCTATTGAAGGCACCCAGCCAGTTACATAAATTTAATTGTAGTGTCAGTTATATGCATGATATATATATATATATATATATATATATATATATATACAGGTTGAGTATCCCATATCCAAATATTCCGTAATACGGAATATTCCGAAATACGGAATTTTTTGAGTGAGACTGAGATAGTGAAACCTTTGTTTCTGATGGCTCAATGTACACAAACTTTGTTTAATACACAAAATAATTAAAAATATTGTATTAAATGACCTTCAGGCTGTGTGTATAAGGTGTATATGAAACATAAATGAATTGTGTGAATGTACACACACTTTGTTTAATGCACAAAGTTATTAAAAATATTGGCTAAAATTACCTTGAGGCTGGGTGTATAAGGTGTATATGAGACATAAATGCATTCTGTGCTTAGACTTGGGTCCCATCACCATGATATCCCATTATGTTATGCAATTATTCCAAAATACGGAATAATCTGATATCCAAAATACCTCTGGTCCCAAGCATTTTGGATATGGGATACTCAACCTGTACAAACAAGTATAGAAAACCACAGCACTCGCCACCCCAGAAGCGGGGTGCAGCGTCCGCACTCGCCACTCATAGGGTGCTATGGTGAGTGCTGAATTTCCTGTTTGTATATATATATATATATATATATATATGAATTCATTTTCAGCAGAAGGCATATATCTGTCTGTCTGTCTGTCTGTCTGTCTGTCTGTCTGTCTGTCTGTCTATCTATCTATCTATCTATCTATCTATCTATCTATCTATCTATAGAGATACTGTGGCAGGAGAGGTGCTTTGCCACCTGTAAGCTACACACAGGGTTCTGGGGGTGGATGGGAAGTGTGGATGGACCAGCTTCCCATCCATTTGGCCCAGACCAGGTCTTATAGGCTTCTTAGCCCAAGAAGCTGCTTCATCAGCCAGCACCTGGGTGCTGGGTTTAAAGCAGAGTCTCTCCCATGAGTCAGGGCTCCTGAAGGCAGTTAGTGTCCAGGTGATAGGCCTGCTAGGGACAGTGGGATCCAGAGGGCTGGGCCACTAGTGTCAGGATGCCGGGACCTGAAGGGTTCCTTATTAAGTAAGAGGGAGTGCGGCAGGGCCTAACCTCCCTGGTAGCTTATACTAAAGACAGTGATCTTTATTTTATGTATATCTTTGTTTTTGAGCTACCTGAATAAAAGGTATTTGTTGTTTTTGCACAATCCTGGAGTCAGTCGTTGGTGGATTTTTGTAGCAGAGCACATTCTAGCAATTCTCCTGTTACAATAGGTATATCTGTATTAATAGGCATATCCATATAGATATGTCATGTTATGCATCTGAGATCCATTGCACAGATCAACACTACAGAAGCGTCATCAGAAATTGCGGGGCCCAGTACAGATGAAACAGGTAGGGCCCCCCTCCAACCCAGACCACACACATGCCACACCCCCCTCCCCCCTACAGTACTAACATGCGCTTCTCAGACACCATCCATGTGGAGTGGAGCCAAAGTGACAGGGAAGGGGCCAGAGAAACACATGAGGAGAGGTGGCCACAGGAACACATCAGAGAGGGCACCAAAGGCACACATGGATAGGGGTACCCTAAAATCACACACCGGAATGGATGGTGGCAGAGACCAACCAGAAAGGGTTTGGGCAGAGGCAGTGCACCCAACAGCAAAACCAGCAAGGTGTCAGACTAGGCAAGACCCCCTCCGACCCAGACCACACACATACCACCCATCAGCAACCAGCAAGGGCTCAGGCAGCTGAAGTGCAACCCACCAGCAAAGAGCACAGCATGGCAGGCAGAGGACATGCAGTGGATGACAGACACACAATGGAGTACATGGAGGGACAGGAGGAACACATAGCACTGCACTGCACATGTCCTACCAGTACAAGAACTCCCCTGCAGCCTGCGTACCTGGAGTCTGACCATGGGCCAAAGCTGAGGAAGGGCAGCCGGGAGAAGCATGTGAGAGAGTAGCAAGGCCTCTCTATGCGGTGTCCGCCACAGTCAGAGAGACCCCAGGAAGATGGGTTGATGGACAGCACGCTCTAGCCGGTTTCCGCCTGATCCAACAAAGGCACAACTCGGGACCTTCAGCAGTGGCAGCGATGATAGGAGGCCCGCCAGGGCTGACAACAGGAGGGACCAATGCTACCAGCACTGACTACAGCAGGTATCACTATAGACTGTCGGAGCCAGGGACAGGCCCCCTCGGACCCCATCTCCATCTGGGCTCAGGACTCCAGTTCCAGCAGTACCCCCCTGATGGCAGCCCTGGTGACAAATGAAACGATGTTCCAATATGCTTTTGTTGCCTTTACTTATTAAACAGTTCAGCACGTTATCCGTTTTGAAATAAAAGTCTTTGTGACTATGGCCCTCATTCCGAGTTGTTCGCTCGCTAGCTGCTTTTAGCAGCATTGCACACGCTAGGCCGCCGCCCTCTGGGAGTGTATCTTAGCTTAGCAGAATAGCGAACGAAAGAGTAGCAGAATTGCTACTAAGTATTTTCTTGCAGTTTCTGAGTAGCTCCAGACCTACTCACAGATTGCGATCAGCTCAGTCCGTTTAGTTCCTGGTTTGACGTCACAAACACGCCCTGCGTTCGGCCAGCCACTCCCCCGTTTCTCCAGACACTCCCGCGTTTTTCCCTGACACGCCTGCGTTTTTTAGCACACTCCCGGAAAACGCTCAGTTACCACCCAGAAATGCCCCTTTCCTGTCAATCATTCACCGAACAGCAGTGCGACTGAAAAGCGCCGCAGGATCCACAGCAAATCTACTAAGTTTTCAGTTAAATAACTAAGCACATGCGCCCTGCGTGCCTTGCGCATGCGCATTTAGCAACAAACCGCAGCAAAGCAAAAATCGGCAACGAGCGAACAACTCGGAATGACCACCTATATGCAGCTGGTAACCAATAAGCAGACAGTTTTTGAAGTAGGCATGCATTTACTGGGTGGTCTTCAGTATGCCGCTGCCGGGATCCCGGCGCACAGTATACCGGCGCCGGGATCCCGACAGCCGGCATACCGACACTTATTCTTCCATGTGGGGGTCCACGACCCCCCTGGAGGGAGAATAAAATAGCCACTGTGCCCATAGCGTGGCGAGCGCAGCGAGCCCGCAAGGGGCTCATTTGCGCTCGCCACACTGTCGGTAAGCCGGCGGTCGGGCTCCCGGCGCCGTTATGCTGGTCGCCGGGAGCCCGACCGCCGGCATACCATACTGAACCCCATTTACTAGCTTTAACCATTAACTATGACATTGGCTATTAAACAAAATAGTCTTTCTGTGTAGACCTATACTTTAGTGTTAATTTGCAATTACAGTGAAGCAGGATGGGGATGATTTGTCTGTGGATAACTGCTTCCCCTGCTTAGCTGGGAGGTTACCAGAAACACCTTAAGAGCAGTTTGTTAGCAGGGAAGATCTCTCTAGTATGCATAGTTTACATGCTTAGGGGGGAATTCGATTATTTCTCCCCACGGCCGGCACTAGATGGCACCCAAGGAAGCAATTCGATTGTTGCTCCATTTTGGGATGTGATGAGCGATGGAGAGACACATTTCAGCTCACAGCATCCATGCTGGCGAACTAAAATGTGCAAAAAGTGACCTGTTTGGACACCCAAATGGCACTTTTGAGTTGCGCCCAGCACTTTGGTTGGGTTTAGCCATTTTATGCAGCTTAACCCTGCCTGTCTGGTCACGATCGGTGCGTTAAAAAAAAACTATTTAATATGGCCCACCCTCAATCACCCATCACTTTAGACAGGAGATCGGGCACGATAAACAATTGAATTCCGTCCTAAGAGTCACTAGAGGTTTGCTGAGTGTTTGTGTACTGTAGGTGTGTGTAGCAGCACCAACCCCCCCTGCACTCTGGTTACACCGAGACTACGGCTCCCTCCAGGATTGGATGGGGACTGGCAGCAGCACTGACAGGAATGGAGTCTCAGCAGCTTTATCTCTAGAGTGCTGGAGTCAGGGTCAGCCTCTCCTTTCTTAGCTGACAGGCAGTGACTTGCTCCTCAAGATGCGGCTCTCTTGAACAGCGGCAGCAGTAGTTTACAGAAGGAGTTGCTGTTTGCCAGCAGAACTTACAGCAGGCGGCTTCGGCTTTTATCCATAGCGGGGGGTGGGTTAAAAACCAGTGGCATGCTGTGAGGTCAGTGGCTGGTGAGGCACTACAGCCATAATCCTGCCGATGACCCCTACCACCGCCGAGCCAATGCCCGCTACTGCCTCTGAGCCGATGCCCGCTGCCACCACCAATGGCTTACAAATTCGCCCACCATCAACTGACCCAGCCCTCCACCACTAATTTGCATCTCAGTCCGATGCCGCCAATGCCCGCTGCCTGCCTGCTCATCATACTTGTGATATATTGTACATTTTTATAGGGGAAAAAAATGGAAATTAGTGTTTGGGACTGGGAAGGGAGTGGGAGGATGACATGAATGCAATTTTGTTGTCCAGGGCTTCCATTACTTAATGGAGAAGGGTCTGAATGGGTTAAAAAATGTTAAAAAAATGTGTGAGGTCCCCCCTCCTAAGTATAACCAGCCTCGGGCTCTTTGAGCCAGTCCTAGTTGTTTAAATGCTGGAAAAAAATTGTACAGGGGTTCCCTGTATTTAGACAACCTGCACCGGGCTCTTAGTCCGGTCCTGGTTCCAAAAATACAGGGGACAAAAGATGTAGGGGGTCCCCCGTATTTTTAAAACCAGCACCGTGCTCCACTAGCCAGGGACATAATGCCACAGCATTTATATAACACATTTATATAAATCCCTGCGGCCGTGGCATTACCCCCCCCCCCTCAACTAGTCACCCCTGGCCGGGGTTCCCTGGAGGAGTGGGGACCCCTCTCCAGGCAACCAAGGGCCAGGGGTGAAGCCCGAGGCTGTCCTCAGCACCCCTGGGTGGTGTGTGCCGGGCTGATAGCCATAAGTGTATAAAAAAAAGAATATTGTTTTTTGTTGTGGAACTACAAGGCCCAGCAAGCCTCCCCCAATTACTGGTACTTGGAGAACCTCAAGTACCAGCATGCGGGGAAATAACGGGCCCGCTGGTACCTGTAGTTCTACAACAACAAAAATACCCAAATAAAAACACAACACACACACCTTGAAAGTAAAAATTTATTAAAACACACTTACACACTCACACATACTTACCTACATCCCACGTCGAGAATCACGTCCACTTGTCCATGTAGAATCCAATAGGGGTACCTGTAAAAATGAAAATGATACTTACAAACAATCCAGTGAAACTCTGACCTTTTCGTTCCTAAAGTAATCCACAGGAGTAAAAAGAGAGAGAGAGAGAGAGACTGAGACTGCACGTCCCTGATATTGAGTACTGCTAACGAGCGGAGCGGCCGGTGGAGCCCGCAGCAGGGGGATAGGGCGCTGCTCCTCCTCCTCCCCATACTCGCATGACAACAAAGCTTGCTACTGCCACTGCTGGGAGCCGCAACTTAGCCGGGGTGTGCAGGTGGTAAACAGAGAGAAGCTCATCAAGGAGAAGCTTCGGGAGAGGCGAGGAGCTACTGAAAGGGTCCCACACTTGAGGCGCCGGTTCTTCCAGCTGTAGATCACCGGGTACTCAGTGGCGGATGCTGTCACCGGGTGCTCAGTGGCGGATGCTGTCACCGTGTGCTCAGTGGCGGAAGGGAGAGCTCTGAGTCCCTTCCTTGTCCTGCTGCCGCTGTTTGATTGGACCAGCGGATCCAGCACTGGATCCGCTGTCCAATCTCATGTGGTTTCCCTGCCAGCGAGGCACTTGTAGAAGTGCCACTTTCAGTGTTTTTTTTAAATGGGCTTATACAGCCCAGTGTTTGGCCCCGCCCCCCGCTCTGTCCCCGTTCCCACTGTCAGCGGGAGGCACTAGCTATCAGGGCCTCCCAAACTAGTTTAATAATCTAAAATGATTAGAATAATATAAAGAAGATACATGACACTGAATATGTGTTATATGTATCTTTTTGTATTATTTTAATCATTGATGAAAGGGGAGGCACTGCCTCCCCTGCCTCTCTTGACTGCACGTCCCTGCTAAAAGCACCTCATGATTATCCCCTGGCTGCTCTCGAGACTCAGGCTCTTCAGCAGGATCCACCGGACTTCTTCTCCCAGGATCAGCACACGCCACCATCTCTTCATACCCTGTTCTACCTGTGTTCAGCAATGTCCTTCTCTGCTCTGCCCACTGGTTTGATCCTCTCATTGGTCTCTAGACCACACTGTCCTGCCCATGTAGAGACTCTGGGCTGCCATACTCCACGCTGCTGCCCTGCTGTGTTCATATTCTCCTTCACTTGTCCCCTCCAGGCACACACTGCTTCTAGCTCCACCTATGCTGGCGGATTCCTGCTGATTGGTCCAGGTCACACTGGCACGGGGGACCCCACTAGTATTCTGTCCCACAACATCATTTCCCAATCAGCTGAGGGGACCAACACCCCCCCCCACAAGCACCAAGGGAAGGGGTGTGGCCACAGAATAGTACCAATTCACATTACACCACACAGTAATGACCGTCAGTCACATTACACCACACAGTAGTACCCCTTATACACACCAGGAAGAGTCCCTTATACATATTGCGCCAGGTAGTGCCCCTATCACACATTACGGCAGGTAGAGTCCCTATCACACAGTACGGCAGGCAGAATCCCCTTTCACACATTAGGCAGGCAGAGTCCCCTTTCACACATTATGGCAGACAGAGCCCCCTTTCACACACTACGGCAGGTAGAGACCCCTTTTTTACACACTACGGCAGAAGAGTCCCCTTTTTACACATTACGGCAGCAGAGTCCCCTTTTTTACACATTATGGCAGCAGAGTCCCCCTTTTTACACATTACGGCAGGCAGAGTCCTTTTTTTACACATTAGGCAGGCAGAGTCCCCCTTTTTACAAACTATGGCAGTTGGCAGATAGAGTCGCCTTTTTACACACTACGGCAGGCAGAGTCCCCCTTTTTACACATTGCGATACCTAGTTACGGCCTTGCATAGATCATGTGCCATAAATGTTACCCACTCCACTCCATAAATGTAACCCACCCCCTCCCCAATTGACTTGCACTTGCAGAATGTAATCCTTTCCTGTTGTTGTTAAAACATACCGTTTTGTGTCCTCCTCACTTCAGTCAGAGCCAGTGACAGCCCCACACTGCAACCTCTCCGTACTGTGTCCTCCTGGCCGGCTCCTCATGCAGACTCATGCAGGCTCTCGTGCGCTCAGATGTCATGTCACATGACATGATGCCAGTGACTGGTGTGGAGCACAGAGTGCACAAAGACAGAGGACAGAGGAGTGAGGAGGAGCGCCAGTGCCGCTGCTGCTGATGGACGCTGCACTCGGCGGGTGGGTGGCTCTTCTACTTATACTGCACAATGGGCACACGGCCGGGCCCAGGGGACATCAGCTTCTCCAATGAATGGTGAGGGGGGAGGGGTGGAATTGCCATGCCGCCCCCAGTAGGTGCTGCCCATAGGCATGTGCATAGTGGGAAATCCGGCACTGCCGGTCTCTAGCATTAGTCTCAGGGCATCTTATATTGCGTTATTATCATCCAGTGGTTGGTAAGATATCTGACAGAGGACAACCTAGTGCAGACCTGGGCAAAGTATGGCCCGCGGGCCACATACGGCCCTTTGCCAATCCCTGTCCAGCCCACACCTCCCTGCACCATATATTTATCATTAATGCGTATTGTGCGCCGCCCAGGACGTGAGTGCCACTGGGGTAATGTGCTCCGCCCAGGAAGTGAGCAGATCAAGCCAGCCTGAGGATCAGGATCTGAGGCCACTGGGGTATTGTGCTCCGCCCAGGACTGAATTTCAAACTGCACTGCAAGGGCCTTTTTGTGCATGAAATGTACAGCTCAGTGAAGGCTTTCATGAGAAAGTTGCAGCTTCTCTCAAGCCAAATGGGGGACAATATTCTCACTCACATGCCAACACTGAAGGAAGCCACACCATCAGCTGATCACCTCCACAGGTACACATCCATGTTAGAAGCACTGCATGGTGAGTTTTCAAGGCGATTTCAAGACTTCAAAACACTTGACAGTGAAATGAACATGGTTTCTTCTAGAGATGAGCGGGTTCGGTTCCTCGGAATCCGAACCCGCCCGAACTTCAGGTTTTATTACACGGGTCCGAGCGACTCGGATCTTCCCGCCTTGCTCGGTTAACCTGAGCGCGCCCGAACGTCATCATCCCGCTGTCGGATTCTCGCGAGACTCGGATTCTATATAAGGAGCCGCGCGTCGCCGCCATTTTCACACGTGCATTGAGATTGATAGGGAGAGGACGTGGCTGGCGTCCTCTCCGTTTAGAGTGACTAGAGTACTAGAGAGAGACACAAATTTTGGGGAGCATATAGGAGGAGTACTACTTGCTGCTGATAGTGTGACCAGTGACCAGTGCCACCAGTTTAATTAATCCGTTCTCTGCCTGAAAAAAAACGATACACAGTGTGACACAGTCACACATACCATATCTGTGCTCAGCCCAGTGTGCTGCATCATATACTGTATATCATTATCTGACTGCTGAGTGCTCACTGCTCACACAGCTTAATTGTGGGGGAGACTGGGGAGCAGTTATAGCAGGAGCACATTTAAGTACAGTGCACACTTTTGCTGCCAGAGTGCCACTGCCAGTGTGACTGACCAGTGACCACTGACCACCAGTATTGTGATTGTCTGCTGACCACCAGTATATTGTGATTGTCTGCCTGAAAAAGTTAAACACTCGTCGTGTGGTGTTTTTATAAACGCATTCTGCAGACAGTGTCCAGCAGGTCCGTCATTACATAATATATACCTGTCCGGCTGCAGTACTAGTGTGATATATATATATTTTAATTTTATCTCATTATCATCCAGTCTATATTAGCAGCAGACACAGTACGGTAGTCCACGGCTGTAGCTACCTCTGTGTCGGCAGTCGCTCGTCCATCCATAATTGTATACCACCTACCTGTGGTTTTTTTTTTTCTATCTTCTTGATACTAGTAGCTTACTTTAGGAGTCTGCAGTGCTGACAGACAGTGTCCAGCAGGTCCGTCATTACATAATATATACCTGTCCGGCTGCAGTACTAGTGTGATATATATATATATTTTAATTTTATCTCATTATCATCCAGTCTATATTAGCAGCAGACACAGTACGGTAGTCCACGGCTGTAGCTACCTCTGTGTCGGCAGTCGCTCGTCCATCCATAATTGTATACCACCTACCCGTGGTTTTTTTTTTTCTATCTTCTTGATACTAGTAGCTTACTTTAGGAGTCTGCAGTGCTGACAGACAGTGTCCAGCAGGTCCGTCATTACATAATATATACCTGTCCGGCTGCAGTACTAGTGTGATATATATATATATTTTAATTTTATCTCATTATCATCCAGTCTATATTAGCAGCAGACACAGTACGGTAGTCCACGGCTGTAGCTACCTCTGTGTCGGCAGTCGCTCGTCCATCCATAATTGTATACCACCTACCCGTGGGTTTTTTTTTCTATCTTCTTGATACTAGTAGCTTACTTTAGGAGTCTGCAGTGCTGACAGACAGTGTCCAGCAGGTCCGTCATTACATAATATATACCTGTCCGGCTGCAGTACTAGTGTGATATATATATATATATTTTAATTTTATCTCATTATCATCCAGTCTATATTAGCAGCAGACACAGTATGGTAGTCCACGGCTGTAGCTACCTCTGTGTCGGCAGTCGCTCGTCATCCATAAGTATACTAGTATCCATCCATCTCCATTGTTTACCTGAGGTGCCTTTTAGTTGTGCCTATTAAAATATGGAGAACAAAAATGTTGAGGTTCCAAAAATAGGGAAAGATCAAGATCGACTTCCACCTCGTGCTGAAGCTGCTGCCACTAGTCATGGCCGAGACGATGAAATGCCAGCAACGTCGTCTGCCAAGGCCGATGCCCAATGTCATAGTACAGAGCATGTAAAATCCAAAACACCAAATATCAGTAAAAAAAGGACTCAAAAATCTAAAATAAAATCGTCGGAGGAGAAGCGTAAACTTGCCAATATGCCATTTACCACACGGAGTGGCAAGGAACGGCTGAGGCCCTGGCCTATGTTCATGGCTAGTGGTTCAGCTTCACATGAGGATGGAAGCACTCAGCCTCTCGCTAGAAAAATGAAAAGACTCAAGCTGGCAAAAGCACAGCAAAGAACTGTGCGTTCTTCGAAATCCCAAATCCACAAGGAGAGTCCAATTGTGTCGGTTGCGATGCCTGACCTTCCCAACACTGGACGTGAAGAGCATGTGCCTTCCACCATTTGCACGCCCCCTGCAAGTGCTGGAAGGAGCACCCGCAGTCCAGTTCCTGATAGTCAGATTGAAGATGTCAGTGTTGAAGTACACCAGGATGAGGAGGATATGGGTGTTGCTGGCGCTGGGGAGGAAATTGACAAGGAGGATTCTGATGGTGAGGTGGTTTGTTTAAGTCAGGCACCCGGGGAGACACCTGTTGTCCGTGGGAGGAATATGGCCATTGACATGCCTGGTCAAAATACCAAAAAAATCAGCTCTTCGGTGTGGAAGTATTTCAACAGAAATGCGGACAACATTTGTCAAGCCGTGTGTTGCCTTTATCAAGCTGTAATAAGTAGGGGTAAGGACGTTAACCACCTCGAAACATCCTCCCTTATACGTCACCTGCAGCGCATTCATAATAAGTCAGTGACAAGTTCAAAAACTTTGGGCGACAGCGGAAGCAGTCCACTGACCAGTAAATCCCTTCCTCTTGTAACCAAGCTCACGCAAACCACCCCACCAACTCCCTCAGTGTCAATTTCCTCCTTCCCCAGGAATGCCAATAGTCCTGCAGGCCATGTCACTGGCAATTCTGACGAGTCCTCTCCTGCCTGGGATTCCTCCGATGCATCCTTGCGTGTAACGCCTACTGCTGCTGGCGCTGCTGTTGTTGCTGCTGGGAGTCGATGGTCATCCCAGAGGGGAAGTCGGAAGACCACTTGTACTACTTCCAGTAAGCAATTGACTGTCCAACAGTCCTTTGCGAGGAAGATGAAATATCACAGCAGTCATCCTGTTGCAAAGCGGATAACTGAGGCCTTGACAACTATGTTGGTGTTAGACGTGCGTCCGGTATCCGCCGTTAGTTCACAGGGAACTAGACAATTTCTTGAGGTAGTGTGCCCCCGTTACCAAATACCATCTAGGTTCCACTTCTCTAGGCAGGCGATACCGAGAATGTTCACGGACGTCAGAAAAAGACTCACCAGTGTCCTAAAAAATGCAGTTGTACCCAATGTCCACTTAACCACGGACATGTGGACAAGTGGAGCAGGGCAGGGTCAGGACTATATGACTGTGACAGCCCACTGGGTAGATGTATGGACTCCCGCCGCAAGAACAGCAGCGGCGGCACCAGTAGCAGCATCTCGCAAACGCCAACTCTTTCCTAGGCAGGCTACGCTTTGTATCACCGGTTTCCAGAATACGCACACAGCTGAAAACCTCTTACGGCAACTGAGGAAGATCATCGCGGAATGGCTTACCCCAATTGGACTCTCCTGTGGATTTGTGGCATCGGACAACGCCAGCAATATTGTGTGTGCATTAAATATGGGCAAATTCCAGCACGTCCCATGTTTTGCACATACCTTGAATTTGGTGTTGCAGAATTTTTAAAAAAACGAGAGGGGCGTGCAAGAGATGCTGTCGGTGGCCAGAAGAATTGCGGGACACTTTCGGCGTACAGGCACCACGTACAGAAGACTGGAGCACCATCAAAAACGCCTGAACCTGCCCTGCCATCATCTGAAGCAAGAAGTGGTAACGAGGTGGAATTCAACCCTATATATGCTTCAGAGGTTGGAGGAGCAGCAAAAGGCCATTCAAGCCTATACAATTGAGCACGATATAGGAGGTGGAATGCACCTGTCTCAAGCGCAGTGGAGAATGATTTCAACGTTGTGCAAGGTTCTGCTGCCCTTTGAACTTGCCACACGTGAAGTCAGTTCAGACACTGCCAGCCTGAGTCAGGTCATTCCCCTCATCAGGCTTTTGCAGAAGAAGCTGGAGACATTGAAGGAGGAGCTAACACGGAGCGATTCCGCTAGGCATGTGGGACTTGTGGATGGAGCCCTTAATTCGCTTAACAAGGATTCACGGGTGGTCAATCTGTTGAAATCAGATCACTACATTTTGGCCACCGTGCTCGATCCTAGATTTAAAACCTACCTTGGATCTCTCTTTCCGGCAGACACAAGTCTGCTGGGGTTCAAAGACCTGCTGGTGAGAAAATTGTCAAGTCAAGCGGAACGCGACCTGTCAACATCTCCTCCTTCACATTCTCCCGCAACTGGGGGTGCGAGGAAAAGGCTCAGAATTCCGAGCCCACCCGCTGGCGGTGATGCAGGGCAGTCTGGAGCGACTGCTGATGCTGACATCTGGTCCGGACTGAAGGACCTGCCAACGATTACGGACATGTCGTCTACTGTCACTGCATATGATTCTCTCCCCATTGAAAGAATGGTGGAGGATTATATAAGTGACCACATCCAAGTAGGCACGTCAGACAGTCCGTACTTATACTGGCAGGAAAAAGAGGCAATTTGGAGGCCCTTGCACAAACTGGCTTTATTCTACCTAAGTAGCCCTCCCACAAGTGTGTACTCCGAAAGAGTGTTTAGTGCCGCCGCTCACCTTGTCAGCAATCGGCGTACGAGGTTACTTCCAGAAAATGTGGAGAAGATGATGTTCATTAAAATGAATTATAATCAATTCCTCCGTGGAGACATTGACCAGCAGCAATTGCCTCCACAAAGTACACAGGGAGCTGAGATGGTGGATTCCAGTGGGGACGAATTGATAATCTGTGAGGAGGGGGATGTACACGGTGATATATCGGAGGATGATGATGAGGTGGACATCTTGCCTCTGTAGAGCCAGTTTGTGCAAGGAGAGATTAATTGCTTCTTTTTTGGTGGGGGTCCAAACCAACCCGTCATTTCAGTCACAGTCGTGTGGCAGACCCTGTCACTGAAATGATGGGTTGGTTAAAGTGTGCATGTCCTGTTTATACAACATAAGGGTGGGTGGGAGGGCCCAAGGACAATTCCATCTTGCACCTCTTTTTTCTTTAATTTTTCTTTGCGTCATGTGCTGTTTGGGGAGTATTTTTTTGAAGGGCCATCCTGCGTGACACTGCAGTGCCACTCCTAGATGGGCCAGGTGTTTGTGTCGGCCACTAGGGTCGTTTATCTTACTCACACAGCTACCTCATTGCGCCTCTTTTTTTCTTTGCGTCATGTGCTGTTTGGGGAGTGTTTTTTGGAAGGGCCATCCTGCGTGACACTGCAGTGCCACTCCTAGATGGGCCAGGTGTTTGTGTCGGCCACTAGGGTCGCTTATCTTACTCACACAGCTACCTCATTGCGCCTCTTTTTTTCTTTACGTCATGTGCTGTTTGGGGAGTGTTTTTTGGAAGGGCCATCCTGCGTGACACTGCAGTGCCACTCCTAGATGGGCCAGGTGTTTGTGTCGGCCACTAGGGTCGCTTAGCTTACTCACACAGCTACCTCATTGCGCCTCTTTTTTTCTTTGCGTCATGTGCTGTTTGGGGAGTGTTTTTTGGAAGGGCCATCCTGCGTGACACTGCAGTGCCACTCCTAGATGGGCCAGGTGTTTGTGTCGGCCACTAGGGTCGCTTACCTTACTCACACAGCTACCTCATTGCGCCTCTTTTTTTCTTTGCGTCATGTGCTGTTTGGGGAGTGTTTTTTGGAAGGGCCATCCTGCGTGACACTGCAGTGCCACTCCTAGATGGGCCAGGTGTTTGTGTCGGCCACTAGGGTCGCTTACCTTACTCACACAGCTACCTCATTGCGCCTCTTTTTTTCTTTGCGTCATGTGCTGTTTGGGGAGTGTTTTTTGGAAGGGCCATCCTGCGTGACACTGCAGTGCCACTCCTAGATGGGCCAGGTGTTTGTGTCGGCCACTAGGGTCGCTTATCTTACTCACACAGCTACCTCATTGCGCCTCTTTTTTTCTTTGCGTCATGTGCTGTTTGGGGAGTGTTTTTTGGAAGGGCCATCCTGCGTGACACTGCAGTGACACTCCTAGATGGGCCAGGTGTTTGTGTCGGCCACTAGGGTCGCTTACCTTACTCACACGGCTACCTCATTGCGCCTCTTTTTTTCTTTGCGTCATGTGCTGTTTGGGGAGTGTTTTTTGGAAGGGCCATCCTGCGTGACACTGCAGTGCCACTCCTAGATGGGCCAGGTGTTTGTGTCGGCCACTAGGGTCGCTTATCTTACTCACACAGCTACCTCATTGCGCCTCTTTTTTTCTTTGCGTCATGTGCTGTTTGGGGAGTGTTTTTTGGAAGGGCCATCCTGCGTGACACTGCAGTGCCACTCCTAGATGGGCCAGGTGTTTGTGTCGGCCACTAGGGTCGCTTACCTTACTCACACAGCTACCTCATTGCGCCTCTTTTTTTCTTTACGTCATGTGCTGTTTGGGGAGTGTTTTTTGGAAGGGCCATCCTGCGTGACACTGCAGTGCCACTCCTAGATGGGCCAGGTGTTTGTGTCGGCCACTAGGGTCGCTTAGCTTACTCACACAGCTACCTCATTGCGCCTCTTTTTTTCTTTGCATCATGTGCTGTTTGGGGAGTGTTTTTTGGAAGGGCCATCCTGCGTGACACTGCAGTGCCACTCCTAGATGGGCCAGGTGTTTGTGTCGGCCACTAGGGTCGCTTACCTTACTCACACAGCTACCTCATTGCGCCTCTTTTTTTCTTTGCGTCATGTGCTGTTTGGGGAGTGTTTTTTGGAAGGGCCATCCTGCGTGACACTGCAGTGCCACTCCTAGATGGGCCAGGTGTTTGTGTCGGCCACTAGGGTCGCTTACCTTACTCACACAGCTACCTCATTGCGCCTCTTTTTTTCTTTGCGTCATGTGCTGTTTGGGGAGTGTTTTTTGGAAGGGCCATCCTGCGTGACACTGCAGTGCCACTCCTAGATGGGCCAGGTGTTTGTGTCGGCCACTAGGGTCGCTTATCTTACTCACACAGCTACCTCATTGCGCCTCTTTTTTTCTTTGCGTCATGTGCTGTTTGGGGAGTGTTTTTTGGAAGGGCCATCCTGCGTGACACTGCAGTGCCACTCCTAGATGGGCCAGGTGTTTGTGTCGGCCACTAGGGTCGCTTACCTTACTCACACAGCTACCTCATTGCGCCTCTTTTTTTCTTTGCGTCATGTGCTGTTTGGGGAGTGTTTTTTGGAAGGGCCATCCTGCGTGACACTGCAGTGCCACTCCTAGATGGGCCAGGTGTTTGTGTCGGCCACTAGGGTCGCTTAGCTTACTCACACAGCTACCTCATTGCGCCTCTTTTTTTCTTTGCGTCATGTGCTGTTTGGGGAGTGTTTTTTGGAAGGGCCATCCTGCGTGACACTGCAGTGCCACTCCTAGATGGGCCAGGTGTTTGTGTCGGCCACTAGGGTCGCTTAGCTTACTCACACAGCTACCTCATTGCGCCTCTTTTTTTCTTTGCGTCATGTGCTGTTTGGGGAGTGTTTTTTGGAAGGGCCATCCTGCGTGACACTGCAGTGACACTCCTAGATGGGCCAGGTGTTTGTGTCGGCCACTAGGGTCGCTTAGCTTAGTCATCCAGCGACCTCGGTGCAAATTTTAGGACTAAAAATAATATTGTGAGGTGTGAGGTGTTCAGAATAGACTGAAAATGAGTGGAAATTATGGTTTTTGAGGTTAATAATACTTTGGGATCAAAATGACCCCCAAATTCTATGATTTAAGCTGTTTTTTAGTGTTTTTTGAAAAAAACACCCGAATCCAAAACACACCCGAATCCGACAAAAAAAATTCGGTGAGGTTTTGCCAAAACGCGGTCGAACCCAAAACACGGCCGCGGAACCGAACCCAAAACCAAAACACAAAACCCGAAAAATTTCAAGTGCACATCTCTAGTTTCTTCTCCTTTCACCTGCAGTGTGGATAATGCACCCAGTGATGTTCTTATGGAACTCATTGACTTGCAGTTTGACACACTTCTGGCAGAGCACTTTAGATCAGTCCCACTGCTTGAGTTTTACTCTTCACTCAAAGAGGAGAACTTTACACACATGAGGAGACATGCTCTGAGGATTCTAGTCCTCTTTGGATCTACCTACACATGTGAACAGACATTCTCAGTGATGAAGTTCAACAAATCCAGACACAGATCCTCTATCACTGATGATCACCTCTCAGCTATCCTTCGCATAGCCACCTCAGACATTAAGCCAGATTTCATTACACGTGTTCAAGCCCAAGACAGACTGGATTTGTCTCACTGAACAAGTAACTGAACTGATAACATCAAAAGCATTTATTGCTTTTTGTCTAAAGTTGATCAGTTGCTTATCTTTAACATACCGCAAAACACCTCTTTAGTATTTGTGAAGAATTCATACCTCCCAACATGACCCTCTCCAGGAGGGACAGAATGCTCTGCTTCTGGATTTTACTCTCAACTTATAATTGCCATCACCTGTGCTGAAACACCTAGCCTGTTCAAAACATGTGCCTTTAATCATAAATTAATAGAAAAGTCCAGAAGCAGAGCATTTTGTCCCTCCTGGAGAGGGTCATGTTGGGAGGTATGGAAGATTAACAAGTTAAAAATAAAATGAAACAGTGATGTAATGATTGTTTTTGTTTTAAAGTAAACTGTTTATTACTTTTAGACACTTTTGCATATTTTCCTGTCACAGCTGGCAAGGTTTGAGGATCCGGCAGCTGAGACTTGCCCAAGGTGGTAGTTGTCTGTGGGTGAACAAGACGAGGGGGTTGGATATAGTTCCTTCTCATAGGACAAGGGGCAATGAAGAGCGTAGGCGGGGCTAAGAGTCAGTGGATTGTAGTTCTTGTGGACAGGGCTGAGGTAGAGAACTGTGGCTGGTGAATGATGACTTAAAGACGTGGCTGGAGACAAAGAACTGTGGACTGTGAATTGAAAGACGAGGCTGTAGACAATGAACTGTGGAACTGTGAATGGTAGTTGGAGACGTGGCTGGAGACAAGGAACGGTGGACTGTGGTTTGAAAGATGAGGCTGGAGATAATGGGCTGCGGACTGTGGACGGTGGTTTCAAAAACGTGGCTGGAGACAAAGATCTGCGGACTGTGGCTTGAAAGACGAGGCAGGAGACCCGAGGCCGACCGTGCCCAAAGGGTCTTACTGGACCAGGTTTTCCAGGAGCGTTTCCACAGGCAGCAGTGGGTTAGGAACGGCAGGACTGCAGCAGCGAATGAGAACCGGCTAAGCAGGATTAGGAGTAACCAGAATACGGCAAGAATCCTGGGAGCACAGGGCTAAAGCACCTACAACAGGGTTGTAACTTGAAGCACTGGCATCCCTGTCCTAAACCATCCCCCTTTCATAGGAAGAAATTTCCCGGGATTGACTGGAAGGAACAGGAAGCAAGAACTATGCCTCAAACTTGGTCTCCAACATGGCGGCGCCCAGTAATGCAGACCTTTTTACATAGCCACACAGCTCACTGCCCCTGGTCTCCTAGCAACAGCTCAGCAAGAGAGACCCGCTGCAGCGGCGTCCCGCTGCCACGAGCAGACCCCCTCACCGCCACTACCGCTGCCCTTGGAACCGGCACAACAGCCCACCTCCGCCGCTGCCCAGCCGCCTGTGAAGCCAGCCCCGCGGCCCCAGCGTGCCGGTAAGATCCCGGACGTTGACATTTCCTCTTTGACCTACACCACAATTCATAAATTAAGTTCAAGTTATCATTGGTTCGGCCCTCCAACACAGTTCAGATTTTTCATTTGGCCCCCTATAGAAATTAATTGCCCACCCCTGACCTAGTAAATATGTAATAAACGCAGTTGGAATGGGTTACACATCAGTATGAACTTTACCACCTTTTATCTCATGCACAGTTTGTTCCTAAAGACTTCATAAGGGACGATGGCTGGTATGTAAGGACTATCATACTCACTTGTTACAGTTATGTGACCATGGCTGCACTAATGAGTCTGTTTTATATGCTTTATATGTTTTATAAGCTATTCGGTCATAGGTCCAAGAAGTACTTATTTATTTTTTTAATATGTTTTATTGGTTTTACAATAAACTTATGGATCAGCAATACTCAGCATATGATCAGCCAGTAAAAGTTAGTACAATTTAAGGCAAAGAAGGAGCAAGTAATGTTATAAAAAAGGGGTGGGCGGGGCATTGTCGTCATACACTAGGAATGCATCTCTGCTGATTTATAACATAGCAAGGAGATTAGCCTAACACTCAGTTGCAGTCCAAAAGAGAAAATAAAAAACAGATTAAGAGAAACAACAATATAAATAATGGGTGGAAAGCAATTCATAAAAAAAAGAAAACAAAGAAAATAGGGTAAACAAAACAAGACAATACACCTCAAAATTCCGTTAATAGCAAAGGTATCCCACACGGAACCCAGAGACACCCAGCCCAATGTTGTTCCCCAAAGTGGCATACAGTATACAAATAGTAATGGTAGTATAAATAGACAGAGAGCGGGCAGCCCATGATTGTCTATACAAGTGCCATGAGGTTGTCTAGTTTCATAATTTGGTGCTGCGCGGAAGAGTCAAGTGACTCAATATAAACACCCCATTTTTTATAAAAACAGGAGACTTCGACTTCAAGAGCTGGGAGCCGTAACTAGACTTTTTGGTGCCCTGTGCCAGAGCGAGAATTGGTGCCCTCCCACCCCCATTTTTCCAATAGGTACAGAAGGCACATGCCTCGTGGGGGAAGGGGGCATGGTGACAAGATTGATGCTAAGTTGCCCCACTACATATATATATATATATATATATACACACATACACACACACTACGCTGACAGACACAGCACACCTTCTTGCCACGGCTCGCATTGATGTGCTATCCTGGATGAGCTGCACTACCTGAGCCACTTGTGTGGGTTGTAGGGAGGTCATACAGGCACGTGGAGGCCACACACACTACTGAGCCTCATTTTGACTTGTTTTAAGGACATTACATCAAAGTTGGATCAGTCTGTAGTGTGTTTTTCCACTTTAATTTTGAGGGTGACTCCAAATCCAGACCTCCATGGGTTAATAAATTTGATTTCCATTGATAATCTTTGTGGGATTTTGTTGTCAGCACATTCAACTATGTAAAGAACAAAGTATTAATTAAGAATATTCCATTCATTCAGATCTAGGATGTGTTATTTTAGTGTTCCCTTTATTTTTTTGAGCAGTGTATATATATATATATATATATATATATATATATATATATATATAAAATACTCATTTATAGACCACTGCAAGAATAAGGATTTGGACATGAATGCTCTTTATACCACATTCATGCACTTAACAACACCCTTCTCATTGAGCTATTTGATCCTGCATAAAAACTATAAACACTATATGAAGCTACTGGTACTTTGTAAAAAAATAATCGGCATTGTGGCTGAGCAGACCTAAGTAGTGTGCAGCCACCCATCAAATATCTTGCAGCCACACACTAACTAGATTTGCTCAGCCACAATGCTGATCATTTTTTCACAAAGAACAAGATAAGCTTCAAATAGTTAGAATTCTCCAGCTTAGAATTATCTACCTTTCTATGCAAGGGCAGATACTGTAGCTCAATGAATAGAGTGCCTGACTGCAATGTCACAGGCAATGGGTTCGAATCCCGGATATGTCAACACCTTGAAATTTAATAAAGAACAGTATGACTGAATAACAAAGAAATCTCAAGTTGAGTTCATGAATGTTGTATACGTATTAGCGACAGAAGGGGTCAGGGCAGGAGACAGCGGCGGTCAGGAGATGCTGGGCTACAAAAAGGGGGGAAGCAGCAAGAGAAAGTAAATAAAACATATAATTAAAAGTATTGCCAACAGCGCCCCTTACCCTGCAGCGCTATGTGCAGTGCCCCCTCCGCACACACCTAATTACGGCCCTGCTCAACTGAACCTAAAAAATGGGGAGTAGTAGACAGCCAATTACATAAAATAACCTTTTTGGCTACCCAAACGATAACCGTTAGCAAGGGAATAGCAAATTTCCCTTCAGGGAGTATTTTAAATGTCAATACCCTGAACAGATCTAACCAGGATCAGGTTAATGCGGTGGCATCATTGGCGTTTCTATAATGGGTGCAGTGTGTGCGGTGCACATGGGCCCCTGAGTCCAGGGGCGGCCCACACCACACACACTGCACCCATTTCTCCAATACTTGTCTTTCCGGAGTCCATCGCTGACCGTGTGTGGGCCCCCTCCTCTCCCGTATTCAACACGCCGCTGCTAGCGCACTGACCACTAGAGACTCTGGCACAGTGCCAGAGTCTACAGCACATGCGCAGTACTCCAAAAAAATGGCGCAGCAGCCATTTTTCTGAGTCCTGCGCATGCGCTGTAGACTCTGGCGCTGTGCCAGAGACTACAGCGCTCAGAGTGCTAGCAGCAGCGCGATGGCTACGGACGAGGATGGGGCCCACACACGTAGTCTGCACACAGGTCCCCTCCTCTCTAGAGACGCCCCTGGGTGGCATGCAGTGTCTGGAGCATGCGCCTGCGGATACATGCAGTGGTGGCAGTGGATTATATAAACCAGCTTGCGTTGGTGCCACAGCCTCTTTTAGGAGACACTCAACTAGGGAACATCTTTACAGGCCAGAGAAGTGAAATGCATCAGTTTCAGTAATGTCAATCTGTAATGTATTATACTGTATATCAACAGCGCTGTAGTTAATGATGGTAACCATTACATTGTGATATCCTTGTAACAGCTAACATTGAACATTGAAATGCCATCAGTAATTTCACCCATTTTGAGTCTATAGTAACACCTTTCCTGATCTGGAAACTGTGACAGTTATTTGCAGTGTTAAAATGCTGATTAACATACAGGACAGAAAAGCTATACCTTTTACACTAAAACCCTAGCCGCTGCGGCTGCTGGATGTAATCCTTAACCTACGTACTTTTTACCCAGTTAGCATACACAGGCCCGTACCGTGTACGCACTTTGCGTACACACGCCGCAACGGACGTACAAAGTACACTCTTTGCGTACACACACACCGACACGCTGTAAGCACAATGCAGCTACGCGTGTGGCTGAAATACACCTTAAACCTTAGCAGGAAAGGGACACGACACCAATTGTATTTAAATAAGTTGGGATCCGACCCACCAACAGTTATTTACTAACAGGGGGTTACAATAGTAATACAATTCCTAATAAGAGATACAGGCTACAATCAATGATACATACGTTTGTTTCGCAAGCGCCACCCGGTCCCGGTCCTCGGTTTCTGGCTTCACATTGTGATGCGATTAGTGATATCAGTTAATTGTGATTACACACATTGTGATGTTTACAGTGTTATGACTAATTGTGATGTTATTACTGATATTGGAATTTCATCACTGATGTTGTGATATCTGTTGTGATAATTAGTTTAATTACCTTGTGATGTCATATTTCATTATCATATGTTCAGAGATGTCATGTATTCTATTGTAACTAGTTGATGTGTCTGGTTTCAACCAAGCAAAGGTTTGCTGGGCAGAACATTTTACCACTTTTCACCCCCTTAGAAGTCAAATTTGGAAAAATTCCTGCTTAGTGGGTGACTGCAAATAACTATCACAGTCTCCAGACCACCCAGCAGGTCACATGTTCCAGGTCAACCAGCAGATGCACAAAGGGAGTTCACCAACTGTCACATTTTCCAGGGCACAATGGTGATGCATTTTGAATGGCTACAAATCTATGAGCTAAAACCTTTAATTTGGTATATGATGTGCCCTGCTCAGACAGTGGCATCATAGAAATATGTCACTCATTCCTTCTGCTATTAATATGTAGACTGTCATCAAATTGCTAGGTCAAATATTTTTATGGCAAAAATTATATCAGACATTGTTATATCAGTGGTTTCACCCAGTGGTTTCCTTTTTTGAATCACGGCACCCTAGAGTATCAGAATTTTTTGCACGGCACCCCTATGCCAATAGTTTCTTATTGAAAAATGTAGAAAGAAATATTAAATTATGTAAACTGTCTTTATAGGTCATCCTTACGGTAAATTATGTGGTGAGGAACAAGATTTGCTTCTGATTGTCAATATATTTAATGATTGGCAGCCATTAACACTGGTTTTACTTTTTACATTGACCATGCAGAATTTGAATTGGTTCTGGACCACCAACCCAAGGCACCCCTGCAAGTGTCCTGAGGCACCCCAAGGAGCCACGGCACACAGTTTGGGAACCACTGGTTTCACCTGTTTAATTTTCTCACATTATTTTTTATTTCATCCACTGTCACAACCTCATGTCATGTATTGTTATAGTCATCCACTGGGATTTCTTTGATTATAATTTATACCATTTATACAGTATATCACATCCATATTACGTAGTGCTCTATGGAGGAAATTATTCACATCAGTCCCTGCCATACTGGAGCTGCCATCAGGACTGCCTCTGTAATGTAAAATGGCTCAGAAAGTGGGCAAAATTTGAGAAGGGGCTATGAAAAGTGAAAATGTCACATATCCAACCTGAGCAGGCATGGGTTGGCACTTTTGTAGTAGAAGTAACACTTATTTGAGCAAACAGAGTAATTCCAGATGAAATGCCAGAAGATGGCGATCATGACTCAATTTTAAAGCCTTACTTCTTATACCACAACTACAGTATAACCAATTTTTGTTGGTATAGTGCAGGAGCGGGCAATAAGCGGCCCTCCAGCTGTTGCAGAACTACACATCCCAGCATGTCGCGTATTGCCCACCCCCTAGTTTAGTGTAACAATGGTTTCTGAACTCTATTTCTGAATACATAATTTTATTGTAAACTAAAAATAAATTACAAGAAATTACGTTGAGCTATGTATGTGAGTCACTTCTGTGGGTGCTGTAGTACCCCCAATATCTGTATAGCCACTATGTCTGTGCATGGCATATGAGTGTAGGCTAAAGTGACTTTTATGGATATATGCCCGGTTATACAGTACAGTTGCAATTGTAGGGACAGCAGACTGTTCTCACGAGCTGCATTCCAAATCTAAAATTAACAGATAAACTAGAGTGGGAAGAATGGGAAATGCGTTCTGTTGGTTTTTGTTGGCTCCAATGTACATTGATGGAATATGTTTAGATGGACATTCATCACTGTTGAAATGTTCATACTATTAGTGAACAGCTATAAAGATTTTTAAAAATGTTTTCAGCAAGCTGCTGGGTATTTAGCCTACAGCCATGACTGGATGAAGCTGGCACTGAAACGGTTACCCTGGTCACATTCCTTGCATTACCTCATTCCAGCTGTTTCCATCCCCTGGGGCAAAGCTCTGGAAAGCATGAGGGGAGGAGCAGGTTGTATGTGAGGGGTCCTACTGCCAGCCTGCTCACCATTACTTGTTCTGTTAAACTCTGGCCAACCACACGTGATTCCAATATATAAGTTAATGAGGTAGTCACATGACAATCCCCACTACAACCACACTACACGCACATAGTACACAAACAGTATAAAAGAGGCATAGGTACAAATTTGAGTGGTGAAAACAATTATCTAAATGTTGGTAGCTTTGTATTTAACTTGGTTTGGTGACTGAATAAAAAAAAACCACATGCACCATGCTAAGGAAAATATACACCTTTAATAAATCACACTCCTTGTTGCATTGTACAGACAAACATTATTACGTGGTACATCCAATGCCATAGTAATTCTGAGCCCAGTGTGTTGCTTAGAACAATACAGAGAACAATGTAGAGATACAAAGCACTAACAAATCAGCTTTTAACTCTCATTTTACAGGTGGTGTTTGAAAAAATTACAGGAATTGATTGGTTAGTGCTTTTTTCTCTCCACTTTATCTCTCTCCTTGATAAATACCCCGTTAAAGATCATAATCCGATCTGGTGAGTTGATTTGTACCAAAAATTGGTGATACAGCTTTAAAAGAAAATTGGTCATCAATCTGACCATTTGTGGTCAAGTTGTTCAGAAACAAATTGCTTTGTGTGAGGCTGGTTTAATACATCACAGGCCACTTTTGATTTTATTGCATTTGATCACAGTACAGCACGCTTTTAATTATGACCTATTTCCATCAAGTGAAAGAGTTATTCATCATTTTTATGCTTAATCTATATGACACCAACATATTTTGTATGATCAAAGAATTAGATTAATGTACGTTAGTCCCTGCCCCCGTGGAGCTAAATATCAAAGTTGCCTACTGCTGGCATAAACCAGCACCAACTTTATTCAGAAGTCAATCAACCTCTCAGTATATTTTTGCACTGGGAGTAGCAAAAATAAAATAAAATGTAACATCATGGTTAAACCTACTCAAACACGTTGAAGACATACAAACACAACGTACACTACATACTAAGGGGGTCATTCCGAGTTGTTCGCTCGTTATTTTTTTCCCCCGCAACGGAGCGATTAGTCGCGAATGCGCATGCGCAATGTCCGCAGTGCGACTGCGCCAAGTAAATTTGCTATGCAGTTAGTAATTTTACTCACGTTTTTTTCTTCGTTTTGGTGATCGTAATGTGATTGACAGGAAGTGGGTGTTTCTGGGCGGAAACAGGCCGTTTTATGGGTGTGTGCGAAAAAACGCTACCGTTTCTGGGAAAAACGCGGGAGTGGCTGGAGAAACGGAGGAGTGTCTGAGCGAACGCTGGGTGTGTTTGTGACGTCAAACCAGGAACGACAAGCACTGAACTGATCGCAGATGCCGAGTAAGTTTGAACCTACTCAGAAACTGCTAAGAGGTGTGTAATCGCAATTTTGAGAATCTTTCGTTCGCAATTTTACTATGCTAAGATTCACTCCCAGTAGGCGGCGGCTTAGCGTATGCAAAGCTGCTAAAAGCAGCTTGCGAGCGAACAACTCGGAATGACCCCCTATATACCAACCTGGGTTAAAATCTATGTCAGTGAGCCTGCATTTCAAAGGCATCAATTCTACCCACAAAGCAGCCAAACTTTGTATATTTGAAGAGTCTTAAAAGTACTCTGTTTTGCATGCTTGAATATATATTTGATATAGAACATTTTGTCTGGGAAAGAATCATAAAAAGTAATCTATTTTCATAGTTTGTGGAAAGGTCAGATCATCACTAAAAAAACGTTCTTTATTTCATAGTTACATGCTGCAGATAGTGATACTGTAGACAATCTGTAGCTGGTAAAACATGCTCACAACTAAAGTTTGCCAGAAGCTAAAGAAACTCATTTGAACTTGTGCTTTCGTCTACCAATATAATTAAGTAGTATTAGGGACCCATCATTCGCCAGGTGCCAGTCCCTGTTGCAGGGTTTGTTTCTCTTTTCAACCATTTCCCTTCTCTGTACCCCGCCATCACCCCCATTTGTCTCTCTCATATCTCAGTCTCCCCTCACACATCTTGTCTCTCTCTCTCTCTCTCTCTCTCTCTCATATCAGTTTCCCCTGTTCTCCTCCCCCTCCCTATCCCTCCCCCTGTTCTCCTTCCCCTCCCTATCCCTCCCCCACTTCTTCTCTCTCTCCCTTATCTCTGCCCCCACTGATCTCCTTTCCATCTCTGCCATCTTTGTTCCCCCCAGGGTCGCTGAGAGCCACTCCGGGCCCTGGTAAAGGCTTTGGGGCGTGGCTTATTAAGTGGGCATGGTTATGCACTTTAGTTTAAAAATATGTGAATAATAAAATAATTGTGGGGCTTACATGGGGGTCACCGTTTTAACATAGGGGGCACTGTTTTAAGATAGGGGGGGCAGGGGGAAGGCACCCGCTTCTTACCTTACTTGATCTGAAAATGTGTCCCTCCTCTCCAACCAGCACCATCTTTCCAGTGACATTTGGAAAGATGACGCCAGCCACTAGAGAGCAAAGACTCTGGCTTTATATGTGTAGCACCACCTTCCCGAAGATATAACCAGGAAGATGGCACCGCAGTACAGGTATCCGGGAAGAGGGGGTTAGTAGACCTAGGGCCCCTCCAGAGGCCTGGGCCCGGGTAATTTGTACCCGCTCCCCCTGCCTCTCGACACCACTGGTTCCCCCACCCCTGTCTCTCCCTCTCTGTCGTCTCTGTCCCACACCAACCTTTCTCTCTCACCCATACTCCATCTGCTCTTCTCTAATTCTCTCAACTCTGCCCCCCCATCCCTCTCTCCTGTTCAACATTTTAATCAGTTATGTGAATCACTTCAATTATGTGTAACAAATAACAATTTGTAATTATTAGTGAGTCTGACGTGTTTTTTCTGTGGTGCCTCATAAACATCAGTGGTATTTACAGCTTCATAAACTAATAATGAGGCTGACCACGTTGCACCAGGAGAAAACCCCCAAAATCGTAAGTGATCAGTTGACTACAGACCATACCTGCTTACTCTTCCTGAATGGCCAGGAGGCTCACAAAATTCGGATGGACTCACAGCCACTCGGAAAAGTGGGCAAGTCTGATGCAGCTTGGTTGCAGCCCCCAGCAGCCGTCAGCAATCGCCTGCAGTGAGAGGAAAAGTGAGCAAGCGATGACGCATTTCACGCTGAATCACGACAACATACTGTAGCCCTGCCCCCCTCTTTGCAATGCCGATAATGTGGACATTGCATAGCGAAGGTGGGGCCGCAATGACACATTCATGTCTCCACGCCCCACGACCGTCTCCTTTTGCCGAGCGCCGCCCCCCTGGTGAGCGACCTTGCTACTCCCTCCTGGAAGGAGCAGCCAGATAGTCGGTAAGTATGCTACAGACCACCCTGCTATACACAGAGCATATTGCTGTAGATGCAGTATTTACAATCAGGGACTTACAAGTAAATAGCAGCGCTGTGATAGTGGTGCATGCCTATCTAAGCATAAACTCCAGGGGCAAATGCAGGATTTCTGGAGGGGGTATCCAAATTTAGAGTGATTGTTACCAGCCTCTGAAGGATGCATAATTAGCATATAACAAGCTATAGTCTACCCCAAAGTGCAGTTTATGTAACATAGTACATATGCAGACCCAAAGATCACAGTAATCACTGAGATCCACAGACACACACACACAACTTGGTAGGAAAATCTGCTCTAGAGGGCTCAGGCTCTACTGCGCATGCGCACGGTGGCCATTTCCCCTGAGATTTCTTTACTGCGCATGCGCAGAACACCGTGAAAATGGCCGCTGAGCCATTTTCATGGAGTTCTAATAGCGCTGCGGATGCCGGCACTGGACTTCGGAGGGGTGAGTATTTTAAAAATGGGTGCAGTGTGTGCGGTGGGGACCCCCTCTGGACTCAGGGGCCCATGTGCACCGCACACACTGCACCCATTATAGAAACGCCAGTGCCCTGCCGACAGGCCACAAAAGGACCTCTGCCCGCGGGTCACAATAGGATGCAGAAGGGGCCGCATGCGGCCCGCCAGTTTGACACCCGGGGCCCAGACAGTGACCTGATTATGCATGAAGTGGTCTGTCTTACTCTACAAAACTGCTAAGTACTGTACATTATCCACCCTATTTTTTTCTTGTTGGGGCCAATGTGTGTGTTTTTCTCTGTCAGGGGTCAATGAGTTTGTTTACTGTAAAAAACAATTTTATTTTTATTGTTTTCTGTGGGGGCATTGTGTTCTTTTCTGGGGGCCAAAGTATGTTATTTTCCCCTGTGGGGGCCTCTGTGTCTGCACATGCGTTTAAGTAGCACTGCGCATATATCCTGATGGTGCTCTCACGTTGTTGCAGGGCAGATTCAGGAAGAAGTGTATTAGAAATGTGTTGGGTGCTCCTAAGGCGGTAACAGGAGGTTGGCTAATCAGATGCAGATATATCATAGTATGGGCGTGTTGCTGAAAGTGGATGTGTATAGAGACACTAAATTGCTTACAATGGAGGCCATACTCAGATGGATGATCTGCACCTAGCATAGGGCTGGTAAAAGTTTTATTGGTGTGATTGCAGCACCTGTAGATACTGGCAGCGGGCGTATCAGTCCTTGCATATTTGGATGCACGGATGTACACCAGGGAAGGGCATTGTAGCAGCATTAGGTTGAAGTTGCAGACGTAACTGCAGCAAAAAAAAAACGCAAGGAAGGCCGCAACTGCTTAAACACAGAATCAGGCCCTGTAAGGAGGGATCCCGCCAGTGTCGGACTGGGGCATGAAGGGCCCACCAGGGAAATGTAATCACAGGGGCCCACTAAAGGCGCTGCCATATGCTGGAAGGGGTGTGGCCACATGACCAGAGGGGAGTGGCCAGCCATTAGAGGTGCCACCTAGCATAGTATATAAAGAAAAAGAGCTCTACCTCGCTGTCCACTTCAAGCTGTTGTGTATGTGCCTGGGTTACATCGAGAGAGAGCAGTAGTATACATGTGCCTGGGTTACATCGGGAGAGAGCAGTAGTATACATGTGCGTGGGTTACATCGGGAGAGAGCAGTAGTATACATGTGCCTGGGTTACATCGGGAGAGAGCAGTAGTAAACATGTGCCTGGGTTACATCGGGAGAGAGCATTAGTATACATGTGCCTGGGTTACATCGGGAGAGAGCAGTAGTATACATGTGCCTGGGTTACATCGGGAGAGAGCAGTAGTATACATGTGCCTGGGTTACATCGGGAGAGAGCAGTAGTATACATGTGCCTGGGTTACATCGGGAGAGAGCAGTAGTATACATGTGCCTGGGTTACATCGGGAGAGAGCAGTAGTATACATGTGCCTGGGTTACATCGGGAGAGAGCAGTAGTATACATGTGCCTGGGTTACACCGGGAGAGAGCAGTAGTATACGTGCCTGGGTTACATCGGGAGAGAGCAGTAGTATATGCACCTGAGTTAATCTGGGAGAGAACAGTAGATACACATAATGACTGGAGTATATTGCCAGATACACATACGTCCCCAGCAGTGCCAGATACACATACGCCCCCAGCAGTGCCAGATACACATACGCCCCCAGCAGTGCCAGATACACATACGCCCCCAGCAGTGCCAGATACACATACGCCCCCAGCAGTGCCAGATACACATACGCCCCCCAGCAGTGTCAGATACACATACGCCCCCAGCAATGTCAGATACACATACGCCCCCAGCAGTGCCAGATACACATACGCCCCCCACGGTGCAGGATACACATACGCCCTGCCAGTGCCAGTTACACATATGCCCTCACGGTGCAGGATACACATATGTACCCCCAGTGCCAGTTACACAAATGCCCCCAACTGTGCAGGATACACATATGTACCCCCAATGCCAGTTACACAAATGCCCCCACAGTGCAGGATATACACATGCCCCCACAGTGAAGGATATACACATGCCCCCACAGTGCCAGTTACATATGTACCCCCAGTGCCAGTTACACAAATGCCCCCACAGTGCAGGATATACACATGCCCCCACAGTGCCAGTTACACAAATGCCCCCACAGTGCAGGATATACACATGCCCCCACAGTGCAGGATATACAAATGCCCCCACAGTGCCAGTTACACAAATGCCCCCACAGTGCAGGATATACACATGCCCCCACAGTGCCAGTTACACAAATGCCCCCACAGTGCAGGATATACACATGCCCCCACAGTGCAGGATATACACATGCCCCCACAGTGCCAGTTACACAAATGCCCCCACAGTGCAGGATATACACATGCTCCCACTGTGTAGTATGTACACATGCCCCCACAGTGCAGGATATACATATCCCCCCCCCCACAGTGCCAGTTACACAAATGACCCCCAAAGTGCAGGATATACATATCCCCCACACAGTGCCAGTTACACATACAGTGTCAAGTTACACGTTACTCACCACAGCCGCCCGGGCTCTGCTGCTGCTCCGTGTCTTTGGGCCGGGGAGGAGAGCGCAGCTTGCGCCTCTCCTGGCCCACAGTCCCACTCTGCGTGGGATCTAATTACCGCCGCCGCCCGGGCTCTGCTGCTGCTCCTGTGTCGGGGCGGGGAGGAGAGCTCAGCGTGCGCTTCTCCTTTCCCTCAGCTGACTCTGCCGGCCAGTGTGTGCTGCCGCTCTCTCTCCCAGGGCCACTGACGGCAGCATGTTACATGCGCCGCTGCTCCAAGTTATTGTGTAACTGGCACTGGGGGTTCATATGTAACTGGCACTGTGTGGGGCAATTGGACCTCTAGATACATACCTGGTTCCAACATACCCATAAGCATTGAGTAAGTGCTCACAATTTGATATAATATACGACGGATAAGGCAATAGATCAAAGGCAACACTAGATAAACAATGATAATGCAAACCAAAAGTCCACTGGGTTAAAGATGACAGATCTTTCTGTTATTGACATTTCCTCCAAAAATGGTACATGTAAATAAAATAGAGAATAAAGCAATGTGTAATACTTTCGTATTTGGAGATGTTATACACATCTGTGTTAACAACAAGTAATCTTGGAGAGGTGTAGTGGGAGATGTAGTTCTCATCACCAGAATAACAACATCGGGTGTACCAAAAACTTGTCAAATAAATACACTAGATATATACAGGTTTCTTTTCAGAAGAGACTAGACATCAATGGAACCAATCACCACAGGGAGAAAGAATACTGCAGCGTACCCAAACTCACAAATAAAGGGACTGGGTTCCTCATATAACGGTTTATTTGATGATAGTTGACTGGATCCATGATACCGATTTTTCCTTTGAATTACTTTTACTCCAGATTGAATACATATAAATAAAATTAAATGTATTATACCAATGTGTGGTATTTTCTTACTGAGAGATATTTTACACCTCAGTGTTATAGAATGGGAATAAAAGAAGGTATAGTGTATACCTATAGTTCTCAACACCAAAACAATGACATCAGGCGTACCAAAATCTCACTTGGCAAATGGATGGGGCATATATAAAGGTTTCTTTCAAAGACAGCTAATACCAATAAAACCAATCGCCAAAAGGGAGACTAGTGGAGCATACCCAAACTCACATCAAGGCAGTTGGGATCCCCATATAGCGATTTTTTTACGTTTAGCCACAAATTCTTTCCACAAGCAGTGTAAGGTTTATGAAAAATGTATTCCGAAATGTTAACAAAGATTAAAAAAGACACACAGGAAGTCCATTCAAAGTCCAACACCAAGTCGGTATGCAACAATGTTAAAATAAAGTGTCTAAATGCAAAAGTGCAGGTCTGGGCTACAGTCTAATGCAAACAGACACAGCATACCTTTATGCTTTGGATATCAAACTTTAAGATGGTCCTTAGAAGTCCACACTCTCCTTACCAACGTGTTTCAATCCATTAAGGCTTTTTCTCAAGGTGTGACCCCTGAGGAGAGTGGGACTGGGTGGCATGACAGTGTGAAACTGGGCTGTAAGAGGCAGGAAGAGGTACCAGAAAGTGTCTGAGTTGTGGCCTGCGGGCAGCTGGGCAGAGAGATTAGCATAGGGGTGCCAGTTGGAGGGAGCTGTCAGTAGGCACATTCCATTCAGCTCTACTGTATTTGCTCTAGACAGACATTTAGGAAGGTTATATCATAGAATTGTTATTAGACTACTGTTTTTTTTTTATTATTATTATTATTATCCTTTATTTATATGGCGCCACAAGGGTTCCGCAGCGCCCAATTACAGAGTATATAAACAAATAATTTTAGAACACACAGTGTCCTCATACACTTAGCCTCAATACGTCATACAGCGAGAAATGTCTGGCAGGACTGAGCTGCTCAGAGAGGGGTAGCATGCCATCTTTTTCTCTTCTTTTTTTTATGTGCATCTCCTTCGCCTCACATACTCAAAGCAAGACCACTGAAATGTGTACTAGAGACGCTGGTCTGTGACTTTAACTGCACATGAATTGGTTTTAAACACACAGGGGTATATTCAATTAAGATCGAAACTGACGTCTTGTCGAAAAGACGGCAGTTTTTTACTTTTCCAGGTCGGAAGTAGTTCCGACCTATTTAGTCCCCAGCTTTTTTATTCGACAAGTCGGGAAATTCGACATGTCGAATAGTATGTGAATCAGCGGTATAGCTGACGATTCACGTGCTTCTGAGGGAAACAGGGCCAAATTCGACAGGTTTTGGCCCCGTTTCTGACCATCAAATCTCCCCATGTAATCTGGCTATTGCTATCTGCACGTATGCAAATCATCTTTATTCCAAATGTATGTTCAAATCTTTTGTTAGACAGTTTTGTGATTTATGCTTTTGTTTGTATTTTAAAATACCTGCGTTTCAAAGCTTGGTCAGTGCCGCATATTTAATTAAGGCTCACTGGGCTGGTGTTTGTTTAGTCAATCACTGTGTAATGTAACACCTTTGATTAGTGGGACATTTGCCTCGGGTGGTCTTCTGTTTCGGGCTCCCGGCGCCGGGATGCTGGTCGCCGGGAGCCCGACCGCCGGCCAGCCGTAGTGAACCCATTTGCCTCAGCTGTAGTTGTGTCAATTTCCCATAGTATATCTGTAACTTCAACCATGCACAGCTGTGCATGTCAGCTGTGCGTTCCAATACTCAAAGCGTTCCTTCTCTAAGCGTCTTGAAAATGAACAGTTAAAAAAACATTGAACAGCATCAAGAAAGAAATCTGGAACATTATGTGGCCTCTCCTCACCTCTGCCATGAGAACACCAGGACCAATGCCTACTACTTCTGTGTCCAAGAACATCATGACTGCCCCCGGGACTACCCCTCAAGCTCAGCAGGGAACTGAGGGACGTGCGCATCAGGACCAGACTTTGCTGGGTCAGTTCCATTGGACATTAGTGTGCACCCCACATTCTCACACCCACCCGCACTGCTCTCATGAGACCAGGACATTTATCTTTTTCACAAAATAATGTTAGTACAGTTTTCCTGCAAATGTGTCTTTCTCTTCTCTTTCTTCTTACACGGTACTTCCACCCCACTGTGTGCTATTCCCGTAATGTGTACCTCCATTGGTTGCACACCCTGCCAGCAGTAACCTATGCAGTGCGCCCAACATGGCTGCCTCGGATGGTTCCCCTGTGGGCGGGGTGTGCTTCATTTGGATCTTTCCATGCAGGGTATAGCATACTCCTACACACGTGTCAGTTCTCCCATACATGCATTTGGCCCCTGTATGGCTCATCTCCCACTGTGTAACCTTGTAGTGCGCCCAACATGGCTGCCTTATCTGGTGCGCTTGTGGATGGGATGAAAAATGCGTGGACCTGATGTTTTTATTGGAACTCTACTCTGAACTTAAGGACTCTGCAATCTCCCCATTTTGTGTTCTCTTTTAGGGGTGGACTATTCCACCCTGGGTAATCCTACGCAGTGCGCCTAAGATGGCTGCCGCACCTGGTGCCTTGTGATGGTGGAATACACAACCCCTGGAGGTTATTACTCAAAATGCCTACACCAATCATGCATTATTCTTTCTGTGTCTTTGTCTGTGTGGTTTATCTTTTGATGTAATACTTAAATCTTCTGTATTATGTGCATTGTGTGAGTTCTAGTTGGCGCCGCGGATGGCTGCCTCGGTGCTGCTCTGCCAAGCAGCCTTAGTTTTTAGTCTTAAATGTATAATATGTCTACTGTACAGTTGCATATGTGCAGTATGAACTCATATGTGTAATGTTTGTAATGTATGCTACGTTTTTTCCTCCATGTTGCTGCTTGGCGATGCATTGTATTACAAAGAATTCCTAGTGTACGTGAGTACACCTGGCCAATAAAGCTGATTCTGATTCTGATCTCAGTCCGGCATAAAAAAAAATCGGACAGAGATGAGGGACCTGAGAGGAGGAGAGGGGGGAGAGCCGCGGGCAGACGGGGGACAGCAGCGCTACAGTACAGCGCTGCAGGAGGATGTGGCACAGCCGCCGCTCACGGCAGCATCCACCCGGCTCCAGCAAGTGAGGTCCCACTTGCTGGAGCCGGGTGGACGCTGCCGTGAGGTGTGGCGGCTGTGCCACATCCTCCTCCAGCGCTGCTGTCCCCCGTCGGCCCGCGGCTGTCCCCCGTCTCCCCACTGGTCTCCCCCTTCTCCAGTCCCTCATCTCAATTCGAGTTTTTTAAAGTCGGATTGAGATGGGCATTGGATAGCCCTTGTCGGATCCATTCCGACAAATGCATGTTGGAATGGATCCGGCCTCAGTTGAACATACCCCACAGTCGCAGATTAAGCACAACGGAACTTGCCATGAGAAAAGCCACAGCATCACAACACTTTGTTTACAGATTCATTCGCACATAGATATACAGGTGTAGCACACTAAATTGATCAGCACAACTAGCAATGTAGTTTTGTCAATTGTAGTTGTTTTATTCATGCAAATAAGATGCACATTTCGAATGAAAAAGACGCTCAGCGCAGACGAGTCGTCTGGGACCTGGCACACCAAGATGGCAAAATTTATACTGAGCACAGCCAATGAGAAAAACAGTACTAATCATAGAGTGGATTAAGAACACGTTATTTCAAAATAAAGGGCTCCATTTAATAATGAATCCTAATACCATATTTTGTTTATTATTGCAGTGCTACTAACAAATATATCATTGGTATTCCGCATTGCCACGCCAGCATGGTGTAGCTGCCAGTGACAGGCTACTGTGTCATGCACGTGCGTGGCGGCCAGTCTGTGAATTTACATGACAGTTTCATCTGGCAGGGACCCGGCAGTTCCTGGAAGGATTCGATAAAAGCTAGAAAGGCTGTCCTGGGTTCCCATTGTCGGCAATGGGCACAGTATCACTCTCGCCATCTACTGAGAAAGATATTGACAAACATTTGTAAACCTAGTTTACCGCTGTGTGTTGAATACTGAAAGTGGGTCATACCGTATCCCCTTTAGCGAATGATAAAGGGGTTATGTCTCCTACTTAAATGGGACCCAAACTTCTAAAGGCCCATACACACCAGAAGATATTTTCCAAAGATATGAGCGATAATGACGGTTGTGAACGATCAAATCTTTCAGATCGTTCAAATTGTTCTAGTGTGTACACAGCAAACGATGAATGCACCCGTAGTCGTTGGAAGCAGGTTGTCAGTCATCCATGCATGCAGCTCAATTCCCTCAATCCCAGCAGAGCAGATCGTTTGTCGTTCAGATCGTTTGTAACAAAGCTCAGTGTGTACACTCAATCTTGTTTGTCAGGGAGTTCAGGGGAAATTGCTAATCTTCCACATTGTTCATCTTTCACATTGTTCAAGTCTTCTAGTGTGTATGGGCCTAAAGGCGGGTACACACTACCCGTAGGCAGAACGGCGGCGATGGACGACTATATCGTTGAACGACAGTGTTCAACAATATAGTGCGTACATACTGAATGTTATCGTTCAACGAAAACATTCAGTGACGTCATCGCCACCATTCCTGAACATGCAGCTTAGCCCAACATTGACGGGTTGAGCTGCATGTCAGCTCAATACTGATGAACGCTGAGCAACGTGCGGGAACGCACATCGTTCATCAATATTACCCCCGTACACACTGGCCGATTTCAAGCTAAAAAAAACGATAATCACATAAATGTTGTTATCGTTTATTTTTTATGCAGAAATCGGCCAGTGTGTAGGCCCCTTTAAAGAGCCTGATTGTTAATCATCATTGTGATTCCATATCTACTTAGTGATGCTAAAATTATTATTATTTGTAAGAGTTATATATGTAGATAAATCTGAGAGTGCATGATGCAGCACTCATGGCATTTTGCTTGCGATGCATTTCACCGCTCTCCGCATGCATATCAGCGTTTACTAACAGCGTATGCATGAAGAAAATCATAAAGGATAGCTCTTGCGATATGAGTCCTTTGCAATGATAGGACTTTCGGTATTAGGACCCAGAGTCCTATCTGCGCGTGCGTTGAGTAATGCGCACACAGCGGTGGGGTGCTGGAAGGTCCCTCTCATAAGGGTCTGTGCGATAGAAGCCCATAGGCTTATATTGGACAATGGCATCTGAAGATGACGTTGCCCACCACATCCAAGCCCCAGAATCTATCGCATTCCGGGGCTTGGTGCATATGTAGCACGCAGCCAAACCTCTGGATTTGAATTTTTGCAGGTTTGCCCCTGATTTTACACTTGCTGCATCTCGCCAAGAGAAAGAGAGAGGGAGAGAGAAAACAGTTCCATCACACACAGTAAAAAAATAGAGAAACTTAAATATAATGAATTGGGAAAGATTAAGAAGCATAAATTATCATGCTGCTGTATGTTACTGTATGTGCATGAAACTGGCTAGAAGACTGGATTCATTACAGGATAGCTGTCTGCACTTCCAGTATATAATGTGGAAAACATTAGAATCAAGATTGGGTTACACAATGCAATTTTGTCTTGCAATTAAAAAAAATATAAAGTCTTGCGTCAGTAAGAGTCCTTCTACAAGGGGGGGCTACATTACTGGCAACACGTGAGGGAGTGTAGGGCAGGCTTTAGGACCATTTGTATAAAGTCAAATGTTATACAGTTACTGCACACGTCCTGTTCCAATCCAGACTTCCAGCTAGAGCGTGAGAACAGGGAAGCGGACGGGTGATAGCAGTGTCAGAGACCCGGAGAAAGACTGCAGTCAGAGTGTATAGAACATACAGCGACTTTCTGGAGGGGCCAGGAAAGGAGGGCTCAGAAAAAGGGAAAGAGGGAGAGAGGCATAAACAGGAAGTGAGAGGGAGAAATGGATAGAGAGAAAGAGGGATGGAGTGATAGAGGAAACAGATAAGGAGACCGAATAACGGGACTGGACGTAAGAGGACCGACTGCGAGGCTCAGAACGTTACTGACAAAGATGACCGGAGTAACAGGACGGAGAGAACAAAGGATGTGACCGTTAACCCCTCCTCTGCTGGAGTGCATACAGTTATTCCCTCATGAGCAGCATCACTTTCTGCCTGTGATCTACACAGCCCCGCAAGCCTGCAGATTACTGCTGCCATTATCCCTCTTAATGACAGAAAGCTGCAGCTGCTGTTCATTCTTTCTATTCCTTAACTTCATTGAGTTGCATTATTAACCCCCAGATTTGTGCAGAGCATTTATCAATTCAACCCTATCCAGTCAGCATTCTGCTGTGTGTTATAGCATCGACCACATTCCTTACTAACCACGATGTGTGTTATGATTGGCAGAGAAATCTAGTTTGTCCCCAGTTACTATTCCGATTTCCCCACTGGTCGGGCACCTGACAGTCACAGTTCCTCGAAGTCCGGTATCAGTGAAAAGGGTACACCAACATGGCCCTATTAGCACAACTCTGCTTATGTTTGTCAGGACTGTACCTGACTCTGGGGCAGGATGGGGCTGGCTGGGGGCAAATGATCCAATGGGAAGAGAATGGAAGACGCTACCGACTGCTAAATTCAGGTTCTGAGTACCAGGCTGCAGGGGAGGGCACAGGAGGAACTCGAGTTCTGTTGGATGGGAGCCGTGGAGGTGGTGTGGATCTCCGCCGCCAGGCCCCCACTTTACCTCGCACTGGATCACAGACAGTGAGAGGAAATACTCGTCATCCGTTTGGTTTTGGACAAGTGCCTGACAGCTGGCGAGGTGGAGGCGAATCAGCAAGCACAGGTCGATTTGTTCCTTCCGCAGGGGCTGGTGGTGGAGGGAGAATACGTCAATCTTCTTCCCAGAATTCAGTAGGACAGACTTTTTTCCCAAGACCCCAACCTCCCTATGTACAACAACCCGAATTCTACCCTCAACCATATGAAGAAAGCTATGGTTATGCCAGAGGAGGGGGTGGCTATGCTGCACAACCTCCTTGGGGTGGTGGATATGAGGATTTTTATGAAGAACCATCTCCTCCTTTTGCGCAGCCGCCATATTTTGCTGCACCTCCTAACTTGCCCCCACAGCAGCCAGCTCCAGCCAACCCTGTTGTGCCACAAGATGGACTTGACAGACGTTTTGCCCACAGTCTCTTTCGGGGAGCTGACATTCCTGTAGAAAGTGATTCGGTGCGCCCAGGTGTAGGAGTTGGGGGGGGTGAAACAGGGTTCCCCCCATATGGAGGAGTGAGTCAGGGAGAAGGAGGGTATTATGGAGCACAAAGGCCAGATTTGTTTCAGCCACAAAGCCGTGTGGCAAATCCCCCAGCCAATACAGATGAATCACAGGGTGGACAACAAGGAAGAGCCACCGTTGGAAGTGTTTTCAGAAGTGGTCAGAATGGGAGAGGTGAGTTTGGGGATGGAGGATGGTCACTGTGAAAATGTGCAACTCATATGCCAATTATACAAGTGGTGTGGGTACCACTTTAATGTTACAGGTAGATAGTTCTAGTTCACAGGCTTGGTCTGACCATTTACGTTTTTAGAGCAGCGATGGACAATATTATGTAGATTTAAAGAACAGCTCAGTCAGATCTAGGTGCCATGATGCTCTTTTTGGGATCTAGAGCAAATGTGTATCATTTAACTTCAATAAATATAGTCAACTTGGCTACGTGGCTTCTGTGATTTGTCCAGTCTGTACATAGTGTTTTGTGATGATCCGCTACAGAATACATGATACAAAGAAAATACTTTATATTATTAAATGATTCATTCAATCTGACTATATTGTAAATTACTGTGTAATTATGGTATAAAGGGGGTAATTCCAAGTTGATCGCAGCAGGATTTTTGATAGCAATTGGGCAAAACCATGTGCACTGCAGGGGAGGCAGATATAACATGTGCAGAAAGAGATTTGGGTGGGTTATTTTGTTTCTGTGCAGGGTAAATACTGGCTGCTTTATTTTTACACTGCAAATTAGATTGCAGATTGACCACACCCCACCCAAATCTAACTCTCTCTGCACATGTTTTATCTGCCTCCCCTACAGTGCACATGGTTTTGCCCAACTGCTAACAAAATTCCTGCTGCGATCAACTTGGAATTACCCCCAAAATATGTGTGACATAAAATATATTATTTGTAACTGTTTAGTGTAACTAGATTTACTACTAGCAAGCCCAGTGTACTCAAACACTGGTAGTACATCAGGAATATGTGAGTTTTATGTTTCCTAGTTAGTGGTGCTAGAGTTAACCCTTTCTTCTGTTCCAGGACTTCCTGATTTGGTGCCTGATCCAAGTTATGTCCAAGCTGCAACTTATGTCCAGCGAGCTCATCTTTATTCCCTGCGCTGTGCGGCGGAGGAGAATTGTCTCTCTAGGTCTGCATCCCTAAAATGTGTCTTAAAGCAGTCATTTATTTCTTACTAGCTGGAGCACCCGGCGTTGGCTGGGATTTTAAGAATGTCTATTTACAAAAATAAATGTAAATATTAAACACACAGGGGCAGATGTATTAACCTGGAGAAGGCATAAGGAAGTGATAAACCAGTGATATGTGCAAGGTGTTAAAGGCACCAGCCAATCAGTTCCAATATGTAAATTAACAGTTAGGATCTGATTGCCTGGTGCCTTTAGCACCTTACACATATCACTGGTTTATCACTTCCTTATGCCTTCTCCAGGTTAATACATCTGCCCCACAGTATAAATAACATTGTAGATAATTGAATACCCATGCTTTGCTATGGGATGAGGATGGTAAATGCGAATGATAGTTGTTCGTTAATTTACGTTGGTTGGAGATCTAGTATATAGGCATATCTTACTTCCCTGACGCACTTTGTGTAGTGGCCAGACCCGTTTTTGGTCCCCCGAGGGACCCTGCTCTTCCCACTATACAGCTCTTAGTCTGTGGCTTCTTGCTGCCTCCATTCCCCTGCTCACATCATGTCAGTGCCCCTGTGAAATGAGTGTTTTTTTTGACAGTTTCTTATATAGCACAGCACATTAT
This sequence comes from Pseudophryne corroboree, assembly GCF_028390025.1. Classification (NCBI taxonomy): domain Eukaryota; kingdom Metazoa; phylum Chordata; class Amphibia; order Anura; family Myobatrachidae; genus Pseudophryne; species Pseudophryne corroboree. Next base: position 338,475,126 of record NC_086449.1, on the reverse strand, counting down.
GTATCTCCTGATATACTCTGTGCTGCTGGGGGACCGTGCTACTTCCACTATATAACTGTCAGTGTGTGGGTTTGTGCTACCTGCATTCCCCTCCTCACATCATGTCACCGGCCCTGTCACATGCAGCCCTGTCATCACTGACATCATGCATGTCCTGATATAGTCTGTGCTGCTGGCCCACCCCTAGGGGTGCTAGTGGTGTGTTACCCCCACAGTGTTTGTTCCCAGAGTGTAAGTCATTTGTGTAGCAAGTTTGGTGTAAATTGCTCCAGGCATTCCAGAGTTATGCTGTCTGCTGAAAAACTCTGTGCTGCTGCCTCAAGCCTAGGGGTGTCTTTCCCACACAGTGGGGTATATTTACTAAGGTCCCGATTTTGACCGAGATGCCGTTTTTTCTTCAAAGTGTCATCTCGGTCTTTTACTAAACTCAAATCTCGGCAGTGATGAGGGCATTCGTATTTTTTTTGAAGTCCAACAAAAAAAATACGAATGAATACACCATCGGTCAAAACGCGGCTGTTTAAGTATGAATCTCGGTCATTTACTAAGAAGTGCAAAGCAAAAAAAAAAAAACCACTGCCGTGAAAAAATACAACTCGTAAAAAAGTGCTAAAAAAAACCAGACCTGCTTTTTTGAGCCGTGATTGGATAGGCATGCACGGATCCATGAGATCCGTGCATGTATATCAGTGGAAAGGGGTGGGAAAGTGTTAATTTTTTGAAAAAAAATTGCGTGGGGTCCCCCCTCCTAAGCATAACCAGCCTCGGGCTCTTTGAGCCGATCCTGGTTGCAGAAATATGGGAAAGAAAATGACAGGGGTTCCCCCATATTTAAGCAACCAGCATCGGGCTCTGCGCCTGGTCCTGGTTCCAAAAATACGGGGGACAAAAAGCGTAGGGGTCCCCCATATTTTTGAAACCAGCACCGGGCTCCACTAGCTGGACAGATAATGCCACAGCCGGGGGTCACTTTTATATAGTGCCCTGCGGCCGTGGCATCAAATATCCAACTAGTCACCCCTGGCCGGGGTACCCTGGGGGAGTGAGGACCCCTTCAATCAAGGGGTCCCCCCCCCAGCCACCCAAGGGCCAGGGGTGAAGCCCGAGGCTGTCCCCCCCATCCAATAGGCTGCGGATGGGGGGCTGATAGCCTTTTTGTAAAAGTGATTGATATTGTTTTTAGTAGCAGTACTACAAGGCCCAGCAAGCCTCCCCCGCATGCTGGTACTTGGAGAACCACAAGTACCAGCATGCGGCGGAAAAACGGGCCCGCTGGTACCTGTAGTACTACTACTAAAAAAATACCCAAAAAAAGACAATACACACACACCTTGAAAGTAAAGTTTTATTACATCCATCCACACAAACATACATACATACTTACCTTATGTTCACAGGCAGGTCGGTCCTCTTGTCCAGTAGAATCCATGGGGTACCTGTTGAATAAATTATACTCACCAGATCCAGGGTACCAGGCTCCTCGGATAATCCTTTTGTAATCCACGTACTTGATTAAAAAAAAAAAACGGAGACCCGAGCCACGCACTGAAAGGGGACCCATGTTTTCACATGGGTCCCCTTTCCCCGAATGCCAGAAACCCACTCTGACTTCTGTCTAAGTGGGTTTCTTCAGCCAATCAGGGAGCGCCACGTTGTAGCACCCTCATGATCGGCTATGTGCTCCTGTACTGACTGACAGGCAGCACGCGGCAGTGTTACAATGTAGCGCCTATGCGCTCCATTGTAACCAATGGTGGGAACTTTCTGCTCAGCGGTGAGGTCACTTTCGGTCAACCGCTGAGCAGAAAGTTCCCACCATTGGTTACAATGGAGCGCATAGGCGCTACATTGTAACACTGCCGTGTGCCGCCTGTCAGACAGTACAGGAGCACACAGCCGATCAGGAGGGTGCTACAACGTGGCGCTCCCTGATTGGCTGAAGAAACCCACTTAGACAGAAGTCAGAGTGGGTTTCTGGCATTCGGGGAAAGGGGACCCATGTGAAAACATGGGTCCCCTTTCAGTGCGTGGCTCGGGTCTCCGGTTTTTTTTTTTAATCAAGTACGTGGATTACAAAAGGATTATCCGAGGAGCCTGGTACCCTGGATCTGGTGAGTATAATTTATTCAACAGGTACCCCATGGATTCTACTGGACAAGAGGACCGACCTGCGTGTGAACATAAGGTAAGTATGTATGTATGTTTGTGTGGATGGATGTAATAAAACTTTACTTTCAAGGTGTGTGTGTATTGTCTTTTTTTGGGTATTTTTTTAGTAGTAGTACTACAGGTACCAGCGGGCCCGTTTTTCCGCCGCATGCTGGTACTTGTGGTTCTCCAAGTACCAGCATGCGGGGGAGGCTTGCTGGGCCTTGTAGTACTGCTACTAAAAACAATATCAATCACTTTTACAAAAAGGCTATCAGCCCCCCATCCGCAGCCTATTGGATGGGGGGGACAGCCTCGGGCTTCACCCCTGGCCCTTGGGTGGCTGGGGGGGGGGAGACCCCTTGATTGAAGGGGTCCCCACTCCCCCAGGGTACCCCGGCCAGGAGTGACTAGTTGGATATTTGATGCCACGGCCGCATGGCACTGTATAAAAGTGACCCCCGGCTGTGGCATTATCTGTCCAGCTAGTGGAGCCCGGTGCTGGTTTCAAAAATACGGGGGACCCCTACTCTTTTTGTCCCCCGTATTTTTGGAACCAGGACCAGGCGCAGAGCCCGATGCTGGTTGCTTAAATATGGGGGAACCCCTGTCCATTTTTTCCCCATATTTCTGCAACCAGGATCGGCTCAAAGAGCCCGAGGCTGGTTTGCCTTAGGAGGGGGGACCCCACGCAATTTTTTTTTAACATTTAAACTTTATTTTCTCTATCGTCCTAGTGGATGCTGGGGTTCCTGAAAGGACCATGGGGAATAGCGGCTCCGCAGGAGACAGGGCACAAAAAGTAAAGCTTTTCCAGATCAGGTGGTGTGCACTGGCTCCTCCCCCTATGACCCTCCTCCAGACTCCAGTTAGATTTTTGTGCCCGGCCGAGAAGGGTGCAATTCTAGGTGGCTCTCATAAAGAGCTGCTTAGAGAAAGTTTAGCTTAGGTTTTTTATTTTACAGTGATTCCTGCTGGCAACAGGATCACTGCAACGAGGGACAGAGGGGAGAAGAAGTGAACTCACCTGCGTGCAGGATGGATTGGCTTCTTGGCTACTGGACATCAGCTCCAGAGGGACGATCACAGGTACAGCCTGGATGGTCACCGGAGCCGCGCCGCCGGCCCCCTTGCAGATGCTGAAGTAAGAAGAGGTCCAGAATCGGCGGCTGAAGACTCCTGCAGTCTTCTAAAGGTAGCGCACAGCACTGCAGCTGTGCGCCATTTTCCTCTCAGCACACTTCACACGCAGTCACTGAGGGTGCAGGGCGCTGGGGGGGGGCGCCCTGGGAGGCAAATGTAAACCTATATAAAGGCTAAAAATACCTCACATATAGCCCCCAGAGGCTATATGGAGATATTTAACCCCTGCCTGTATTCACAAAATAGCGGGAGACGAGCCCGCCGAAAAAGGGGCGGGGCCTATCTCCTCAGCACACGGCGCCATTTCCTCTCACAGCTCCGCTGGTCAGGACGGCTCCCAGGTCTCTCCCCTGCACTGCACTACAGAAACAGGGTAAAACAGAGAGGGGGGGCAAATTTAATGGCAATATCTTGATATATATAAAGCAGCTATAAGGGAGCACTTATTATAAGGCTATCCCTGTCATATATAGCGCTTTTTGGTGTGTGCTGGCAGACTCTCCCTCTGTCTCCCCAAAGGGCTAGTGGGTCCTGTCTTCGTTTAGAGCATTCCCTGTGTGTCTGCTGTGTGTCGGTACGTGTGTGTCGACATGTATGAGGACGATATTGGTGTGGAGGCGGAGCAATTGCCAAATATGGGGATGTCACCTCCTAGGGGGTCGACACCAGAATGGATGCCTTTATTTATGGAATTACGGGATAGTGTCAACACGCTAAAGCAGTCGTTTGACGACATGAGGCGGCCGGACAATCAATTAGTGCCTGTCCAGGCGCCTCAAACACCGTCAGGGGCTGTAAAACGCCCTTTGCCTCAGTCGGTCGACACAGACCCAGACACAGGCACTGATTCCAGTGGTGACGGTGACGAATCAACCGTATTTTCCAGTAGGGCCACACGTTATATGATTTTGGCAATGAAGGAGGCGTTACATTTAGCTGATACTACAGGTACCACTAAACAGGGTATTATGTGGGGTGTGAAAAAACTACCTATAGTTTTTCCTGAATCAGAAGAATTAAATGACGTGTGTGATGAAGCGTGGGTTGCCCCTGATAAAAAGCTGATAATTTCAAAGAAATTATTGGCATTATACCCTTTCCCGCCAGAGGTTAGGGAGCGCTGGGAAACACCTCCTAGGGTGGACAAGGCGCTAACACGCTTATCAAAACAAGTGGCGTTACCTTCTCCTGAGACGGCCGCACTTAAAGATCCATCAGATAGGAGGATGGAAAATATCCAAAAAAGTATATACACACATGCAGGTGTTATACTACGACCAGCTATAGCGACTGCCTGGATGTGCAGTGCTGGGGTAGTTTGGTCAGAGTCCCTGATTGAAAATATTGATACCCTGGACAGGGACAATATTTTACTGTCGTTAGAACAAATAAAGGATGCATTTCTTTATATGCGTGATGCACAGAGGGATATCTGCACACTGGCATCACGGGTAAGTGCTATGTCCATTTCGGCCAGAAGAGCTTTATGGACGCGACAGTGGACAGGCGATGCGGATTCAAAACGGCATATGGAAGTTTTGCCGTATAAAGGGGAGGAGTTATTTGGAGTCGGTCTATCAGATTTGGTGGCCACGGCTACAGCCGGGAAATCCACCTTTCTACCTCAAGTCACTCCCCAACAGAAAAAGGCACCGACTTTTCAACCGCAGCCCTTTCGTTCCTTTAAAAATAAGAGAGCAAAGGGCTATTCATATCTGCCACGAGGCAGAGGTCGAGGGAAGAAACAAGGCAGCTCCTTCCCAGGAACAGAAGCCCTCCCCGGCTTCTACAAAAGCCTCAGCATGACGCTGGGGCTTCTCAAGCGGACTCGGGGACGGTGGGAGGTCGTCTCAAAAATTACAGCGCGCAGTGGGCTCACTCGCAGGTAGATCCCTGGATCCTGCAGATAATATCTCAGGGGTACAGGTTGGAATTAGAGACAGATCCACCTCGCCGTTTCCTGAAGTCTGCTTTACCAACGTCCCCTTCCGAAAGGGAGACGGTTTTGGAAGCCATTCACAAGCTGTACTCTCAGCAGGTGATAGTCAAGGTACCTCTTCTACAACAAGGGAAGGGGTATTATTCCACTCTATTTGTGGTACCGAAGCCGGATGGCTCGGTAAGGCCTATTCTAAATCTGAAGTCCTTGAACCTGTACATAAAGAAGTTCAAGTTCAAGATGGAGTCACTCAGAGCAGTGATAGCGAACCTGGAAGAAGGGGACTTTATGGTATCCTTTGACATCAAGGATGCGTATCTCCACGTTCCAATTTACCCCTCACACCAGGGGTACCTCAGGTTCGTTGTACAAAACTGTCACTATCAGTTTCAGACGCTGCCGTTTGGTTTGTCCACGGCACCTCGGGTCTTTACAAAGGTAATGGCCGAGATGATGATTCTTCTTCGAAGAAAAGGCGTATTAATTATCCCATACTTGGACGATCTCCTAATAAGGGCAAGGTCCAGAGAACAGCTAGAGATGGGATTAGCAATATCTCAAGAGGTGCTAAAGCAGCACGGATGGATTCTGAATATTCCAAAATCCCAATTAATGCCGACAACTCGTCTGCTGTTCCTAGGGATGATTCTGGACACGGTTCAGAAAAAGGTTTTTCTTCCCGAGGAAAAAGCCAAGGAGTTATCCGACCTGGTCAGGAATCTCCTAAAACCAGGAAAGGTGTCTGTACATCAATGCACGCATCTTCAGATGCACCTGCGGATAACCCTGTCTCCAAGGACAAGGGTATCTCTTCTGTGGTGGTTGCAGAGGGCTCATCTATTGGAGGGCCGCAGATTCGGCATACAGGATTGGATCCTGGTGACCACGGACGCCAGCCTGAGAGGCTGGGGAGCAGTCACACAAGGAAGAAACTTCCAGGGAGTGTGGTCGAGCCTGGAAAAGTCTCTTCACATAAACATTCTGGAACTAAGAGCAATCTACAATGCTCTAAGCCAGGCGGAACCTCTGCTTCAAGGAAGACCGGTGTTGATCCAGTCGGACAACATCACGGCAGTCGCCCATGTAAACAGACAGGGCGGCACAAGAAGCAGGAGTGCAATGGCAGAAGCTGCCAGGATCCTTCGCTGGGCGGAGAATCACGTGATAGCACTGTCAGCAGTGTTCATCCCGGGAGTGGACAACTGGGAAGCAGACTTCCTCAGCAGACACGATCTTCACCCGGGAGAGTGGGGACTTCATCCAGAAGTTTTCCACATGCTAATAAACCGTTGGGAAAGACCAATGGTGGACATGATGGCGTCTCGCCTCAACAAAAAACTGGACAGGTATTGCGCCAGGTCAAGAGATCCGCAGGCAATAGCTGTGGACGCGCTGGTAACACCTTGGGTGTACCAGTCGGTGTATGTGTTTCCTCCTCTGCCTCTCATACCAAAGGTATTGAGAATCATACGGCAAAGCGGAGTAAGAACGATACTAGTGGCTCCGGATTGGCCAAGAAGGTCTTGGTACCCGGAACTTCAAGAGATGGTCACGGACGATCCGTGGCCTCTACCTCTAAGACAGGACCTGCTTCAGCAGGGACCGTGTCTATTCCAAGACTTACCGCGGCTGCGTTTGACGGCATGGCGGTTGAACGCCAGATCCTAAAAGGAAAAGGCATTCCAGAAGAAGTCATTCCTACCTTGATTAAGGCAAGAAAGGAAGTCACCGCGAAGCATTATCACCGCATTTGGCGGAAATATGTTGCGTGGTGCGAGGATCGGAGTGCTCCGACGGAGGAATTTCAACTGGGTCGTTTCCTACATTTCCTGCAATCAGGATTGTCTATGGGTCTCAAATTGGGATCTATTAAGGTTCAAATTTCGGCCCTGTCAATATTCTTCCAAAAAGAATTGGCCTCAGTTCCTGAGGTCCAGACTTTTGTCAAAGGAGTACTGCATATACAGCCTCCTGTGGTGCCTCCGGTGGCACCGTGGGATCTAAATGTAGTTTTAGATTTCCTCAAATCCCATTGGTTTGAACCACTAAAAAATGTGGATTTGAAATATCTCACATGGAAAGTGACTATGTTACTGGCCCTGGCGTCCGCCAGGAGAGTATCTGAACTGGCGGCTTTATCTTATAAAAGCCCTTATTTAATTTTCCATTCGGATAGGGCAGAGCTGCGGACGCGTCTGCATTTTCTCCCTAAGGTGGTATCAGCGTTTCACCTGAACCAGCCTATTGTAGTGCCTGCGGCTACAAGCGACTTGGAGGACTCCAAGTTGTTGGACGTTGTCAGAGCTTTAAAAATATACATTTCAAGGACGGCTGGAGTCAGAAAATCTGACTCGCTGTTTATACTGTATGCACCCAACAAGTTGGGTGCGCCTGCTTCTAAGCAGTCGATTGCTCGTTGGATTTGTAACACAATTCAACTTGCACATTCTGTGGCAGGCCTGCCACAGCCTAAATCTGTTAAGGCCCATTCCACAAGGAAGGTGGGCTCATCTTGGGCGGCTGCCCGAGGGGTCTCGGCATTACAACTCTGCCGAGCAGCTACGTGGTCAGGGGAGAACACGTTTGTAAAATTCTACAAATTTGATACCCTGGCAAAGGAGGACCTGGAGTTCTCTCATTCGGTGCTGCAGAGTCATCCGCACTCTCCCGCCCGTTTGGGAGCTTTGGTATAATCCCCATGGTCCTTTCAGGAACCCCAGCATCCACTAGGACGATAGAGAAAATAAGAATTTACTTACCGATAATTCTATTTCTCGGAGTCCGTAGTGGATGCTGGGCGCCCATCCCAAGTGCGGATTATCTGCAATACTTGTACATAGTTATTGTTAACTAATTCAGGTTATTGTTTAGGGAGCCATCTTTCAGAGGCTCCTCTGTTATCATACTGTTAACTGGGTTTAGATCACAAGTTGTACGGTGTGATTGGTGTGGCTGGTATGAGTCTTACCCGGGATTCAAAATCCTCCCTTATTGTGTACGCTCGTCCGGGCACAGTACCTAACTGGAGTCTGGAGGAGGGTCATAGGGGGAGGAGCCAGTGCACACCACCTGATCTGGAAAAGCTTTACTTTTTGTGCCCTGTCTCCTGCGGAGCCGCTATTCCCCATGGTCCTTTCAGGAACCCCAGCATCCACTACGGACTCCGAGAAATAGAATTATCGGTAAGTAAATTCTTATTTTTTTGTTTAACAAAGTGCACAATGAAGCCCAGCACGGATCTCTCAGATCCGGCCGAGATTCATTGTATTAAAGTCGGCAGTGTTTTACAAGTCACTCACGTAAAACACTGCCTAAAAAAACGAATGACATCGACATCGGAAAACCCGAAAATGCAGAATACGGCAGCTTAGTAAATTAGTCGTAATAAATTCAAAAAGTTGCAGTTTTACACTTTCGATGTCATTCGTGATTATTCTCCCACCAAATCGGGAGAATTACGAATGTTAGTAAATATACCCCAGTGTTTGTTTCCAGAGTGAAAGTCATATGTGTACCAATTTTGGAGTGTATGGGTCCTGAAATTCCGGAGTTATGCTGTCTCCTGATATACTCTGTGCTGCTGTCCCGCCCCCTTGGGGTGCTAGGGATTTCTAATTTTTTTAGTTGCCTCCGGCATGTTTTAATACGCTTGTATGCCAAATTTCACGATCTTCGCTTGTAAACTGTGGATTTGTATAGAAAGACAGACAGAAGGACAAATTTTCACTTTTATATAGTAGATATACTGTACTTCTATGTACTCATGTAGGCACAATGGGGCAGATGTATTAAGCCTGGAGAAGGCATAAAGAAGTGATAAAGCGGTGATAAGTGCAATGTGATAACACACCAGCCAATCAGCTCATAACTGTCAATTTACATATTGGAGCTGATTGGCTGGTGCGTTATCACGTTGCACTTACCACCGCTTTATCACTTCTTTATTCCTTCTCCAGGCTTAATACATCAGCCTCACTGATTCCAACATTAATAGAGATGAAGTTGTCAGATAGCCTCAATCACTTGTAGATTCATGCGTTGTTCATTAGAGTCAGTGACCTAATAGGTAATGCTAACAGACTCATATAGGAACACTAATGCTGTCTTAAGACTAAAATATGATATATTTTAAATATAAATATACACACACACACACACACACACACACACACACACACACACACACACACACACACATATCTAGAAAATTGAAGCACATTCTGATTACATATGGCATAATGAACTTCCTAATATAAATGTTATGGATATTTGAACACTGGGGACTTTGTGACTATATAAAAGCACAAGGCTATAACCAAAGAGCCTACATTTAATATCCATACAAAGTAATGTTAATACATGTATACATTTCTGTAATACCCCTTTCTCCTTCGTCCTAGAGGATGCTGGGGACTCCAAAAGGACCATGGGGTATAGACGGGATCTGCAGGAGACATGGGCACTATAAGACTTTAAATGGGTGTGAACTGGCTCCTCCCTCTATGCCCCTCCTCCAGACCTCAGTTAGATTCTGTGCCCAGAGAGACTGGACACACACTAGGGGAGCTCTACAGAGTTTCTCTAGAAAAGACTTTCTGTTAGGTTTGTTGTTTTCAAGGAGCACTGCTGGCAACAGGCTCCCTGCTTCGTGGGGCTGAGGGGAGAGAAGCAGACCTACTTCTGTGAGTTAAAGGCTCTGCTTCTTAGGCTACTGGACACCATTAGCTCCAGAGGGTCTGATCACTTGGTATAGCCTAGCTGCTCGTTCCCGGAGTCTGCGCCGCCGTTTCCCTCACAGAGCCAGAAGAAAGAATCGGGTGAGTAACCGAAGCAAAGAAGACTTCAGTGAAGGCGGCAGAAGACATCAGTCTCAGAGGTACCGCGCAGCGGTCGTGCTGCGTGCCACTGCTCCCGCTCACAAACGGCACTACACGGGTGCAGGGCGCAGGGGAGGCGCACTGGGCAGCAATAAAATCTCTTTTAAGATCTGGCACAGAGGTATACAGTGCAAAGGCACTGTATACAGACCCCCGCCAGTATAAAAGTAAGCGGGACACAAGCGCGCCATTTAGGGGGCGGGGCTTTGTTCTTCCAGCTCTTATCAGCGCCATTGTTTCTCTTCACAGCAAGCTGCAGAGACGCTGGTCCTGGCCCTTCACTTCTGTCACAAGTAACAGGGTGCAAAAACAGGGGGGGGCACAGCATATTTGGTGTTGAATATGTGTATATATATAAAAGCGCTGCAAGGTCTGGGGCATTGTATATTCCTTCAGACCGGGTGAGGCGCTGGGTGTGAGCTGGCAAACTCCCTCTCTGTCTCTCTGAAGGGCCTTACTGTTGTTCTGTTCCCTATAGCCCAGTCTGATGGTGGGTGTCGGTACGCGTGTGTCGACATCTCAGAGGCTGAATGCTCTTCCCAGGAGGAGGCTGGTGTGGGGGCAGAACAGAATGTGGGAGTGACTCTGTCGGCACCGCCGACTGCTGATTGGGTAGATATGTGGAGTGTCTTAAATGCAAGTGTGGCTTCGTTGCATAAGAGATTAGACAGAACCAAGCATGGACACAATCCATGGAAGATGTTTTGTCACAAACTCAGACCCCCTCAGGGTCACAGAAACGTTTGTTTACCCAGATAGCTGACACAGATACCGACACGGATTCGGACTCCAGTGTCGACTATAGTGATGCCAAATTGGATCCTAAACTGGCTAAGAGCATTCAGTACATGATTGTGGCAATTAAGGACGTGTTACATATCACTGAAGACCCTGCTGTGCCTGAGACAAGGGTCTGTATGTATAAGGGAAAGAAACATATGGTAACGTTTCCTCCCTCTCATGAACTGAACACTCTTTTTGAAAAGGCTTGGGATACTCCTGACAATAAGTTGCTGATTCCCAAGAGAATTTCTATGGCATATCCGTTTCCCTCTGAGGATAGGGTAAAGTGGGAGTCAACTCCCACGGTGGACAAAGCTCTAGCGCGGTTGTCCAAGAAGGTGGCGCTTCCGTCTCCTGACACGGCAGCCCTAAAGGATCCTGCGGATCGTAAGCAGGAAACTACCTTGAAATCTATTTATGTTACTACAGGTACGCTGCCCAGACCTGCCGTGGCAGCGGCATGGGTGAATAGCGCTATTGAAAAGTGGGCAGATAACTTGTCATCTGAAATTGCCCTGGATAGAGATAGCGTGCTTTTGACGCTGGGTCATATCAGGGACGCTGCAGTCTTTCTAAGGGAGGATGTGAAAGATATTGGCCTCTTGGGATCAAGGGCCAATGCCATGGCAATCTCGGCTAGGAGAGCGTTGTGGACTCATCAATGGAATGGTGATGCTGACTCCAAGAAGGCTATGGAGGCTCTGCCCCACAAAGGTGGCATTTTGTTTGGTGAAGGCCTCGCGGACCTGGTATCTACAGCTACCGCGGGTAAGTCATCTTTTCTACCTTTTGCCCTCCACAGCAAAAGAAAATGCCTCAGTATCAGATGCAGGATCCTCCTTCCTTGCTGCTAGAGGTAAGGGAAGGGGAAAAAGATCGCCGGCTGTGGCAAGCTACCAGGAGCAGAAGTCCTCCCCGGCTTCTACCAAGTCCACCGCATGATGCAGAGGGTCCGCTGCGGGAGTCCGCACCGGTGGGGGCACGTCTTCAGGTCTTCAGTCGGGTCTGGGCTCACTCAGGCCTGGATCCTTAGGTGCTGGAAATTGTGCCCCAAGGATACATACTGGAGTTTCAAGACGTGCTACCCAACCGATTTTTCAAATCGGCCTTGCCAGCTTCTCTTCCGGAAAGAGAAGTAGTGTGCGCTGCAATACAAAAGCTGTGTCAACAGCAAGTCATTGTCACGGTACCCCCGTCACAACGTGGAGAAGGGTTTTATTCAAGCCTGTTCGTGGTCCCGAAGTCGGATGGCTCGGTCAGACCGATTCTGAACTTAAAATCCCTCAATCTATATTTGAAAAGATTCAAATTCAAGATGGAATCTCTCCGAGCAGTGATCTCCAGTCTGGAAGGGGGGGATTTTATGGTGTCAGTCGACATAAAGGATGCTTACCTACATGTCCCTATATATCCTCCACATCAGGCTTACCTGAGGTTTGCTGTTCAGGATTGTCATTACCAATTTCAGACGTTGCCGTTTGGTCTTTCCATGGCCCCGAGGATTTTCACCAAAGTAATGGCGGAAATGATGGTGCTCCTGCGCAAGCAGGGTGTCACAATTATCCCGTACTGAGACGATCTCCTGATAAAGGCGAGATAAAAGGAGCAGTTATTAACAAAAAAAAACAAAAAACGTTGTGCTCTCGCTGTCAGTTCTGCGACAACATGGTTGGCTCCTAAAATTGCCAAAGTCACAGTTGATTTCGACAACACGGCTGTCGTTCTTGGGCATGATTTTGGACACGGAACTGCAGAGAATTTTTCTCCCGATGGAAAAAGCTCTGGAAATACAGAACATGGTCAAGGGGATTCTGAAACCGGCAAGAGTGTCGATTCATCAAGGCACTCGGGTGCTGGGGAAGATGGTGGCGGCCTATGAGGCCATCCCGTTTGGCAGGTTCCATGCCAGGTTTTTTCAGTGGGACCTGTTGGACAAGTGGTCCGGGTCTCACCTACACATGCACCGGAAGATAAGCCTATCTCCCAGGGCCAGGATTTCTCTCCTGTAGTGGCTCCAAAGTGCTCACCTTCTAGAGGGACGCAGGTTCGGGATCCAAGATTGGATCCTAGTAACCACGGATGCAAGTCTCCGAAGTTGGGGAGCAGTCACACAGGGACAAAATTTCCAGGGAAAATGGTCAAGCCAGGAAGCTTGTCTGCACATAAACATTCTGAAATTAAGGGCCATCTACAACGGCCTTCTACAGGAGCAGAGCGGCGATGGCGCAGGCCACAAAAGTTCTTCGCTGGGCGAAAAAACAGGCAAGCGCTCTGTCGGCGGTCTTCATTCCAGGCGTGGACAACTGAGAAGCAGACTTCCTCAGCAGACACGATCTCCATCCAGGAGAGTGGGGTCTTCATCAAGAGGTCTTTGCAGAAGTGACAAGTCGTTGGGGAATTCCTCAAATAGACATGATGGAGTCTCGCCTCAACAAGAAACTTCAGACATATTGTTCCAGGTCGAGGGACCCTCAAGCAGTAGCAGTGGACGCCCTAGTGACACCGTGGGTATATCTGTCGGTTCTCTGTGTTCCCTTCACTTCCACTCATCCCAAAGGTGATACGTATCATAAGAAGAACAAGGGTTCAGGCGGTACTCGTTCTTCCATATTGGCCACGGAGGGCCTGGTATCCAGATCTTCAGGAATTACTCATAGAGGATCCCTGGCCTCTTCCTCAAAGGGAGGATCTGTTACAGCAAGGGCCGTGCGTGTTCCAAGACTTACCGCGGTTGCGTTTGACGGCGTGGCGGTTGAAGGCAAAATCCTAGCTCGAAAGGGTATTCCCAGTGAGGTCATCCCCACTCTACTGAATGCTAGAAAGGAGGTAATGGCGAAGCATTACCACCGTATTTGGAGAAAATATGTGTCTTGGTGTGAATCCAAGAAGGCTCCTACGGAAGAATTTCAGCTGGGTCGGTTTCTACATTTTTTACAAGCAGGTGTGGATGCAGGCCTAAAGTTAGGCTCCATTAAAGTGCAGGGAATTGGCCTCGCTTCCAGAAGTACAGACTTTTGTGAAAGGCGTGCTGCACATCCAACCTCCATTTGTGCCCCCAGTGGCACTATGGGACATTAACGTGGTGTTACAGTTCCTTATGTCACATTGGTTTGAACCTTTACAAACGGTTGAGTTGAAATTTCTCACTTGGAAAGTGGTCATGCTATTGGCCTTGGCGTCCGCAAGGCGGGTGTCGGAATTGGCAGCTTTGTCTCATAAAAGCCCCTATTTGATTTTCCACAAGGATAGAGCGGAGTTGAGAACTCGTCAACAATTTCTACCAAAGGTGGTTTCTTCGTTTCACATGAACCAACCTATTGTGGTAACTGTGGCTACTGAAGCCTTGGCTGATTCAAAGTCTCTCGATGTGGTCAGAGCTTTGAAAATGTATGTAGCCAGGGCGGCTCGTGTTAGGAAAACGGAGGCTCTGTTTGTCCTGTATGCTTCCAACAAGATTGGGGCTCCTGCTTCTAAGCAGACTATTGCACACTGGATCTGTAATGCCATTCAGCATGCTCATTCTACAGCTGGATTGTCGTTACCGAAAACAGTGAAGGCCCATTCTACCAGGATGGTGGGATCATCTTGGGCGGCTGCCCGAGGAGTCTCGGCGCTACAACTTTGCCGAGCAGCTACTTGGTCGGGTTCAAACACTTTTGCAAAATTCTACAAGTTTGATACCCTGGCTGATGAGGATCTCATGTTTGCTCAATCGATGCTGCAGAGTCATCCGCACTCTCCCGCCCGGTCTGGAGCTTTGGTATAAACCCCATGGTCCTTTTGGAGTCCCCAGCATCCTCTAGGACGAAGGAGACAATAGGATTTTAATACCTACCGGTAAATCCTTTTCTCTTAGTCCGTAGAGGATGCTGGGCGCCCGTCCCTGTGCGGACTCTATCTGCAGTACTTGTTCATAGTTATTGCTTTTGTTACACAAAGGTTGTGTTTTTGGTTTCGATCAGCCTGTTGCTGATTCTTTGGTTCATGCTGTTAACTGGTTTTAGTTAAATGCCATGTTGTACGGTGTGTTGTGGTGTGAGCTGGTATGTATCTCACCCTTGGTTAACAAAAATCCTTTTCCTCGAAATGTCCGTCTCCCTGGGCACAGTTCCTATAACTGAGGTCTGGAGGAGGGGCATAGAGGGAGGAGCCAGTTCACACCCATTTAAAGTCTTAAAGTGCCCATGTCTCCTGCGGATCCCGTCTATACCCCATGGTCCTTTTGGAGTCCCCAGCATCCTCTACGGACTAAGAGAAAAAGATGTACCGGTAGGTATAACAATCCTATTTTCTGACCACCAGCAATAACACAGGTTATTGCACGTGAATGGGTCTGATAGGGGCCAGTTGAAATAACCCAGGTTGAGGTATTTCAACTTGGGTAGCGAGTCTAGCGACCAGGGTTGAACACAGATTCAAACTGGTTCATGGTTCTGTGTGAACTGGTGAGATGGTCGGGGCCTCTGGTCTGAAAAAGGGTCTTAGCCAGGTCACACCCGGGATGTATCCATGTACAAATCCCGGGTGCGACCCGGCAAAGGCAGTCTGAAAGTGGTATGATTGAGCAGGGATTTCTGTTGTCATTTATTATAGTTAGTGAGATCTAATGTCATAATTTCAATGTTGACTATTGAACAGTGCACCCCCTATTGCATGTAGTCCTCAGCCTACATACAGCCTTTTTTTTTTTTTTTATGTCACAGAACTCACTGACTTATAATATCCATATCCTTTACAGCAGGGGTCATATTATCCCCTACATAATTTACAGTAGATGACAGTGCATTATTTTTTATAATACACATTTTTAGTTCAATAACACTGTAGTGCAGATATAAAAAGTCACTGATATTTAAGCAATGACATCAGACATAGGGGGTAATTCCAAGTTGATCGCAGCAGCAAGAAAGTTAGCAATTGGGCAAAACCATGTGCACTGCAGGAGAGGGGGGGCAGATATAACATTTGCAGAGAGAGTTAGATTTGGGTGGGTTATTTTATTTCTGTGCAGGGTAAATACTGGCTGCTTTATTTTTATACTGCAAATCTAACTCTCACCCAAATCTAACTCTCTCTGCACATGTTATATCTGCCCCCCCGGGATGTAATGAGAGCCGATAATGCTGCCTGGGAAACTAACGCAACACATCGGACATTTCAAATGTGCTTCTCTTTCCCGGAACTCAGGAAATGTATTTCCTGGCTTCAGTGTATCGGATCTGAGGTATCGCGGTATTTAGACTAGAAAATGTCTGATATTTTCGGACCAACTGAAATGTGTCTTTTAGTATAGGAGGACCACAGTGTCAAAGAAGGTCACCCATTTGCCCCCAAAAGTCCCATGATTAAAGCAACACACACTAAATAATGCCCAGTCCTCTAGGATGCACAAGCATCTTATGCTGATTTAAATGACATGTGGCATGGCTATATTCAGTGTGTAATTGCGACTGTATCTAATTATGTTACAGTGTTTGGCTGGAATACAATGTAGCATAAAAAATGTTATGCAAATACAGTGGCTATTACACACAGAATATAGGCATGCTGTATATCATTTTAAACAGCAGGAGCTGATTGTGCATCCTATATGCAGTGCTTCATTTTAGAAGCAAAACAATGCAAATTCTCACGGTGGTCTGTTCCATCATTGATGAAGTATTCCCTAGCAAAGTTCAGTTTTATTTTATACAGTATATCTAACAAGGCCCTCATTCCGAGTAGTTCGCTCGGTAAAAATCTTCGCATCGCAGCGATTTTCCGCTTAATGCGCATGCGCAATGTCCGCACTGCGACTGCGCCAAGTAAATTTGCTATGCACTTAGTAATTTTACTCACGGCTTTTTCATCGGTCTGGCGATCGTAATGTGATTGACAGGAAATGGGTGTTACTGGGCGGAAACAGGTCGTTTTATGGGCGTGTGGGGAAAAACGCTACCGTTTCCGGAAAAAACGCAGGAGTGGCCGGAGAAACGGAGGAGTGTCTGGGCGAACGCTGGGTGTGTTTGTGACGTCAAACCAGGAACGACAAGCACTGAACTGATCGCAGATGCCGAGTAAGTCTGAAGCTACTCAGAAACTGCTACGAGGTGTGTAATCGCAATATTGCGATTACTTCGTTCGCAATTTTAAGATGCTAAGATTCACTCCCAGTAGGCGGCGGCTTAGCGTGAGCAACTCTGCTAAAATCGCCTTGCGAGCGAACAACTCGGAATGACCTCCAATAATCACAAGTATAAGTACATTTAGCAGATTGATTAGCGTGAGTTTCTGTTAGTACTTAATGCTAATACTTTGCAGCCAAAAAAAACAAAAAATATTTCCATACCATAATGACTGGAAATCTGCGCAATTACAGATCACTCAGGATTCTGATGGAAGTTTGTGCTGAATTGAATGGGCACCATTGTATGTTAGCTTATACTGTACAAAGAGGCACCATAAAATTAGGAACTACAACTACTTTTATAAGCTAGGTTTCATAGTCTGCAAGTAGTATAACACAATGAGAGACATCTATGAAAACTGTGTACAGTAATAATTTCTAAAACATGACATTGCTGCACATAGGAAATTAAATGGGTGGTGTTAGAACAAACTGTAGCATTAGAGTATTAGCAGTAGTAGAGTACATGAAGTAACCTCATGAGTATCCATGTTTAGTATAGACAATTTTAAGTTGATTGGCTAGGCCCACATATAGCCTATTCCTGCATCTAAAGTTACAGCAGTTCAGAGTTGTGCTGGGAGCTTTCTGTCAAACTACTGAGAAAAGATGAAAGCATTATCTAGGTTTGATTAGTTACTTCCCTCAGTGTGTATTGGGGTTGCCGGATGGTACTCCTTGTATCTGGGCTTCAGGCTGACATTCCTGTTTTGCATTGAAAGGCTAACTGATGCTGCAATTTTGCATGGTGTAAGAGAATGACTGTTACCACCCTTGCTCTATTTACTCTCTCCTCAGCTCTGCGTATGCAGCGGACGCTTCAGATTATGATGTCAGAGTTCTGCTTCGCTTCCCACAGAGAGTGAAAAATCAGGGAACTGCAGATTTCTTGCCCACTCGTCCACGCCAAGCATGGGAGTGGCACAGCTGCCATCAGTGAGTACATGAGGGTTATAAATAGATTACCACTGTGTTTTAAGGTAGAAATACAGATCCCCGGGGATCCCCACCATTATCTCTATATAGCCACTTTCATTCTTACTGAATCTTGCGTGTTTGCTTTTTAAAACAATTCCTATTAATTCGGATAACTAAAAGAAAGTAGGCTGAATGTATGATGACAGTGTTCACATTTGATCTATGACCTACAGACACTATCACAGCATGGATGAGTTCAGTCACTATGATCTACTGGATGCCACAACAGGAAGGAAAGTGGCAGAAGGGCATAAGGCCAGCTTTTGTCTAGAGGATACCACCTGTGACTTTGGAAACCTCAAGAGATATGCTTGCACTTCGCACACCCAGGTTAGTGAATATTCTTCCTGTTCTTTGCTTGGATGCTTCATTTTCTGCCTGTAACTCCCTTTGCTATTTTTCTTCTCAAAAAGCTGTTTCCTCTTCCTCTCCACACTCTCTCTACTGTGAACACAGTGACAATCTGTGCCCCTTATTCAGGGTCTAAGTCCTGGCTGTTATGACACATACAATGCGGATATAGACTGTCAGTGGATTGATATAACAGAAGTAAAGCCAGGAAACTACATACTGAAGGTAAGTTTATTCATTATTGTTTATTTGTATATACTATATTATCATACCTCCCAACATCCACGGCAGGCAAATTGGAACACTCCGTGCCGCCGAAAAGGGGTCGTGGCCTGTTGAAAAGGGGTCATGGCTTGTGGGGATGCTGTGATCACGAGCCACGCCTCCCATTTTAGTCACCCTGGGGGCATGGCCAGCGCTCTGTGAGCTGCTGGTAATGCCCCCAGTCGCTCTGCCTCCCAAGAATAGATGCTCTGCGCGTGCGCACAGCGTATATTCATCGCTGCTCTGCACTAAGCAGAGCAGCGAGTGATAGGAGCCTCCCAGCTGACCCCCCATCACCACCACCACGGGACACTGCGGCCCGAGGGAGGGACAGTCCCAAAAAAACGTGACTCTCCCGTGAAAATCGGGTCAGTTGGGAGGTATGTATTATGCAGTGCTGGAGAAGAATGTATTCAATCATTCACATCAGACTCTTCTCCCTGGAGCTCACAGTGTTACCACGCAAACATACACCACTGTCCCTTTTCATCAGAAGCTAAGTAACTTACCATAATAGAGAAACCCACACAAACATGGGGAGAACCTTCAAAATCTGTACAATGACCTATTCCAAATAGAACCCCTGACTGTGAGAAAGTAATGCCATTCATTGTGTCAAGTTGACTTTATATGTTCGAGTAGTTGATCTTATTGTTATTTATTTCTATGTCACATCTATTCTTCTCCAATAAGCTACATGTCATTAATATACAACATTTGTCTCTTAGGTTGTGGTGAATCCCAAATACACGGTTTTGGAGTCTGATTTCACCAATAATGTGGTGCGATGCAATATCCACTATACAGGACGATATGTGTCAGCCACAAACTGTCGCATCACACAGTGAGAAGCTATTATGTGCTCCGTGTACTTGTCTCTCTCGTTTCCTCTATATGTGACAGAATGAATGCCTCCCCATGTCTTGCTTGTATGTTACACCTCCTAGAGGTCAATTCAAGTAGGAGCGATTTTACCAGTGAAAGCATTTTGGCTTATTTCTGCAAAATCCAATTAGAAATGGTGGTCCACAGGTATCACAGCGATGTCACATAATTTGTCTACAAGTTGAGACCTGGGACATGTTCATGAAAAAGTCAGAAAATCATCCTGAACCCCCCAAAAATCTCAATTAAGACAGGACAGACTGTATAGAAGGCTACTAGTGTCCAGAAGCAAAGCATTTGAGTATATTTTTTTGCATATTTTTATTAATTGTGGATAAATGTTCATCAAAGTAAACTTTGTGAAATGTTGAAATATATACTTGCTACTGTCATATGCATGTTCAAACCCTTATTAACCATCAGTACAACAGCTATGCATACATGTAATTGAGCCCATCCCACGTAATTGAACCCATTTTTGAGCTTTTAGAGAAAATCACCTAAAAAGTACAGGTCTTTATTGGCAAAATTATATCATTGAACCCTTTCAATTGTATTATTATTCATTGGGAGATGTATACAGGAGGTTTTGCACGGTGCCTCGTAATTTTTACCTTGGAATAAATATTTTGCATATCTTTTCACCTGTTCAGGATGAGGGACTCAAACAAAACGCAAATTTACTGTGAAATTGGATTGTAATTTTGGAATTGATTTGCAAATAAAAACAGTGCTGTGATTTTGCAGCAAAAACTGATAAACCAAACTGATAAATCACTCCTAATTGAATCGGTCCCCGGGGGTCATTCCGAGTTGTTCGCTCGCAAGCTGCTTTTAGCAGCTTTGCACACGCTAAGCCGCCGCCTACTGGGAGTGAATCTTAGCTTATCAAAATTGCGAACGAAAGATTCGCAATATTGCGAAAAGACTTCTCTGTGCAGTTTCTGAGTAGCTCGAGACTTACTCTGCCAGTGCGATCAGTTCAGTGCTTGTCGTTCCTGGTTTGACGTCACAAACACACCCAGCGTTCGCCCAGACACTCCTCCGTTTCTCCAGCCACTCACGCGTTTTTCCCAGAAACTGTAGCGTTTTTTCACACACTCCCATAAAACGTCCAGTTTCCGCCCAGAAACACCCACTTCCTGTCAATCACATTACGATCACCAGAACGAAGAAAAAACCTCGTAATGCCGTGAGTAAAATACCTACCTGCATAGCAAATTTACTTGGCGCAGTTGCACTGCGGACATTGCGCATGCCCATTAGCGACTAATCGCTCCGTTGCGAGAAAAAAATAACGAGCGAACAACTCGGAATGACCCCCCCTAAGTGAAAATACTGTACTTATGTCACTTTTCCTTCTTTATCAAGCTACAGTACTCTTTATATGTGCATTTTTCCACCCATAATTGTTTATGTTACTGTACTATGTTACTTTGGCTAGCGCTAGATGGGGCTTTTAAGAACTGCATTTTTCTCAGCAATAAGAAATAGGATGTCACTGCAATTCGTAACAGACAATGGGAAAGTCTGTTTTCCTGTTGCATTTTGGCTGCTGAGTTATTTTCCTGCAGCAGGGCTACAGCACTTCCCACTGTAAATTATTTGGAAGAAATGGTGCCTCTGGTGCTTTTTGACAGTCACATGAAGTCAGGGTAGGCAGGGCAAGCCATTGACCTTCACCGCACCATGTTTTGAGTCATAAAAAAATGCAGCATTGAAAGGTAACCCTCTGACACTACCCTGTCTCTGTGGTTAAACCGTAATTCTCCCAGTTGTGTTTTATTCTCTTGTCTGTCTGTCTGTGTGTGTGTTAATTTCTATCTCATCACGTCTTTGTTTTTCCTTTTCAAAGGTTCTGAGCAAGTTTCTCAAGGAGATTATTACCTATGAGGATTTCATTGAATCCTACATCATAATGACAAAATCTGCATCCCTCTCACCAATTCTCTATCCCGATAAGCACACTAGTATTCTTATTAATACTTTGTAAAAAGCCTCGCTTTTTGTACCAACAAAATAAATTCTATAATTTTGCTCAGATTCATGCATCAAGTAGAAATTTGTGATTCATTAAATTGTTCGGCTCACAGACTATTCCTGTGATGACTATGTGGCTAGCTGATATCAATATAACCCAGAGCTGGCTAATACTTTAGTGTTATTTTAGAAATGTTTGTATTGGAACCTCTTACTGTGATATCACTTGAAATTAACCACTTAACTGGCATGGTCAGGTAACATGCGTCCGCGCCATCCCACTGTCCCCCAGTTTTTGACGAGGAGATCCGTTCTGCAGATGTGCACAATATAATATTTAAATATTTTTAAAAATACTTTTTAAACTATATTAAATAAAAAAGTTAAGAAATAAAAACTATATGTACTTTATGTATGATTTTGAAGGAAAAAATTGTCAGTTGAGTGGTTACATTTGCGAAATAGAAACAGTTAAATATTTTACAAAATGTAATGATAACTTACTATACATAGCAATATCTGATGGTAGCTACACATGGATTTGTTCTGTCAAATCGTCCGTCTGTGAAAATATACACTGACACAATTAATATATAAAATGGATTAAATTATAGTTTTCAGCTGCTAACAACTTTGGTTTCCCTTATCTTGGAAATGATATTGCTCTTATAAAACAGAATAATATCTGCATTTGTCATATCTACAGTATACTGATGACTTTGATAACATAATGATGGCATCAATCATTAAAGGAACACTGAGTTCATCCACTTGTCTCATATGGTTCTATTTAGTGCTGAGAGAAAGTAATTGATGGACACGTTATAGGGGGAGATGTACTAAGCAGTGAAAAGAGTGGAGAAGTGAGCCAGTACAGAGATGTTGCCCATGGCAACCAATCAGCATTGAAGTAACATTTATAATTTGCATAATATAAAATTATACAGAGCAGCTGATTGCTACTTCTCCACTCTTTTCACTGCTTAGTACATCTCCCCCATAGTTTGATTGTGAGCACACAGTGCTCTCAGCTCCCTTCAGCTTCTGGCTTCAGGTCACAAGTAAGGGACCCACTGTTTGCTACATATGGGGGCCCAATTGTAAAATGGCTGTAAAATGCTAGAATGAAAACTATTTCAATAGAATTTACCATTTATATTCAATTACTGTATGTGCAAAGGAGTATTTAGAAACATACACCAAAAAAATACAAAAAGTCTAAAGTAAGACCCAATGCTTGGAATGTCTGGTGCCACAATAGGTCATATACTACCAGACAATTCTTGCTCAGGAATGGGTCAGAATGATGAGAACAAATTCAGAAAACATTCCAGTTGTCATTTTCTTCTCTAAAATTGGGAAAAAGTAAACACTAGTCACATTAATACATACCTGAGTATGTATGAGTACTGTGCCATGCTTCTAAAACTGCATTGTGACTTTATACTTGGTCAGACAATTTTCAGATGTCTGTGGGAATCGTAAACAGACCAAGTGATAATAGTTTGATTTAATGTTCACAGGTAAAGATAAGCAGTGTACAATAGTGTTCTCCTTATACTGTAACTATAGAAATTGCCAACATTCTGCCACGAGATATTACATAATACTGTCTATATAATATTCCTACTTGTTCCATTTTTTTTAGACAAGTAGGTAATATTATTCAATGAGAAAAAAGTCAGAAAAAAGGTACTGGTACTCACCTAATGTTACTAGTTGATACATAATTTAGATTAGCTGCCATATTCTGGACCAGTCTTCAGACACTTATTATTTTAATTTATGAACACTGAGTACTGAGTGCTTCTGAAGACCATTAATCTGTACTGATGGTTTTTAGACTTGTATAAGAACGTTTCTTTAGTAGTTTTGTCTAATATATAGGTGAGACCTGTATTTATAGTGTCTTCTAATTTTAGTGACTTTATAATAAAATGTATGTTTTAACTTTAATAAACAACTAGTGAGGAATTCAGTTGCTGGTGAATCCATTGCTCGACTGATTCTGTGTGGCATCTGCTGCACATACGGCAGTGGAACCTCACACAAACGTGTTCTCTACCCCACCTTTTGTGTGAATCTGCGGGTGAAGGTTGTGAGGCGGCGTGCAATTGCCAGAGTTAACACATTATGGCAACGGCAATTAAATTCCCCCCTAATCTGCTAGACTTTTATAATTTCCCAACGCCGGTGATCTGGATCTCCCCAAGCTTTTAATGTGACCCAGGTCAGATTACCTGTGTCACCTGTTTACACTGCCCTGTTACCTGGGTCCAACACCCGGTAGCTGCCCGGGTCGGAATTCCAGGTCACTGGACCTGGGTAATTTTTTAAGGACTCTTTTCCACTGGGCCGCGGCCTGCGTTAATTCGGCATTTACCCGGGTTATAGTGGAAGTGGAAAAGGGTTATAAATATAACCCTGCTTCATGGTGTACCAATATTTTGTTTTGGATAATATTGGAGGACTACCAATGTCCCCATGAAAAGTGTGGATCAAAATGTTGACATGTACTGAATATTGACATTCAGAATGTCAACTTGAACGTTCTGTCAGCGTCAATTATCGATACTCACAATGTCTACATTGACATTATGTCGACATTGCCGAGATGCCAACAGTCGGCATGACAACATAATGTTTTCAGGTACTTGTAGTTGTAACCCTGCAGCCCAACCCTAACACTAACTGTAGCCTAGCCCTAACTGCAGGCTAGTAATGACCATCGATGGAGCTGCCATCAATCGTCACTGGTTTTCCACAATCTGCAAATAATCGATGGTGAGCCAGTGAGTGCTGGTGAGCACAGATGGCACATGATCATAGTGGGGCCAACACTCACCATCGGTATTTAGCCATCATAGTTTTTACCATTGGCCAGGAGATAATGGCTAGGATGTAATGGAAGACGAGTTTTGCGTCCAGGAAAAGGACATTAAAATGTGCAATTTTTGACAGAACTCAATGTAATGGTTTGCGTTTTTTAAGCTCCGAATGCAAATTGAATCCGACTTCTTGCGGGAGATTTAGATCAGGAAGCATCTAACTTTTTCAGACCAACCGGAATGGGTCTATAACAGTTGCACAGTGTGATCGAAAGTCACCCATTGTCACCCAAAAGTCCCACGATTGAAGCAGCACACACTATCTAAAACCCAGTCCTCCAAGACGCACAAGCAGATCCTAGAGACCGGATACCCAAAAAAACAGCTGTATTTATGTCCGATTTGTAGAGCTGTTTTGTGTGAAAAACCTGACTCCATTACATCGGCAGAGTTGTATGTTTAACATGGGGAAAACATCTGGTTCCGACTTTTTTCAGAGTAGAAAACATCTGACTTTTCATGAACTTGGATGCTGTTACATTAGCCGAGTTTGTAAAATATCCGATTTTTGCGGCAAAATCAGGACATTTACAAATTTGGCTCCCATTACATCCCGGCCATTGTGTGTGTAGGGGAAAGCGCTGTGGAGAGAGAGGAGGAAAAAGAGACAACGGCAGAGAGAAAGAGAGAGTGAAAGAACCCCAGGCACCACCGGGGAGAACAGTAAATAAAGAAACGCGACATTTACCTAACGCAAATTTTGCCCATACTGTATGCTACTTGGCACAGACCCACATGCCTCTTGCGAGCATGGCAACTTTGTATATGCATGCAGCTACTGTATGACTTCATAAGTGAATGCATTTTATTGTTTGGGTTTTAAATTGTTGACAGCTCTGTATCAGTTCCTTTGTGTTCACATTTAGGGGCAGATGTACTAAGCCTTGTAGAGTGATAAAGTGGAGAGAGAGAAAGTACCAACCAATCAGACCCTAGCTGTCGTTTTTCAAACACAGGGCCTTATTCAGGTTTGTTAGCAAACCAAAATAGTTAGCAATTGGGCAAAACCATGTGCACTGCAGGTGGGGCAGATGTAACATGTACAGAGAGTTAGATTTGGGTGGGGAGTATTCAAACTGACATCTAAATTGCTGTGTAGAAATTATTTACCCTGCAGAGAAACAATATAACCAGGGCCGGTGCTAAGGTGTTCGGCGCCCTCCTGCAACCTATAATTTTTGGGCCTTTCTACAAATACAAATGTGACTGATCTCATCCTCAGTGCTGTAACTAGACATTTAGGTGCCCCCCCCCCCCCCCCCCCTCAAGATCCATCAATATACGGTCATAAAAAAAATTACCTAAAGTATAGGGTCGTAAAATAATTATGATGCACAGTAGTCTCCATTATTAAAAATTACACCACACAATAGTACCACTTATATACATTACACCAGGTAGTGCCCTTTATATTCATTACGCCAGATACAGCCCCCTTTTACATATTGCACCAGGTAGAGCCACTCACATTATTCCAGGTAGAGTTCCCTTTTACACTGAGCCAGGTAGAGTTCCCTTTTACACATGCCACTTCACATTACACCGTGCAGTAGTGTCCATTAGTCACATTACACCGCACAATAGTGTCCATTAGTCACATTACACCGCACAATAGTGTCCGTTAGTCACATTACACCGTGCAGTAGTGTCCATTAGTCACATTACACCGTGCAGTAGTGTCCATTAGTCACATTACACCGTGCAGTAGTGTCCATTAGTCACATTACACCGTGCAGTAGTGTCCATTAGTCACATTACACCGTGCAGTAGTGTCCATTAGTCACATTACACCGCACAATAGTGTCCGTTAGTCACATTACACCGCACAGTAGTGTCCGTTAGTCACATTACACCGCACAGTAGTGTCCGTTAGTCACATTACACCGCACAGTAGCGTCCGTTAGTCACATTACACCGCACAGTAGCATCCGTTAGTCACATTACACCGCACAGTAGCGTCCGTTAGTCACATTACACCGCACAGTAGCGTCCGTTAGTCACATTACACAGCACAGTAGCGTCCGTTAGTCACATCACACAGCACAGTAGTGTATGTTAGTCAGATTACACCGCACAGTAGTGTCCGTTAGTCACATTACACCGCACAGTAGTGTATGTTAGTCACATAACACCGCACAGTGTCCGCTAGTCACATTACACTGCACAGTAGTGTCCTCTAGTCACATTACACAGCACAGTAGCGTCCGTTAGTAACATCACACAGCACAGTAGTGTATGTTAGTCACATTACACCGCACAGTAGTGTCCGTTAGTCACATTACACCGCACAGTAGTGTCCTCTAGTCACATTACACTGCACAGTAGTGTCCGCTAGTCACATTACACTGCACAGTAATGTCCGGCTGGGCGGTCTTGAGCATGTGCAGAGGTGAACGCAGATCCAGCTGCGTATGCAGCGATCTGCGTTCATCTCTGAATGACCCCCTATGTCAGGTACAGCCTTCATTCCCTCCACAGTGCGGCCCCAATACCTGCAGGAGGTCCCGACTCGGGGGCGCTGCTCCTCCTCTCCCTTCTTCTCCGGTTTCTCGCAGGCTCCGTTACTCCACTGGCTCTGTAGGATGTTGTCAGTGACCCCGAGAGGGGGCGGGAGCGGATGCTAATTACTGATGAAGGGGCCCTGGTCCTCTGCACCCCCAACCCCCTCCCACCTTACTGGGCAGCAGCAGCAGCAGCTCTCATCTTGGCAGCACAGCACATGCTGCAGTGTGCTGTGGGGCAGAGAGGCTGCTGCTAATGTTATTGTTCCTGTATGGGTGGATGGGGGTATTGTGATCACAGTGATCACAGTCCCCCCTTGAATTGACCCTGGCTGGAGGGCTCAGGGGCTGAGTGCTGGGGTCTCAGGGAGCAGAGACTACACCTACCCTGCTCTGAACAGCAAATACTAAAAAAAAATATATCATAAAGGGGCGTGGCCACGGCTCCCGCGATTAGGCCACGCCCCCAACCCTCTAGGCAGCTGGTGCCGGGATGGCAGCGACGCTGTGTGTAGGCTGTGGGTGACCACACACTGCGTGCACACTTTCTGGGGAGGAGGAGGGGGAGCCGCGCTGCAAGCTGCCAGCTCCGCTTCCTGTCATCCAGGGTGACAGGCGCAGCGGCAGCTGGCAGCAGCAAGGGATGCAGAGCAGGGAGAGGCTGAGCGCCTCTTCAATTTGGCGCCTCTCTGCACTGCATCCCTTTGCTGAGCGGCTAGCGCCGGCTCTGAATATAGCCCACCCAAATCTAACTCTCTGTGCACGTTACATCTGCCCCACCTGCAGTGCAACATGAGTGATTCAGACCTGATCGCACAGCAGCCGTTCAGCAATATTATTATTATTATTATCCTGTATTTATATGGCGCCACAAGGGTTCCGCAGCGCCCAGTTACAGAGTACATATACCCATAATCAAAACAGGAAGACAATGACTTACAGTTGAAGACAATATAGGACAAGTACAGGGTAACTAAGCATAACTACACTAGTAAATGACAGAGATAAGTTCCAAGGTGGCCAAAAAACTGCAGGATTTGGGCAGTTGAGGATTATTAAAGTAAGAAAAGGATAAGCACATGAGGGACGAGGTCCCTACTCGTGAGAGCTTACATTCTAAGGGGAGGGACTATACACTGTGTATGCACCGCAATGTGCACGTTTGTCGGCAAACAACAGGCATAGCCGGTCAGCGACAGGCTGGTGCGAAAATTTCATTTGCACGGGCGTTCGCAAGGTGATTGACAGGAAGAGGCCATTTGTGGGTGGTAGCTGACCGTTTTCTGGGAGTGTCAGGGAAAACGCAGGTGTTCCCAAGCGTTTCCAGGGAGTGTGTGTGACATCAGCTCCAGACCCAATCAGCCTGTTCTCATCGCACTATAGGAGTAAGTCCTGGGCTGCGCACAGACTGCACACAGTAGAAAAATCATTCAATGGTGAGTGAGGTGCGAACAGATTTGCAGCTGTTCACTGACAGGGATTTTTAGTAGCTCGGCATACACATGTGATCGCACACTTGCATGGTGAATATACACTCTCCTTGCGCGGCGACTACCTGATCGCAGGACAACAATTTTAGCCACCCAGCGATCAGGTCTGAATCACCCCCTTGGTTTTGCACAGTCGCTTACTTTATTGGTTTGCTAACAAACCTGAATAACCTCCACATCCTGTAACATGGCCATTAGGAACTGATGGGTTGGTACTTTATCTCTCTCCACCTTATCACTTTCTAAGGCTTAGTACATCTCTTCCATCCTATGTTCTTATCTGGTCTTTCCACTGACCTGTAGATGCGACCTTGTTTCTCTGCTTTTATGTTAGAAAAGATTGTAGGGAAGGGATAGAAAGGAGAGATGTACTGGAGGAGGTCACACACAGAATGGAATTTCAATAATGTGTTTAATTGGAGTTACAGAGCCAAGAGGTGGAGCTGTACAGGGTCACAGATAGTCAGTGTCAGGGCTGAGGTACCAGGGGAGAGACATTCTGGCTATTGCTTATGAAATCACTCCAGTTTTCATGTAAATGTGTAGATGTAAGAGCCTATTTAAAGTCGGATTCATAACGCTCAGAATACATTTACATATCTGTGCCAAGGTACTTGGCAGCGAGGTTCCTTAACTGAAAATGAACAGAGGGACAAATGTTTGCATTATCAACTTTTATAAGAATAATTTGCTTTTATGTAAAAATGATTTTAGTTGCAAATCTCACCCGAAATAAGGTCCAAGTCAGACAAGGAAGTTGCAGTAATATCTGTATCATGAGCTAGGAGTTTTTCAAATGCATTTTAGCAGACCTGTGTCTCCTTTGGGGCTTTTCTGAACGACTCCAAACATCTTTCTGTAGTTATCAAAACGGGAAGCGGTTAGCATATCGCTGCTCAGGATCCCAGATGTCAGAATACAGACGCCGTGATCCCGATTTGTGGTGAAATACCGGTGGCATAGGCTTATCTTCCTCTGTGGGTGTTCACAACATAACCGTTCACCCCGCTGCCGGCATACTGGTGGCTGGGATACCGCTGTTTGCATACTGGCGGTCGGCATCCTAGTCACCGGTAATTCGGATGTTTTCCGTCAAAACTGTATGGCTCACTTTTACATACAAGCATATGTCTTCTATACTTGCCTACAGGTCAGACTGGCCCACAGGAGTAACCCCCAGTGGGTCCCACTGCCTGGGGCCCCACCTACTCCTCTAGGGATCAGATTACAGACTGTGCACTTGAATTACACATTATACCTACATACCTCCCAACTTTACAGTTATCAAAAGAGTGACACACGCGCGGCGAAGCCGCGAGCTCCCGAAAAAGGGGCGTGACCTAAGAAAAGGGGCGTGGCTTCACGAGAGGACCCGCAATCGCGAGCCATGCCCCCGTTTTCATCACTGAGGGGGCATGCCCAGCGCTCTGTGAGCTGCTGGCATGCCCCCTCTCCCTCTGAATCCAGTGAATAGACGCATGCGCACAGCGTCTATTCACCGCTGCGCAGCGAGACACAGAGACTCCCAACTGTCCCCCCCCCACCGCGGGACACTGCGGCCCGCGGGTGGGACAGCGGGATAGTCCCAAAAAAACGGGACTGTCCCGCGAAAATCGGGACAGTTGGGAGGTATGCACCTACAGTATGTTACATTATACTGCATAGGACTATGGTGTATTCTACAGTGCATTGCTTTTATTAATCTGGTACATTATCATGCATGCACTTGCAGTATTTACCAAATATACTATTTATACTATACTCTCTAATGGTTAGCCAAACCTCTATGATGGCTGGCCACATGGTCCCCTACCACTGCATTCCCCCAGTGGGCCCTTCACTGCTTGCCTACTCTGCCGGAATGTACGGGATAGTTCTGAATCTTGGGTGGCTCTCCTGGACATCTGGAAAAGTAAGCAAGTCTCCCAATACCCCCAAGTAAGGTGGGTGATCTGGGCAACTTGATGACTTGATTTGTGCTGAATTGCGCTCTCATGACACAATCATAATCATGCCTCGCACTACCCACGTGGACGCACCATGTCCCCTGCACCTCCCATCTGGCAGAAAGTAGGTATGATCTTATCTGTCTGCAAAGAGGCTCTTAAGCTACAGTAGGTACACACTGTGCAATAATTAGGCTGAGCACCCATGTGTACGCATGGCCTGATTCAGAGATGTCTTCAGTAGCAGTGGATCTGAGAAGATCCGTGTGTCACATTGGTTGATCAGAGGGTCCAGCTGTCAAGTCACTGACCTTGATACACCCCTCAAATGGCAGTAACATGTCTATATTTTGGATGCTCCTCAGTCGCTGCCAGCCCCTCCTGACAGGCTACGCTTCTCCCGTACTGCGACTAGAGTCACAGCAGCATCATGGCAAATGCGCATTGCGGCTCCAGTGCAGGGGCAGTAAACATTGGACAGTGAATTGGTCCAACATCTGACTCTGATATAGTCCCACAGCACACAGGAACAATTATCGTTTAAAAAACAGATCTGCTCATCTTTCCTTCTGCAAAATATTTATCCAAAATGAGCTGAGCTTGTACATGAATTGTAGTGTGAACATGACCTGTCCAGCAAACGGATAATTCACATCACATTTGACAATCTTTAGGACATTAATATATATTGTAAAGATAATTAAGTAGTGTGAAAACTGGAAATCGCCTGATATTAAGATTGATTCATCTCTTATAAAATCATAAAGACTAGAATCTTTTAGGGGTTCGGGTGGGGTGTGTTCAAACTGAAACCTAAATTGCAGTGTAAAGCAGCCAGTATTTACCCTGCACAGAAACAATATAACCCACCCAAATCTAAATCTCTCTGCACATGTTACATCTGCCCCACCTGCAGTGCAACATGGTTTTGCCCAATGTCTAACTTTTTTGTTTGCTCACAACTCTTCAGTAAACCCCTATGTGCCTGGAATATGTGCCCTGACTATGGGGCTAATTCAGACCTGATCGCTAGCAGGCGATTTTTGCACTGCTGCGATCAGATAGTCACCGCCTACAGGGGGAGTGTATTTTAGCTGTGCATGTGTGCGGTCGCATGTGTAGCAGAGCTGTACAAACTAATTTTGTGCAGTCTCTGCGCAGCCCAGGACTTACTCAACCGCTGCGATCACCTCAGCCTGTTTGGGACCAGAAAATGGTCAATTGATACCCACAAACGCCCTCTTCCTGTCAATCTGCTTGCGATCACCTGTGCGAATGGATTCTTCGCACAAACCCATCGCTGAGCGGCGATCTGCTTTCTACCCGTGTGACGCGTCTGCACAGTGCGGTGCATACGCATGCGTAGTTTAGACCTGATCGCCCGCTGTGCGAAAACGCTGTCAAAGTCAGAAAAATATCCCTATACACGCTGCCATATTTGCACCTCACGCTGGTCCGCGCTGCGCATGCGTGCGCTTTCCCGTGATAGCGCATACCCGCTGATGCGTGCACCCGCTCGCATCGGTATGCGTATTTACGGTAAAGAGTATGTAGTCATAGCGTGCGACCCAATCGTTACATATTTCCACAATTAACGTCGTTTATAGATCATGGTCCCTTTGATAGATTCTGAAAGTTTGGTTAATATAGAATGTCCCTGATCGGAGGAATCCCTCTTTGTATTGTAGGAAGGGTCTAACAGGAGTCATACAGTAGTGTTTGGTACCCATCGGAAGAGTATTTAAATAGCAATATTCCGGTGTTGGTTTGGAGCGTATTAATCGCTCGTGCGAATAGTTATGGACATAAGAAGTTTATGTCCATTACTATTATTTACTCTTACTCAGGTATGCGGCGGGAAACCTAGTTTCCCACCCACCTGAGCTGTTTGAAATCGTCACAGCCCACCTGTATGAATCACCCTATGACCTTTTGTTATAATGCGAAGCCGAATTCCTGCGTCCAATGGACAATGAGGTTGTAGGGACCATTAGATTGCATTGTGTGAGTAGCATAAAAGACGGGCCTGTGGCATCCAGCTTTGACTTCTCATCAAACGGTTCTCATTGCTGATAATCGGGAAGCTGGATGTCCAGAAGCGCTTGCGATCGTTACCCTTGTGCGTAAGTTTCTCTCCGTAATCATATTGTCTTACTGTGAGCCATTTCTCTCATCTCTACCTCTCTCTCTCTCTCTCTACTCTTTCTCTCGTATTTTTCCTTGATTAGATTGTATTGTATTTATAGTGTAGTTATTTGGTTAGGAAGTCTCTGTTATATTGTAGTGTATCATTTGTACTGTGATTCCTTTTTACAAGTATATTAGTTATAATACATTTAATAGGCTTTGGACCCTAAACAAGTATCTGTGTATTTTCTCATAGTGTTAAGTGTTCACAGAGCGTCGGTGACGCTCAAGCAGCTTTGTAGTTAATCAGGTTACACCAGGTTGCACTTACACATTGTCTCTACATAAAGGTATACTGTGTATCTCATTATTAAAGGTATAGATATCAAGGTATAGCGTTGTGAGCGTCGGCGCCGCTGGTGATCTCCTCGTGGTCTCGAGCGTCCGCTACGCCATAGCGAATCATTACGTTTGTCTGTAGCCAATAGTGTGCCAGTCTGTGATCTCTGGGCCGTGAGCGAACACGACGCTTGAGCGTCTCGCCTACGGCTGAGCGATCGTTACGCAAGTAGCGTACCCTAACGGTACTTCTTACGTAGTCAGCGTACAGTGTTCTAAGACCTCATAAAGGGTTATTTATACGATAAAGGAATACAGCTTTATCAATTGGGGGCCGTCCAGTCCTTCACATATCTGCACTAGGTAGATCAGCAGACATTATCCCTCAGCAAAGGGCGGGAGGTTGTCTCGTAGTGCTGGCGGGATAAGCGTCTGCTTCGCTTAGATAACGAGTGCTGAAGGAATCCGGGAACCGGAGGTAAGAACAAAACGCTAGTGTCTTTTAAAACTGTAATTTTTTTTCTTCTGTCTTGCGTACACGCACGCATACATATACATCTGCATTTCTTTTTCATCTGTGTATTTCATTTTTCGTATATCACTATCCTGTTTGCCAATTTTATAGTTGATAGAAAAGTGCTAAAAGAGACTTGCTGTTATTTCATAGTTTAAGAATAGAGGTAATAGTTAAAGTATAGACCAACACACGATTTGCCTGGGAGATAAGGCAAAGTCAGTGGGGTACGTGGTAGATGATCAAGGATCATCTACATTGATAAAAGTATAAATTGTGTTACGGTGGATCTTTGTTTTGCGTACACGTGTCCCTAACAAAAGACTTGTGTACGCAATCCAAAAGCAGACGCACGCAGCGTACATTACGCAACGGAGCGTCCGGTTACGCCCACGTAGCTCAAGTCACGATAAGTTGAATTAACGCAAAGGCGATAATTAGTGCAAAGCGGTAGATAACGCGACGCGGTAAATAACGCAAGTCTATTTTTGGAAAATCTGAAATTTAGTTTAACAGATCCTGCTCCTAATTGGTAACACAGCTGGGCTAAAGAAAATTTCTGCGCAGAAATAGATATAGAAACGAAAGTGTACATGTGTTGAGTGAGTGTGTTTTTATTATTACATAAGTTTATATAACTTAGAGGTTGAACCAAAAGGAAAGTCGGGTACTCGTCAGGAACATACGTGTAAGTGACATATACGGTGGCTAAGGAGGCATCCTTGGTTAAATAAAATATTTGAGCATTAGAGTATAGCGGACCACACAGACCAGGAGGTCATAAGGACAAAGAAGTCCGCTATAAAGGTAAGAGGCACAACCCCGGGGGTTGGTGCAGAACCCATATAGGCCATACAAGCTCTTGCTGAAGGAATTCGCAGCCGAAATTTTCGATTCCATTGATCTCTCAGTACATAACAAGTAGTGCTTATGTACTGAACGATTGTACCGCACGTCATTGTGTGCATTAGTAAACCTGACCAGTATCATTTTGCGTACAAAGGTCATAAACGCTAGTTGTACATTCTGACGTGATTTGTGTAATTTTTTATTTTTGGAAGGGAAGTTCGCTGGTCACTCAGGAACTATCTAACAACCCCACCTTTACTGGAAAGAGTAAGTGTCCTGCGGGTAACCCTCACATGTTCCAGTAAACAGAAGGTTTTTGGTAGGTGCCCTGTATCGAGTACGCCAGCACCATATCGGTGTGATCAGGTCGTATTGGTCGAGGTGGGCGAGTGAGTGGGGTACTCGGTAAACCGCCACCGCCGGCCTATTTTGAATAATTTGGTTTGCTGTAAGGGTTCGCTGAAGACCGTGATATAAAGATCAAAGGAGTAGTAAGCAACACCTGCAGATTATGGGGGCCAGTTGTTCAGGTAGGGGGCGATCAACCTCGGTTCGGGTTGATTCAGAAGACCGTCCAGTAGGATCGGCCAGGTACATAATGTGTGAGAAATACGGAAGTCACACAGAAGTTTTATGTGATGAATGGGAAAGAATGACTGTACATGATGGGGAGAAGTTCCCAAATATAGGCAGCTTTAGCCCAAAAGTGTTACAAAATTTAAGGAGGAGGATATGTCTCATTGAACCAACAAAGAGACGAAGTAAACATTATGATTATTTGCAGTTATGGCAACAGGAAGGTGAATTACAAAGAGAGTCAATTGACTTTTCTGACTCTTATCTTGAGAAGAGAGACATGGCATCAGGGAGGATTGTGGTTGCGGAGAAAAGCACAAGGTTGAACAATAAAAACGCTCTTAGCAACTGTAGTATAGATCATAAGAATAAGTGTAATAAATGTAACAATGATTATTGTAATGTTGTTGAATGTACAACTATTAACCTATGCAAGTTGCACCCCATGTCAAACTTCCCTCAGGAATACAAACAAGAAAGTGAGCCCAGAACAATGTCGGCACCTCTTCCAGAAGCCATCCTACAAGACATCCAGGTGGACACGATCAAATCGGTAAAGGCAATAATCAAACCCCCTAACGGAGGGTCAGGTGAGGTCGTGTCCACAGGTACGTACAATGTTTTATATCACGCACCAACATGGGAACCACATATTGTAAAACCAACACCAGATGATGTAGCTGAGTTCGATCCGGTCAGGGTGATTGCAGTCCCCAATGGGAAGACTGACGATCAGGGAATCATTTCCGTCAAGGACAGTGCAATGCACTGTCTTTGGTCCCGGACCGAATTGGGATCAATTATGTCTGAATTCCCTGATCCTAGGAAAGATCTAGTAGCCTGCCAAAGATTTATTAAAGAACTAGGAAACTCCACAGAACCCACCAACAAAGATTGGCGGATAGTGCTGAGGGTATGTTTGCCCTCCAGTGTTGACCCTGCGAAATTTATTGCTGATTGTAAATTAGACACGGAGGTACCTTGGACGGAGGAACACAATCAGGAATGTATTAAGCAGATCAACCGACAGTTGGAAGTACATTTCCCAGCCATTGTCGAGTGGAACAAAATTTTCTCCATAAGACAAAACGAAAGGGAAAGTACTTCCAATTATTTCCACCGGGCATTGCAGGACCTGACTAGGTATACGGGTATAGAAAACATTGAAACAAGCACACCATACAGAGAAGCAGCAGTATATGTGCTAATGAATGGTTTAAAGGATGAATTAAGTACAAGGGTACAGACCACCAACCCAAACTGGAGAGATATCTCGGTGGCCGCACTAAGAGAGGCCGTCATTAATCATGATCAGAATATCACCAGATACAGAGAGTCAATAAGTAACAAATT
The DNA here is from genome assembly GCF_028390025.1 of Pseudophryne corroboree. Classification (NCBI taxonomy): domain Eukaryota; kingdom Metazoa; phylum Chordata; class Amphibia; order Anura; family Myobatrachidae; genus Pseudophryne; species Pseudophryne corroboree. Next base: position 338,439,029 of record NC_086449.1, on the reverse strand, counting down.
AATAGCAACAAGTATACAGGCCCTAACCACAAGACCACCTCAACAAAAGCCCCACACCACTGCGAAAAATTTAAATCTGAAAGTCTGTTATAACTGCCAGGAGGAAGGTCATTATGCAAGAAATTGCAGGCCTAGAAGCACACACAAGGTATATACACCCCCTAGACAACAACATAACCATGATATCCAAGGAAGCAGGGAGGTACAGGGAAAGCGGTTGAGGGTGATGAGCATCCAAGCGTTTGAGGAGGCATCAAATCAGCCAAGACCCCAGTTCACTGACACTTGGAGAAAGCCAAGGGTTTGTTACCATTGTAGAAGAGAAGGGCATTACGCCAGCAACTGTAATAACCCACATAAAGTTAGACCCCCTAGACCAAGAAATGAGCAAAATTACAACACACACCATTATAATCAGAGATCAGATAGGAGGAATTTTGAGCCACACTCATGATATATAGTCAGGAAAGGTGAACATTAGGACTGATGGTAAGCCTGAGGTAACGGTTAATAAATTGGGAGGTCATTCACTGAAGACACAGGAATGACCAGGTGAAAAGTTGTAAATGTATTTGTGAAAAATGTTTTTTCTCTCTCTCTCTATCCCCATCTCTGACGAGTAGTGGTAAGAATTCACACATTGCATATCCACTTGGTCCTTGCAGAAGTCTACCAAACCCCAGCATGACCTCCGCCACAATGTATTTCTGGCCAGATACAGACAGTGGAGTAATGCAGGTGCTGGTGGGGAGGGACTGCTCAAAGAAACCATTGGACATGTAGATATGACAGCCTGACGATCTGACAATGTTTAAAAAAATGTTTGAAAAATGTTTGAAAAATGTTTTTTTTTTCTTTTCCTATTGTATTGTTGGTTATTGGAGATTTATGTAATATATATATGCATATGAAGTGTTCTCTCTCTCTTTTGTTTTTTGTTTTTCTCTCTCTTCTCACTCATGTTTTCACGTTTTAAAGATGGTATGTCACCCCTCAGTTGGACCAATGGTAATGCCAGATTTTTGCTCCTTACAGAAAGATCGCCGATTAGGAAGGAATATTGCATCACCAGAATGTTCGTTTGGAAGACTGAGAGACAGCACCTTTGAGAGGACAGCAGAACAAGAAGAACAACAAGACGAGAGAACTTATTATCGTAACAAGTTCTCTCCCCCTCAAACTGATTTCTTATACCCCCTTTACAAATTTCTTCTTTTCTCCTCCTGTAAGATGGACTTGCCCCAAGAGACTGTGATATGGATTTTCCTGTTGACCATGATGTTGACCAGAGCAGTCTGTTTCGGTGAGAGTACCAGCGAGGTCGAGAAAGGATCCAGAAAGGTCCTGATGACTGAGACGGAGGTGTAAATTTCCAATAGCAACCCAATCACCAAGCAAAGGCGAGTACCGGGCACGATCTAACAACCATGTTATTTGTAAACAATTGTGAAGGATTGTTAGTTCAAAAAGAAAACTGTATCTGTAGGCTCTGTGACAATGGTTGAGGATGGATGCATAAAGAAATGCCAATCCAGTTTTAATATCCATATGGACCGGCATCCATTGAGTGACTATCACTCCTTAGTGGGTAGCGTGTTAAATAAAACAGATTGTTGGGTATGCTCTCAAGTACCTCAAGGTCATAGCAAATCAGGGCTAGTACCATTTCCTTTAACGGTAAGGGAGGTACTTGAGCTAAAGGGTGGGAGACCGGTGGACAGGAGGTTTAATATCTCCAGCCCTCCTAGTTTGAAGCTCCACCAATACCATGTGGATAGGTCCCTATTATGTTTTAACATCTCCAATCCCCGAAAGCCGGGAAATTGGGAAGTATCATGGAGCAACCTTACCATGACCTTCTCGCATAGAGCAGATAGAATGCCTACAGATACAGAGCTTGTACGCCACATAGCCAGTAGAGGAAAATCTTTCCGGTATAGATACACCCTAGGAAATAGAATTACTAGAGTTGGAGAAGTATCACCAGGATACTGTGCACATATCGTACAGTCTGATACGTGCATTAAGCAGATGGAAGAATTAGGGTCAGGAGATTTCACCTGGAAGGTGTGTAATATGGTAATGTCTTTCTCCGTCCCATATGTTCTCCCCGATGATGCATATTTCATATGCGGGAGAAAGGCGTACAAGTGGCTTGCCCCAAACTCTGAAGGATTGTGTTATATTGGAAAAGTATTGCCTGAAGTGATGACTGTAACACATGACAAAATGAAAGACATACACCGTGGTGCCCAAGCTCCTTATACTCACACTCATTACGAGCACCGAGTTAAAAGACAACTGTCAGAAAGGTTAGAGCATCCGGCCTCTGACCTAATCCATGAATCCACCGGGATTCAGGTTCTGGTGGCGTTAGATTTCACTCGTACCGCTCGAGGAGTGATGAATTATAGATACATTTCCGCACTCGCCAATTTGTTAGATAATATCACTGAAATGTATGATGACACGTTTAGATACACTGGAAGAGAACTCCAAGCTTATAAAACAGAACTGGTACAGCATAGAATGGTTCTTAATTACCTCACAGCAGTGACAGGCGGATATTGTGTTACATTGGCAACGCAATACGGCGTGAAGTGTTGCACGTATATCACAAATAGCACCGAGGATCCGGTAGAGGTCATAGACCAAAAGATGGACGATATTCTCCAATTAAAGTGGGAATTTCGCCGAAAACACAATCTCACCCTTGCTGCTGTAGGTAATGAGCTGACTGGTTGGGTGTCATGGTTGAACCCGCGAAATTGGTTCTCCGGTTTGGGAGACTGGGCTCAAGGAGTCATAATGGATGTTGGAAAGTTTCTACTATGTATCTTAGGTGTTGTTATATTTATTGGATTGATATTTAGATGCGGGCAGGCTTTAATGAGGTGCCAACAAAGTACAAGAGTGATGAGCTTGAGGAGCGAGGAAACTGTAATTAACCTGGATTTGATTTATGACCCAATGATAGAAACCAGGATGTGATGAAAATGCGATTATACGGTCCGTTTCTTTCACCTGTTTTTCTGCTTTTCTCCAAGATAAAAAGACCCCCTTGGACGAGGAAGTTGACGAGACGCTATACAGACAACGGATGGACCAAAGAAGAAGTTTTGACCACTTGAGAAATGGACATTTGATGAACTTTGCCATGGATCCCCAGTTTCCCTAGTATTCTTAAACTTACGCTAGCCCAACATTTTTTTGTAAATCTGATGGCATTGACAAAGCTTATCGCTCATGCCTAACGAGCAAAACAGCGCAAAGAAGACGACTTTCAACTGATACCGAACAAAACTTCGACGACAGATGTACATTTACCTGACATAGAATATCATTGCATTTTCCATAAGTGTTCTTCATCTTCATCTCTACAACCCTCAGGTAATAACACACATAGTATAGGGAATACAGGCACAGATATCAGCAATCACATATTCCCCCATTCATGTATCATCAACTAAAATGTGCTCCCCATTTTGTTCAAAAGCCGAAAAGAGCTCGGTAAAGTTTGACAGCCCATCCACAGACCTGTACCACGGGATAAGAAGGAATTCAAATGTATACTTCGCAATACCTCGAAGCTTGATTTACAACACGTTCGGCACGATGATACATGACCCCCCCAAACATGGACTCATACACACATGCTTCTGCTATCTCACTAGGTCATACCCTTTTCACACCTACTCCTCTCTTCTTCCTTACCCAACCATGGAAATGAATTAACCCCTGACTTATATTTTTCTCCTTTTGAAATGTTTTAGAGGGTGGCAGTTATTATTGACTGCCAAAGGGTGGACTGTCAAAGTCAGAAAAATATCCCTATACACGCTGCCATATTTGCACCTCACGCTGGTCCGCGCTGCGCATGCGTGCGCTTTCCCGTGATAGCGCATACCCGCTGATGCGTGCACCCGCTCGCATCGGTATGCGTATTTACGGTAAAGAGTATGTAGTCGTAGCGTGCGACCCAATCGTTACATATTTCCACAATTAACGTAGTTTATAGATCATGGTCCCTTTGATAGATTCTGAAAGTTTGGTTAATATAGAATGTCCCTGATCGGAGGAATCCCTCTTTGTATTGTAGGAAGGGTCTAACAGGAGTCATACAGTAGTGTTTGGTACCCATCGGAAGAGTATTTAAATAGCAATATTCCGGTGTTGGTTTGGAGCGTATTAATCGCTCGTGCGAATAGTTATGGACATAAGAAGTTTATGTCCATTACTATTATTTACTCTTACTCAGGTATGCGGCGGGAAACCTAGTTTCCCACCCACCTGAGCTGTTTGAAATCGTCACAGCCCACCTGTATGAATCACCCTATGACCTTTTGTTATAATGCGAAGCCGAATTCCTGCGTCCAATGGACAATGAGGTTGTAGGGACCATTAGATTGCATTGTGTGAGTAGCATAAAAGACGGGCCTGTGGCATCCAGCTTTCACTTCTCATCAAACGGTTCTCATTGCTGATAATCGGGAAGCTGGATGTCCAGAAGCGCTTGCGATCGTTACCCTTGTGCGTAAGTTTCTCTCCGTAATCATATTGTCTTACTGTGAGCCATTTCTCTCATCTCTACCTCTCTCTCTCTACTCTTTCTCTCGTATTTTTCCTTGATTAGATTGTATTGTATTTATAGTGTAGTTATTTGGTTAGGAAGTCTCTGTTATATTGTAGTGTATCATTTGTACTGTGATTCCTTTTTACAAGTATATTAGTTATAATACATTTAATAGGCTTTGGACCCTAAACAAGTATCTGTGTATTTTCTCATAGTGTTAAGTGTTCACAGAGCGTCGGTGACGCTCAAGCAGCTTTGTAGTTAATCAGGTTACACCAGGTTGCACTTACACATTGTCTCTACATAAAGGTATACTGTGTATCTCATTATTAAAGGTATAGATATCAAGGTATAGCGTTGTGAGCGTCGGCGCCGCTGGTGATCTCCTCGTGGTCTCGAGCGTCCGCTACGCCATAGCGAATCATTACGTTTGTCTGTAGCCAATAGTGTGCCAGTCTGTGATCTCTGGGCCGTGAGCGAACACGACGCTTGAGCGTCTCGCCTACGGCTGAGCGATCGTTACGCAAGTAGCGTACCCTAACGGTACTTCTTACGTAGTCAGCGTACAGTGTTCTAAGACCTCATAAAGGGTTATTTATACGATAAAGGAATACAGCTTTATCAACGCGGCCTAGCAATCAGGTCTGAATTACCCCCCATGTCATTCAGACCCGGTCACTGATGCGGGCCGCAGCGCAGTTTGCAGATGGAAGCAAATTGCATGCGTAGCGGTTGCACGACCCCACACATTGTGGTTGCATCCCCGATGGAACGACTGATATGTGATTGACAGTGGCGGACGTTCGCGGGGTGGCGGGCCGGACCGAATGGAGGCGGACCGGGACCATTTTCAGGGCGGCTTCATGATGCCACACGCAGCCGCCCCATTTAAAAAAAATGGTGGCCTACCGCCTGACAGCCTAGCCAGGGGTCAACCTGGCATGCCAATGGCGGCCAGCGATGCGATCGTAGTTCAATTGTGATCGCATAGCTGAGTAAGGGAAGACCCCCTGCAAAGGCAGTCGGCCCGCCACCATTTTCTCCGCCACAGCTTCGCATCCTTTTCCGACGTCATGCCCCTGCAAAGCCGCCCACGACAGCCCCGCGAATGCCTCTGTCCATCAATCAGGCAGAGGCGTTCTGTGCTCGAGCACTGGGCCTAAGCCAGGGAGAATCGGATGTCAGTAGCGTCTGCTGCTGAATAAGGCCCAATGTGCGATGTCGGTCTTCACAAGTTTTCGACAAATTGGTCAGAACATAGCAACTTGCGACTATTGCTTCAAATTGAATTTCCCCCAAAAGTAATTTAAAAAGTGCAAAAGTAGAGGTAAATCACCACAAAAATACAGCTTTTTTATGCTGTGCTCCTGCTTTTAGGATAAGCACATCTTCTTTTATGAGGAAACACACAATTAGCAGGTTCAGAATGTTCAGCTGATAAAAGGAGTAGTGCAGATGAAAGCTGTTCCCTCCTAAATAAGACATGACTCAGAGATGTAGCTAATGCGGGTTGGGATAGATTTGCCAGGGGTCGGGATACCGGCGGTCAGAATACTGACTGCAGCATCACAATGCCAAGAATCGCGACAGGTGGAAGATACGTATACTTACCTTCACCCAATGGCCCCCTAAACCTACTTCAAACAGCCTAAACACAACTCCCCCCCTCCCCCTAACCCTTCCTGGTGGTGCTTAAACCTTACCCCCCCTTCCCGCAGCCTAAACCTAACCCCCCTTCCCCCCCCCCCCCCCCACACACACACACAAACACACACTCCTCGGCTTATTTCTCCTGTGGGACGGCACACGATCATTCGGGATCCCGGTAGTCGGCTTGTGACACTATTTGGGATGCTGATGTCGGCATTCTGAGTAGTGTCGAGATCCTGCATTGGCTTTGACTGCCGGGATCCTGATCCTGACTAAAGTAGAGATGTGTGGGTGGTGACTCACGTTTTCCCGCTTTGCTCAGATTCCAACACAAGGCAAAACATGATCATCCCGGCGTCGGATTATGGATGGATCCCACTCCTGAGCCACCCCCCACTCCCCCATTTGGTTAATGGCAGTTGTGGCACTGAAAGGGTTAACCCCCATGCTGCTGTGTCATCTTTTAAAGCCCCAACCAGCGATAGGTGCCAAATTTGAATGTAATGCTGGTGCTAGGTGCCGTATGGATAGTAATATGCAATTTTATACTTTGATGTGCTGTGTTCCAGACCCCCAACGACAACTTTTTATGGTTTCCTGTGTCCCCCTGACCACCTCCTGTGTCCAGAGGAATCTGATCGGAGACCTTGTTTGCCCATCTCTGAAGCTCGGTTTCAGGCTAGAGATGGTGAGCTGAGTCTCTTAGCAAATTACTGGAATATGGTTTTGGAGTAACCTTCCCTCACTCCAGACATGCCAGCACCTAGGCTCTTCCCAACATGGCAGATGGCTTTAGGCACAGTGATGTGACCACTCCCCACTGTCCAATGGGGACAATCTTAAAGGTGATCATGACTTGGAAATGCAAGACACATGCACTTAACTTGATTGGATAAAGACCACGGGCCGATCAAGATAAATAGGAGGCCTGAGTGCCTCAAACTGTATACCTAATGGGACATCAAAAAGTATTAAACTGCTGTAACATATATACTGTATGCTGTATCCCCCTTTCAAAAGGATAGGTGTCTTTTATAAGACTATTTGAGCAATTAACATCTTGCTTTCAAGATGACTGCCTTTCATCTTGTGACCAACAGGAAAACAACATTTGCAGTCCCATTCTCCGTTTGTTCTGGGTTGAGCCCAGCATCACCAAGCTCTATCCTCTCCCAGTTGCTGTGCAGGGCCTGGTCAACGATCAGTGACAAGTGGGGGTCAATCGATGCCAGTCATGAGGTGTGACAGGAGCATATCCACACGTACGTAGCAGCAATCGGTTCCAAGTGTCAGTGATAGTGTGGTGGTGGCAATAAAATACCCGCTCACTGAACAGTGGGTGGAGTCCGTAACAGACAGTTACTGACATTAAGAGGGAATCCACTATTGGCTCAGGTCCCATGACACCCAAAACCAGTCTGTGATCGCTTGGAGCGGGCAGTGAGAAACATCCGTCACACAGATTCTGGCTATGCTGGATGCTGGGCTGTGCTGTCTCCATACACTACTGTGTCCATACACTCCCACCAGTGGCTGCTGCTATGTCCATCCAATCCAAATATAAGTGGTGTGACTCCACAGTGTCATTCGTGTAAAAAGTAAAAAAAAAAAAAAAAAAAAACTTTAAAAAAAGTTTTAAAAAGTTTATATGATAGGTTTTTTTTGTACAAATAGTGTGTGCAGTACCCCTCTGCATTTGTTCACATACATGTAAGCATATGTATATATGGGTAACGATCAGCTGAGAGAAGAGCAGGAGCAGCAACAAAATACTAGTGCTGCAGCTGCTGCCAGTGCCACCAGTTATGACAATGGGTGTAGTACGGGTGACCGGCGGGGTCACCTTACCGACGCCGGGATCCCGGCAGCATACCGACGCCGGGATCCCGGCGGGGAGGGGCGAGTGCAGCAAGCCCCTTGCGGGCTCGCTGCGCTCGCCACGCTGCGCTCGCCACGCTGCGCTCGCCACGCTGCGGGCTCGGTGGCGACCTGCGGTCGCCACGGGTTCTATTCCCACTCTATGGGTGTCGTGGACACCCACGAGTGGAAATAGTCCCTGTTGGTCAGCATGCCGACCATCGGGATAGTGAGCCGTCGGGCTCACGGAGGAGGTCATGTGACTGTCGGTCAGCCGACCGGCGGTCACATGACTACCACCCATGACAATACTAGTAGTCAAAAAAAAATTTTATTCTATTATTTGCACTACTTCTTCTGTACATTGGGCCTAATTCAGACCTGATTGCAGCAGCAAATTTGTTAACTAATGCGAAAAACCATGTGCACTGAAGGGGGGGGGGGGGGCAGATATAACATGTGCAGAGAGAGTCAGATTTGGGTTTTGTGTGTTCAAACTGAAATCTAAATTGCAGTGTAAAAATAAAGCAGCCAGTATTTACTTTTCACAGAATCTTTATAACCCACCCATGTCTAACTGTCTCTGCACATGTTATATCTGTCCCCCCTCCAGTGCACATGGGTTTGCCAATTAGCTAACGAATTTGCTGCTTTGATCAGGTCTGAATTAGGCCCATTGTACTCCACTGCGATTGTTCGCATACATTTAAGTACTGCTATACCCTGCAGTTTGAGTTGTTATTCGAAAAAAAGTAGTTTTATATATATATATATATATATATATATATATATATATTTATTTCTCATACGTCCTAGAGGATGCTGGGGTCACATTAGAACCATGGGGGTATAGACGGGATCCGCAGGAGACATGGGCACTTTAAGACTTTGAAAGGATGTGAACTGGCTCCTCCCTCTATGCCCCTCCTCCAGACTCCAGTTCTAGAATTGTGCCCAGGCAGATTGGATGCACTCTAGGGGAGCTCTACTGAGTTTCTCTGAAAAGACTTATGTTAGGTTTTTTTTTTTCAGAGAGGACTGCTGGCAACAGTCTTCCTGCTTCGTGTGACTTAGGGGAGAGAAGTATGACCAACTTCTGGTGAGTTCAATGGCGCTGCTTCTGGCTGACAGGACACCATTAGCTCCTGAGGGTGATGATCGCTGGGCGCTCCCGGATGCTCACTCCCGCAGCCTGCCGTCACCCCCTTACAGAGCCAGAAGTCAGAAGACAGGTGAGTAGCAGAAGATCAGAAGACTTCTCCAGTGACGGCATTCTGAGGTACCGCGCAGCGAGCGGAATGCTGCGCGCCATGCTCCCACACATACACAGCCACTGCAGGGCGCGGGGGGGGGGGGGGGCCTCCCTGGGCAGCATAAATCCTCATTAAAAGTTAACTGGCAGGAGGGGGCATTAGGCACTGTTCTAACCCTCGCCAGTATAATTATTTGTTTAATTTGAGCGGGACAGAAGCTTCTTCCTCACTCTCACAGCTCACTGCTTGGCGCCATTTCCTCTCCACAAGGCTGCAGAGACGCTGGTCCTTCCTTACAGGGGGGGTGGGGGGGGGGGGCGCCCAGTACATGTTGGTGCAGTATATTGGCATTTAGAAGCGCTACAGGTCGGAGGCATTTTTTAGTGTTTTCAGAGTTGTTAGTTTGGCGCTGGGTTGTGAGCTGGCAAATCCTCTCTGTGTCCCTCTGACAGACTTTACTGTGGGTCTGTCCCCTATAAGCCTGGTGTGTCTGTGGGTGTTTGGTACACATGTGTCGACATGTCTGAGGCTGAGTGCTCTTCCCAGGGGGAGGCTGTATTAGGGACGCAGACGACTGTGGGGGTGACCCGCCGACTTCTGAATGGGTGAATATCTTGAATGCGAATATGGCTCTTATCAGTAAGAGATTAGATAAGTCTGAGTCTCAGACCCAGGCGTGGAAAAAAATCTGTGGAGGATATGTTATTGCAAGTCCAGGACCCCTCGGGGTCGCAAAAACGTTCTTTTGCCCAGTTGATGCACACTGATACCGACACGGACACTGATTCCAGTGTCGGCTATAGTGATTCCAGATTAGATCCAAAATTGGCAAAGAGCATTCAGTACTTGATTGCGGCTATTAAAAGATGTATTACATATCACTGAGGACCCTGCTGTTCCTGATAAACGGGTCTGTATGTATAAAGAAAAGAAACCGGAGGTGACGTTTCCTCCCTCTCATGAACTGAACGCTCTTATTTGAAAAAGCCTGGGAAAACTCTGACAGAAAGTTTCAAATCCCCAAAAGGATTCCGGTTGCTTATCCTTTTCCCACTGAGGACAGTAAAAAGTGGGAGTCACCCCCCATTTTGGACAGGGCCCTGTCACGTTTGTCTAAAAAGGTGGCACTCCCAGCACCGGGCACGGCGGCCCTTAAGGATCCAGCAGATCGTAAGCAAGAAACTATGTTAAATCCATTTATACGACCACGGGTACGTTGCTCAGACCTGCCATTGCATCTGCGTGGGTGAGTAGTGCTATTGAAAAGTGGGCAGATAACTTGTCATCTGATATAGATACGCTGGATAGGGATAGCATCCTCTTGACGCTGGGTTATATCAAGGACGCTGCAGCATACCTAAAGGAAACTGTGAGAGATATTGGCCTTTTGGGATCAAAAGCCAATGCCATGGCGGTCTCGGCTAGGCGAACATTGTGGATTCACCAATGGAATGCTGATGCAGACTCCAAGAAAAAAAATGGAGTCTCTCCCATATAAAGGTGGTGTCTTGTTTGGGGATGGCCTCGATGATTTGGTATCTACGGCTACCGCGGGTAAGTCATCTTTTATGCCTTATGTTCCTCAGCAACAAAAGAAAACGCACCACTATCAAATGCAGTCCTTTCGGCCCAATAAATACAGAAGAGGGCGAGGCTCTTCCATCCTTGCTAGTAGAGGGAGGGGAAGAGGTAAAGGATCAACAACCTTGTCGAGTTCGCAGGAGCAGAAGTCTTCCCGTGCTTCTGCCAAATCCACCGCATGATGCAGGGGCTCTCTTGCGGGAGTCCGCACCGGTGGGGGCACGTCTAAAACTCTTCAGTCAATTCTGGATTCGTTCGGGCCTAGACCCGTGGGTTTTACAAATAGTGTCCCGAGGGTACAAACTGGAGTTTCAAGACGTTCCCCCTCGCCGATTTTTCAAATCTGCCTTACCAGTTTCTCCTCCGAACAGGGAGCGAGGCTATACAAAAGTTGTTTCAGAATCAAGTCATTATCCTGGTTCCGCCATCACAACAGGGAGAAGGCTTTTATTCAAGCCTTTTCGTGGTCCCGAAGCCGGACGGCTCGGTCAGGCCAATCCTAAACCTGAAATCCCTAAATTTCTACCTGAAGAAGTTAAAATTCAGAATGAAATCTCTCAGGGCAGTGATCTCCAGTCTGGAGGAAGGAGATTTCATGGTTTCGGTGGACATAAAGGATGCCTACCTACATGTTCCCATTTATCCTCCGCATCAGGCTTACCTGAGATTTGCGATTCAGGAATGTCATTACCAATTTTAGACGTTGCCGTTTGGTCTATCCACGGCTCCGAGGATTTTCACCAAGGTGATGGCGGAAATTATGGTTCTCCTTCGCAAACAAGGCGTCACTATTATCCCGTACTTGGACGATCTCCTGATAAAGGCGAGATCCAGGGACCAGTTGGTGCGAAACATTGCACTCTCCCTGACAGTTCTTCAACAGCATGGTTGGCTCCTAAACTTGCCAATGTCGCAATTGCTACCAACAATGCGATTGTCGTTTTTGGGAATGATACTGGACACAGAACTTCAGAGAGTTTTTCTTCCAGTGGAAAAGGCTCTGGAGATCCAGAGTCTGGTCAAACAAGTTCTGAAACCAGCAAGATTGTCAATCCATCAATGCATTCGGTTGCTGGGGAAGATGGTTGTGGCCTACGAGGCCATTCAGTTTGGCAGGTTCCATGCCAGAGTGTTCCAGTGGGACCTGTTGGACAAGTGGTCCGGGTCCCACCTACACATGCACCGGAGGATAATCCTGTCTTCCAAGACCAGGGTCTCACTCCTGTAGTTGCTGCACAGCTCTCACCTCCTAGAGGGGCGCAGGTTCGGGATCCAGGACTGGATCCTAGTGACCACGGATGCAAGCCTCCGAGGCTGGAGGGCAGTCACGCTGGGAGAAAACTTCCAAGGAAGATGGTCAAGTCAGGAAACTTGTCTCCACATAAACGTTCTGGAGTTAAGGGCCATTTACAACAGCCTTCTGCAAGCGGAACATCTTCTTCGAGATCTACCCGTACTGATCCAGTCGGACAATGTAACAGACGTAGCGTACATAAACCGTCAGGGCAGAACGAAAAGCAGAGCAGCAATGGCAGAAGCCACAAGGATTTTCCGCTGGGCGGAAAAGCATACAAGTGCTCTGTCAGCGATCTTCATTCCAGGAGTGGACAACTGGGAAGCAAACTTTCTCAGCAGACACGATCTCCATCCAGGAGAGTGGGGCCTCCACCAAGAAGTCTTCGCAGAGGTGACAAGTCATTAGGGAGTTCCTCAAGTAGACATGATGGCATCTCGTCTGTCACGATCCGGGTATCTGGACGCCATTTCTTACCCATCAGATGCCTCCTAAGGCTGGCTCAGCGCTCCAGGACCGGACCCCATCTGTTATCCTAATGTTCACATTCCTGCATCCTCTCCTGTCTCTCTGAGACGCTGTCACAGTAACGCCTTATTACATCTGGCATGGCGTCTCCCGCGGCCTCCGCCGCCGTCCCTGAGCTTCTGCATGCAGAGTGTCAGAGTGGCGATTACGTCAGCCGCGGCCTCCGCTGTGTCCGCGTGGTTGGATGTGCACTTGTCAGCCTGGCGTCTCCTGTCTCCAGTGGCCGGCGCCGCCATTACTGTTTTCATTACCACATGGATTACAAACCAAACTTCCCTCCAAGTGTCTGCATGGGCGCAGCCATCTTGGATTCTGTCAGCTGATCATTTCCTCCAATCTGTTGTCAGTATTGTTAATCTGCATAATTGCCTAGCCAATCCCTTCCTTGCTGCAGGTATAAATACACTGTGCCTGAGCAAGGAAGGCGTCAGTGCTTTGGTTGTCAAACCTAGTTCCTGTTTGTCTCTCTCCTGTGATTGTCTTCCAGGTTCCAGCTCCTGTCTCAAGACTTCCACCATAGAGACCCGCACCAGCATTCCACCTGCGGTGTAGCCTGACTCTCCAATCCATTGTGGATTCATCTGTTTCCAGCTACAACATTACCTGCTTCCAGCTCAGCTTCCAGCAGAGTACAGCTTCCCTTAAAGGGCCGGTGTCCTTTCTACACTTTACCACTCTCCACCGGTATTATTATTTCTCCGCTCTCAAGTTCTACATTTCAGTTCATATTTCATCGCTCCCAAGTTCATTTATTATTTAACTGGTTCCAGCCAGTATCCACTCCGTGCTAACAACAGTCTGGTTCCAGCCAGTATCCACAGCAGCTGTTTTATCTTCAGCAACCCAGCTTTTCCTGGAACACCAGCTGGCACAATCCTGGGTTATCTCCATTGCTACAGTCGGGCCTGGTAAGGACTTTCCATCTAGAAGATCATAAGAACTATCTCACACTACCAGTGCCCTGTGGCTCCTGCCATCCTGTAGTACCCAGGAACTGTATTTATTCTTTGCTGACTTTTACGTTTTCTTTTACTGCTGCTGTGTTGCGGAGTTGTCATAATAAACATCATTGACTTTTATCCAAGTTGTCGTGGTCACGCCTTCGGGCAGTTATTATTCATGTTACTTACATGTCCAGGGGTCTGATACAACCTCCCAGGTTCCGGTACATCTCAGCCCCTACAACTGAGGCTGCCTCCCGTCAGCTCAGGCCCTCAGTTGTGACAGTAAGCACTGACCTAATGAATCCAGCCGGAGACCAGGATCAAGCGGCCAGGCCGATGCAAGAACTGGCAGCCCGACTAGAACATCAGGAGGCTGCACAGGGCCACATCATCCGCTGTCTCCAGGATCTCTCTACTCGGCTGGATGGGATTCAGACAACTCTCCGTGGATCAGGCGCGTCTGGTGCGTCAACCACAGTGACTCCAGCTATAACCCCACCCACCTTACCCATTTCTGCTCCACGTCTTCATCTTCCAACGCCAGCAAAATTTGACGGATCACCAAGATTCTGCAGGGGATTTCTCAACCAGTGTGAGATTCAGTTTGAGCTACAACCTGGCAATTTTCCCAGTGACCGTACAAAAATTGCCTACATTATTTCTCTTCTCAGTGGCTCAGCCCTTGATTGGGCATCACCGTTATGGGAGAGGTCCGACACCCTGCTATCTTCCTACACTGCCTTCGTGTCAACATTCAGGCGCATCTTCGACGAGCCAGGCCGGGTAACCTCAGCTTCATCCGAGATTCTCCGTTTACGCCAGGGGTCACGTACTGTAGGACAATATCTGATACAGTTCCAGATCCTGGCATCCGAACTGGCATGGAACGACGAGGCCCTGTATGCTGCATTCTGGCATGGCTTATCTGAGCGTATTAAAGATGAGTTAGCTACCAGAGACTTACCTTCTAAGTTAGATGAGTTAATATCACTCTGCACGAAAGTTGATTTACGTTTCAGAGAGAGAGCAACTGAGCGTGGAAGATCATCTGCTCCAAAATCTTCTGCTCCTCCTCCTCGTCAACTGTCACCATCTAAAGATGAGCCCATGCAACTTGGCCGTTCCCGTTTAACTCCTGCTGAGCGCCGAAGACGTCTCTCCGAGTTTCTCTGTCTCTATTGTGCAGCTCCGTCTCACACCATTAATGCCTGTCCCAAACGTCCGGGAAACTCCAAATCCTAGCTCGCCAAGGAGAGGGCCGGCTAGGAGTAATGATCTCCTCTCCATCTCCTCAAGATTGTAATCTCCCAGTCTCGCTTCAAGTTGCTCAACGTTATCGGAACGTCATTGCCCTCCTTGATTCCGGAGCAGCTGGGAACTTTATTACCGAAGCCTATGTTAAACGGTGGTCCCTACCCACCGAGAGACTTCCTTCGTCCATTTCTTTAACTGCCGTGGATGGCAGCAAAATTTTTGATGCAGTCATTTCTTTAAGGACTCTACCAGTTCGTCTGAGAGTGGGAGTTCTTCATTCCGAACTTATTTCTTTTTTAGTGATTCCAAGAGCCACACATCCTGTGGTCCTGGGCCTTCCATGGCTCCGTCTTCA
Source organism: Pseudophryne corroboree (assembly GCF_028390025.1). NCBI lineage: Eukaryota > Metazoa > Chordata > Amphibia > Anura > Myobatrachidae > Pseudophryne > Pseudophryne corroboree. The sequence continues at coordinate 338,423,740 of NC_086449.1, read as the reverse complement.
CAATCCTACAATTGATTGGACGACTACGCAAATCCTGGCATGGGGTTCCTCCTGTGCTGAGACATGTTTGTTTAAAGTATTGCCTGTCTGTTCTTCCTCCCCCAGGTCGTCTGATGTTCCACCTCCTCCATATCAAGATTTCACGGATGTGTTCAGTAAAGCTTCTGCTGATATCCTTCCTCCTCATAGAGAATGGGACTGTCCGATTGATCTCGTTCCAGGGAAGGTTCCACCTCGAGGCCGAACTTATCCGTTGTCTCTGCCTGAGACGCATTCTATGGAGGAATATATTAAAGAGAACCTAGCAAAGGGGTTCATTCGACCTTCTTCTTCTCCAGCCGGCGCAGGCTTCTTTTTTGTAAAAAAGAAAGATGGTGGTCTGCGGCCGTGCATCGACTACAGAGGTTTGAACGACATTACCATCAAGAACCGTTATCCTTTACCCCTGATTACTGAGCTCTTTGACAGAGTTAGCGGAGCTACCATCTTTACAAAGCTGGACTTGCGAGGTGCATACAATCTCATCCGGATCCGTGAGGGTGACGAGTGGAAGACCGCCTTTAACACCCGTGACGGACATTATGAGTACCTCGTCATGCCCTTCGGATTGAGCAATGCTCCAGCTGTCTTCCAGCATTTTGTCAATGAGATCTTCAGAGACATTCTATACCGTCATGTCGTGGTCTATCTAGACGATATCCTCATTTTTGCCAACGATTTAGAGGAACATCGTTTTTGGGTTAAAGAGGTTCTGTCCCGTCTCCGTGTCAATCATCTCTATTGCAAATTAGAAAAATGCGTCTTTGAAGTCAAGTCAATTCCGTTTCTAGGGTACATTGTGTCCGGTTCCGGACTAGAGATGGATCCTGAGAAACTACAAGCAATCCAAAATTGGCCGGTACCCTTAACCCTCAAAGGGGTCCAGAGGTTCTTAGGGTTCGCCAACTATTACCGAAAGTTTATACGAGACTTTTCCACCATTGTGGCGCCTATTACTGCTTTCACTAAGAAGGGTGCTAACCCGTCCAAGTGGTCTGAAGAAGCCATGCAAGCATTTCATCTTTTAAAACAAAGGTTCATCTCTGCGCCTGTTCTGAAACAGCCTGACATCGACTCTCCTTTCATCTTAGAGGTGGATGCCTCCTCCGTTGGAGTAGGAGCGGTGTTATCTCAGAGGGCTAAAGATGGCCATTTACACCCTTGCAGTTTCTTCTCCCGGAAGTTCTCCCCAGCTGAGCGCAACTATGCCATTGGCGACCAGGAGTTGCTAGCCATCAAGCTCGCTCTAGAAGAGTGGAGGTATCTGTTGGAGGGAGCTTCTCATTCAATCACCATACTTACAGACCACAAGAACCTTTTATACCTGAAGGGCGCACAATGTCTCAACCCTCGTCAGGCCAGATGGGCACTTTTCTTTTCCAGGTTCGACTTTAAACTCCAGTTCTGTCCGGGCTCTCAGAATCGCAAGGCCGATGCCCTTTCCCGCTCATGGGAGCAAGAAAATGAGTCAGAGTCTTCAGACAAGCATCCTATTATCAATCCGTTGGCATTCTCCACGGTAGGGATGGACTCTACGCCCCCATCAGGGAAAAGTTTTGTGAAGCCGATGCTAAGGAAGAAGCTCATGCATTGGGCCCATGCTTCCCGTTTTGCCGGACATACAGGTATCCAAAAAACCCTGGAGTTTATCTCTAGGTCCTATTGGTGGCCAACTCTGAAAAAGGACGTCTTGGAGTTTATTGCATCTTGCCCAAAGTGTGCCCAACATAAAGTATCCCGCCAGTCGCCTGCGGGGCAACTGGTTCCACTATCCGTTCCCCGTCGACCATGGACCCACTTGTCGATGGATTTCATTACAGACTTACCCATGTGCAACAAGTTCAATACCATCTGGGTGGTAGTTGACCGGTTCACCAAGATGGCACACTTCATTCCTCTCACCGGTCTTCCGTCAGCTTCCAAGTTGGCTCAAGTATTCATACAAGAGATCTTCCGACTCCACGGTCTTCCTGAAGAAATTATCTCAGATCGAGGAGTTCAATTCACAGCCAAATTCTGGCGAAGTTTATGTCAAGTCCTCCAAGTCAAGCTAAAGTTTTCCACGGCTTACCATCCTCAGACCAATGGTCAAACCGAGAGGGTGAATCAGGACTTGGAGGCCTTCCTCCGCATCTATGTGTCCTCCTCTCAAGATGACTGGGTTCAATTACTTCCCTGGGCTGAGTTCTGTCATAACAACCAGTATCATTCTTCATCTGCTTCAACACCATTCTTCACTAACTTTGGATTCCACCCTAAAGTTCCTGAGTTCCAACCGCTTCCAGCAACTTCTGTTCCCGCAGTGGATATCACCTTGCATCAGTTTGCCAATATCTGGAAGAGCGTACGATCAGCTCTGCTCAAGGCATCGGTCAGGTACAAGAAGTTTGCGGATAAGAAGCGTCGAGCAGTTCCTGCTCTCAAGGTGGGTGATCGGGTATGGTTATCTACGAAGAATTTGAGGTTAAGAGTTCCCAGTATGAAGTTTGCACCTCGCTATATCGGTCCTTTCAAGATTGAACAAGTCATCAATCCTGTTGCTTACAGACTCCAGTTGCCTCCCTTCTTAAAAATACCCAGGACATTCCATGTTTCCCTGTTGAAACCGCTGATCTTGAATCGGTTTCATTCCTCACTTCCTCCAACTCCGAAAGTCCAAACTCAACGAGGCGTTGAGTATGAAGTGGCCAAGATCCTGGACTCACGTCACCGGTACGGTCAACTACAGTATCTTATTGACTGGAAGGGTTACGGCCCTGAGGAACGTTCATGGACCAATGCTTCTGATGTCCATGCTCCTGCCTTGGTCCGGAGATTCCATTCCAAGTTTCCTCAAAAGCCAAAGAAGTGTCCTGGGGCCACTCCTAAAGGGGGGGGGTGCTGTCACGATCCGGGTATCTGGACGCCATTTCTTACCCATCAGATGCCTCCTAAGGCTGGCTCAGCGCTCCAGGACCGGACCCCATCTGTTATCCTAATGTTCACATTCCTGCATCCTCTCCTGTCTCTCTGAGACGCTGTCACAGTAACGCCTTATTACATCTGGCATGGCGTCTCCCGCGGCCTCCGCCGCCGTCCCTGAGCTTCTGCATGCAGAGTGTCAGAGTGGCGATTACGTCAGCCGCGGCCTCCGCTGTGTCCGCGTGGTTGGATGTGCACTTGTCAGCCTGGCGTCTCCTGTCTCCAGTGGCCGGCGCCGCCATTACTGTTTTCATTACCACATGGATTACAAACCAAACTTCCCTCCAAGTGTCTGCATGGGCGCAGCCATCTTGGATTCTGTCAGCTGATCATTTCCTCCAATCTGTTGTCAGTATTGTTAATCTGCATAATTGCCTAGCCAATCCCTTCCTTGCTGCAGGTATAAATACACTGTGCCTGAGCAAGGAAGGCGTCAGTGCTTTGGTTGTCAAACCTAGTTCCTGTTTGTCTCTCTCCTGTGATTGTCTTCCAGGTTCCAGCTCCTGTCTCAAGACTTCCACCATAGAGACCCGCACCAGCATTCCACCTGCGGTGTAGCCTGACTCTCCAATCCATTGTGGATTCATCTGTTTCCAGCTACAACATTACCTGCTTCCAGCTCAGCTTCCAGCAGAGTACAGCTTCCCTTAAAGGGCCGGTGTCCTTTCTACACTTTACCACTCTCCACCGGTATTATTATTTCTCCGCTCTCAAGTTCTACATTTCAGTTCATATTTCATCGCTCCCAAGTTCATTTATTATTTAACTGGTTCCAGCCAGTATCCACTCCGTGCTAACAACAGTCTGGTTCCAGCCAGTATCCACAGCAGCTGTTTTATCTTCAGCAACCCAGCTTTTCCTGGAACACCAGCTGGCACAATCCTGGGTTATCTCCATTGCTACAGTCGGGCCTGGTAAGGACTTTCCATCTAGAAGATCATAAGAACTATCTCACACTACCAGTGCCCTGTGGCTCCTGCCATCCTGTAGTACCCAGGAACTGTATTTATTCTTTGCTGACTTTTACGTTTTCTTTTACTGCTGCTGTGTTGCGGAGTTGTCATAATAAACATCATTGACTTTTATCCAAGTTGTCGTGGTCACGCCTTCGGGCAGTTATTATTCATGTTACTTACATGTCCAGGGGTCTGATACAACCTCCCAGGTTCCGGTACATCTCAGCCCCTACAACTGAGGCTGCCTCCCGTCAGCTCAGGCCCTCAGTTGTGACAGTGTCTCAACAAGAAGCTTCAGAGATATCGTTCCAGGTCGAGAGACCCTCAAGCAATAGCAGTGGATGCACTGATGACACCGTGGGTGTTTCAGTCGGTGTATGTATTCCCACCACTTCCTCTCATTCCAAAAGTTCTAAAGGTCATAAGAAGAACAAAGATTTGGGCGATCCTCATTGTCCCAGACTGGCCAAGGAGGGCTTGGTATCCATATCTTCAGGAATTACTCATAGGAGATCCCTGGCCTCTTCCTCTGCGCGAGGACCTGTTACAACAGGGCCGTGCGTGTATCAGGACTTACCGCGGCTACGTTTGACGGCATGGCAGTTGAGCGCAAAATCCTAGCCCGTAAGGGTATTCCCAGTGAAGACATTCCCACACTTATTCAGGCCAGAAAAGGGGTAACGTCTAAACATTACCACCGTATTTGGAGAAAATATGTTTCTTGGTGTGAATCCAAGAAGGCTCCTACGGAAGAGTTTCAGCTAGGACGTTTTCTCCATTTTCTACAGGCAGGTGTGGATGCGGGCCTAAAATTGGGCTCAATTAAGGTACAGATTTCAGCCTTATCGGTTTTCTTTCAGAAACAATTGGCCTCCCTTCCAGAAGTTCAGACTTTCGTGAAAGGCGTGTTGCACATCCAACCTCCATTTGTGCCTCCAGTGGCACCATCGGATCTTAATGTGGTGTTGCAGTTCCTTCAATCACATTGGTTTGAACCTTTACAGAAGGTGGAGTTTAAGTTCCTCACTTGGAAAGTGGTCATCCTGTTGGCCTTGGCATCTGCAAGGCGGGTGTCTGAGTTAGCGGCCTTGTCTCACAAGAGCCCTTATTTGATCTTCCATGAAGATAGAGCTGAATTGAGGACACATCAGCAATTTCTACCGAAGGTGGTTTCCTCTTCCCACATGAACCAACCTATTGTGGTGCCTGTGGCTACTGACGCTTTCGCTGAGTCAAAGTCTCTCGATGTGGTCAGAGCTTTGATGATTTATGTCGCCAGAACGGCTCAGATTAGGAAAACAGAGGCTCTGTTTGTCCTGTATGCTCCCAACAAGATTGGATGTCCTGCTTCCAAGCAGACCATTGCGTGCTGGATCTGTGGTACGATTCAGCGTGCTCATTCCACGGCAGGATTGCCATTACCGAAATCGGTGAAGGCTTATTCTACTAGAAAGGTGGGCTCGTCCTGGGCGGCTGCCCTGGGGTTCTCGGCGTTACAGCTATGCCGAGCAGCTACTTGGTCAGGATCAAACACTTTTGCTAAGTTTTACAAGTTTGATACCTTGGCCGATGATGACCTCAAGTTTGGTCAATTGGTGCTGCAGAGTCATCCGCACTCTCCCGCCCGTTCTAGAGCTTTGGTATAACCCCATGGTTCTAATGTGACCCCAGCATCCTCTAGGACGTATGAGAAAATAGGATTTTAATACCTACCGGTAAATCCTTTTCTCTTAGTCCGTAGAGGATGCTGGGCGCCCGTCCCAGTGTGTACTGTATCTGCAGTTATTAGTTGTGGTTACACACATGTTGTGTTACGTTTATTGTCAGCATGTTGCTGTAATTGTTCATGCTGTTGGCTTGTGTTCTGTTGAATGCCACGTTGTGCGGCATGCTTGAGGTGTGAGCTGGCATGAGTCTCACCTTAGTTTAACAATAAATCCTTTCCTCGAAAGGTCCGTCTCCCTGGGCACAGTTTCTATAACTGGAGTCTGGAGGAGGGGCATAGAGGGAGGAACCAGTTCACACCCTTTGAAAGTCTTAAAGTGCCCATGTCTCCTGTGGATCCCGTCTATAACCCCATGGTTCTAATGTGACCCCAGCATCCTCTACGGACTAAGAGAAAAGGATTTACCGGTAGGTATTAAAATCCTATTATATATAGACAATCAGAATGATCCAGCACTCCAGCAGGCCCTTAACTGCAATAATCCTTGCTCACGGTGCCCTCCCCAGATGCAAGCAGCCTCCAATACATCCATCGGAAGGAGACGGCACCCAGAAACTTGCAAAGTGATAAACGGGTGTAGTTTAATGCATCTACGTTTTGGGGGCATAACCCCGTTGTCAGGATAACAGTGAATAATACACAAACAATTTAAATACCTGTACAGCATTGAGTCCTCCCGCCACCTCTATCCACGCTGCCCGGCTTCCGGATACGTCACGTCCGGCCCACCCGGATGTGACTGTCTCTCGGCCTGTCCAGCAAGCGTGTGGGGGCTGAAAAAGAGTAACCATGGCAACATATGTAAAACATCACTTAATGATACGAGCATGTATAACATGTGTCAAAACTTCATCAAGCTGTGAAAAACACATAGGTAAACTCTCATTATGAATAAACAAACAAGACAATATAGACAGACAACAAATATACCTGAATACATGCAACACAAATGACGATGATAACGCAATCCATTAGTACTCGTCACTATCTGACCCTGTGTGATTATTAATCACTAGCTATACACTCTGACCCATCACGGGAGTGTTTGAGTGAGCTTTATTCTAGACGTCTGAGTGCCGCCGCACGGCCTACATATTTGTGCCATCTCCGACCAGGAGAGTGGCAATTGGAAGGCATTGACGCAGATCATTATTGCAGATGGGGAGTGCCGGCTCCACGAACTCTTGTATATATATCTATATATATATATATATATATCTATATATATATGTGTATGCATGTATATTGTTCTACTGTCTATATGGATAACGATCAGTTGAGATAAGAGCAGGAGCAGCAACCAAATACTAATGCTGCAGCTGCTGCCAGGGCCACCAGTCATGCCAATACTAGTCCTTTAACGTCATCTACTAAAGCAGATGACCTATGGCTTAAAGGGTATAAGGGCCTAATTCAGACCTGATCGCAGCAGCAAATTTGTTAGCTAATGGGCACAACCATGTGCACTGCAGGGGGACAGATATAACATGTACAGAGAGCATTAGATTTGGGTGGGGTGTGTTCAAACGGAAATCTAAATTGCAGTGTAAAAATAAAGCAGTCAGTATTTACCCTGCACAGAAACAAAATAACCCACCCAAATCTAACTCTCTCTGCATATACTATATCTGCCCCCCCCCCCCCTTGCAGTGCACATAGGGCCTAATTCAGGCCTGATCATAGCTGCAAATTTGTTAGCAGATGGGCAAAACCATGGGGGTCATTCCGAGTTGTTCGCTCGTTATTTTTTTTCCGCAACGGAGCGATTAGTCGCGAATGCGCATGCGCAATGTCCGCAGTGCGACTGCGCCAAGTAAATTTGCTATGCAGTTAGGAATTTTACTCATGGTTTTTTCTTCGTTCTGGTGATCGTAATGTGATTGACAGGAAGTGGGTGTTTCTGGGCGGAAACAGGCCGTTTTATGGGTGTGTGCGAAAAAGCGCTACCGTTTCTGGGAAGAACGCGGGAGTGGCTGGAGAAACGGAGGAGTGTCTGGGCGAACGCTGGGTGTGTTTGTGACGCCAAACCAGGAACGACAAGCACTGAACTGATCGCAGATGCCGAGTAAGTTTGAAGCTACTCAGAAACTGCTAAGAGGTGTGTAATCGCAATTTTGAGAATCTTTCGTTCGCAATTTTACTATGCTAAGATTCACTCCCAGTAGGCGGCGGCTTAGCGTGTGCAAAGCTGCTAAAAGCAGCTTGCGAGCGAACAACTCGGAATGAGGGCCCATGGCCCTTATTCCGAGTTGTTCGCTCGCAAGCTGCTTTTAGCAGCATTGCACACGCTAAGCCGCCGCCTACAAGGAGTGAATCTTAGCTTAGCAAAATTGCGAACGAAAGATTCTCAAAATTGCGAATAGAAATTTCTAAGCAGTTTCTGAGTAGCTCGACACTTACTCTGCCACTGCGATCAGTTCAGTCAGTTTCGTTCCTGATTTGACGTCACAAACACACCCAGCGTTCGCCCAGACACTCCCCCGTTTCTCCAGCCACTCCCGCGTTTTTCCCAGAAACGGCAGCGTTTTTTCACACACTCCCATAAAACAGCCAGTTTCCGCCCAGAAACACCCACTTCCTGTCAATCACACAACGATCACCAGAACGAAGAAAAAACCTTGTAATGCCGTGAGTAAAATACCAAACTTCTTAGCAAATTTACTTGGCGCAGTCGCAGTGCGAACATTGCGCATGCGCAGTTTGTGGAAAATCGCTGCGATGCGAAGAAAAAGAACGAGCGAACAACTCGGAATGAGGGCCCATGTGCACTGCAAGGGGGGCAGATATAACATGTGCAGGGAGAGTTAGATTTGGGTGGGGTGTGTTCAAACTGAAATCTAAATTGCAGTGTAAAAATAAAGCAGCCAATATTTACCCTGCACAGAAACAATATAACCCACCCAAATCTAACTCTCTCTGCACATGTTATATCTGCACCCCCCTGCAATGCACATGGGGGGTCATTCCGACCTGATCGCACGCTAGGATTTTTCGCTGCGCTGCGATCGGGTCAGAACTGCGCATGTGTATGCACTGCAATGCGCAGGCGTGTCATACGGGTACAAAGCAGATCGTTGCTGAGCGATGGTTTTAACGAAGATTCCATTCGCACAGCTGATCGCAAGGAGATTGACAGGAAGAGCATACCTCCCAACTTTCATCCTGCATGAAGAGGGACATTGGCGCGGCGCAGCCGCTCCCCCCTGCCGGAAAAGGGGGCTTGGCCTCCGGAAAGGGGGCGTGGCTTTGTGGGAGTGCCGGTTTTCGTCACTGAGGGGGCATGGCCAGCGCTTTGTGAGCCGCTGGCATGCCCCCTCTTCCTCTGACTACAGTGAATAGACGCTGAGATGAAAATGGTAGGTTTGTGAGAGTTGCTGAATGTGTGGTCTGAAGTAGAGGCAGGAGTCCAGGATTACTCGAAGACATTGCACTTGGGGGCTAGAGGAGATAGATGTGCCATCAATAGATAATGAAATTGTGGGACGTGAGGTTGTGCGGGAGGGTGGGAGTGTGTGGGAGGGTGGGAAGATAACCAGCTTAGTCTTAGAGATATTACGTTTTATGATAACCCTGGGACATCCAATAAGAGATAGCAGAGAGACAGTTGGAGATATGAGTGAGGAAGGGGGTGAGGTCAGGGGAGGAAATGTAGACTTGAGTATCATTAACATAGAGATGATATTGGAAGTCAGAAACTAATGAGTTCACCTAAAGAGCATATATAGAAAGAGAATAGGAGAGGACCAGAGCCTTGAGGAACACCAACAGTTAGTGGGAGTGGGGTAGGGGGGGGGGGGGGGGGGGTCATGAGAAGAGATGGAGAAGGAACTGTCAGAGAGTAGGAGGACAGCCAGGAGAGTGCAGAATCATGCAGACCAATTGAATGAAGGATTTGCAGGAGAGAGTGCTCCACAGTGTCAAAAGCAGAATGGAGGTCATTGCATACCTTTGTGAGGGCAGTTTTAGTGGAGTGGAGAGGACAGAAGCTAGACTGGAATGGGTCAGGAAGTGATTTGGGAGGTAGTAAGGCAGTAGTAGACAATATGCTCAAGAGTTTGGTGGCAAAAGGAGGAGTGAGATAGGTCGGTAGTTGGAGAGGGTGTTTGGATCAAGGCAGAGGGAACCGTGCCCGTTGAGAGGGAAAGATTGAGACCGTAGGTAAGATGGGAACAAGCAGAAGTTTTCCTCCTGTGTAACACCTGAATAACTCCAGGGGCCGGATGTAATGGCTTGCAAGACGAATAAAGCTTAGAGACCACGGCCGAACGCATACATTTTTTTAAAGCAGCTAACGATTACAAGGCAAAACCAACCAGGTTTTGCCTTGTAAATGTTTACTGCTTTAAAAATAACTGTACGAGTTCGGCCGGAGTCTTGGAACTCCAGCCGTCTCACAAGCAAGCGATGGTGCACTGATGGCGGACTGTTCATAACCACCGATGCAGTTACACCACTCGCAAACACTGAAAGTGGGCCACTCAGGGCTTGTACTCTCTGTCTCACTCTGGTGTACAAGGGGAAGAATATTATTGCTTCTGCTGTACCGAGAGTGTTCCTATTGCAGACACAGCCGCATCCTCCTCCGAATCAGGCTCATAATACAAAAAGATACTGCTAGGTTAATTGCCTTGAAGTGTATATGGTGGGAATGTAGATTGTAAGCTTCAAGGGGTAGTGACTAATGTGAATGACTGAAATAATCTCTGTAAAAAAGCACTGCGGAATATGTATATGCTATGTAAAGATTTGTAGGTTGAAATTATTTAATTGATATGAGTGCCTGCTTTTATTATATATAATAAACTGTCAGTGAGACACACTTTGCGCCTTCCAGTCACACTCAAGTCTTCTGATGAGCCCAGGTGCTGGGGAATGTGGCCACGGGGGGGCGTTCACCACGAACTATGGTTGTATTAGTCACAACGACGACACTGCATTCCCAGGCACCTACACGGACTCAAGCCTAGGTAATATGTTCAGTAGATGTTATTTTATTCTAAACGCTTTTTTTTCTGTAATAGTGTATTTTTAATTATGTAATGGCCCCCATACATCAGCAATAAATTGCTAAAAATTTCCTGATTCCCTGATGGCTAGGTCGGGGAATCTGGAATATTAAATACGTAAACAAATTCCCAATTTCCCGATCCCGTTTTCGGTTGGCATTTTTAACATGTTTAATTTCCCCAATTCCCTGATGAATCGCTGATCCTTGCTGGCCGCGAATCTGCTGAGGTATGGGGCCCATTAGGCTTTTGATGTTTTCAATAACAATTTTAAAAATGTTCATAGACGTATCAGATAAAAGTAACATTTGCTGATTGCTAATATACAAACTCTCAAGACAAATTTACAGATTTTTACAGATTTTTTTGCCTCCCTCTTGATTATGCTTTCTTTTTTAGAACGAAAACTTAAACAATACAGGCAAATGTCTTTCAAACTAAAGTACTATGTAACAGATACCAAAAGTTCTGTGTTATTTGGGAAATTGCCAGGAAAAACTTCAAAGGAAAATATTTAAACCATGAATTCATGGGAATGAGTAAATTACACTTAGCAATGTCTATTCTCAGCCTCTATTTCAGTCACATTCCATTACACTATAGTAGAGCAGCAGCAGTACAACTTCAGGCATCTAACCAATATCACGCTAGTCTTAAACCCAACCACAAATGTACAGTAATCTCTTAACTGCTACAGTAAGGGACAAAATGGGCCCAATTCAAGTTGTGTATTCTTACACTGTGAATGATCCAAAAGTGTCTCAACATAACATCTTATATCCAACATTAACCACAGTGCATAGTGCAAATACCTTGTCACTATAAACCACTTCTGCAGAGACCTACTATACAGTGGTGTATCTATAATGGGTGCAAAGTGTGTGATGCACACAGGCCCTGGGTCCCACATCGCACACCCTGCACCCATATTCTTCAATACTTACCTCTCTGGAGTCTCGTGTTAGCAGTGGCAGCTCTGCAAATTCACTGGGAAAATGGCCGCCACACCGTCATTTTGTGCATGCAAAGCAGGTATATAGCCGGGATCCGGTCTGAAGATCGACACGTCTAGGTCGACAATGTTTAGGTCGACCACTATTGGTCGACAGGCACTAGGTCGACATGGTTTCTAGGTCGACATGGCTTCTAGGTCGACAGTACATTTACAGAGGAGAAGGTCCTAACAGAACTTTCACAACTAAAAGTGGATAAATCAATGGGACCAGATGGGATACACCCAAGGATACTCAAAGAGTTAAAAGATGTGCTGGTTACACCATTAACAGAATTATTTAACCAGTCACTAAATACAGGTGCTATTCCAGAGGACTGGAAAAGAGCAAATGTAGTTCCACTGCACAAAAGTGGAAGCAAGGAAGAAGCAAGTAACTACAGACCAGTAAGCCTTACATCAGTAGTGGGGAAAGTAATGGAAAAACGGGTGGTAGTCATGTGACTGCCGGTCGGCTGACCGACAGTCACATGACCTCCTCCGAGAGCCCGACGGCTCACTATCCCGATGGTCGGCATGCCGACCAACAGGGACTATTTCCACTCGTGGGTGTCCACGACACCCATAGAGTGGGAATAGAACCCGTGGCGATTGCAGGTCGCCACCGAGCCCGCAGCGTGGCGAGCGCAGCGAGCGCAGCGAGCCCGCAAGGGGCTTGCTGCACTCGCCCCTCCTCGCCGGGATCCCGGCGTCGGTATGCTGCCGGAATCCCGGCGTCGGTAAGGTGACCGGCGGTCAGGAGACCGCCGGTCACCCGTACTACACCCTGGAAAAACTATTAAAAGAAAGAGTTGTGGAATATCTTAAATCAAACCACTTACAGGATCCAAAACAGCATGGATTTACTGGTGGTAGATCATGCCAAACAAATCTTATTGACTTTTTTGACTCTGTGACAAAAATAATAGATCAAGGGGGAGCTGTAGATGTAGCATATCTAGACTTTAGTAAGGCATTTGACACTGTCCCACATCGCAGACTGCTAAATAAACTTGAAAGCGTGGGGGTGGATTATAAAACAGTTAAATGGATAAGAGCCTGGTTGCAGGATAGGAAACAGACAGTTGTAGTTAATGGAGTGCAATCTATGGAGGGAAATGTTACCAGTGGAGTACCCCAGGGATCTGTACTTGGTCCAGTTCTCTTTAATATCTTTGTTGGTGACATTGCAGATGGTATTGTAGGGAAAGTATGCCTTTTTGCAGATGATACAAAGATATGCAACAGGGTAGACACACCGGGATGGGTAAAACAAATGATTGATGACCTAGGTAGGCTTGAGAAATGGTCAAGAACGTGGCAGCTACAGTTTAATGCTAAACAATGCAAAATCATGCACTTAGGTCTAAAAAACCCAAAGGCTAAATATAGTATCAAGGGTACTATAATGGAAACTACTGAGGAGGAAAGGGATTTAGGAGTCACTATTTCAAGTGACTTGAAGGCAGGAAAGCAATGCAACAAAGCAATGAGAAAGGCAAGTCAGATGCTTGGTTGCATAGGGAGAGGAATCAGTAGTAGGAAAAAAGAAGTGATAATGCCACTGTATAGGTCATTGGTGCGGCCCCATCTGGAATACTGTGTCCAGTTCTGGAGACCATATCTCCAGAAGGATATAAATACATTAGAGAGTGTACAAAGAAGGGCAACTAAAATGGTGCATGGCCTACATCACAAAACGTACCCGGAAAGGCTAAAAGATCTTAACATGTATAGTTTGGAGGAGAGAAGAGAAAGGGGGGACATGATAGAAACTTTCAAATATATCAAGGGTCTTAACAAAGTTCAGGAGGGAAACATTCTTCAAAGGAAGAGAAATATTAGAACTCGAGGACATACACTGAGACTGGAGGGGGGGAGGGTCAGGGGAAATTTAATGAAAAATTACTTCACAGAAAGGGTAGTGGATAAGTGGAATAGTCTTTTATCAGAGGTGGTAGAGGCTAAGACTGCAGAGCAATTTAAACATGCTTGGGATAGGCATATGAATATCCTTGACAAACAAAGAGGAAGGGGGGTGCAAATCCCCACCCCCAAATTCCCTTCCGCACACTGAAAATTACCTGTAACCATCCCTGAATCTATCTGGTAATAAAATTCAGAGAATTTGTCACAAATGTTTGCAAACACATGTTTAAGCTGCTGGCCACTTCACGGCTTCTCTGATACAGCAGTCCTAACTACTTAATAGCAGTGCCCACATTGGGCCATGTAATTTGTCACAGTACGCCTCATGATAAAGGTCAATACTAAAACATTTCCTGACAGAGAGCTAACTTACCAGGGAGCCACCCCCAGGATCTCCCATTGGCACTACAAGGAACAGCATGCCTTCCAAATGCTGCTCCCATTCAATGCCTCATGCTCACAAGCAGACAAACAATTTGGAAGCTGCTCAATCATACCTGGAGATAATTATATATCAGGTGCTGGAAGGGGGAGGGGTCATAGACAGACAAACAAAGAGGAAGGGGGGTGCAAATCCCCACCCCCAAATTCCCTTCCGCACACTGAAAATTACCTGTAACCATCCCTGAATCTATCTGGTAATAAAATTCAGAGAATTTGTCACAAATGTTTGCAAACACATGTTTAAGCTGCTGGCCACTTCACGGCTTCTCTGATACAGCAGTCCTAACTACTTAATAGCAGTGCCCACATTGGGCCATGTAATTTGTCACAGTACGCCTCATGATAAAGGTCAATACTAAAACATTTCCTGACAGAGAGCTAACTTACCAGGGAGCCACCCCCAGGATCTCCCATTGGCACTACAAGGAACAGCATGCCTTCCAAATGCTGCTCCCATTCAATGCCTCATGCTCACAAGCAGACAAACAATTTGGAAGCTGCTCAATCATACCTGGAGATAATTATATATCAGGTGCTGGAAGGGGGAGGGGTCATAGACAGACAAACAAAGAGGAAGGGGGGTGCAAATCCCCACCCCCAAATTCCCTTCCGCACACTGAAAATTACCTGTAACCATCCCTGAATCTATCTGGTAATAAAATTCAGAGAATTTGTCACAAATGTTTGCAAACACATGTTTAAGCTGCTGGCCACTTCACGGCTTCTCTGATACAGCAGTCCTAACTACTTAATAGCAGTGCCCACATTGGGCCATGTAATTTGTCACAGTACGCCTCATGATAAAGGTCAATACTAAAACATTTCCTGACAGAGAGCTAACTTACCAGGGAGCCACCCCCAGGATCTCCCATTGGCACTACAAGGAACAGCATGCCTTCCAAATGCTGCTCCCATTCAATGCCTCATGCTCACAAGCAGACAAACAATTTGGAAGCTGCTCAATCATACCTGGAGATAATTATATATCAGGTGCTGGAAGGGGGAGGGGTCATAGACAGACAAACAAAGAGGAAGGGGGGTGCAAATCCCCACCCCCAAATTCCCTTCCGCACACTGAAAATTACCTGTAACCATCCCTGAATCTATCTGGTAATAAAATTCAGAGAATTTGTCACAAATGTTTGCAAACACATGTTTAAGCTGCTGGCCACTTCACGGCTTCTCTGATACAGCAGTCCTAACTACTTAATAGCAGTGCCCACATTGGGCCATGTAATTTGTCACAGTACGCCTCATGATAAAGGTCAATACTAAAACATTTCCTGACAGAGAGCTAACTTACCAGGGAGCCACCCCCAGGATCTCCCATTGGCACTACAAGGAACAGCATGCCTTCCAAATGCTGCTCCCATTCAATGCCTCATGCTCACAAGCAGACAAACAATTTGGAAGCTGCTCAATCATACCTGGAGATAATTATATATCAGGTGCTGGAAGGGGGAGGGGTCATAGACAGACAAACAAAGAGGAAGGGGGGTGCAAATCCCCACCCCCAAATTCCCTTCCGCACACTGAAAATTACCTGTAACCATCCCTGAATCTATCTGGTAATAAAATTCAGAGAATTTGTCACAAATGTTTGCAAACACATGTTTAAGCTGCTGGCCACTTCACGGCTTCTCTGATACAGCAGTCCTAACTACTTAATAGCAGTGCCCACATTGGGCCATGTAATTTGTCACAGTACGCCTCATGATAAAGGTCAATACTAAAACATTTCCTGACAGAGAGCTAACTTACCAGGGAGCCACCCCCAGGATCTCCCATTGGCACTACAAGGAACAGCATGCCTTCCAAATGCTGCTCCCATTCAATGCCTCATGCTCACAAGCAGACAAACAATTTGGAAGCTGCTCAATCATACCTGGAGATAATTATATATCAGGTGCTGGAAGGGGGAGGGGTCATAGACAGACAAACAAAGAGGAAGGGGGGTGCAAATCCCCACCCCCAAATTCCCTTCCGCACACTGAAAATTACCTGTAACCATCCCTGAATCTATCTGGTAATAAAATTCAGAGAATTTGTCACAAATGTTTGCAAACACATGTTTAAGCTGCTGGCCACTTCACGGCTTCTCTGATACAGCAGTCCTAACTACTTAATAGCAGTGCCCAAAGAATTAGGGTTCAAAAAGGGTTGAGATTACATA
This sequence comes from Pseudophryne corroboree, assembly GCF_028390025.1. Classification (NCBI taxonomy): domain Eukaryota; kingdom Metazoa; phylum Chordata; class Amphibia; order Anura; family Myobatrachidae; genus Pseudophryne; species Pseudophryne corroboree. Next base: position 338,407,515 of record NC_086449.1, on the reverse strand, counting down.
AGGATAAAAAAAAAGGGGCAGACTAGATGGGACAAGTGGTTCTTATCTGCCGTCAAATTCTATGTTTCTATGTTTCTATGTAAACGGTCAACATGACTTTTTAAAAAAAAAAATCTTTTTTTGAACTTTTTCATACTTAACGATCCACGTGGACTACGATTGCGAAGTGAGTCATGCGAGGGGACACGGTGCATTAATTGGACTTCCCGGTCACTGTACGGAGAAAACGACACGAAAAAAACATGAAAAACTCATGTCGACCTTTTGAACTGTCGACCTAGACCAGGGGTGGGCAATTATTTCAGCTGGGGGGGCCGCTTAACACTTCCAGTGAATAGTCGAGGGCCACACACAAAATATCTTGTAAATCGGGACTGAACTGCGCATGCACCGCAGTCCCTACCCCCTTCCCCTGAACCTATATAGCAGCCCCTACCCCACTCCCCCTCCCCTGAATCTATATAGCAGCCCCTTTCCCGCCACCTATATAGCAGTTTTTATCTTCCCTCCCCACCCTCCCGTGAACCCATATTGCAGCTACAGATCCATTTCAGGTACTGGCTGGGCAGGGGGTTTACCTTTTTTTCACAGTGGAAGATGATCCACTGCCTGATCCCCGCAGCCCGTGCTTCACGGAGTCGCTGCTGCTGCCCGCTGTCCGGAGTCACTGCTGCTGTCCGCTCCCCGGAGTCATTGCTGCTGCTCGCCGCTCCTGCTCTGGCTCCGCCCCCCGTGCCGCCTAGCGCATGACATCACAGAGGAAATCCCGGTCAGCAGACCCTGTGACGTGACCGGGATTTCCTCAGCGGCGCCGTGTCTGGCAGCAGTGTAGCGCAATGACAAGCGGCTCAGCCAGTCGGGCCGCTTGTCATTGCACACTGATGGGAGACAGCGGGCCAGGCATGATCGGTTCGCGGGCCGCAACCGGCCCGCGGGCCGCATGTTGCCCACCCCTGCCGTATACTGTAGTGAGCCTCAGTGACCCCCTTACACTGAAGACAGCATCAGTGAGCCCCTTACACTGCAGACAGCATCAGTGACCCCCCGTGCAGTGCAAACAGCGTCAGTGACCCCCACGCACTGCAGACAGCGCCTGTGACCCCTGCGCACTGCAGACAGTGCCAGTGAGCCCCGCGCACTGCAGACAGCGCCAGTGACTCACGTGCACTGCAGACAGCACCCGTGACTCCGTGCTCTGCGGACAGCATCTATGACCTCATGCACAGCCTTTGTGACCCCCGCACACTTCGGCCATCATTAGTGACCTCCATTGCTCCAGACAGTACTAAACTCCTATCCTTTAGTCTCGTAATAAGAAAACATCTATAGCAGTAAGGAAGCAGTTACAACACTATTAATGTTACTCCTTACAGCAGCCCCTCCAGTGCATCCATGCTGAGCTCCTGGCTCCTGTCCCTCCTCCCAGCACTCCATGCGGCTCCCCCACTGGTAACCCCGTCCTGTTGCTGGACACCTGCACGTCTCCTCCAGCACTCTCCTTTTTATTTTGTATCCCGCAGCGCAGCAGAGGGGAGAGGAGAGGGTGCGCCCTCTAACCTCCTCAGCGCCTGGAGCTCACAATCCACTGGAGCCGCCTTTCCTACGCCCCTGCTGTTGGCGCAGATTTACTGACCTCAGCTACGGATCTGAGACAGCCGAGTAACCTGAGGATTACTCAGATAGCCAATGTTCTCGCAAGTGATGCGATGCAGCGTCTTTAGATGCAGAAGTGGATCACAGAAGACGCCTCCTTCGTCATTAGTATAATTTAGCATTAGTGGTTGCGAAAACCACCCACCTCCAAATCAGGCCCAAAGATCATGCATCCAAGTTTCCCTCCGTGTCTACTGAAGTCTGAATGTGGTTGCTTCTGGGTACAAATCGCTTTCAGTGAATAGCAGATCTCACAGTGGGAGAGATGTATCCATACCTCCCAACATGACCCTCTCCAGGAGGGACAAAATGCTCTGCTCCTAGACTTCCCTCTTAATTTATGATTGCAGTCACCTGTGTTGAACAGGTTAATGCAGTGGTCTCCAAACTTTTTTGAATCACGGCACCCTAGAATATCAGAAATTTTTTTCACGGCACCCCAAGGCCAAAAATTTCTTATTGAGAAATTTAGAAAGAAATATTACATTAAGTAGATTGCGTTTATATGTCATCCTTACGATCAGTTGTGTGGTGAGGGACAAGATTTGCTTCTGTTTGGCCACATATTTTATGACTGGCAGCCACCAGTGCTGGTTTTGCCTATTATATTGACCATGAATAATTTGAATTGGTCCTGGACCACCAACCCAGGGCACCCCTGCAAGTATCCCGAGGCACCCCAGGGAGCCACGGCACACAGTTTGGGAACCTCTGGGTTAATGGATAAGAAAGGTGTTTCACCACAGGTGATGTCAATAATACATTAATAGGGAAGTACAGGAGCAGAGCATTGTGTCCCTCCTGGAGAGGGTCATGTTGGGAGGTATGGGTAAATGGATAAGAAAGGTGTTTCAGCACAGGTGATGGCAATCATACATTAAGAGGGCAGTCCAGGAGCAGAGCATTCCGTCCCTCCTGGCGAGGGTCATGTTGGGAGGTATGATGTATCAAAGCTTGGGTCTATTCATGAAGCAGTGAAAAGAGTGGAGAAGTGAGCCTGTGGAGAAGCTGCCCATGGCAACTAATCAGCTACTCCGTAAAAGTGTATAGTATGCAAATTATAAATGTTACGTCAATGCTGATTGGTTGCTATGGGCAACTTCTCCACTGGCTCACTTCTCCACACTTTTCATTGCTTCATGAATACACCCCAAAGTACCAAACAATATGCTCCTAACTGTTATTTTTCAAACACAGGGCCAGATGTACTAAGCCTTAAAAAGTGATAAAGTGTATAGAGATAAAGCAGCGTCCAATCAGCTCCCAATTGTCATTTTTCAAACACAGGCTATGACATTCAGGAGCTTCGTACATCTCCCTCACATTCTGTAAAATAACAATTGGAAGCCAGTTAATACATTATCTCTCTCCACTTATCTCTCTTCAAGCTTTGATACATCTCCTCCAGTATAAGGTTGAAGACTTCCACTAAGTGGAAAATGGAATGTTCCCGATTTTCAAACGTATTTATTTACTGTGGTTCTCTAGGACGAGCTGATTGACTGACTGAGACATACAGTACTTCTCAACAATTTAACTATGGGCCCGATTCAGACCTGATCGCTGTTGTGCGAAATCGCACAGCGGTCGATTATCGAATAACTGCGCTTGCGTATGCACCGCAATACGCAGGTGCGTGCCAACCAGCAACAGGATGGTGCGAAAATTTCAATTGCAAGGGTGTTCGCAAGGTGATTGACAGAAAAAGGACATTTGTGGGTGGTAACTGGCCGTTTTCTAGGAGTATCAGGAAAAACGCTGTCAGCACTGGACCCGATCATCTTGTTTGTATCGCACTATAGAAGTAAGTCCTGGGCTACGCACAGCCTGCACAGTTTGGAGAAATATTTCGATGGAGAGTGAGTTGCGAATGGATTTGTTGCTGCCCGCTGTCTGTTGGAATTTTTGCACACCGTACATATGCAATTGCACACTTGCATAGGGCAGGTTTTCACTCTCCATGGGCGCCGACTATCTGATCGCAGACCGCTACAAAAATGCACAACAGCGATCAGGTCTGAATCGGGCCCTAAGTCCAAGAAACTGCGATAAAAAGTTAGTAAGTAAAGTATCTTGTACCAGTCAGAAGGCATTATATCGGACAGTGAGATGAGACTGCCAAATAGGAGGCAGAGGTGTAGCTAGATGCCATGGTGCCTGGAGCAAGGGTATGTTTTCCCTCCCCTTAACTGAATTGGGTGAATGTTACATTTGAAAAGAAAACATATTTAAAAATCCTAAATTGGTGAGAGGGCCGGTTCTCGACTTTGTGGAACTCAGGGTGAAAGTTTTCTTTGGGCGCTCCCATGATTAACATAGGGACGCCCAAAAAAATAGGGGTGTGGCTTCATGGGGAAGGGGTGTGGCCACAGAATAGTACCAATTCAGATTACACAGCATTGTCTGTTCTTCACATTACACCGCACAGTACTGTTCGTTATTCACATTACATCACACAGTACTGTCCGTTATTCACATTACACCGCACAGTACTGTCCATTATTCACATTACACTGCACAGTACTGTCCATTATTCACATTACACCACACAGTGGTACCCCTCTTATACACTTTACGCCTCACAGTAGTGCTCTTATGTACGTTATGCTTATACATGTTACTCTGCAGCTTCTAATGCAGAGAGAGGTGCTGTAGCAGCAGCTGGGGCACAGAGAGGTGCTTTAGCAGTCAGAGCAGAGAGGGGTGCTGCAACAGCCGGGGCAGAGATAGGTGCTGCAGCAGCCGGGACATAGAAAGAGGTGCTGTAGCAGCTGGGGCATAAAGAGGTGATGCAGCAGCTTGGAAAGAGAGAGGTGCTACAGCAGCTGGGACAGAGAGAGGTGCTGCAGCAGCTGGGGCAGAAAGAGATGCTGCAGCATCGGGGGCAGAGAGTGGTGTAACAGGACCGAAGTAACCCTGCTTCACAGCTACAAGCAGACTATAATGAGACATATAAAGAGAGCAGCAGAGATCCAGCATGTGCAGGCTGTCAGTGTCTCCAGCTGTCGCCTCTGGCTTGCCCTGTTCCCTACCTAGTCTCAAAGTCCAAATCAGTGTGCGCCCCTCTGCTTTTCCTCTTCTTGCTCTGCGGCTGCCTGTAAAGTGGCACACGGTATAGCGGGTGAAGGGAGGGTGAGTAACACGGCAACGTGCCCTCTAACTTTTCCAGAACCCGGAGCTCATGCTCCACGGTTCCACCCTCGCTACACCCCTGATAGGAGAGTGGGTCCAATGAAGAGGAGGATATCTTCACCGTGCTCCAGGTTCTCCTCCTCCATCACCTCACTCTTCCCCCTACAATGATGTCATCACAGAGTGGGAGGAAAGAGACAAACATATGCACTGGCTTCACTCCGTGTGTGCAGGCCAGAACCCTCTGTATAGATAAGGCAACACTCTTTTGAAGCATTAAATTGCAGGAAGAGATATACACTGTATGTAAGTTGAACAGTTAGGATATCTGCCATGATATACAGGGAAAAGAAAAAAATCACAGCAAAACTTCTGATAGTGCCAATAAAAAAATAGGTAAGGAAATATATAAGTTAAAATCCACAGCTTTTCTGTTTATTGGTTCAATAAATATCTCTTGTACTGTAAGTTGGAGAAAACTTATCTTGCTGTTGTAAATATTACAGACAAATTCCATCCTGCCCAATATTGAGCACAAATCTTAATACATGAATCCTAGTAATTAAGCACACTAGAAGTTCTAGTACTTGGTAAATCATGTAGCTGCTGTAAACTAACAAGAAACCAAAGTCCCATTTCACAAAGATGATTATTTAGTGAACCACCATGCAAATCTCAAATGCAGAATCCATTTGCACAGCGGATCGTTAGGAGATTGATAGGAAGAAGGTGTTTGTGGGTGGCAACTGACCGTTTTCAGACAGTGGTTGGAAAAACGCAGGCATGTCCAAGCGTTTGCGGAGCGGGTGTCTGACGTAAATTTTGGCCCCGGACAGGCTGAAGTGATCGCAGCGGCTGAGTAAGTCCTGGGCAATTTAGAAACTGCACAAAGTTTTTTTGTATCTTGTTTTTTTGTATTTTTTGTATCTTTTTTTTGTATTTTTGTATTTTTTTTAGTGATGTGCACCGGACATTTTTCGGGTTTTGTGTCTTGGTTTTGGGTTCGGTTCCGCCGCCGTGTTTTGGGTTCGAACGCGTTTTGCCAAAACCTCACCGAATTTTTTTTGTCGGATTCGGGTGTGTTTTGGATTCGGGTCTTTTTTTCAAAAAACCCTAAAAAACAGCTTAAATCATTGAATTTGGGGGTCATTTTGACCCCATAGTATTATTAACCTCAATAACCATAATTTATACTCATTTTCAGTCTATTCTGAACACCTCACACCTCACAATATTATTTTTAGTCCTAAAATTTGCACCGAGGTCGCTGGATGGCTAAGCTAAGCGACCCTAGTGGCCGACACAAACACCTGGCCCATCTAGGAGTGGCACTGCAGTGTCAGGCAGGATGGCCCTTCCAAAAAATACTCCCCAAACAGCACATGACGCAAAGAAGAAAAAAAAGAGGCGCAATGAGGTAGCTGTGTGAGTAAGCTAAGCGACCCTAGTGGCCGACACAAACACCTGGCCCATCTAGGAGTGGCACTGCAGTGTCAGGCAGGATGGCCCTTCCAAAAAATACTCCCCAAACAGCACATGACGCAAAGAAGAAAAAAAAGAGGCGCAATGAGGTAGCTGTGTGAGTAAGCTAAGCGACCCTAGTGGCCGACACAAACACTTGGCCCATCTAGGAGTGGCACTGCAGTGTCACGCAGGATGGCCCTTCCAAAAAATACTCCCCAAACAGCACATGACGCAAAGAAAAATGAAAGAAAAAAGAGGTGCAAGATGGAATTGTCCTTGGGCCCTCCCACCCACCCTTATGTTGTATAAACAGGACATGCACACTTTAACCAACCCATCATTTCAGCGACAGGGTCTGCCACACGACTGTGACTGAAATGACTGGTTGGTTTGGGTCCCCACCAAAAAAGAAGCAATCAATCTCTCCTTGCACAAACTGGCTCTACAGAGGCAAGATGTCCACCTCATCATCATCGTCCGATTCATCACCCCTTTCACTGTGTACATCCCCCTCCTCACAGATTATCAATTCGTCCCCACTGGAATCCACCATCTCAGGTCCCTGTGTACTTTCTGGAGGCAATTGCTGCTGGTGAATGTCTCCATGGAGGAATTGATTATAATTCATTTTAATGAACATCATCTTCTCCACATTTTCTGGAAGTAACCTCGTACGCCGATTGCTGACAAGGTGAGCGGCGGCACTAAACACTCTTTCGGAGTACACAATGGAGGGAGGGCAACTTAGGTAGAATAAAGCCAGTTTGTGCAAGGGCCTCCAAATTGCCTCTTTTCCCTGCCAGTATACGTACGGACTGTCTGACGTGCCTACTTGGATGCGGTCACTCATATAATCCTCCACCATTCTTTCAATGGTGAGAGAATCATATGCAGTGACAGTAGACGACATGTCAGTAATCGTTGGCAGGTCCTTCAGTCCGGACCAGATGTCAGCATCAGCAGTCGCTCCAGACTGCCCTGCATCACCGCCAGCGGGTGGGCTCGGAATTCGTAGCCTTTTCCTCGCACCCCCAGTTGCGGGAGAATGTGAAGGAGGAGATGTTGACAGGTCGCGTTCCGCTTGACTTGACAATTTTCTCACCAGCAGTTCTTTGAACCCCTGCAGACTTGTGTCTGCCGGAAAGAGAGATCCAACGTAGGTTTTAAATCTAGGATCGAGCACGGTGGCCAAAATGTAGTGCTCTGATTTCAACAGATTGACCACACGTGAATCCTGGTTAAGCGAATGAATGGCTCCATCCACAAGTCCCACATGCCTAGCGGAATCGCTCTGTTTTAGCTCCTCCTTCAATGCCTCCAGCTTCTTCTGCAAAAGCCTGATGAGGGGAATGACCTGACTCAGGCTGGCAGTGTCTGAAATGACTTCACGTGTGGCAAGTTCAAAGGACAGCAGAACCTTGCACAACGTTGAAATCATTCTCCACTGCACTTGAGACAGGTGCATTCCACCTCCTTTGCCTATATCGTGGCCAGATGTATAGGCTTGAATGGCCTTTTGCTGCTCCTCCATCCTCTGAAGCATATAGAGGGTTGAATTCCACCTCGTTACCACCTCTTGCTTCAGATGATGGCAGGGCAGGTTCAGGTTTTTTTGGTGGTGCTCCAGTCTTCTGTACGCGGTGCCTGTACGCCGAAAGTGGCCCGCAATTCGTCTGGCCACCGACAGCATCTCTTGCACGCCCCTGTCGTTTTTTAAATAATTCTGCACCACCAAATTCAAGGTATGTGCAAAACATGGGACGTGCTGGAATTTGCCCAGATGTAATGCACGCACAATATTGCTGGCGTTGTCCGATGCCACAAATCCCCAGGAGAGTCCAATTGGGGTAAGCCATTCTGCGATGATCTTCCTCAGTTGCCGTAAGAGGTTTTCAGCTGTGTGCGTATTCTGGAAAGCGGTGATACAAAGCGTAGCCTGCCTAGGAACGAGTTGGCATTTGCGAGATGCTGCTACTGGTGCCGCCGCTGCTGTTCTTGCAGCGGGAGGCAATACATCTACCCAGTGGGCTGTCACAGTCATGTAGTCCTGAGTCTGCCCTGCTCCACTTGTCCACATGTCCGTGGGTACAACTGCATTTTTTAGGACACTGGTGAGTCTTTTTCTGACGTCCGTGTACATTCTCGGTATCGCCTGCCTAGAGAAGTGGAACCTAGATGGTATTTGGTAACTGGGGCACACTACCTCAAGAAATTGTCTAGTTCCCTGTGAACTAACGGCGGATACCGGACGCACGTCTAACACCAACATAGTTGTCAAGGCCTCAGTTATCCGCTTTGCAACAGGATGACTGCTGTGATATTTCATCTTCCTCGCAAAGGACTGTTGGACAGTCAATTGCTTACTGGAAGTAGTACAAGTGGGCTTACGACTTCCCCTCTGGGATGACGATCGACTCCCAGCAGCAACAACAGCAGCGCCAGCAGCAGTAGGCGTTACACTCAAGGATGCATCGGAGGAATCCCAGGTAGGAGAGGACTCGTCAGACTTGCCAGTGACATGGCCTGCAGGACTATTGGCTTTCCTGGGTAAGGAGGAAATTGACACTGAGGGAGTTGGTGGTGTGGTTTGCGCGAGCTTGGTTACAAGAGGAAGGTATTTACTGGTCAGTGGACTGCTTCCGCTGTCGCCCAAAGTTTTTGAACTTGTCACTGACTTATTATGAATGCGCTGCAGGTGACGTATAAGGGAGGATGTTCCGAGGTGGTTAACGTCCTTACCCCTACTTATTACAGCTTGACAAAGGCAACACACGGCTTGACACCTGTTGTCCGCATTTCTGTTGAAATACTTCCACACTGAAGAGCTGATTTTTTTGGTATTTTCACCAGGCATGTCAATGGTCATATTCCTCCCACAGACAACAGGTGTCTCCCTGGGTGCCTGACTTAAACAAACCACCTCACCATCAGAATCCTCCTTGTCAATTTCCTCCCCAGCGCCAGCAACACCCATATCCTCATCCTGGTGTACTTCAACACTGACATCTTCAATTTCACTATCAGGAACTGGACTGCGGGTGCTCCTTTCAACACTTGCAGGGGGCGTGTAAATGTTGGAAGGCGCAAGCTCTTCCCGTCCAGTGTTGGGAAGGTCAGGCATTGCAACCGACACAATTGGACTCTCCTTTGGGATTTGGGATTTCGAAGAACGCACAGTTCTTTGCTGTGCTTTTGCCGCAAGTCTTTTCTTTTTTCTAGCGAGAGGATGAGTGCTTCCATCCTCATGTGAAGCTGAACCACTAGCCATGAACATAGGCCAGGGCCTCAGCCGTTCCTTGCCACTCCGTGTCGTAAATGGCATATTGGCAAGTTTACGCTTCTCCTCAGACGCTTTTAATTTTGATTTTTGGGTAATTTTTTTACTGATCTTTTGTATTTTGGATTTTACATGCTCTGTACTATGACATTGGGCATCGGCCTTGGCAGACGACGTTGATGGCATTTCATCGTCTCGGCCATGACTAGTGGCAGCAGCTTCAGCACGAGGTGGAAGTGGATCTTGATCTTTCCCTACTTTTTTAACCTCCACATTTTTGTTCTCCATATTTTGCGCACAACTAAAAGCCACCACAGGTATACAATGTAGATGGATGGATAGTATACTATTATTACTTATACTTATGGACGACGAGTGACGACACAGAGGTAGGTACAGCCATGGCCTACCGTACTGCTGCTTATATATATATAATATACTGTATAACGGACCTGGTGGACACTGTCAGCAGACTGCTAAACTAGTATGAAGAAAGAAAAAAAAAACACCACAGGTATACAATGTAGATGGATGGATAGTATAGTATTACTTATACTTATGGACGACGAGTGACGACACAGAGGTAGGTACAGCCGTGGACTACCGTACTGCTACTTATATATATATAATATACTGTATAACGGACCTGGTGGACACTGTCAGCAGACTGCTAAACTAGTATGAAGAAAGAAAAAAAAAACACCACAGGTATACAATGTAGATGGATGGATAGTATAGTATTACTTATACTTATGGACGACGAGTGACGACACAGAGGTAGGTACAGCCGTGGCCTACCGTACTGCTGCTTATATATATATAATATACTGTATAACGGACCTGGTGGACACTGTCAGCAGACTGCTAAACTAGTATGAAGAAAGAAAAAAAAAAAACACCACAGGTATACAATGTAGATGGATGGATAGTATAGTATTACTTATACTTATGGACGACGAGTGACGACACAGAGGTAGGTACAGCCGTGGCCTACCGTACTGCTGCTTATATATATATATAATATACTGTATAACGGACCTGGTGGACACTGTCAGCAGACTGCTAAACTAGTATGAAGAAAGAAAAAAAAAACACCACAGGTATACAATGTAGATGGATGGATAGTATAGTATTACTTATACTTATGGACGACGAGTGCAATGACGACACAGAGGTAGGTACAGCCGTGGCCTACCGTACTGCTGCTTATATATATAATATACTGTATAACGGACCTGGTGGACACTGTCAGCAGACTGCTAAACTAGTATGAAGAAAGAAAAAAAAAACACCACAGGTATACAATGTAGATGGATGGATAGTATAGTATTACTTATACTTATGGACGACGAGTGCACTGACGACACAGGGGTAGGTACAGCCGTGGCCTACCGTACTGCTGCATATATATATATTATATAATATACTGTATAACGGACCTGGTGGACACTGTCAGCAGACTGCTAAACTAGTATGAAGAAAGAAAAAAAAAACACCACAGGTATACAATGTAGATGGATGGATAGTATAGTATTACTTATACTTATGGACGACGAGTGCACTGACGACACAGAGGTAGGTACAGCCGTGGCCTACCGTACTGCTGCTTATATATATATAATATACTGTATAACGGACCTGGTGGACACTGTCAGCAGACTGCTAAACAAACTAGCATGAAGAAAGAAAAAAAAAAACACCACAGTGTTTTTCAGGCAGACAAACGTATACTGGACTGGTGGTCACTGTCAGCAAAACTGTGCACTGTACTCCTGCTATAACTGCTCCCCAGTCCCCACAATTAGGCAGTGTGAGCAGAGCAGTGCACTCAGCACAGATATATCATGCAGCAGTGCAGCACACTGAGTGAGCACAGCCACAGATATGGTGGAGCGTTTTTTTCAGGCAGAGAAACAAAGGATTAAAATCACTGGTGGTATAATCAAAACCCTGCACTGTACTCCCTAACAGCTGCTCCCCGTCCCCAATCCTCCCCACAATTATAACAATGTCACTCTTAGACTTAGTCTTTTCTATTACGGAGAGGACGCCAGCCACGTCCTCTCCCTATCAATCTCAATGCACGTGTGAAAATGGCGGCGATGCGCGGCTCCTTATATAGAATCCGAGTCTCGCGAGAATCCGACAGCGGGATGATGACGTTCGGGCGCGCTCGGGTTAACCGAGCAAGGCGGGAGGATCCGAGTCACTCGGACCCGTGTAAAAAAAAGGTGAAGTTCGGGCGGGTTTGGATTCCGAGGAACCGAACCCGCTCATCACTAATTTTTTTGCATACTTGCACAGCTAATCAGGGGCGGATTGGGATCGAAAACTAGCCCGAGAAATATATGGACGCAGCCCTAATAGGGGTGGGGTCTGTTGAGGGGGTGGAGTCTGTCAATCGGGCGGGATTACTGCTCAGAAGGCCTGATTAAATGCAGGGATGAAAAGTGCGCGCCTTAGGTGCGCATCAAAATTTTAGGGGCATGGCTTCGTGGGGAAGGGGCATGGCCACATAATAGTGCCAATTCACATTACACCACACCACACAGTAGTGACGCTTATACACATTGCACCAGTTAGAACCTCCTATACACACTGTGCCAGATAGAGCATGTTATACATATTGTGCCAGATAGAGCACGTCTACACTTTGCGCCAGGTAGCACACGGTATACACTTTGTGCCAGGTAGAGCACTATATACACATTGCACCAGGTAAAGCACATTATACACATTGCACCAGGTAAAGCACATTATACATATTGCACCAGGCAGAGCACGTTATACATATTGCCAATCTGCCGCTGCACAGGCAGATAAAATGCCTATCAGACTGACAGGCATTTTATCTGACGTTGCAGGGTGAGAGTTAGGGTTAGGCTGCGAGGGGCAGGTTAGGGTTAGGCTGAGGGGGGGGGGAGGTTAGGGTTAGGCTGCAGGGGGGAGGTTAGGGTTAGGCTGTGGAGGGGGAGGTTAGGGTTAGGCTGAGGCGGGGAGGTTAGGGTTAGGCTGCGGGGGGAGGGTTAGGCTGTGGGTGGGGACAGTTAGGGTAAGGGACTAGACTAAATTGCACACACAGTAGTAATAATGCCTTTTAGATACAGTATATAGGCCCTCATCCCGAGTTGTTCGCTCGGTATTTTTCATCGCATCGCAGTGAAAATCCGCTTAGTACGCATGCGCAATGTTCGCACTGCGACTGCGCCAAGTAACTTTACTATGAAGATAGTATTTTTACTCACGGCTTTTTCTTCGCTCCGGCGATCGTAATGTGATTGACAGGAAATGGGTGTTACTGGGCGGAAACACGGCGTTTCAGGGGCGTGTGGCTGAAAACGCTACCGTTTCCGGAAAAAACGCAGGAGTGGCCGGGGAAACGGTGGGAGTGCCTGGGCGAACGCTGGGTGTGTTTGTGACGTCAACCAGGAACGACAAGCACTGAACTGATCGCACAGGCAGAGTAAGTCTGGAGCTACTCTGAAACTGCTAAGTAGTTAGTAATCGCAATATTGCGAATACATCGGTCGCAATTTTAAGAAGCTAAGATACACTCCCAGTAGGCGGCGGCTTAGCGTGTGTAACTCTGCTAAATTCGCCTTGCGACCGATCAACTCGGAATGAGGGCCATTGCACAGTAGTAACATCCCATGCACATTTAGCAGCACTGCCACTGTGCCACACAGTAGTGCCCTATCACTGCCCTGCCCTCCCTCCCTCCCTCCCTCCCTATCAACCCATATGCTGCAGCAGCAGCACTCACCTGCGGAGCCGTCAGTAATGTTGCTTGTTGCCCCTCATTGGCTGGCCGTCACCACCCCCTATGCAGGCCGCCGCCGCTGCGTGCGCAGCAGCTGACAGCGGACATTTTTTAAATGCTTCCATGAGCTTCTGCGCAGAAGCTTCAGTTAATGCTGCCGTGATCGTGGCTGCAGCTGGCGGCTGGCGGCAGTGGCGGCCTGCATAGGGGGTGACAGCCAGCCAATGAGGGGACGACCAGACCGACCAAACGGAATCCAGTCCGGTGTCCCGGCATACCAATCCGCCCACATGCGAACGCAGGACTGCAAAAAAACGCTAGCGAGCGATCAAGTCTGAATTACCCCTTATGTCATGTCTTCTTCTTTGCTGGGGCTCTTTTATCATTGCTTGTGGCATCTATATTCATTTCTTGTGCCTGCCATATTCTTTCCTCTCTCCACCGATGCTTTCTGTCTTCATTTTGGCATGCCTCTTATCTTTTCTATCTTTGGAAGCACTTGTCCCCATCCATTTCACCATCATACTGACTCTGACCACTTGCCACAGCTAATATAATCTGGTGCAAAGGGGCAAATCCAGTTTGATCCCTCTAGTGCTCAGACTCTACAGCGCTCCAGGCAGAGAGGAAGGGGCCCAAACGGAGGAGGCTGAACACGGGCCTCCTCCTCTCTTAAAGCGCCCCTGCTTGACCTTCTAGTCAACATTGTCACTATTGACTTAGTGACTACATACCGGCGGTCACTGTGATATTCTCTGCATTATGAGGAACTCACTGTGATGTTCTCTGCATTGTGTGTGGCAGTCATTGTGATGTTCTCTGTATATATGGCGATCACTGAGAGGTGCTCTGCATTATATGGCAATCACTGCAAAGCTCTCTGATGAATGTGGTGATCACTGTGATGTTCTCTGTGTGGGTGAGGTAGTGTAGTACAAGCAGCAATACCTACCTTTCAGTCTTGAGACAGAGGAGTCTGCATGCGCCATAGAAACATGAAGACACCCCAGAACCACAGAATAAATGCAGCATGTGCTAGCACTATAATGTAATAGGTTTTGCGCCCTACCTACAAAAATTTCAGTGCTTTCAATTTTGATATTGTATTCAGGAAAGCCAAGGGTGACTACTATCTACTGAGGAAATGGACTGACTCTTTCGCAAAGGTGCCAAAAAAATCTAGCTTCACCTAGTATCAACACTTACTTGCGCTGAGCCTTAGGCTGTTCTATCTGTACACAGGTAAAGCATGATCTATAGGCATGCTTTAAAGTAATATTTGAACCATTACATTTTAATGTACTATGGAAGGTTAATTGAACATGTCATTTAGGGGCCTATTTATCACCATCCGCATCCAAGGATGCGTATGTGGTGTGATAAAATCACCCCATTCCGTACTGCGATAATAAGAATTTACTTACCGATAATTCTATTTCTCGGAGTCCGTAGTGGATGCTGGGGTTCCTGAAAGGACCATGGGGAATAGCGGCTCCGCAGGAGACAGGGCACAAAAAGTAAAGCTTTAGGATCAGGTGGTGTGCACTGGCTCCTCCCCCTATGACCCTCCTCCAAGCCAGCTAGGTACTGTGCCCGGACGAGCGTACACAATAAGGGAGGAATTTTGAATCCCGGGTAAGACTCATACCAGCCACACCAATCACACCGTACAACTTGTGATCTAAACCCAGTTAACAGTATGATAACAGCGGAGCCTCTGAAAAGATGGCTCACAACAATAATAACCCGATTTTTGTAACTATGTACAAGTATTGCAGATAATCCGCACTTGGGATGGGCGCCCAGCATCCACTACGGACTCCGAGAAATAGAATTATCGGTAAGTAAATTCTTATTTTCTCTATCGTCCTAGTGGATGCTGGGGTTCCTGAAAGGACCATGGGGATTATACCAAAGCTCCCAAACGGGCGGGAGAGTGCGGATGACTCTGCAGCACCGAATGAGAGAACTCCAGGTCCTCTTTTGCCAGGATATCAAATTTGTAGAATTTTACAAACGTGTTCTCCCCTGACCACGTAGCTGCTCGGCAGAGTTGTAATGCCGAGACCTCTCGGGCAGCCGCCCAAGATGAGCCCACCTTCCTTGTGGAATGGGCCTTAACCGATTTAGACTGTGGCAGGCCTGCCTCAGAATGTGCAAGTTGAATTGTGTTACAAATCCAACGAGCAATCGCCTGCTTAGAAGCAGGCGCACCCAACTTGTTGGGTGCATACAGTATAAACAGCGAGTCAGATTTTCTGACTCCAGCTGTCCTGGAACATATTTTCAGGGCCCTGACAACTCCTAGCAACTTGGAGTCCTCCAAGTCCCTAGTAGGTGCAAGGCACCACAATAAGCTGGTTCAGGTGAAACACTGACACCACCTTAGGGAGAGAACTGGGGACGAGTCCGCAGCTCTGCCCTGTCCGAATGGACAAACAGATATGGGCTTTTTTGAGAAAAAAACCACCAATTTGACACTCGCCTGGTCCAGGCCAGGGCCAAGAGCATGGTCACTTTTTATGTGAGATGCTTCAAATCCACATATTTGACTGGTTTTAAACCAATGTGATTTGAGGAATCCCAGAACTACGTTGAGATCCCACAGTGCCACTGGAGGCACAAAAAAGGGGTTTGTATATGCAATACTCCCTTGACAAACTTCTGGACTTCAGGAACTGAAGCCAATTCTTTCTGGAAGAAAATTTACAGGGCCGAATTTGAACCTTAATGGACCCCAATTTGAGGCCCATAGACACTCCTGTTTGCAGGAAATGCAGGAAACGACCGAGTTGAAATTTCTTTGTGGGGCCTTCCTGGCCTCACACCACGCAACATATTTTCGCCACACGTGGTGATAATGTTGTGCGGTCACCTCCTTTCTGGCTTTGACCAGGGTAGGAATGACCTCTTCCGGAATGCCTTTTTTCCCTTAGGATCCGGCTTTCCATCGCCATGCCGACAAACGCAGCTGCGGTAAGTCTTGGAACAGACATGGTACTTGCTGAAGCAAGTCCCTTCTTAGCGGCAGAGGCCATAAGACCTCTGTAAGCATCTCTTGAAGTTCCGGGTACCAAGTCCTTCTTGGCCAATCCGGAGCCATGAGTATAGTTCTTACTCCTCTACGTCTTATAATTCTCAGCACCTTAGGTATGAGAAGCAGAGGAGGGAACACATACACCGACTGGTACACCCACGGTGTTACCAGAACGTCCACATCTATTGCCTGAGGGTCTCTTGACCTGGCGCAATACCTGTCCCGTTTTTTGTTCAGACGGGACGCCATCATGTCCACCTTTGGTATTTCCCAACGGTTTACAATCATGTGGAAAAAACTTCTCAATGAAGTTTCCACTCTCCCGGGTGGAGGTCGTGCTGAGGAAGTCTGCTTCCCAGTTTCCATTCCCGGGATGAAAAACTGCTGACAGTGTTATCACATGATTTTCCGCCCAGCGAAAAGTCCTTGCAGTTTCTGCCATTGCCCTCCTGCTTCTTGTGTCGCCCTGTCTGTTTACGTGGGCGACTGCCATGATGTTTTTCCCACTGGATCAATACCGGCTGACCTTGAAGCAGAGGTCTTGCTAAGCTTAGAGCATTATAAATTTACCCTTAGCTCCAGTATATTTATGTGGAGAAAAGTCTCCATACTTGATCACACTCCCTGGAAATTTTTTCCTTGTGTGACTGCTCCCCAGCCTCTCAGGCTGGGCTCCGTGGTTACCAGCATCCAATCCTGAATGCCGAATCTGCTGCCCTCTAGAAGATGAGCACTCTATAACCACCACAGGAGAGACACCCTTGTCCTTGGATATTGGGTTATCCGCTGATGCATCTGAAGATGCGATCCGGACCATTTGTCCAGCAGATCCCACTGAAAAGTTCTTACGTGAAATCTGCCGAATGGAATTGCTTCGTAGGAAGCCACCATTTTTACCAGGACCCTTGTGCAATGATGCACTGTTTTTAGGAGGTTCCTGACTTGCTCGGATAACTCCCTGGCTTTCTCTTCCGGGAGAAACACCTTTTTCTGGACTGTGTCCAGAATCATCCCTAGGCACAACAGACGTGTCGTCGGGATCAGCTGCGATTTTGGAATATTTAGAATCCACCCGTGCTGATTGTAGCAGTATCCGAGATAGTGCTACTCCGACCTCCAACTGTTCCCTGGACTATGCCCCTATCAGGAGATCGTCCAAGTAAGGGATAATTAAGACGCCTTTTCTTCGAAGAAGAATCATCAATTCGGCCATTACCTTGGTAAAGACCCCAGGGTGCCGTGGACAATCCAAACGGCAGCGTCTGAAACTGATAGTGACAGTTCTGCACCACGAACCTGAGGTACCCTTAGTGAGAAGGGCAAATTTGGGACATAGAGGTAAGCATCCCTGATGTCCCGGGACACTATATAGTCCCCTTATTCCTGGTTCGTTATCACTGCTCTGAGTGACTTCATCTTAATTTGAACCTTTGTAAGTGTTCAAAAAAAAATTTTTAGAATAAGTCTCACCTAGCCTTCTGGCTTCAGTACCACAATATAGTGTGGAATAATACCCCTTTTCTGTAGTAGGAGGGGTAATTTAATTATCACCTGCTGGGAATACAGCTTGTGAATTTTTTCCCATACTACCTCCTTGTCGGAGGGAGACTTGGTAAAGCAGACTTCAGGAGCCTGCGAAGGGGAAACGTCTCGACATTCCCATCTGTACCCCCGGGATACTACTTGTAGGATCCAGGGGTCCTGTACGGTCTCAGCGCCATGCTGAGAACTTGTCAGACGCGGTGGAACGCTTCTGTTCCTGGGAATGGGCTGCCTGCTGCAGTCTTCTTCCCTTTCCTCTATCCCTGGGCAGATATGATCTTATAGGGACGAGAGGACTGAGGCTGAAAAGACGGTGTCTTTTTCTGCAGAG